>NW_028295812.1:5444980-6089961 GCF_964341445.2 Mesoplodon mirus
GACCTTTGTCATCACAATGATACATGCCCTCATCATCAACAGTCTCTGTGATCTTTTTAACAACAATGCTCCTTGAACATTTGATCACAATGCTCTTTGACCCTTGTCATCATAATTCTCTATGCCTTTCTCAGCAAAATTCTCCATGACCCTTGTCATCACAATGCTCCATGCGCTTGTCAGCACAATGCTCCATGACACATGTCATCACAATGCATCTTGCGCTTGTCATCACAGTGCTCCACCATCTTGTCATCACAATGCTCCATAAAACTTGTCATCACAATGCTCCATGCACTTCTCATCAAAATGCTCTCTCACCACTGATATCACAATGCCACATCCTTATTTGTCACAGTACGCCCTCATCCCTGTCATCACAATGTTCCATGACTCCAGTCACCACAATGCTACATGCACTTATCATCACAATGTTCGATGACCCATGACATCACAATGTTCCGTAACACCTGTCATCAAAATGCTCCATGACCCTTTTCATCAAAATGCTCCAAGAACCCTGATATCACAATGTTCCATAACTCCTGTCATCACAATGTTCCATGACACGTTTCATCCAATTGCTCCATGAGCCTGTCATCACAATGCTCCCTGGCCTTCTCATCACAATGCACAACGCCCTTGCCATCAAAATGCTCCATGACCTTTGTCATCACAAAGATCCATGACCCTTGGCATCACAATGCTCCAAGTCATTGTCATCACAATGCTCCATGAAGGCTCTCATCACATGGCTCCATTCCCTTGTCATCACAAAGCTCCATGACACATGTCATCAGAATGCTCCATGGCCTTCTCACCACAATGTTCCATGCCCTTGCCATCACAATGCTCCATTACCACTGTCATAACATTGCTCCATGACCCCTGCCATCACGATATTCCATGGCCTTGTCATCACAACGCTCCATCACCCTTCTCTTCACAATGCTCCAAGAACCCTGTAATCACAATGCTCTATGCCCCTTTTCATTTCAATGATCCCTGAACCCTCTCATCACAATGCACCATGCACATAATCATAATGCTTCATGCTATTGTCATCACAGTGAAATCAAAGTGCTCCATGACCTCTGTCATAGCAATGCTACAAACCCTTGTGAATACAATATTCCATAACACTTGTCATCACAATGCCCCTTGACGCTCGTCATCACGATTATCCATGGTCTTCTCATCACAATGCTACATGACCTTTGTCATCACAATGCTCAATACACTTGTCATCAAAATGCTCCCTGACACTTGTTGTCTGTATGCTCCTTGAACACTGTCATGACAAGGCTCCATGCCTTTTTCATCACAATGATCCATGCCCTTTTCATCACAATGCTCCAAGACCCATGTAATCACAATGCTCCATGCACTTGTCATCACAAATCTCAATGACACATGCCATGAGAATGCCCCTTGGTCTTCTCCTCAAAATGCTCCATGCTCTTGTCATCACAATGTTCCAAGATCCCTGTAATCACAATGCTCCATGCCCCTTTCCATCAGTATGCTCCATGAGACTTGTCATCACAAGGCTCCATGGTTTTGTCATCACAATGCTCCAGGACCTTGTCATCACAATGCTTCACGACGTTGTCATGAAAATTTTCAATGGCCCTTGTCATCATAAAGCTCCAAGCCCTAGTCATCACAATGCTCCATTATATTTGTCATCACAATCCTCCATTACATTTGGCATCACAATGCTCCATGCCATTGTCATCGCAATGGACCCTGACATATGTCATCACAATGCTCCCTGACACCTGTCTTCACAATACTCCATGACCTTCTCATCACAATGCTTCATGCCCACTGTCATCACAATAATCTATGAAACTTGTCAAACCAATGCTCCATGCCACTCTCATCACAATGCTCCATGCCCTTGTCATCACAATGCTCCATGACCCCACTCATCACAATGATTCATAACGTTTGTCATCACAATGGTCCATGTCCGCGTCATCACAAGGCTCAATGACCTTTGTAACCACAATGCTCCATGAACTTTTCATCACAATTCTCTGTGACCCTTGTCATCACAAGGCTCCATGTCTTTGTGAGAACAATGCACCATGACCATTATCATCACAATGTGCCACACACATTTCATCACAACGGTCCACAAATTTGTCATTGCAATGCTCCATAAATCTTTTAATCACAATGCTCCATGCACTTCTCATCAAAATGCTCTCTCACCAGAGATATCACAGTGTTCCATCACTAGTCATCACAATACTCCCTCACCCCTGTAATCACAATGTTCCATGACACTGTCATCACAGTGCTACATCCCCTTATCATCACAATGTTCCATGACCGCTGACATCACAATATTCCATAACCCGTGTCATCAAAATGCTCCATGACCCTTTTCATCCCAAAGCTCCAAGACCCTTGACATCACAATGTTCTATAAAACCTGCCATCAAAATGTTCCATTCCACTTTTCATCAAATTGCTGCATGACCCGGTCATCAAAACGCTCCCTGCCCTTCACATCACAATGCACCATGCCCTTGTCATCACAATGCTCCATGACCTTTGTCATCACAATTCTCAATACACTTGTCATCACAATGCTCCCTGACACTTGTCGTCAGAATGCTCCTTGAACACTGTCACAAAAATGTTCCATGCCTTTTTCATCACAAAGCCCCATGCAATGTTTATCAAAATGCTCCATGCCATTGTAATCAAAATACTCCACAAGCTTGTCATCAGAATGCTTCATGACCCTTGTCATCACAATTCTCCATGCACTTGTCAGCACAATGCACCCTGACCCTTGTCATCACAGTGCTCCAAGCCATGGTCATCACAATGCTCCATTACCTTTGTCATCAGAATCCTCCATGACACTTGGCATCACAATGCTCCATGCCATTGTCATCACAATGGGCCATTACATATGTCATCACAATGCTCCCTGACAACTGTCTTCACTATACTGCATGACCTGGTCATCACAATGCTCCATGCCCTTGTCATCACAATGCGCCATACCAACTGTCATCACAGTAATCTATGAAACATATTAGACCAATGTTCCATGCCTTTGTCATCACAGTGCTCCATGCCCTTGTTATCACAGTGTTCCAATGCCCCTCTCATCACAATGCTCCGTGACTCCAGTCATCCCAATGCTTCATGACCTTTGTCATCACAATGGTCCATGCCCTTGTCATCAATAGTCTCTGTGACCTTTTTAACCACAATGCTCCATGAAATTTTGATCACAGTGCTCTTTCACCCTTGTCATCACAATGATCTATGCCTTTCTCTGCACAATGCTCCATGACCCTGGTCATTACTATGCTACATGCGCTTGTCAGCACAATGCTCCATGACACATGCCATCACAATGCTCCATGACCACTGTCATCACAATGCTCCGTGACTCCAGTCATCACAATGCTTCATAACGTTTGTCATCACAATGGTCCATGCGCGCGTCATCACAAGGCTCTGTGACCTTTGTAACCACAATGCTCCTTTAACTTTTCATCACAATTCTCTGTGACCCTTGTCATCACAATGCTGCCTGTCTTTGTCAGAACAATGCTCCATGACCATTGTCTTCACAATGTGCCACGCACATTTCATCAGAACCGTCCACAACCTTGGCATTGCAATGCTCTATAAACTTTGAAATCACAATGCTCCATGCCCTTCTCATCAAAATGCTCTCTCACCAGAGATATCACAGTGTTACATCACTAGTCATCACAATATGCCCTCACCCCTGTGATCACAATGTTCCATGACACTGTCATCACAATGCTACATCCCCTTATCATCACAAAGTTCCATGACCCCGGCCATCACAATGTTCCATAACCCCTGTCATCAAAATGCTCCATGACCCTTTCCATCCCAAAGCTCCAAGTCCCCTGACATTACAATGTTCTATAACCCCTGCCATCAAAATGTTCCATTACATTTTTTATCAAATTGCTGCATGACCCGGTCATCAAAATGCACCCTGCACTTCTCATTACAATGCACCATGCCCTTGTCATGAAAATGCTCCATGACTTGTCATCACAAATCTCCATGACCCTTGGCATCACAATGCTCCATGTCATTGTCATCACAATGCTCCATGAACACTCTCATAACTTTGCTCAATGCACTTGTCATCAAAAAGCTCCATGACAATTGTCATCACAATGCTCGATGCCTTTCTCATCACAATGCTCCATGCCCTTGTCATTACAGTCCTGCATGACAAATGTATCACAGTGTTCCGTGCCCTTGTCATCACAATGCTCCATGCCCACTCTCCTCACAATAATCCATGAAACATTTCAGACCAATGTTCCATACCCTTCTCATCACAATGCTCCATTACTCCTGTCATAACAATGCACCATGACCCCTGCCATCACAATGTTCCACGGCCTAGTCATCACAAGGTTCCGTGACACTCCTCATCACAATGCTCAAGACCCCTGAAATCACAATGCTCCATGCCCTTGTCATCACAAAGCTCCATGACGCATATCATCAGAATGATCCATGGCCTTCTCAACACAATGTTCCATGCCCTTGTCAGCACAATGCTCCAAGACCCTTGTAATCACAATGTTCCATGCCACATTTCATCTCAATGCCCCATGAACCCTGTCATCACAATGCACCATGCCCATCATCATAATGCTTCAGGCTATTGTCATCACAATGAAATCAATATTCTGCATGTCCTCTGTCATCAGAATGCTCCAAACCCTTGTGATCACAATTTTGCATAACACTTATCATCACAACACCCCATGACGCTCATCATCACAATTATCCATGGTCTTCTCATCACAATGCTCCATGATCTTTGTCATCACAGTGCTCAATACAATTGTCATCACAATGCTCCCTGACACTTGACGTCAGTATGCTCTTTGAACCCTGTCATGACAAGGCTCCATGCCTTTTTCATCACAATGATCCATGCCCTTTTCATCACAATGCTCCAAGATACCTGTAATCACAGTGCTCCATGCCCTTGTCATCACAAAACTCCAGGAAACATGTCATCAGAATGCTCCATGGCCTTCTCATCATAATGCTCCATGTCCTAGTCATCACAATGCTCCAAGACTCCTGTAATCACAGTGCTCCATGCCCCTTTTCATCAGAATGCTCCATGAGCCTTGTCATCACAAGTCTCCATGGTCTTCTCATCACAATGCTCCAGGACCTTGTCATCACCATGCTCCATTTCCTTGTCATCACAATGCTCCAGGACCCCTATCATCACAATACTCCATGCAAATTTTCAGCCCAATGCTCCACGGCCTACTAATTACAATGCTCCATGGCCAATATCATCACAATGCTCCATGACCACTGTCATCACAACACTCCATGACACCTCATAACACAATGATCCGGGACTATTGTTATCACAATGATCCATGCCCTTATCATCCCAATGCTCCATGACCCCTGTATTCACACTGCTCCGTGACGCTTGTCATCACAGTGCTCCATGACACATGTCCTCACAATGCTCCATGCCTTTGTCAGCAAAATGCTCCGTGACAATGTCATTACAATGCTTTGTGCGTTTGTCATCACAATACTCCATTTCCATTGTCATCGCAATCCTCCATGAACCTTGGGATCACATTGCTTCATTCCTTTGTCATCACAATGCTCCATACTCCTTGAAATCAAAATGATCCATGACCTCTGTCATCACAATGCTCCAAAACCTTGTGATCACAGTGATCCATAACACTTGTCATCACAATGTTCCATGATGCCTGTCATCACAATACTCCATGCCCTTTAAAACACAATGCTCCATGACCTTTTTCATCACAATTCTCAATATACATGTCATCACAATGCTCCCTGACACTTGTCATCAGAATGTTCCTTGAACCCTGTCACAAAAAGTCTCCATTCATTTTTCATCACAAAGCCCCATACCGTTTTCATCACAATGCCCCATGAGGCTCGTCATTACAATTATCCATGGTTTTCTCATCACAATGCTCCATGTCCTTTGTCATCACAATGCTCAATACACTTGTCATCAAAATGCTCCCTGACACTTGTTGTCTGTATGCTCCTTGAACCCAGTCATGACAAGGCTCCTTGCCTATTTCTTCACAATTATCCATGCCCTTTTCATCACAATCCTCCCTCACCCCTGTTATCACAATATTCCATGGCCCCTGTCATCACAATTCTACATCCCCTTATCAGCACAATGTTCCATGACCCCTGACATCACAATGTTCCATAACCCCTGTCATCAATATGCTCCATGATTCATTTCATCCCAAAGCTCCATGACCCCTGGCATCACAATGCTCTATAACCCCTGTCATCAAAATGTTCCATTACACTTTTCAGCAAATTACTGCATGACCCTGTCATCAAAATGCTCCCTGCCCTTCTCATCACAATGCACCACACACTTGTCATCAAAATGCTCCATGACATTTGCCATCACAAAGCTCCATGACCCACGGCATCACAATAATCCATGTCATTGTCATCATAATGCTCCATGAACCCTCTCATCACATTGCTCCATGCCCTTGTCATCACAAAGCTCCATGACACTTGTCATCACAATGCTCGATGCCCTTCTCATCACAATGCTCCATGCCCTTGTCATTACAATCCCCCTTGACCAATGTATCACAGTATAACCTGCCCTTGTCATCACAATAAACCATGAAATATTTCAGACCAATGTTCAATGCCCTTCTCATCACAATGCTCCATTACTTCTGTCATAACAATGCTCCATTACCCCTGCCATCACAATGTTCCACGGCCTTGTCATCACAAGGCTCCATGACCCTTGTCATCACAATGCTCCAAGACCCCTGTAATCAAAATGCTCCATGAACATTTTCAGCCCACAGCTCCATGACACTTGTCATCACAATGATCCATGCCCTTGTCATCCCAATGCTCCATGACCCCTGTATTCACAATGCTCTGTGACGCTTGTCATAACAGTGCTCCATGACACCTGTCATCACAATGCTTCATGCCTTTGTCAGCAAAATGCTACATGACCTTGTCATTACAATGCTCTATGTGCTTGTCATCACAATACTCCATTACCATTGTCATCACAATCCTAATTAAACCTTTTGATCACATTGCTTCATGCCTTTGTCATCACAATGCTCCATGCTCCTTGAAATCAAAACGATCCATGACCTCTCTCATCAAAATGCTCCAAAACCTTGTGATCACAATGTTACCTAATGCTTGTCATCACAACGCTCCATGATGCCTGTCATCACAATACTCCATGCCCTTTTCATCAAAATGCTCCATGACCTTTGTCATCACAATTCTCAATACACTTGTCATCACAATGCTCCCTGACAATTGTCGTCAGACTGCTCCTTGAACCATGTCACGAAAAGGCTCCATGCCTTTTTCATCACTATGCGCCATTCCATTTTCATAACAATGCTCCATGCCATTTTCATCAAAATACTCCACAAGCTTGTCATCAGAATGCTCCATGACCCTTGTTATCACAATTCTCCATGCACTTGTCAGCACAATGCTCCCTGACCCTTGTCATCACAATGCTCCAAGCCATTGTCATCACAATGGGTCATTACATATGTCTTCACAGTGCTCCCTGAGACCTCTTTTCACAATACTGCAAGACCTGGTCATCACAATGATCCATGCCCTTGTCATCACAATGCGCCATTCCAACTGTCATCAAAATACTCCATGGAACTTATTAGAACAATGTTCCATGCACTTGTCATCACAATGCTCCATGCCCTTGTTATCACAATGTTCCATCACCCCTGTCATCACAATGCTCCGTGACTCCAGTCATCACAATGCTCCATGACCTTTGTCATCACAATGGTCCATGCTGTCATCATCAACACTGTCTGTGACCAATTTAACCACAATGCTCCATGAACATTTCATCATAATGCTCTTTGACCCTTGTCATCACAATGCTCTATGCCTTTCTTATCACAATGCTCCATGCCCTTCTCATCACAATGCTCCATGACCCCTGTCATCAAAATGCTCCGTGACTCCAGTCATCACAATTCTTAATAACATTTGTCATCACAATGGTCAATGCCCGCGTCATCACAAGGCTCTGTTACCTTTGTAACCACAATGCCCCATGAACTTTTCATCACAATGCTCCGTGTCCCTTGTCATCACAATGCTCCATGCCTTTGTCAGAAAAATGCGCCATGACCCTTGTCATCACAATGGGCCACGCACATTTCATCCCAACGGTCCAGAAATTTGTCATTGCAATGTTCCATAAAATTTGTAATCACAATGCTCCATGCCCTTCTCATCACAATGCTCCATTACACCTGTCATAACAATGCTCCATGACCACTGCCATCAAAATGTTCCACGGCCTTGTCATCACAAGGCTCCATGACACTTTTAATCACAATGCTCCAAGACCCCTGTAATCAAAATGCTCCATGCCCTTGTCATCACAAAGCTCCATGACACATGTCATCAGAATATTCCATGGCCTTCTCATCAAAATGCTCCATGCCCTTGTCATCACAATGCTCCCAGACCCCTATAATCACAGTGCTCCATGCCCCTTTTCCTATCAATGGTCCATGAACCCTGACATCACAGTGCATCATGCCAAACATCATAATGCTTCTGGCTATTGTCAGCACAATGAAATCAAAATTCTCTATGACCTCTGACATCACAATGCTCCATGACCCAAAGCATCACAATACTCCATGAACATATTCATCACAATGCTCCATGACACTTGTCATCACAATGATCCATGCCCTTCTCATCCAAGTGCTCCATGACCCCTGTATTCACAATGCTCCGTGACGCTTGTCATCAGAGTTCTCCATGACACCTGTCATCACTATGCTCCATGACTTTGTCAGCAAAATGCTACATGACCTTGTCATTACAATGCTCTATGTGCTTCTCATCACAATACTCCATTACCATTGTCATCACAATCCTTTATGAAACTTTTGATCACATTGCTTCATGCCTTTGTCATCACAATGCTCCATGCTCCTTGAAATCAAAATGATCCATGACCTCTCTCATCACAATGCTCCAAAACCTTGTGATCACAATGTTCCTTAACACTTGTCATCACAACGCTCCATGATGCCTGTCATCACAATACTCCATGCCCTTTTCATCAAAATGCACCATGACCTTTGTCATCACAATTCTCAATACACTTGTCATCACAATGCTCCCTGACATTTGTCGTCACAATGCTCCTTGAACCCTGTCACCAAAGGCTCCATGATATTTTCATCACAAGGACCCATGCCGTTTTCATCAAACTGATCGATGTCATTGTCATCAAAATACTCCACAAGCTTGTCATCAGAATGTTCCATGACCCTTGTCATCATAATTCTCCATGCAATTGTCAGCAAAATGCTCCCTGACCCTTGTCATCACAATGCTCCAAGCCATTGTCATCACAATGCTCCATTACCTTTGTCATCACAATCCTCCATGAAAATTGGCATCACAATGCTCCATGCCATTGTCATCACAATGGGCCATTACATATGTCATCACAATGCGCCATGACACCTCTCTTCACAATACTGCATGACCTGGTCATCAAAATGCTCCATGCCCTTGTCATCACAAATCGCCATTCCAACTCTCATCGAATAATCCATGAAACTTATTAGACCAATGCTCCATGCCCTTGTCATCACAATGCTCCATGCCCTTCTTATCACAATGCTCCATGAACCCTGTCATCAAAATATTCCGTGACTACAGTCATCAAAATGCTTCATGACCTTTGTCATCACAATGGTCCATGCCCTCATCATCAACAGTCTCTGTGACATTTTTAACCACAATGCTCCATGAACTTTTCACCACAATGCTCTTTGGCCCTTGTCATCGCAATGCTCTATGCTTTTCTCAGCACAATGCTCCATGACCATTGTCATCACAATGCTCCATGCGCTTGTCAGCACAATGCTCCATGACACATGTCACCACAATGCTCCATGCGCTTGTCATCACAGTGCTCCACAATCTTGTCGTCACAATGCTCCATAAACCTTGTCATCACAATGCTCCATGCGCTTCTCATCACAATTCTCTCTCCAACTGATATCACAATATTACATCACTATTCGTCACAATACTCCATCACCCCTGTCATCACAATGTTCCATGACTCCTGTCATCACAATGCTACATGCATTATCATCACAATGTTCGATGAGCACTGTCATCACAATGTTACATAACCCCTGTCATCAAAATACTCCATGAAAATTTTCATCAAAATGCTCCATAACCCGTGACATCACAATGTTCCATAACCCCTGTCATCAAAATATTCCATGACCTTTTTCATCAAATTGCTCCATGACCCTGTCATCACAATGCCTCCTGCCCTTCTCATCACAATGCAAAACGCCCTTGTCATCAAAATGCACCATGACCTTTGTCATCACAAAGATCTATGACCCTTGGCATAACAATGCTCCAAGTCATTGTCATCACAATGCACCATGAACGCTCTCATCTCATTGCTTCATGCCCATGTCATCACATAGCTCCATGACACATGTCATCAGAATGTTCCATGGTCTTCTCATCACAGTGTTCCTTTCCCATGCCATCACAATGCTCCATTACCCCTGTCATAACAATGATCAATGACCCCTGCAATCACAATGTTCCATGGCCTTGTCATCACAAGGGTCCATGACACTTGTCTCCAAAATGATCCAAGACCCCTGTAATCACAATGATCCATGCCCCTTTTCAACACAAAGCTCCATGAACCCTGTCATCACAATGCCTCATGCCCATCATCATAATGCTTCATGCTATTGTCAGCACAACGAAATAAAATTCTTCATGACCTCTGTCATAACAATGATCCAAACACTTGTGGTCACATTATTCCATAACACTTGTCATCACAATGCCCCATGACGCTCGTCACCACAATTATCCATGGTCTTCTCATCACAATGCTCCATGACCTTTCTCATCACAATGCTGAAAACACTTGTCATCAAAATGCTCCCTGACACTTGTCGTCAGTATGCTCCTTGAACCCTGTCATGACAAAGCTCCATGCCTTTTTCATCACAATGATCCATGCCCTTTTCATCACAATGCTCCTAGAACCCTGTAATCACAATGTTCCATGCACTTGTCATCACAAAGCTCAATGACGCATACCTTCAGAATGCTCCTTCGCCTTCTCCTCAAAATGCTCCATACCCATGTCATCACAATGTTCCAAGACCCCTGTAATCATAATGGTCCATGTCCCTTTTTATCAGTATGCTCCAAGAGATTTGTCATCACAGTGCACCATGGTTTTCTCATCACAATGCTCCAGGACCTTATCATCACAATGCTTCACGACATTGTCCTGAAATTTCTCAATGGCCCTTGTCATCATAATGCTCCAAGCCCTAGTCCTCACAATGCTCCATTATATTTGTCATCACAATCCTCCATTACATTTGGCATCACAATGCTCCCTGCCTTTGTCATCGCAATGGACCATGACATATGTCATCACAATGCTCCCTGAAACCTATCTTCACAATACTCCATGACCTTCTCATCACAATGATCCATGCCCTTGTCATCACAATGCACCATGTCCCCTGTCATCACAATAATCTATGAAACTTGTCAGAACAATGACCCATGCCCCTGTCATCAAAATGCTCTGTGCCCTTGTCATCACAATGCTCCACGCCCTTGTCATCATAGTACTCCATGACCCCTGTCATCACAATGCTCCTTGACTCCAGTCATCACAATGTTTCATAACATTTGTCATCACAGTGGTCCATGCCCGCGTCATCACAAGGCTCTGTGACATTTATAACCACAATGCTCCATGAACTTTTCATCACAATGCTCCGTGACCCTTGTCATCAAAATGCTCCATGCGTTTGTCAGAAAAATGCTCCATGACCCTTGTCATCACAATGTGCTATGCGCTTTTCATCACAACGGTCCACAAATTTGTCATGGTAATGCTCCATAAACCTTGTAATCACAATGCTCCATGCCCTTCTCATCACAATGCTCCATTACCCCTGTCATAACAATGCTCCATGACGCCTGCCATCACAATATTCCACGGCCTTGTCATCACAAGGCTCCATGACACTTGTCATCACAATGCTCCAAGACCCCTGTAATCACAATGCTCCATGCCTTTGTCATCACAAAGCTCCATGACACATACCATCAGAATGTTCCATGTCCTTCTCATCAAAATGCTCCATGCCCTTGTCATCACAGTGCTCCAAGACCCCTGTAATCACAATGCTCCATGCCCCTTTTCATCTCAATGCTCCATGAACCCTGTCATAACAATGCACCATGCCCATCATCATAATGCTTCTGGCTATTGTCAGCACAATGAAATTAAAATTCTCCATGACCTCTGTCATCACAATACTACATGAATATTTTCAGCCCAATGCTCCATGACCCTTGTCATCACAATGATCCATGCCCTTGTCATCGCAATGCTCCATGACCCCTGTATTCACAAAGCTCCGTGACGCTTGTCATCACAGTGCTCCATGACACATATCATCACAATGCTCCATGACTTTGTCAGCAAAATGCTACATGACCTTGTCATTACAATGCTCTATGCAATTGTCATCACAATACTGCATTACCATTGTCATCACAATCCTCCATTAAACTTGATTCACATTGCTTCATGCCATTGTAATTACAATGTTCCATGCTCCTTGAAATCAAAATGATCCGTGACTTCTGTCATCACAATGCTCCAAACCCTTGTGATCAAAATGTTCCATAATACTTGTCACCACAACGCTCCATGATGCCTGTCATCACAATGCTCCATGCACTTTTCATCACAATGCTCCATGACCTTTGTCATCACAATTCTCAATACACTTGTCATCACAATGCTCCCTGACACTTGTCATCAGAATGCTCCTTGAACCCTGTCACGAAAAGGCTCCATGCCTTTTTCATCACAAGGCCCCATGCCGTTTTCATCACAATGCTCCACGCCACTGTCATCAAAATACTCCACAAGCTTGTCATGAGAATGCTCCATGACCCTTGGCATCACAATTCTCCATGCACTTGTCAGCACATTGCTCCCTGACATTTGTGATAACAATGCTCCAAGCCATTGCCATCACAGTGCTCTATTACTTTATCATCAGAATCCTCCATGACATTTGGTATCACAATGCTCCATGTCATTGTCATCAAAATGGGCCATTACATATGTCATCACAATGCTCCCTGACACCTGTCTTCACAATACTGCATGACCTGGTCATCACAATGCTCCATGCCCTTGTTATCACAATGCGCAATTCCAACTGTCATCACAATAATCCATGAAACTTATTAGACCAATGCTCAATGCCCTTGTCATCACAATGCTCCAAGCCCTTGTTATCACAATGCTCCATGACCCCTGTCATCACAATGCTCCGTGACTCCAGTTATCACAATGCTTCATGACCTTTGTCACCACAATGGTCCATGCCCTCGTCATCAACAGTCTCTGTGTTCTTTTTAACCACAATGCTACATGAACTTTCCCTCAAAATGCTCTTTGACCCTTGTCATCACAATGCTCTGTGCACTTCTCATCAAAATGCTCTGTCACCACTGATATCACAATGTTACATCCCTATTCGTCACAATATTCCCTCACCCCTGTCATCAAAATGTGCCATGACTCCTGTCATCACAATGCTACATGCACTTATCATCACAATGTTCGATGACCCCTGGCATCACAATGTTCCATAACCCCTATCATCAAATTGTTCCATGACCCTTTTCATCAAATTGCTCCATGACCCTGTCATCACAATGCTCCATGTCATTGTCATCACAGTGCTCCATGAAGGTTCTCATTACATTGCTCCATGTCCTTGTCTTCACAAACCTCCATGACACAAGTTATCAGAATGCTGCATGGCCTTCTCATCACAATGCTCCATGCCCTTGCCATCACAATGCTCCATTACCCCTGTCATAACAATGCTCCATGAACCCTGATATCACGATGTTCCATGGCCTTGTTATCACAAGGCTCCATGACCCTTCTCATCACAATGCTCCAAGACCCCTGTAATCACAATGCTCCATGCCCGTTTTCATCTCAATGATCCATGAACCCTGTCATCACAATGCACCATGCCCATCATCATAATGCTTCATGCTATTGTCATCACAGAGAAATCAAAATGCTCCATGACCTCTGTCATAACAATGCTCCAAACCCTTGTGATCACAATATTCCATAATACTTGTCATCACAATGCCCCATGAAGCTCGTCATCCCAATTATCCATGGTCTTCTCATCACAATGCTCCATGAACTTTGTCATCACAATGATCAATACACTTGTCATCAATATGCTCCCTGACACTTGTTGTCTGTATGCTCCTTGAATCCTTTCATGACAAGGCTCCATGCCTTTTTTATCACAATGATCCATGCACTTTTCATCAAAATGCTCCATGACCCCTGACATCAGAGTGTTCCATAACCCCTGTCATCAAAATGTTTCATGACCCTTTTCAACAAATTGCTCCATGACCCTGTCATCACAATGCTCCCTGCACTTCTCATCACAATGCACAACGCACTTGTCATCAAAATGCTCCATGACCTTTGACATCACAAAGATCCATGACACTTGTCATCACAGTGCTCCATGTCATTGTCATCACAATGCTCCATGAACACTCTCATCACATTGCTCCATGCCCTTGTCATCACAAAGCTCCATGACACATGTCATCAGAATTCTCCATGGCCTTCTCATCACAATGCTCTATGCGCTTGCCATCACAATGCTCCATTACCCCTGTCATAACAATGCTCCATGACACCTGCCATCACGATGTTCCGTGGCCTTGTCATCACAAGGCTCTATGACCCTTCTCATCACAATGCTCCAAGACCCCTGTAATCACAATGCTCTATGCCCCTTTTCATCTGAATGATCCATGAACCCTGTCATCACAATGCACCATGCCCATCATCATAATGCTTCATGCTATTGTCATCACAATGAAATCAAAATGCTCCATGACCTCTGATATAACAATGCTCCAAAACCTTGTGATCACAATATTCCATAACACTTGTCATCACAGTGCCCCATGACACTCATCATCACAATTATCCATGGTCTTCTCATCACAATGCTCCATGACCTTTGTCATCACAATGCTCAATACACTTGTCATCAAAATGCTCCCTGACACTTGTGGTCTGTATGCTCCTTGAACCCTGTCATGACAAGGCTCCATGCCTTTTTCATCACAATGATCCATGCCGTTTTCCTCACAATGCTCCAAGACCCCTTTAAACACAATGCTCCATGCCCTTGTCATCACAAAGCTCAATGAAACATGTCTTCAGAATGCTCCTTGGACTTCTCCTCACAATGCTCCATGCCCATGTCATCACAAAGTTCCAACACCCCTGTAATCACAATGGTCCATGCCCCTTTTCATCAGTATGCTCCATGAGATTTGTCATCACAAGTCTCTATGGATTTCTCATCACAATGCTCCAGGACCTTGTCATCACAATGCTGCACGACCATGTTCTGAAAATTCTCAATGGCCCTTGTCTTCATAATGCTCCAAGCCCTAGTCATCACAATGCTCCATTATATTTGTCATCAAAATCCTCCATTACCTTTGGCATTACAATGCTCCCTGCCTTTGTCATTGCAATGGAAAATGACGTATGTCATCACAATGCTCCCGGACACCTGTCTTCACAATACTCCATGACCTTCTCATCACAATGATCCATGCCCTTTTCATCAAAATGCACCATGTGCACTCTCATCACAATAATCTATGAAATTTGTCAGAACAATGCTCCATGCCCCTGTCACCACAACGCTCCTTTCCCTTGTCATCACAATGCTCCATGACCACTGTCATCACAATGCTCCATGACTCCAGTCATCACAATGCTTCATAACGTTGTCATCACAATGGTCCATGCCCACGTCATCACAAGGCTCTGTGACTTTGTAACCACAATGCTCCATGAACAGTTCATCACAATGCTCCGTGACCCTTGTCATCAAAATGCTCCATGCCTTTGTCAGAAAAATGCTCCTTGACCCTTGTCATCACAATGTGCTACGTGCTTTTCATCACAACGGTCCACAAATTTGTCATGGTAATGCTCCATAAACCTTGTAATCACAATGCTCCATGCCCTTCTCATCACAATGCTCCATTACCCCTGTCATAACAATGCTCCATGACCCCTGCCATCACAATATTCCACGGCCTTGTCATCACAAGGCTCCATGACACTTGTCATCACAATGCTCCAAGACCCCTGTAATCACAATGCTCTATGCCCTTGTCATCACAAAGCTCCATGACACATGCCATCAGAATGTTCCATGTCCTTCTCATCAAAATGCTCCATGCCCTTGGCATCACAGTGCTCCAAGACACCTGTAATCACAATGCTCCATGCCCCTTTCCATTTCAATGCTCCATGAACCCTGTCATAACAATGCACCATGCCCATCATCATAATGCTTCCGGCTATTGTCCGCAAAATGAAATCAAAATTCTCCATGACCTCTGTCATCACAATGCTCCATGACACCTGTCATCAAAATACTCCATGAACATTTTCAGCCCAATGCTCCATGACCCTTGTCATCACAATGATCCATGCCCTTGTCAACCCAGTGCTCCATGACGCCTGTATTCACAATGCTCCGTGACACTTGTCATCAGAGTGCTCCATGACATCTGTCATCAGAATGCTCCATGCCCTGGTCATCCCAATGCTCCATGACCCCTGTATTCACAATGCTCCGTGACGCTTGTCATCACAGTGCTTCATGACGCCTGTCATCACAATGCTCCTTGCCTTTGTCATCACAGTACTCCATGACCCCTGTCATCACAGTGCTCCATGACTCCAGTCACCACAATGCTTCATAACATTTGTCATCACAATTGTCCATGCCCACGTCATCACAAGGCTTTGTGACCTTTGTAACCACAGTGCTCCATGAACTTTTCATCACAATGCTCCGTGATCCTTGTCATCACAAGGTTCCATGCCTTTGTCAGAAAAATGCTCCATGACCCTTGTCATCACAATGTGCCACGTGCTTTTCATCACAACGGTCCACAAAATTGTCATAGCAATGTTCCATAAACCTTGTAATCTCAATGCTCCATGCCCTTCTCATCACAATGCTCCATTACCCTTGTCAGAACAATGCTCCATGACCCCTGTCATCACAATGATCCACGGCCTTGTCATGACAAGGCTCCATGACACTTGTCATCACAATGCTCCAAGACACCTGTAATCACAATGCTCCATGCCCTTGTCATCACAAAGCTCCATGACACATGTCATCAGAATGTTCGATGGCCTTCTCATCATAATGCTCCATGCCCTTGTCATTACAGTGCTCCAAGACCCCTGTAATCACAATGCTCCATGCCCCTTTTCATCTCAATGCTCCATGAACCCTGTCATCACAATGCATCATTCCCTTCATCATAATGCTTCCGGCTATTGTCAGCACAATGAAATTAAAATTCTCAATGACCTCTGTCATGACAAAGCTCCATGACCCCTGTCATCAAAACATTATATGAACATTTGCAGCCCAATGCTCCATGACCCTTGTCATCACAATGATCCATGCCCTTGGCATCCCAATGCTCCATGACCCCTTTATTCACAATGCTCCGTGACGCTTGTCATCACAGTGCTCCATGACACCTGTCATCACAATGCTCCATTCCCTTGTCATCCCAATGCTCCATGACCCCTGTATTCACAATGCTCCGTGACGATGGTCACCACTGTGCTCCATGACACCTGTGATCACACTCTTCCATGCCTTTGTCAGCAAAATGCTACATGACTTTGTCATTACCATGCTCTATGCGCTTGTCATCACAATACTCCATTACCATTGTCATCACAATCCTCCATGAATCTTGGGATCACATTGCTACATGCCCTTGTCATCACAATGCTCCATGCTCCTTGAAATCAAAATGATCCATGACCTCTGTCATCACAATGCTCCAAACCCTTGTGATCACAATGTTCCATAACACTTGTCATCCCAACGCTCCATGATGCCTGTCATCACAATACCCCATGCATTTTTCATCACAATGCTCCACGACCTTTGTCATCACAATTCTCAATACACTTGTCATCACAATGCTCCATGACACTTGTCGTCAGAATGCTCCTTTAACCCTGTCACGAAAAGGCTCCATGCCTTTTTCAACACAATGCCCCATGCCGTATTCATCACAATACTCCACGCCACTTTCAGCAAAAAACTCCACAAGCTTATCATGAGAATATTCCATGACCCTTGTCATCAAATTCTCCATTCACTTGTCAGCACAATGCTCCCTGACACTTGTCATATCAATGCTCCAAGCCACTGTCATCACAATGCACCATTACCTTTGTCATCAGAATCCTCCATGACACTTGGCATCACAATGCTCCATGTCATTGTCATCACAATGGGCCATTACATATGTCATCACAATGCTCCCTGACAACTCTCTTCACAATACTGCATGACCTGGTCATCACAATGCTCCATGCCCTAGTCACCACAATGCACCATTCCAACAGTCATCGCAATAATCCATGAAACTTACTAGACCAATGCTCCATGCCCTTGTCATCACAATGCTCCATGACCATTGTCATCACAATACTCCATGAACTTTTCATCACAATGCTCTTTGATCCTTGTCATCACAATTCTCTATGCCTTTCTCAGCGCAATGCTCTGTGACCCTTGTCATCACAATGCTCCATGCGCTTGTCAGCACGATGCTACATGACACATGTCATCATAATGCACCATGCGCTTGTCATCACAGTGCTCCACAAGCTTGTCATCAGAATGCTCCATAAACCTTGTCATCACAATGCTCCATGCACTTCTCATCAAAATATTCTCTCACCACAGATATCACAATGCTACATCACTATTCGTCACAATACTCCCTCACCCCTCTTATCACAGTGTTCCATGACTCCTGTCGTCACAAGGCTACATGCAATTATCATCACAATGTTTGTTGACCCCTGACATCACAATGCTCCATAACCCCTGTCAGCAAAATGCTTCATGACCCTTTTCATCATAATGCTCCATGACACCTGACATAACAATGTTCCATAACCCTTCTCATCAAAATGTTCCATGACACTTTTCATCAAATTGCTCCTTGACCCTGTCATCACAATGCTCCCTGTCCTTCTCATCACAGTGCACAACGCCCTTGTCATCAAAATGCTCCATGACCTTTGTCATCACAAAGATCCATGACCCTTGGCATAACAATGCTCCATGCCCTTGTCCTCACAAAGCTCCATGACACATGTCATCAGAATGCTCCATTGCCTTCTCATCACAATGCTCCATGCCCTTGCCGTCACAATGCTCCATTACACCTGTCATAAAAATGCTCCATGACACCTGCCATCACGATGTTCCGTGGCCTTGTCATCACAAGGCTCCATGACCCTTCTCATCACAATGCTCCAAGACCCCTGTAATCACAATGCTCCATGCCCATTTTTCATCTCAATGATCCATGAACCCTGTCATCACAATGCACCATGCCCATCATCATAATGCTTCATGCTATTGTCATCACAATGAAATCAAAATGCTCCATGACCTCTGGCATAACAATGCTCCAATCCCTTGTAATCACAATATTCCATAACACTTGTCATCACAGTGCCCCATGACACTCGTCATCACAATTATCCATGGTCTTCTCATCACAATGCTCCATGACCTTCGTCATCACAATGCTCAATACACTTGTCAACAAAATGCTCCCTGACACTTGTTGTCTCTATGCTCCTTGAACCCTGTCATGACAAGGCTCCATGCCTTTTTCATCACAATGATCCATGCCCTTTTCTTCACAATGCTCCAAGACCCCTTTAAACACAATGCTCCATGCCCTTGTCATCACAAAGCTCAATGACACATGTCTTCAGAATGCTCCTTGGCCTTCTCCTCACAATGCTCCATGCCCATGTCATCACAATGTTCCAAGACCCCTGTAATCACAGAGGTCCATGCCCCTTTTCATCATTATGCTCCATGAGATTTGTCATCACAAGTCTCTGTGGATTTCTCATCACAATGCTCCAGGAACTTGTCATCACAATGCTTCTCGACCTTGTTCTGAACATTCTCAATGGCCCTTGCCATCATAATGCTCCAAGCCCTAGTCCTCACAATGCTCAATTATATATGTCATCAATATCCTCCATTACATTTGGCATCACAATGCTCCCTGCCATTGTCATTGCAATGGACCATGACATATGTCATCACAATGCTCCCTGACACCTGTGTTTACAATACTCCATGATCTTCTCATCACAATGATCCATGGCCTTGTCATCCCAATGCTCCATGATACCTGTAGTCACAATGCTCCATGACGCTTGTCATCACAGTGCTCAATGACACCTGTCATCACAGTGCTCCATGGCTTTGTCAGCAAAATGCTACATGACCTTGTCATTACAATGCTCTATGCGCTTGTCATCACAATACTCCATTTCTACTGTCATCACAATCCTCCATGAACCTTGAGAGCACATTGCTTCATACCCTTGTCATCACAATGCTCCATGCTCCTTGAAATCAAAATGATCCATGACCAGTCATCGCAATTCTCCAAACCCTTGTGATCCCAATGTTCCATAACACTTGTCATCACAATGCTCCATGATGCCTGTCATCACAAAATTCCATGCCCTTTTCATCACAGTGCTCCATGACATTTGTCATCACAATGCTCAGTACACTTGTCATCACAATGCTCCCTGACACTTGTCATCAGAATGCTCTTTGAACCCTGTCACGAAAAGGCTCCATGCCTTTTTCATCACCATGCCCCATTCCGTTTTCATCACAATGCTCCGTGACCATTGTCATCAAAATGCTCCATGACTTTGTCTGAAAAATGTTCCATGACCCTTGTCATCACAATGTGCCATTCGCTTTTCATCACAACGGTCCAGAAAATTGTCATTGCAATGCTCCATAAAACTTGTAATCACAATGCTCCATACACTTCTCATCAAAATGCTCTCTCACCAGAGATATCACATTGTTCCATCACTAGTTGTCACAATACTCCCTCACCACTGTAATCACAATGTCCCATGACCCCTGTCATCACAATGCTACCTCCCTTTATCATCACAAAGTTCCATGACCCCTGACATCACAATATTCTATAACCCCTGTCATCAAAATGTTCCAATACACTTTCCATCATATTGCTGCATGACCCTGTCATCAAAATACTCCCTGCCCTTCTCATCACAATGCACCATGAAATTGTCTTCAAAATGCTCCATGACCTTTGTCATCACAAAGCGCCATGACCATTGGCATCACAATGCTCCATGCCATTTTCATCACAATGCTCCAAAAACCTCTCATCACATTGTTCCAAGCCCTTGTCATCACAGGATCCATGATGCTTTTCATCACAATGCTCGATGCCATTCTTCTCACAATGCTCCATGCGCTTCTCATTACAATCCTCCATGAACCATGTATCACAGTGTTCCGTGCCATTGTTATCACAATGCTCCTTGCCCCCTCTCATCACAATAATCCATGAAACATTTCAGACCAATGTTCCATGCCCTTTTCATCACAATGATCCAAGACTCCTGTAATCATAATGCTCCATGCCCCTTTTCATCTCAATGCTCCATGAACGCTGTCATCACAATGCACCAAATGCGCATCATCATAATGCTTCATGCTATTGTCATCACAATGAAATCAAAATGCTCTATGACCTCTGTCATCACAATGCTCCAAATCCTTGTGATCACAATATTCCATAACACCTATCATCACAACACCCCATAACGCTCGTCATCACAAGTATCCATGGTCTTCTAATCACAATCCTCCATGACATTTGTCATCACAGTGCTCAATACCCTTGTCATCACAATGGTCCCTGACACTTGTCATCAGTATGCTCCTTGAACCCTGTCATGACAAGGCTCCATGCCTTTTTCATCACAATGTTACATGCCCTTTCCCTCACAGTGCTCCAAGACCACTCTAATCACAATGGTCCATGCCCTTGTCATCACAAAGCTCCATGATGCATGTCATCAGAACGCTCCATGACATTCTCATCCCATTGTTCACTGCCCTTGTCATCACAATGCTCCAAGAGCCCTGTAATCACAATGTTCCATGCCCTTGTCATCACAAAGCTCCATGATGCATGTCATCAGAACGCTCCATGACATTCTCATCCCAATGTTCCATGCCCTTGTCATCACAATGCTCCAAGACCCCTGTAATCACAATGCTCCATGACCCTTTTCATCAGAATGCTCCATGAGACTTGTCATCACATGGCTCCATGGTCTTCTCATCACAATGCTCCAGTACCTTGTCATCACAATGCTCCTTGACCCCTGTCATCACAATAATCCATGAACATTTTCAGCCCAATGCTCCATGACGTTCTCATCACAATGCTCCATGACCTCTGTCATAACAATGCTCCATGACCACTGTCATCACAACGCTCCATGAACCCTGACAACACAATGATCCGGGAATCTTGTCATCAAAATGCTCCATGCCGTTGTCATCCCAATGCTCCATGAACCCTGTAATCACAATGCTCCATGACGCTTGTCATCACAGTGCTCCATGAACCTTGTCATCACAATGCCTTTGACAGCAAAATGATACATAATCTTGTCATCACAATGCTCCGTGTGCTTGTCATCACAATCCTCCATGACCCTTGGGATCATATTGCTTTATGCCCTTGTTATCTCTATCTTGCCTTTCTGGTTTTTACAGATTTTCGGATGTCCTTTTTGACCGGTGGGAAGTGACAATTCTTTGTAGTGTGGATTTGCATTGTGCGCTTGCTTGATTGGCGAAAAAGGGCCTATGCCTTTTCTCCTGAATATATTCAGGAGAAAATTCATATGCTGTTTTTGGCCAAGTGCATCATTCTCAAAGTTGTGATGCCTTTCCTGTGCTTTAAAGGCGATTCCAATTTCCCTCTTGATATATGTTTTGTGCAATTCTGCCTCATTTTCAAGTCCGCTTTTTTGCCTTCCCTCAACAGATTTTTGGAAGAGAGTAGTCCTTTATAACTCTGCAGGTTTTTGATTTGCTTTGCCCCTGAGCTCCAATTTTCAAATCCCATTTTTGGGAGCTGACCGCAAATCCACAATTTTGCTTCAGGATCTATACTGGTTCCAGGGGTGGCTATACTGGTTCCCTGTGGGTGGCTGAGGCTTTGGTTAATTCTTCTTCCTGACGGGAATTTAGAGTGACATGTGTCCGTCCAAAGGCCTACATCTACTCTCTGATTGGTTCTCCCTCTTCCCTTTCATCCTCTGCACAATTAGCAAACTGTGCGAACCAGGAGGTTATAGGGGATGACTCTCCTAAGTTGGGAGATTGATAGTAAAGTAGTTGGAATGGCAAACTGTAGCACAAGGAGAGGAAAAAGTAGGAGACTTTCAGAAACCTTTCGCCATCACAGGGTGTCCATTCTCTAGGTTTCCCATACATGTTATAACTGTAGTGATATTCCCTTCTACCTGGAAATTTGGGACCCATGGAATGGTGGCATGCATTACTACTTTAAAGGGTCTGCATTTTCTCTCCCAATCTCACCAGTCCTCTCAGTCCCAAGTGTCCAGCCTTATGTCTCATCCAGCTGTCTTTGCAGATAGGGTCATTCTAGGTTTCATCAGAACCCCTGAAGGAATTGTGTAAGAATTTCGCTGTTTTTTGTTTTGTTTTTGAAATTCATTTTTATAATGGGGTTGAGCTGATTTTCCCTGACGTGTTTATGCCGGTCTAGACACACTTGATTCCCTTACAGAGGCATATCAGTACATAGGTTTTAAGATTCTTACTAATCAGATATATTCCTCTGTGGGGAATAGGGGTTTTGAGTCCCGTTCACTGAGGAAGGTGTAGGTCTTGTCTATTCTGTATTTGGTTTATGGAATGGTACCTGTGCTAATATCAAACTCTGGTTTTATGCATCACCCCACCTCTCCTTTCCCCTTAAGGAGGCATAAGAGTGTTTTCTAAATGTGAGACGCTGCTCTCTTTCCTAATTCAGTTCATGTGTTGTGATGTTGACATTCCCTCTGTAAGTGATATCTTATGATAAGATTATTTTTCTGTGTGACTAATTTCCCTTAGAATCATCATACCTAAATCCTCTCATTATGCTGCTACTGGCCTTATGACATTGATTTCACGTCTGAGTGATATTCCGTTGTACAAAATTACCACAAGTTCTTTATGCATTTCTCTTTTTCCTGGGATACTTTAGGTGTACCGAAGTTGAGGTTCTTGTATGCAGAGCAGCCCTAAACTTTGGGGTGCCTGTGTCTTGTTGATATTTAGTCTTCCCAAGTTATATGTCCATGAGTTGAAGTCCCCTTTGCTCGGGGGCTTTGTATTTTAGATGTTTTAGGAAACAGCATACACTTCTTCAGAGTAGCTCTTGGATATTTATACCCCACCCATCAGCGTGACTAGTCTCCCTGTTTTCCATGGCCTCTCCTGCATTTTTGATTTGTACACATTTTTTGGATGGCCTTTCTGAGCAGTGGAAATTGAGACTTCTTTATTGTGCAGATTTTCATTTCACTCTTGCTTGGTTGGCCAAAAACTCTGTATGTGTTCTTTTCCTGAAGATATTCACGAAAAAATCGCATACACCCTTTTGCCCAACTGCATCATTTTAGAAATTCTGGTGCTTTTCATATGCTTTAAATGTGAGTACAATCTACCTTTTGAAAAATGTTTCCTGCAATTCTGCCTCTCATTCAGAACCTCTTCGTTGCCTTACCTGAATATATTTTTGGACGTTGGTTCTCATTTATATCTTTGCAGGTCTTTGAATTGTCTGCTCCTGAGCTCCATTTTGCAACTCGCATTTTTGTGAGCTGGCCGCCAAACCATTGGATTGATTCCGGCCCTATTCTGGTTCTGGGGAGGCAGGCTGAACCTTTGGTTAATTCTTCTTCCTAAAGGGATATTAGAGTGACATGTGCCTGTCAAAACTCCTACAGCTAATCTCTCACTGGTTCCTCCTCTTCCCATTTATCCTCTTCAAAAATTGCAAACTGTGTGAAACAGGAGGTTAAAGGTGCTGATTCTCCAAGTGGGGAGATTGTTAGTAATGTGGCTGGAATGGTGAACCCCAGCACCAGGAGATCAAAAATGAGGTGCATTTTAGACACCTTTCCTGAGCACACGGTGTACATTCATCTTGGTTTCCCAGGCATGTTTTTTTCTGTCAGAAGTTTCCCTTGAAACTGCCGATTTGGGACCCATGGAATGGGTACCAGGCAGTATTACTTTAAAAGGTCTGCATTTACTCACCCAGCCTCTCTAACATCTCTTAGCCTGCATAGCTTCCAGCCTTATATATCATCCTGCTGTGGGTCTACATGTGTTCAATCCATGTTACATCATAGCCCTTCAACAAAAGTTGTAAGAATTTTTGTCTGTCTCACTGTTTTTATAAATATTTTTAAATTTATTTTTATATTGGTTACAGCTGATTTTCAAAGCTCTGTTTTTTGCTGCTGTACATCCACTTGATTCATGTACTGTGTGACAACAATAAATTCTTTCTCAGATGCTTACGAGTCATATGTATTATTTTCCAGTGACTTGAGTGGACTGAGTGCAGTTCTTTGAGGTACCATGTAGGCCTTGCCAGTTATTCAATTTGGTACTTGGAATGGTATCTTTGCTAATTTCAACCTCCTGGATAATACCTCACCATTCCCCACCTTTCCCATTTAGCAGCCTTATGTCTCTTTTCTACATATTTGACTATGTTTCTGTTTTGTAGTTTATTTCATGTGTAGCCATTTTTGATTCCACCTTTAAGTGACATCTTATGATATGTGTCTTTTTCTTTCGACATGTGTCACTTAGAATGATCGTATGTAACTCCTCCAGAGTTGTTACAACTGGCCTTATTTCATTGATTTCTGGATGAGTAATATTCCACTCTACATAAGTACCCCATCTCTTTTATCCATTTTATCCTTCCAGGGACATTTAGGTTATATCCAAGTGGAGGCCCTTTTTAACAGAGAGGTGGTAAACGTTGGAGTGCCTGTTTTCTGTCATTTTTTGTTTTTCTCAAGGTATACGCCCATGAGTGCAAGTGCCCTATGCTCTGTAGCTCAGTTTTCAGATGTTTTAGCAAACACAATACACTTCTCCAGAGTGGCCTTTGGCACATTACATTTCCACTATCAGCCTCACAGGGCTCCCTTTTCTCCTCACCCTGTCCTGCATTTCTTGTGTTTACACTTTATGTGGATGGCCCTTCTGACTGATGTGAAGTGATACATTTTGTAGTATTGATTTACAGTGCCCACCTGTTTGGTTGGATAAAAAGTGTGTATGGCCTGTACTTGGATATATTCAGAAAAAAATGCATACGCCCTTTTGGGCCAACTGCATCATTGGGGATGTTCAGCCCCTTTTCTTGTGCTTTAATGGGGAGTCCTTTCTACCTCTTCAAATCTGTTTCCTGCCACTCTCCCTTGCTTACAAGTCCTTTTCTGTGACTTACCTCAAGACATTTTTCGACAATAGATATTTTCAACTCTGCAGTTTCATGAATTTTATTGCCCCCGAGTTCCATTTCTCAAATTGTGTATTTGGAAACTGGACACAAAACAGCGGGATTTCCTCTAGCCCTATTCTGTTTCCATGGGCAATTCTAGCCTTTGATGAATTTGTCTTCCAGATAGGAAAATAGAGTGGCATTTGCCTGTCTGAACAACTAAGACTTGTCTCTAAATTTTACTCATCCTTCCGCTTCATCCTCTGGACAAATTCCAAACTGTGTGCAACAGGATGTTGACGGTGCTGATATCCCCAAGTAAGGAGATTGTCAGGAAAGAGGCTGGAGGGTTGAACCCGTGCACCAGGCAAGGAGGAGATGAGGTGCCTTTTCCAAAATCTTTCCGATCAAACGGTGTACCATCGTCTAGGTGTGACAGGCATGTTTTAGCTGTAGGAAGGGTCCCGTGCATGGAAGGAGAACACCAGGGATTTTTCCAAATCAGTGCCTCCCCGAACCCCAAAGTGGGGAATTTTTAAGCTACGGCTACACGTATGTCCATTAAGGGCCTTGGGAAATAGGCAGAGCCGAAATTTTAGATGATTGAAATCTTCAGGTTCAGAAGCGCTCACCATCGGCCTTGCTTAGGTTACATTTTCTCTGTCATTGATAGATGATGTCAATAAAAATATCGATTCTTTTTCATATTATTTCCCCTTATAGGTTATTGCAAAATATTCAGTGTAGTTCCCTGTGCTATACAGTAGTTCCTTGTTGATGATCTATTTTATACATAGCAGTGTGTATGTGTTAATCCCAAACTGGTAATTTATCCCTTTTCCTACCTTTCCCCTTTGGTAATAATAAATTATAAGATTTTATACTTCTCAGAAATGGGGGAGCTGAAAGAGAGGTATCCTTTTCAATGGAAAAGCATTCAAAACAAGATTGAAGTTTCAGCCAAGAGTATTCGATGTACAACCATGGAAATAAATCACTTCATTTCTCTAATGTTGACCTGACAAATAAGACAGACGTCTTCACTGAACTTGCTTATAGTAAAGTGATGGAAATATCAAATGTAAGTCTTAGAAAAATCTTATTTTACCCGAGCATTATACACTGCTGTATGTTAACTACAGTTTGGCTCACACATCTGTTCATTGAAGTTACAATGTTCTCAATTTCTGTTACTGATCCTCCAGAGTGTACCCCAACAGGAGTCCCCGAGCCCAGTGTCATTGGAGCCAACAGATCAAGACTGAGTTTGCTTCAGAAGCAAAGGAAACATTATTTTGAAAACAGAATGGAGAGGTGAGAGCGTGCACTCCCCCACAGGCTGTGGGCTGGGCTGCTGTGTAGGGATCCCGGCAGCGTCAGTGGGAGTTAGGAGATGGAGCTCTCGAGGGCTGAGTTGGCTGCAGCTCAGGCTCTATGCCGTGGAGTCTGCATGGGACTCCGCTAGCTGAGGTGTCGACCCAGCCATTCTGCACTAGGAAATCAGGTCTGAAGTGCCGGGTGTGGGACCTCTGCATGCGCAACCCTAGGAGCACGTGAAATTAGACAAAGCACAAAGGAAAAACATGTTAGACATTATTTTATTGCCCAGATTCTCTTTTTATCTCCCAGGAATTTTTAATGAACGTTGCCAGAGACGAACACCTCCTCTGCTTTTTGTTCCGTTCCTCATTCTTGGGGTGTTGAGGGTGCAGACCCCTCTTTTGTAACTGCTTCATGCTGTGGTGGCAGCCCTGATACCTGGGGGGTGGGGCAAAACGTCTCCCCACCAGCCTCCAGGTGAGGTTGATTGTTCCAAAGCCTCCTGCCTCACTTCTCGTCCGCCTGAGCACCAGCATTGGATGTGTTATAGATTCTAATGACCTTTAAGGGTCCAGGAAAGAGATGCGCAAAGATGCTGTGGTGGCAGGTTTCACCCCACCCCACATTTGTTTGGCGACCTTAGGCTGACGTTTTTTGCCAGCCTAGATGCTCTGACCAGTAGTCTGTGCTTTCTTTAATTAGGTCCCTGAATTAATGTACAAACAGCACCATGTGTCAGAGCCCTGCCCGCGCAACTCCCAGAGAGTCCAGGGTCAGTGGTGATCCAGGACCATGACGTACACTGAGTCAACGGCCTTTAGAAGTAGCCAGCAGTCCAGCTGGTCATATTGGCCACCATCACTGCGGTGTCTGTAGGGTTTTCTATGGTGAAAGCGTGATATACGTTTCCCCCGCCAAGCTTATTAGCTCACTTCTGGGTGGAGTAAGTCCTGCAAGCAGTAGTCTGCTCTTTCGGGGCACAGTTTTCTTGTTTTCTGAGAGAAACTCCAGGTCAAGTGATGGTCACACAAGTCATCTTGGGGGCCTGATGCCCCCATTTGTCTCTCTGGAGGTTGGAGTTGGAAGGCCTCCTCACTCGAGGTCAGTGTGTCCACAGAGCGACCCTTGCAACTTCAGGGCATGATGGGTGGTTAGGATCACCACGTGGGGTCCTTTTCCCTTAGGAGGGAGCTGGCCTTGCGGGCTGCTGATTTCTAGCTTTTTAGTTACCCCAGTATCCTGGCCAGATGAGTCGGTGGGCAAAGCCCTTGGTGACCATAGTTTATCATACCTGAAGGGCATTCTTGTGTTGCTCCATTTCAAGTGGTCCCAGTTTTTGCACTAAGTCTCCAAGGGCGATTAACCTTTGACCGGGTATGTAAAGGTCAAAGGGTTTAGCTAAATTAGTGAGTTCCTGGGCAAGGATCTGAATTGACTGCTCTTTCCATTCTTGAAAGGCTGCTTCTGGATTCTATTCAAAAGGATCATCATCTTTTCATGTCAGTGTTTCATGTAGAGGCCCAGCTATTAGACTATAGTTAGGGATCCAAATGCAGAAAACCTTGGCCTCGCCAGGAACCCCTAAGCTGTCTTCTAGTTTTAGAAAAGGTAAGGCTGCAAATGGCTTCTTCCCTATCCTGGGATGCGTTTCTCCGAATATCTGTGAGAATGAAGCCCAGGCATGTCACCTGAGCCTGGGATATTTGAGCCTTTTCCTTGGCACCTTCTATCCTTTCTTGGCTAGGTAGTTCAGAGGCGTCTTTAGTAGGCCTGGCGATCAGAATGTCATCTGCATATTGAAGGAGGGTTCCCTTTTACAGAGGTAGAACTTTTAGGTCTTTAGAGGACATTTCCCCAATGATGGTGTGGGGATTTTTGAACCATTGGTGCAGGACGGCCCAGCATTATTGCTTGTGTTGCATGTTGTGTCCTGCCACTCAGAAGCCAAAAATTCTTGTGACTCTGAGATGAATGGAATACAGAAGAAGGCATCATTGAAGTGTAATACAGAATGCCATGGCCTGGTGGATGGTAGAATGAGCAGCAGGGTGTAGGAAATAGGAGCTACTGGATGTATATCCTCGGTGGCTTCACTGACTGTCCTGATATCCTTTACCAGGTCTCCAGCAGCCCATGGGGCTCTCGTGGTCAGGCCAATCCCAGGATATGGAGCTCACCTGGGCTGCATCCCGCACCCCACAGCCCACGGGGCTCTCATGTTCAAGTCCCTCCCTGGGTACGGAGCTCACCTGTGCAGCTACCCAGCAGCCCATGGGTCTCTCATAGTCAGGCCCTTCCCTGTATACGGAACTCCCCTGGGCAGGTACCCCAGCAGGGCTGGACACACAGGAACTGTGCACATAGCCCACCTTGCAGAGAACCCCCAGCTCACCTGTCGCTCACAGCTGACACAGAACACCTCAGAGCAGGACTTGAACTAACAAACAGCAGCTCTGACAGGTCTGTGACCCTGGCTATCACTCTGTGCAGCCTCTCTCTGCCTGGTCTTCCAGACACTTCCACTGCAGCCAGGGCACCAGGCCTCTGTCTCCACCCACCATCACTCCTCTCCCTGACTCCTGGGTTCCTCTCATTAGGATAGGGTCTTCTTGAAGTTGTTTTCCACTCATGGACCAGATAAAATGATAAGAAAACAAGCCGCAGCTGCAGCCCCTTGTCTAGCCTGACTCTCAAGGCCCACAACTGTTCCTTGGGACTGACCCGTTTAGCAAGGTTCATTTTCTGCCACTGTGAGCCCCTGAGGGGTGAGGTTTGGCTGATTTGGGCAGCCTGACACTGCCTGCCAGCCCCCACCCCACAAGTGTGCCTGGGTTGAGGTCAATATAAACACCTCTCCAGTCAGCAAGAGCACCTGTAGCTGTGACTGACGCCATATTCTCTGCCCCATCAGCAGTTTCGGGGCTGGGGTGGTGGGAGGGAGTGAGGGGCCGTGGCTTTGTGGGTGGCCCAGTGTGATTTGGGCTCTGCTGGACTTTCTGCAGGAGTTGCCAGGCTGCCACCTGCTAAAGAAGAGGATGTGTCACCCATACCTGCCACTGGAATTTCTCCCCAGGCAGAGGTGAGGAAGTAAAAAAGCAGTGGGGGCTGTGGCAGGAGGGGTATCTCAGGCAGGGAAATGGAAAGCTTCCAGAAGAGCATCTGTGGCCAGGACCATCCTGGCTGGCCTGCAGGCACCAAGTTGGCCTGTGTGCTCTCGCTAATGTGGCTCCACAGCCCTTCCTGTAGGCTTGCAAGTGCTTGTACATATTCAGGTGTTTTACCTGGAAAGGGTGGGAAGAGTTCAGCTGCAGCAGGACTGGGGCTCAGCTCACATTTACTCACATATGCCTCAACAATATCCCCCAGCTTTGCAATGAGGATGCTCCTTTTGGGGGGGAGCGCTGCTGACGGCATGGGAGACGATTTCCCACCTCTGACCAACTTAAGAATTTTTTACCACTGGAGCAAGTGCCCTGATACAATTTTACTCTGTATAACTGGTGAGTTCTGTTTTTTTTTTTTTTTCTTTTTTTCTTTTTGGTTCAAGTTAGATTTTATTTATTCCTCTTTTTTTTTAATTTGGAGATATATACATGGAAATAATGCATTAATATAAAGACGTCTATGAGAAGGGAAACACTTTTTTTCAGTTTTATTTTATTAAATGTTATTTATTTATTTTTAATTTTTTTAAATTTATTTCTTTTATACAGCAGGTTCTTATTGGATATATATTTTATACATATAAGTGTGCACATGTGAATCCCAGTCTCCCAATTCATCCCACCACCACCCTCACATGGCGTTCCCTCCTTGGTGTCCATATGTTTGTTCTCTACATCTGTCTCTATCTCTGCCCTGCAAACTGGTTCATCTGTACCATTTTTCTAGGTTCCACATATATGCATTAATATACAATATTTGTTTTTCTCTTTCTGACTTACTTCACTCTGTATGACAGTCTCTAGATCCATCGAGGTCTCTACAAATGACCCAATTTCATTCCTATGTATGACTGAGTAATATTCCGTTGTATATATGTACCACGTCTTTATCCATTCGTCTGTCTGTGGGCACTTAGGTTGCTTTCATTACCTGTCTATTGTAAATAGTTCTGCAGTGAACATATTGGTGAATGTGTCTTTTTGATTTATGGTTTTCTCTGGGTATATGCCCAGTAGTGGGATTGCTGGATTATATGGTAATTCTATTTTTGTTTTTTAAGGAACCTCCATACTGTTCTCCATAGAGACTGTATCGATTTACATTCCCAAAAATAGTGGAAGAAGGTTCCTTTTCTCCACACCCTCTCCAGCATTTGTTGTTTGTAGATTTTCTGATGATGCCCATTCTAACAGGTGTGACATGATACCTCATTGTAGTTTCGATTTCCATTTCTCTAATAATTAGTGATGTTCAGCAGATTTTCATGTGCGTACTGGCCATCTCTATGTCTTCTTGGAAGAAATGTCTATTTAGATCTTCCATTTTGTATTGGGTTGTTTGTTTTATTAATATTGAGCTGCATGAGCTGTTTATATATATTGGAGATTAATCATTTGTCCATTGATTCGTTTGCAAATATTTTCTGCCATTCTGAGGGTTGTCTTTTCGTCTTGTTTGTAGTTTCCTTTGCTTTGCAAAAGCTTTTACGTTTCATTAGTCCCATCTGTTTAGTTTTCTTTTTTATTTCATTACTATAGAAGGTGGATCAAAAAAGATCTTGCTGTGATTTACGTCAGAGTATCCTTCGTAAGTTTTCCTCTCAGAGTTTTATACTGTCTGGTCTTACATTAAGGTCTCTAATTCATTTTGAATATATTTTATGTATGGTGTTGGGGAGTTTCCTAATTTCATTCTTTTACATGTAGCTCTCCATATTTCCCAGCACCAATGATTGAAGAGACTGTCTTATCTCCATTGTATAGTCTTGCCTCCTTTGTCATAGATTAGTTGACCATAAGTGTGTAGGTTTATCCTTGGGCTTTGTTTTTTTTTTTTTTTTTCCTTTTACACGTTTATTGGAGTATAATTGCTTTACAAAGGAGTGTTCGTTTCTGCTATATAACAAAGTGAATAAGCTATACCTATACAAATATCACCAGATCCCCTCCCTCTTGCATCTCCCTCCCACACTCCATATCCCACCCCTTTATGTGGTCACAAAGCACCGAGCTAATCTCCCTGTTCTATGTGGCTGATTCTCAGTAGCTATCGGTGTTACATTTGGTAATGTATTTATGTCCATGTCACTCTCTCACTTCGTCCCAGCTTACCCATCCCCCTTCCGGTGCCCTCAAGTCCTTTCTCTAAGTCTGTGTCCTTAATCCTGTCCTGCCACTAGGTTCTTCAAAATCTTTCTTTTTTCTTCATTAGATTCCATATATCTCTGTTAACATACAGTATTTGTTTTTCCCTTTCTGACTTACTTCACTGTGTAGGACAGATTCTAAATCCATCCACCTCAGTATAAATAACTCAGTTTTGCTTCTCTTTACGGTTGAGTAATATATGATTGTATATATGTGCCAGATCTTCTTTATCCATTCATCTGTCGATGGACACTTAGGTTGCTTCCATGTCCTGGCTAATGCAAATAGAGCTGCAATGAACATTTTTGTACATAACTCTTTTTGAATTATGGTTTTCGCAAGCCAAATGCCCAGTACTTGGATTGTTGTGTCGTATGGTACTTCTATTGTTAGTTATTTAAAGGAACCTCCGTACTGTTCTCCCTAGTGCCCATATCAATTTACATTCCCAACCACAGTGCAAGTGTGTTCCATTTTCTCCAATAAAGGCCTCTCCAGCATTTATTGTTTTGTAGATTTTTTTGATGACTGCCACTCTGACTGCTGTGAGGTGATACCTCAGGGTAGTTTTGATTTGCATTTCTCTAATAATTAGTGATGTTCAGCATCCTTTCATGTGTTTCTTGGTAATCTGTATATCTTCTTTGGAGAAATGTCTATTTAGGTCTTCTGCCCGGTTTTGGATTGGGTTGTTTGTTTTTGTGATATTGAGCTACATGAGGTGCTTGTAAAGTCTGGAGATTAATCCTTTGTCAATTGCTTCATTTGAAAATATTTTCTCCCATTCTGAGGGTTGTTTTTGCATCTTGTTTATGTTTTCCTGTACTGTGTAAAAGCTTTTAAGTTTCATTAGGTCCCATTTGTTGATTTCTGTTTTTATTTCCATTTCTCTAGGAGGTGGGTCCAAAAGGATCTTGCTGTGATTTATGTAATAGAGTGTTCTGCCTATGGTTTCCTCTAAGTGTTTTATAGTGTCTGGTCTTATATTTAGATCTCTAATCAATTTAGAGTTTATTTTTGTGTATGGTGTTATGGAGTGTTCTAATTTCATTCTTTTATGTGTAGGGGTCCAGTTTTCCCAGCACCAATTACTGAAGAGACTGTCTTTTCTCCATTGTATATCCTTAGCTCCTTTGTCATAGATGAGATAGCCATAGGTATGTAGGTTTATCTCTGGGCTTTCTGTCCTGTTCCATTGATCTGTGTTTATGCCAATCTACATACACTTGATTCCATTATGGAGACATATAAATACATAGGTTTCAAGGTTATTACCAGTCAGATATATTCCTCTTCAGTGAATAGGGTGTTTTGTGTCCAGTTCATTGAGAAAGGAGTAGGTCTTGTCTATTAACTATTTGGTATATTGAATAGGATCTGTGCTAATTTCAAACTCTGCTTTTACACATCACCCCACGTCACCTTTCCCCTTAAGGAGGCATAAGTGTGTTTTCTAAATGTGTAACTCTGTTCTCTTTTGAAATTCAGTTCATGTATAGCCATGTTTACATTTCCTCTATAAGTGATATATTACAATAAGTTTCTTTTTCTTTGTGGCTCATTTCACTTAGCATCATCGTACCTAAAGCCACTCATTATGCTGCTATTGGCCTTATGACATTGATTTTATGTCTGAGTGACATTCCATTGTATATAAGTACCACAACATCTATATCCATTTTTTTTTTCCTTTCCTGGGATATATAAAGTGTACCGAAATCGAGGTTCTTGTAAACAGAGCAGCCCTAAAGTTTGGGCTGGCTGAGTGTTGTGGATTTTTAGTTTTCCCAAAATACACACCCATGAGTGGAAGTGTGCTATACTCTGTAGCTCTGTTTTAGAAAACAACATACAGTTCTCCAGAGAGGCTGTTGGCAATTTACTTCCTGTCCATCGGCGTAACCAGGCTCCCTTTTCTCCATGGCCTGTCCTGCATTTGTGGCTTTTACACTATATGTGGATGGCCCTTTTGACTGGAGGTAAGGGACACTTCTCTGTAGTGTGGATTTGCAATGCCTGATGGCTTGCTTAGCCAAAAAGGGCATATGCATTTTTTCCCGAATATATTCAAGAAAATACACATAATCCCTTTTCAGCCAAGGGCAACATTGTCGAAATTCTGTGGCTTTTCATGTGCTTTAAAGACGACTCCAATCTACCTCTTGAAATCTGTTTCCTTCAATTCTGCCTTGCATTCAAATCCTCTTCACTGCCTTTCCTCAATATATTTCTGGATGATAGTTGTCCTTTATAATTCTGCAAGTTTGTGAATTGCTGTGCCCCTGATTTCCATTTTTCAACTCGCCTCTTTGTGAGCTGGCTGCAATACTGCAGGATGGCTTTAGGCTCTAGTCTGGTTCCGGGGCTTCAGGCTGAGCCTTTGGTTAATTATTCTTCCTGATGGGAAACTAGAGTGACATGTGCCCATCCAAACACCTACAGCTAATCTCTCATTTATTTCCCCTCTTCCTGTTCATCCTCTGCACAGTTTGCAAACTGTGCATAATGGGAGGGTAAATGCGCTGACATTCCAAGTGGGGAGATTTTGAGTAATGCAGATGGAATGGCGAAGCCGAGCATGACAAAAGGAAAAATGAGGTACCTTTAAGAAAACTTTCCCAATTACACAGTGTTCCATCCACTGGGTTTCCCATGCATGTTTTAACTGTAGGAAGATTCCCTTAAACCTGGAGAGTTGGGACCACTAGAATGGGTAGCACACAGTATTGCTCTAAGTGGTGTTCTTTTGTTCACACAACCTCAGCAATCTTGTCAGCCCCAAGTGTCCAGTTTTATGTCTCATCCAGCTGTGGGTTAAAAGGGGGTCAATCTAACTTGCATCACAGGCCCTTAACGTAATTTTTAAGACTTTCTCTCTGTTTTTGCATTTTGCTTTTGAAATTTATTTTTATAAGTGGGTTTAACTGAATTTCAGTGCTGTGTTCATGCCGTTATACACACACATGATTCCTTTATGGAGACATGAGAATACATATGTATTAAAATACTTAGAGTCAGACATATTCCTCTGCAATGAATAGGGGGTGTTGAGTCCAGTTCATTTTGCCGGGAGTAGGTGTTGTCTATTACATACATGGTTTATATAATGGTATCTGTGCTAATTTAAAACTGTGGTTTTATGCATCACCCCACATCGGCTTTCCCATTAAGCAGGCAGAAGATGTTTTCTAAATGTGTGACTCTGTTGTGTTTGTAATTCAGTTCATGTGTAGTCATGTGTACATTCCCGCTATGAGTGATAACTTATGATAAGATTAGTTACTCTGTAATCTTTCTTAACTCCGTTCATGTGTAGCCATGTTTACAGGACCTTCATAAGTGATATCTTATGATAAGTTTCTTTTTCTGTGTGACTTATTTCACTTAGAATCACCATACCTGAATCCACTCTTTTTGCTGCTCCTGGCCTTATGACATTGATTTCATGGCTGAGCGATATTCCATCGTACGTAAGTACCACAATATCTTGAACCATTTTTGTCTTTCCTGGGATACTTAAGGTGTACCCAAGTTGAGGTTCTTGTAAGCAGTGCAGCGCTAAATTTTAGGGTGGCCCTGTCTTATTGATTTTCAGTTTTCCCAAGGTATATTCCCTACACTGGAACTGCCCTTGGCTGTGTAGCTCTGTTGTTTACTTGTTTTAGGGAACACAATGCACTCCTCCAGAGAGGCAGTTGGCAACTTACATCCCGCCCATCAGCATAACAAGGCTCCCTGATCTCCAGGGCCTGTCTTGCCTTTCTGGTTTTTACACATTTTGTGGATGTCCCTTTTGATCGGTGGGAAGGGATACTTCTTTGTAGTGCAGATTTGCATTGCTGCTTGCTTGCTTGGCCAAAAATGGTGTATGCATTTTCTTCTGAATATAATCAGGAGAAAACGCATACGCCCTTTTTGGCCAAGTGCATCATTGTCGAAGTTGTGCCCCTCTTCCTGTGCTTGAAAGGTGATTCCAACGTACCTCCTGAAATCTGTTTCCTGCTATTCTGCCTCGTTTTAAAGTCCGCCTCTCTGCCTTCCCTCAAAAGATTTTTGGACGATAGTTTTCCTCTATTACTCTGCCAGTTTGTAAATTGCTGTGCCCCTGAGCGCCATTTTTCAACACGTTTTTGTGAGCTGACAGCAAATACAAAATTATGGTTCAAAACCTATACTGGTTCCCGGGAGGTGGCTGAGACATTGGTTAATTCTACTTCCTGCCGGGCAATTAAAGTGACATGTACCTGTCCGAATGCCTAACAGCTACTCTCTCATTGGTTCTCCCTCTTCCCTTTCATCCTCTGCCAAATTGGCAACCTGTGCGAACCAGGAGGTTTTACGGGCTATCGCTCCAAGTTGGGAGATTGATAGTAAAGCCGTTGGAAGTTCAAACTGGAGCACAAGGAGAGGGACTATATGTTGAGTTTTAGAAACATTTCGTATTCAAAGTGTGTCCATTCTCTAGGTATCCCGTAAATGTTATGGCTGTAGTAATATTCCCTTACAAATGGAGAATTGGGACACATGGAATGGGTGCCACATATTATTGCTTTAAAAGGTCTGCATTTGCTCACCCAGTCTCACCAAACCTCTCATTCTCAAGAGTCCAGCTTTATGCCACATCCAGCTCTCATTGTAGGTAGGGTCATTCCAGGTTTCATCAGAGACCCTGAAGGAATTGTAAAGATTTTCCCTTTTTTTTTTGTATTGTATTTGAAATTTCTTTTTTTACTGGGTTTGAGCTGATTCTCACTGCCATGATTATGCCAGTTTAGACACAATTGATTCCCTTACGGTGACATATCAATACATAGGTTTTAAGATTCTTACTAGTCAGATATATACCTCTGCGCAGAATATTGGGTTTTGCGTCCCTTTCACTGATGAAGGTGTAGGTCTTGTCTATTCCGTATTTTGATTTTGGAATGGTACTTGTACTAATATCAAACTCTGGTTCTATGCATCACCCCACCTCTCCTTCCTCCTTAAGGAGGCATAAGTGTGTTTTCTAAATGTGAGACGCTGTTCCCTTTCCTAACTCAGTTCATGTGTATCCCTGTTACAGAAAATTCATAAGTGCTATCTTTTGATAAGTTTATTTTTCTGTGTGACTTATTTCACTTAGAATCATCGTACCTGAATCCATTCATTTTCCTGTTACTGGCATTATGACATTGATTTCATGGCTGAGGGATAATCCATCATACATAAGTACCACAATTTTTGAATCATTTTTATCTATCCTGGGATATTTAGAGAGTACTCAATTTGAGATCCTTGTAAGTAGTGCAGGCCTAAATTTTGGGGTGGCTCTATCTTATTGATTTTCAGGTTTCCCAAGGTATATTCCCTAGAATGGAAGTGCCCTTGGCTCTGTAGCTCTGTTGTTTACTTGTTTTAGGGAACACAATGCACTCCTCCAGAGAGGAAGTTGGCAACTTACATCCCGCCCATCAGCGTAACAAGGCTCCATGTTCTCCAGGGTCTCTCTAGGATTTCTGGTTTTTACACATTTTGTGGATATCCCTTTTGACAGGTGGGAAGTGATACTATTTTGCTCTGCAGATTTGCATTGCCCGCTTGCTTGCTTGGCCAAAAAGGGCGTATGGGTTTTCTCCTGAATATATTCAGGAGAAAACACATACGCCCTTTTTGGCCAAGTGCATCATTTTCGAAATTGTGCCCCTCTTCCTGTGCTTTACAGGTGATTGCAACGAACCACTTGAAATCTGTTTCCTGCTATTCTGCCTCGCTTTGAAGGTCACCTCGTTGCCTTCCCTTAACAAATTTTTTGGACGATAGCTGTCCTTTATTACTGTGCCAGTTTGTGAATTGCTCTGCCCTTGAGCTCCATTTTCTAACTCGTTTTTTGTGAGCTGACCGCAAGTCCAAAATTTTGGTTCCGGACCTATACTTGTTCACGGCGGGTGGCTGAGACTTTGGTTAATTCTTCTTCCTTCTGGGCATTTAGAGTGACATGTGCCCGTCCAAAGGCCTAACAGCTACTCTTTCATTGGTTCCCCCTTTTCCCTTTCATCCTCTTCCAAATTGGCAACCTGAGAAAACCAGGAGGTTAAAGGGGCTGTCTCTCCAAGTTGGGAGATTGATAGTTAAGCAGTTGGAAAGTCAAACCGGAGCACCAGGAGAGGGACAGTTAGTTGGGTTTTAGAAACCTTTCGTATTCACTGTGTGACCATTCTCTTGGTTTCCTGTACATGTTATAGCTGTAGTAATATTCCCTTCAACATGGAGAGTTGGGAACCATGGAATGGGTGCCACAAATTATTGCTTTGAAGGGTCTGCATTTGCTAACCCAAATTCACCAATCCTCTCAGTCCCAAGTGTCCAGCCTTATGCCACATCCAGCTGTCGTTGTACACAGGGTCATTCAAGATTTCATCAGAGACCCTGAAGGAATTGTAAACAATTTCCCTGTTTTGTTGTTTTGTTTTTGAAATTCCTTTTTATAGTGGGTTTGAGCTGATTCTCACTGCCGTGTTTATGCCAGTCTAGACACAATTGTTTCCCTTACGGAGATATATCAATACATAGGTTTTAAGATCCATACTAGTCAGATATATTCCTCTGTGTGAAGGATGGGATCTTGATAACCTTTCAGTGAGGAAGGTGTAGATCTTGTCTATTCTGTATTTGGTTTCTGGAATGGTGCCTGTACTTATATCAAACTCTGTTTTATGCAACACCCCACCTCTCCTTCCCCCTTAAGCAGGCGTAAGAGTGTTTTCTAAATGTGAGACTCTGTTCTCTTTCCTAACTCAGTTCATGTGTAGCCATGTTTACAGGATTTTCATAAGTGATATCTTATGATAAGTTTCTTTTTCTGTGTGACTTATTTCACTTAGAATCATCATACCTGAATCCATTCATTTTGCTGCTACTGGTCTTTTGACATTGATTTCATGGCTGAGGGATATTCCATCATAACGTAAGTACCACAATTTTTTGAACCATTTTTATCTTTCACGGAATATTTAAGGTGTACCCAAGTTAAGGTTCTTGTCAGCAGTGCAGCCCTAAATATTGGGGTGGCTCTGTCTTATTGATTTTCAGTTTTCCCAAGGTATATTCCCTAGACTTGAAGTGCCCTTGGCTCTGTAGCTCTGTTGTTTACTTGTTTTAGGGAACACAATGCACTCCTCCAGAGAGGCAGTTGGGAATTTACATGCCTTCCTTCAGCATAACAAGGCTCCCTGTTCTCTAGGGCCTGTCTTGCCTTTCTGGATTTTACACATTTTTCCGATGTCCCTTTTGACCGGTTGGAATTGATACTACTTTGTTGTGCAGATTTGCATTGCCCGCTTGCTTGCTTGGCCAAAAAGGGCGTATACGTTTTCTCCTGAATATATTCAGGAGAAATCACATACTCACATTTTGGCCAAGTGCATCATTGTCGAAGTTGTGACACTCGTCCTGTGCTTTAAAGGCGATTCAAACGTACCTCTTGAAATCTGTTTCCTGCTATTCTGCCTCTCTTTCAAGTCCACCTCGTTGCCTGCCCTCAACAGATTTTTGGACGATAGTTGCCCTTTGTTACTCTGCCAGATTGTGAATTGCTGTGCCCCTGAGCTCCATATATTAACTCGTTTTTTCTGAGCTGAACGTAAGTCCAATATTTTGGTTCAGGACCTATACTGGTTCCCGGTGGGTGGCTGAAACTTTGGTCAATTCTTCTTCCTCCCGGGAAATAAGAGTGACATATGCCCGTCCAAACACCTAACAGCTACTCTCTCATTGGTTCTCCCTCTTCCCATTCATCCTCTGCAAAATTGGCAACCTGTGCGAAACAGGAGGTTAAAGGTGCTGTCTCTCCAGGTTCAGAGATTGATAGTAAAGCAGTTGGATAGTCAAACCGGAGCGCCAGGAGAGGGAATATTCGTTGAGTTTTAGAGACCTTTCATATTCACAGTGTGTCCATTCTCTAGGTTTCCCATATATGTTATAGCTGTAGTAATATTCCCTTCAACCTGGAGAGTTGGGAGCCATGGAATGCGTGTCATGCATTATTGTTTTACAGGGTCTGCATTTGCTCACCCAATCTAACCAATCCTCTCAGTCCCATGTGTCCAGCCTTATGCCACCTCCAGCTGTGGTTGTAGATCGGGTCATTCCAAGGTTCATCAGAGAGCCTGAATAAATTGTAAAGAATTTCGCTGTATTTTGTTTTGTTTCTGAAATTCCGTTTTATAGTGGGTTTGATCTGATTCTCGCTACCATCTTTATTCCAGTTTAGACACACTTGACTCCCTTACGGAGACATATCAATACATAGGTTTTAAGATTCTATCTAGTCAGATATATTCAACTGCAGGAAATATGGTGTTTTGAGTCCCTGTCACTGAGGAAGGTGTAGGTCTTGTCTATTCCATAGTTGGTTATTGGAAAGATACATGTGCTTATATCAAACTCTGGTTTTATGCATCACCCCACCTCTCCTTACCCCTTAAGCAGGCATAAGAGTGTTTTGTAAATGTGAGACTCTCTACCCTTCCTAACTCAGTTCATGTGTAGCCATGTTTACATGATCTTCATAAGTGGTATCTTATGATAAGTTTCTTTTTCTGTGTGACATAATTCACTTAGAATCATCGTACCTGAATCCACTCATTTTGCTGCTACTGGTCTTATGACATTGATTTCATGGCTGAGGGATATTCCATCATACGTAAGTACCACAATTTTTTGAACAATTTTTACCTTTCCTGGGATACTTAAGGTGGACCCAAGTTGAGGTTCTTGTAAGCAGTGCAGCCCTAAATTTTGGGGTGGCTCTCTCTTATTCATTTTCAGTTTCCCCAAGGTATATTCACTAGACAGGGAGTGTACTTGGCTCTGTAGCTCTGTTGTTTACTTGTTTCAGGGAACACAATGCACTCCTCCAGAGAGGCAGATGGCAATTTACTTCCTGGCCATCAGCATAACAAGGCTCCCTGTTCTCCAGGGCCTGTCTTGCCTTTCTGATTTTTACCCATTTTGTGGATGTCCCTTTTGACTGGTGAGAAGTGATACTTCTTTGTAGTGCAGACTTGCATTGCCCACTTGCTTGCTTGGCCAAATGTGTGTATGCATTTTCCCCTGAATATATTCAGGAGAAAATGCATATGGCCTTTTTGGCCATGTGCATCATTGTCGAAGTTGTGATCCTCTGCCTGTGCTTTAAAGGTGATTCCAACGTACCTCTTGAAATCTGTTTCGTGCTATTCTGCCTCGCTTTCAATTCCGCCTAGTTGCCTTCCCTCAACAGATTGTTGGAAGATAGTTGCCCTTTATTACTCTGCCAATTTGTGAATTGCTTTGCCCCTAAGTTCCATTTTTTTACTCTTTTTTTGTGAGCTGAATGCAAGTCCAATATTTTGGTTCAGGACCTATACTGGTTTTCGGTGGGTGGCTGAGACTTCAGTTAATTCTTCTTCCTCCCGGGAAATAAGAGTGATATATGCCCGTCCAAATGCCTAAGAGCTACTCTCTCATTGGTTCTCCCTATTCCTTTTCATCCTTTGCCAATTGGCAACCTGTGCGAACCAGGAGGTTAAACATGCTGTCCCTCCAAGTTGGGAGATTGACAGTAAAGCAGTTGGAAAGTCAAACTAGAGCACAAGGAGAGGGACTATTCGTTGAGTTTTAGAGACCTTTCGTATTCACATTGTGTCCATTCTCTAGGTTTCCCGTACATGTTATAGCTGTAGTAATATTCCCTTCAACCTGGAGACATCGGACCAATGGAATGGGTGCCATGCATTATTGCTTTAAAGGGTCTGCATTTGCTCACCCAATCTCTCCAATCCTCTCAGTCCCAGGTATCCAGCCTTATGCCATATCCAGCTGTCGTTGTAGATAGGGTCATTCCAGGTTTCATCAGAGACCCTGAAGAAATTGTAAAGAATTTCCCTTTTTTTGTTTTTGAAATTCCTTTTTATAGTGGGTTTGAGCTGATTCTCGCTGCCATATTTATGCCAGTCTAGACAAACTTGATTCCCTTATGGAGACATATCAATACCTAGGATTTAAGATTCTTACTTGTCCGATATATTCCTCTGCGGGAAATATGGGGTTTGGAGTCCCTTTCACTGAGGAAGGTGTAGGTCTTATCTATTCCATAGTTGGTTTTAGGAACAGTACCTCTGCTTATATCAAACTCTGGTTTTATGCATCACGACACCTCTCAATCCCCCTTAAGCAGGCATAAGTGTGTTTTGTAAATGTGAGACTCTGTTCTCTTTCCTAACTCAGTTCATGTGTAGCCATGTTTACAGGATCTTCATAAGTGATAGCTTATGATAAGTTTCTTTTTCTGTGTGACTTATTTCACTTAGAATCATCGTACCTGAATCCACTCATTTTGCTGCTACTGGTCTTATGACATTGATTTCATGGCTGAGGTATATTCCATCGTACATAAGTACCACAGTTTTTTGAACCATATTTATCTTTCCTGGGATATTTCAGGTGTACCCAAGTTGAGGTTCTTGTAAGCAGTGCAGCCCTAAATTTGGGGGTGGCTCTGTCTTATTGATTTTCAATTTTACAAAGGTATATTCCCTAGACTGGAAGTGCCCTTGGCTCTCTAGCCCTGTTGTTTACTTGTTTTAGGGAACACAATGCACTCCTCCAGAGAGGCAGTTGGCAATTTACATCCCTCCAATCAGCATAACAAGGCTCCCTGTTCTCCAGGGCCTGTCTTGCCTTTCTGATTTTTGCCCATTTTGTGGATGTCCCTTTTGACCTGTGGGAAATGATACTTCTTTGTAGTGCAGATTTGCATTGCCTACTTGCTTGCTTGGCCAAAAAGTTCGTATGCGTTTTCTCCTGAATATATTCAGGAGAAAACGCATACGCCCTTTTTGGCCAAGTGCATCATTTTCGACGTTGTGCCCCTCTTCCTGTGCTTTAAAGGCGATTCCAACGTACCTCTTGAAATCTGTTTCCTGCTATTCTGCCTTGCTTTCAAGTCTGCCTCATTACCTTCCCTCAAGCGAGTTGTGGACGATAGTTGCCTTTATTACTCTGCCAAATTGTGAATTGCTGTGCCACTGGGCTCCAATTTTTAACTCATTTTTTTGTGAGCTGAACGCAAGTAGAATATTTTGGTTCAGAACCTATACTGGTTTTCGGTGGTTGGCTGAGACTTTGTTTAATTCTTCTTCCTCACGGGAAATAAGAGTGACATGAGCCCGTCCAAATGCCTAACAGCTACTCTCTCATTGGTTCTCCCTATTCGCTTTCATCCTCTGCCAAATTGGCAACCTGTGCAAACCAGGAGGTTAAAGGTGCTGTCTCTCCCAGTTGGGAGATTGATATTAAAGCAGTTGGAAAGTCAAACCAAACACCAGGAGTGGGACTATTCGTTGAGTTTTAGAAACCTTTGGTATTCACTGTGTGTCCATTCTCTAGGTTTCCCATACATGTTATAGCTATAGTAATATTCCCTTCAACCTGGAGAGTTGGGACCCATGGAATGGGTGCCATGAATTATTGCTTTAAAAGGTCTCTATTTGCTCATGCAATCTCACCAATACTCTCAGTCCCATGTGTCCAACCTTATGCCACATCCAGGGGTCATTGTAAATAAGGTCATTCCAGGTTTCATCAGAGACCCTGAAGGAATTGTAAAGAATTTCCTTGTTTTTTTGTTTTGTTTTTGAAATTCCTTTTTACAGTGGGTTTGAGCTGATTCTCGCTGCCATGTTTATGCCAGTCTAGACACACTTGATTCCCTTACGGAGACATATCAATACATAGATTTTAAGATTCATACTAGACAGATATATTCCTCTGCGGGAAATATTGGGTTTTGAGTCCCTTTCACTGAGGAAGGTGTAGGTCTTGTCTATTCCATAGTTGGTTTTTGGAACAGTGCCTGTGCTTATATCAAACTCTGGTTTTATGCATCACCTCACCTCTCCTTCCCCCTTAATCAGGCATAAGAGTGTTTTCTAAATGTGAGACACTGTTCTCTTTCCTAACGCAGTTCATGTGTAGCCATGTTTACGGGATCTTCATAAGTGATATCTTATGATAAGTTTCTTTTTCTGTGTGACTTAATTCACTTAGAATCATCGTACCTGAATCCACTCATTTTGATGCTACTGGTTTTATGACATTGATTTCATGGCTGAGGGATACTCCATCATACGTAAGTACCACAATTTTTTGAACAATTTTTACCTTTCCTAGGATACTTAAGGTGTACCCAAGTTGAGGTTCTTGTAAGCAGTGCAGCCGTAAATTTTGGGGGAGCTCTGCTTATTGATTTTGAGTTTTCCCAAGGTATATTCCCTAGACTGGAAGTGCCCTTGGCTCTGTAGCTCAGTTGTTTACTTCTTTCAGGGAACACAATGCACTCATCCAGAGAGGCAGTTGTTAATGTACATGCCGCCCATCAGCATAACAAGGCTCCCTGTTCTCCAGGGCCTGTCTTGCCTTTCTGGTTTTTACCCATTTTGTGGATGTCCCTTTTGACCCGTGGGAAGTGATACTTCTTTGTAGTGCACATTTGCATTGCCCGCTTGCTTGCTTGGCCAAAAGGACGTATGCGTTTTCTCCTGTATATATTCAAGAGAAAATGCATACTCCCTTTTTGGCCAAGTGCATCATTGTCGAAATTGTGCCCCTCTTCCTGTGCTTTACATGTTATTCAAACGTACCTCTTGAAATCTGTTTCCTGCTATTCTGCCTCGCTTTCAAGTCCATCTCGCTGCCTTCCCTCAACAGATTTTTGGACGATAGTTGCCCTTTATTATTCTGCCAGTTTGTGAATTGCTGTGCCCCTGAGCTCCATTTTTTAACTCGTTTTTTGTGAGCTGAACGCAAGTCCAGTATTTTGGTTCAGAACCTGTACTGGTTTTCGGTGGGTGGCTGAGGGTTTGGTCAATTCTTCTTCCTCCCGGGAAATAAGAGTGACATGTGCCGGTCCAAATGCATAACAGCTACTGTCTCATTAGTTCTCCCTCTTCCCTTTCATCCTCTGCCAAATTGGCAACCTGGGAGAACCAGGAGGTTAAAGGTGCTGTCTCTCCAAGTTGGGAGATTGATAGTAAAGCAGTTGGAAAGTCAAGCTGGAGCACAAGAAGTGGGACTATTCGTTGACTTTTAGAAACTTTTCGTATTCAGAGTGTGTCCATTCTCTAGGTTTCCCATACATGTTATAGCTATAGTAATATTCCCTTCAACCTGGAGAGTTGGTACCCATGGAATGGGTGCCATGCATTATTGCTTTAAAGGGTCTGCATTTGCTCACCCAATCTCACCACTCCTTTCAGTCCCATGTGTCCAGCCTTATGCCACATCCAGCTGTCGTTGTAGATAGTGTCGTTCCAGGTTTCATCAGAGACCCTGAAGGAATTGTAAAGAATTTCCCTGTTTTTTTGTTTTGTTTTTGAAATTCCTTTTTATAGTGGGTTTGAGCTGATTCTCTCTGCCATGTTTATGCCAGTCTAGACACACATGATTCCCTTAAGAAGTCATATCAATACATAGGTTTTAAGATTCTTACTAGTCAGATATATTCCTCTGCGGGAAATATGGGGTTTTGAGTCCCTTTCACTGAGGAAGGTGTAGGTCTTGTCTATTCCATAGTTGGTTTATGGAACGGTACCTGTGCGTATATCAAACTCTGGTTTTATGCATCACCCCACCTCTCCTTTCTCCTTAAGCAGGCATAAGAGTGTTTTCTAAATGTGAGACTCTGTTCTCTTTCCTAACTCTGTTCATGTGTAGCCATGTTTACAGGCTGTTCATAAGTGATATCTTATGATATGTTTCTTTTTCTGTGTGACTTATTTCACTTAGAATCATCGTACCTGAATCCACTCATTAGGCTGCTACTGGTCATATGACATTGATTTCATGGCTGAGGGATATTCCATCGTACGTAAGTACCACAATTTTTTGAACCATTTTTATATTTCCTGGGATATTTAAGTTTTACACAAGTTGAGGTTCTTGTAAGAAGTGCAGCCCTAAATTTTGGGGTTGCTCTGTCTTATTGATTTTCAGTTTTCCCAAGGTATATTCCCTAGACTGGAAGTGTCCTTGGCTCTGTAGCTCTGTTTTTTACTTGTTTTAGGGAACACAATGCACTCCTCCAGAGAGGCAGTTGGCAATTTACATCCCGTCCATCAGCATAACAAGGCTCCCTGTTCTCCAGGGCCTGTCTTGAATTTCTGGTTTTTACCCTTTATGTGGATGTCCCTTAGGACTGGTGGGAAGTGATACTTCTTTGTAGTGCAGACGTGCATTGCCCGCTTGCTTGCTTGGCCAAAATTGGCGTATGCGTTTTCTCCGGAATATACTCAGGAGAAAACGCATACGCCCTTTTTGGCCAAGTGCATCATTGTCGAAGTTGTGCCCCTCTTCCTGTGCTTTAAAAGCAATTCCAACGTACGTCTGAAATATGTTTCCTGCTATTCTGCCTCGCTTTCAAGTCCGCCTCGTTGCCTTCCCTCAACAGATTTTTGTTCGATAGTTGCCCTTTATTACTCTCCCAGTTTTTGAATTGCTGTGACCCTGAGCTCCATTTTTTAACTCGTTTTTTGTGAGCTGAATGCAAGACCAATATATTGGATCTGGACCTATACTTGGTTTGGTGGGTGGCTGAGACTTTGGTTAATTTTTCTTCCTCGCGGGAAATAAGAGTGACATATGCCCGTCCAAATGCCTAACAGCTACAATCTCATTGGTTCTCCCTCTTCCCTTTTATCCTTTGCCCAATTGGCAAACTGGGAGAACCAGGAGGTTAAAGGTGCTGTCTCTCCAAGTTGGGAGATTGATAGTAAAGCAGTTGGAAAGTCAAACTGGCGCACAAGGAGAGGGACTATTCGTTGAGTTTTAGAAACCCTTCGTATTTACAGTGTGTGTATTCTCTAGGTTTCCCATACATGTTATAGCTATAGTAATATTCCCTTCAACCTGGAGAGTTGGGACCCATGGAATCGGTGCCATGCATTATTGCTTTAAAGGGTCTGCATTTGCTCACCCAATCTCACCAATCCTCTCTGTCCCATGTGTCCTGCCTTATGCCACATCCAGCTGTCATTGTAGATAGGGTCATTCCAGGTTTCATCAGAGACCCTGAAGGAATTGTAAAGAATTTCCCTGTTTTTTTGTTTTTTTTTTTTAAATTCCTTTTTAGAGTGTGTTTGAGCTGATTCTCTCTGCCATGTTTATGCCAGTCTAGACAAACTTGATTCCCTTACGGAGACATATCAATACATAGGTTTTAAGATTCTATCTAGTCAGATATATTCCTCTGCGGGAAATATGGAGTTTTGAGTCCCTTTCACTGAGGAAGGTGTAGGTCTTGTCTATTCCATAGTTGGTTTTTGGAACGGTACCTGTGCTTATACCAAACTCTGGTTTTATGCATCACCCCACCTCTCCTTCCTCCTTAAGCAGGCATAAGAGTGTTTTCTAAATGTGAGACTCTGTTCTCTTTCCTAACTCTGTTCATGTGTAGCCATGTTTACAGGATGTTCATAAGTGATATCTTATGATAAGTTTCTTTTTCTGTGTGACTTATTTCACTTAGAATCATCGTACCTTAATCCACTCATTAGGCTGCTACTGGTCGTATGACATTGATTTCATGGCTGAGGGATATTCCATCGTACATAAGTACCACAAATTTTTGAACCATTTTTATATTTCCTGGGATATTTAAGGGTTACCCAAGTTGAGGTTCTTGTAAGCAGTGCAGCACTAAATTTTGGGGTGGCTGTGTCTTATTGATTTTCAGTTTAACCAAGGTATTTTCCTTCGACTGGAAGTGTCCTTGTCTCTGTAGCTCTGTTGTTTACTTGTTTTAAGGAACACAATGCACTCCTCCAGAGAGGCAGTTTGCCATTTACATACTGCCCATCAGCATAACAAGGCTCCCTCTTTCCAGGGCCTGTCTTGAATTTCTGGTTTTTACCCTTTATGTGGATGTCCCTTAGGACCGGTGGGTAGTCATACTTCTTTGTAGTGCAGCCGTGCATTGACCGCTTGCTTGCTTGGACAAAATGGGCATAGGCGTTTTCTCCAGAATATACTCAGGAGAAAACGCCTACGCCCTTTTTGGCCAAGTGCAACATAGTCGAAGTTGTGCCCCTCTTCCTGTGCTTTAAAAGTGATTCCAACGTACCTCTTAAATCTGTTTCCTGCTATTCTGCCTCGCTTTCAAGTCCGCCTCGTTGCCTTCCCTCAACAGATTTTTGGTCGATAGTTGCGCTTTGTTACTCAGCCAGTTTGTGAATTGCTGTGCCCCTGAGCTCCATTGTTTAACTCGTTTTTTGTGAGCTGAATGAAAGTTCAATATTTTGGTTCAGAAACTATACTGGTTTTCGATGGGTGGCTGAGACTTTTGTTAATTCTTCTTCCTCACGGGAAATAAGAGTGATATATGCCCGTCCAAATGCCTGACAGCTACTCTCTCATTGGTTCTACCACTTCCCTTTCATCCTTTGCCAAATTGGCATCCTGTGTGAAACAGGATTTTAAAGGGTCTGTCTCTCCAAGTTGGAAGATTGATAGTAAAGCAGTTGGAAAGTGAAACTGGAGCACAAGGAGAGGGACTATTCGTTGAGTTTTAGAAACCTTTCATATCCACAGTGTGTCCATTCTCTAGGTTTCCCATACATGTTATAGCTAGAGTAATATTCCCTTCAACCTGGAGAGTTGGGACCCATGGAATGGGTGCCATGCATTATTGCTTTAAAGGGTCTGCTTTTGCTCACCCTATATCACCAATCCTCTCATTCCCAAGTGTCCAGCCTTATGCCACATCCAGCTGTCGTTGTAGATAGGGTCATTCCATGTTTCATCAGAGACACTGAAGGAATTGTAAAGAATTTCCCAGTTTTTTATTTTTGTTTTGTTTTTGAAATTCATTTTTATAGTGGGTTTGAGCTGATTCTCGCTGCCATGATTATGCCAGTCTAGAAACACTTGATTCCTGTACGGAGACATATCAATACATAGGTTTTAAGATTCTTACTAGTCAGATATATTCCTCTGTGGGAAATATGGTGTTTTTAGTCCCTTTCACTGAGGAAGGTGCAGGTCTTGTCTATTCCATAGTTGATTTTGGAACGGTACCTGTGCTTATATCAAACTCTGGTTTTATTCATTACCCCACCTCACCTTCCCCCTTAAGCTGGCATAAGAGTGTTTTGTAAATGTGGGACTCTGTTCTCTTTCCTAACTCAGTTCATGTGTAACCATGTTTACAGGATCTTCATAAGTGATATCTTACGATAAGTTTCTTTTACTGTGTGACTTATTTCACTTAGAATCATCGTACCTGAATCCACTCATTTTGCTGCTACTGGTCTTACGACCTGGATTTCATGGCTGAGTGATATTCCATCGTATGTAAGTACCACAATTTTTTGAACCATTTTTATATTTCCTGGGATATTTAATGTGTACCCAAGTTGATGTTCGTGTAAGCAGTGCAGCCCTAAAGTTTGGGGTGGCTCTGTCTTATTGATTTTCAGTTTTCCCAAGGTATATTCCCTAGACTGGAAGTACCCTTGGCTCTGTAGCTCTGTTTTTTACATGGTTTAGGGAACACAATGCACTCCTCCAGGGAGGCATTTGGCAATTTACATCCCGCCCATCAGCATAACAAGGCTCCCTGTACTCCTGGGCCTGTCTTGGCTTTGTGGTTTCTACCCATTTTGTGGGTGTCCGTTTTGACCAGTGGGAAGTGATACTACTTTGTACTGCAGGTTTGCATTGCCCGCTTGCATGCTTGGCCAAAAAGGGCGTATGCGTTTTCTCCTGAGTATATTCAGGAGAAAACACATAAGCCCTTTTTGGCCAAGTGCATCATAGTCGAAGTTTGTCCCTCTTCGTGTGCTTTAAAGGCGATTCCAACGTACATCTTGAAATCCGTTTCCTGCTATTCTGCCTCGCTTTCAATTCCGCCTAGTTGCCTTCCCTCAACAGATCATTGGACGATAGTTGCACTTTATTACTCTGCCAGTTTGTGAATTGCTGTGCCCCTGAGCTCCATTTTTTAACTCGTTTTTTGTGAGCTGAACGCAAGACCAATATTTTGGTTCTGGACCGATAGAGGTTTTTGGTGGGTCTCTGATACTTTGGTTAATTCTTCATCCCCCCGGGAAATAAGAGTGACATGTGCCCGTCCATATGCTTAACAGCTACTCTCTCATTGGTTCTCCCTCTTCCCTTTCATCCTTTGCCAAGTTGGCAACCTGGGAGAACCAGGAGGTTAAAGATGCTGTCTTTCCAGTTGGGAGATTGATAGTAAAGCAGTTGGAAAGTCAATCTGGCGCAGAAGAAAAGGGAATATTCGTTGAGTTTTAGAAACCTTTCGTATTTACAGTGTGTCCATTCTCTAGGTTTCTCATACATGTTATAGCTATAGTAATATTCCCTACAACCTGGAGAGTTTGGACCCTTGGAATGGGTGCCATGCATTATTTCTTTAAAGGGTCAGCATTTGCTCACCCAATCTCACCAATACTCTCAGTCCCTTGTGTCCAGCCTTATGCCACACACAGCTGTCATTGTAGATCGGGTCATTCCAGGTTCCATCAGAGACCCTGAAGGAATTGTAAAGAATTTCCCTGTTTTTTTGTTTTGTTTTAGAAATTCCTCTTTATACTGGGTTTGAGCTGATTCTCACTGCCATGTTTATGCCAGTCTAGACACACTTGATTCCCTTATGGAGACATATCAGTACATAGGTTTTAAGAATCTTACTAGTCAGATATATTCCTCTGCGGGAAATATGGTGTTTTGAGTCCCATTCACTGAGGAAGGTGTAGGTCTTGTCTATTCCATAGGTGGTTTTTGGAACAATACCTCTGCTTTTATCAAACTCTGGTTTTATGTATCACCCCACCTCTCCTTCCCCCTTAAGTAGGCATAAGAGTGTTTTCTAAATGTGAGACTCTGTTCTCTTTCCTAACTCAGTTTATGTGTAGCCATGTTTACAGGATCTTAAACAAGTGATATATTATGATAAGTTTCTTTTTCTGTGTGACTTATTTCACTTAGAATCATGGTACCTTAATCCTTTCATTTTGCTGCTACTGGTTTTATGACATTGATTTCATGGCTGAGGGATATTCCATCATATGTAAGTACCACAATATTTTGAACAATTTTTACCTTTCCTGGGATACTTAAGGTGTACCCAAGTTGAGTTTCTTGTAAGCAGTGCAGCCCTAAATTTTCGGGTGTCTCGGTCTTACTGATTTTCAGTTTTCCCAAGGTATATTCCCTAGACTGGAAGTGCCCTTGGCTCTGTAGCTCTGTTGATTACTTGTTTTACAGAACACAATGCACTCCACCAGAGAGGCAGTTGGCAATTTACATCCCGGCCAACAGCATAAAAAGGCTCCCAGTTCTGCAATGCCTGTCTTGCCTTTCTGGATTTTATCAATTTTGTGGATGTCCCTTATGACCGATGGGAAGGGATACTTCTTTGTAGTGCAGATTTGCATTGCCCATTTGCTTGCTAGGCCAAATAGGACGTATGCGTTTTCTCCTGAACATATTCAGGAGAAAACGCATACGCCCTTTTTGGCCAAGTGCATCATTGTCGAAGTTGTGCCCCTCTTCCTGTGCTTCAAATGTGATTCCAATGTACCGCTTGAAATCTGTTTCCTGCTATTCTGCCTCACTTTCAAGTCCGCCTCGTTGCCTTCCCTCAACAGATTTTTGGAAGGTAGTTGTCCTTTATTACTCTGCCTGTTTGTGAATTGCTGTGCCCCTGGGCTACATTATTTAACTCATTTTTTCTGAGCTGAACGCAAGTTTAATATTTTGGTTTAGGACCTGTACTGGTTCCCGGTGGGTGGCTGAGACTTTGGTTAATTCTTCTTCCTCCCGGGAAATAAGAGTGACATGTGCCCGTCCAAATGCCTAACAGCTACTCTCTCTTTGGTTCTCCCTCTTCCCATTCATTCTCTGCCAAATAGGCAACCTGTGTGAAATAGGAGGATAAAGTTACTGTCTCTCCAGGGTTGCAGACTGATAGTAAAGCAGTTGGAAAATCAAACCGGAGCCCCTGGACGGGGAGTATTCGTTGAGTTTTAGAGACCTTTCGTATTCACAGTGTGTCCATTCTCTAGGTTTCCCATACATATAATAGCTGTAGTAATATTCCCTTCAACCAGGAGAGTTGGGACCCATGGAATGGGTGCCATGCATTATTGGTTTAAAGGTTCTGCATTTGCTCACCCAGTGTCACCAATTCTCTCAGTCCCATGTGTCCAGCATTATGCCACATCTAGCTATCATTGTAGATAGTGTCATTCCAGGTTTCATCAGAGACCCTGAAGGAATTGTAAATAATTTTCCTGTTTTTTTGTTTTGTTTTTGAAATTCATTTTTTTAGTGGGTTTGAGCTGATTCTCGCTGCCATGTTTATGCCAGTCTAGACACACATAATTCCCTTATGGAGATATATCAATACATAGTTTTTAAGATTCTTACGAGTCAGATATATTCCTCTGCGGGAAATATGGGGTTTTGAGTCCCTTTCACTGAGGAAGGTGTAGGTTTTGTCTATTCCATAGTTGGTTTTTGGAACGGTACATGTGCTTATATCAAACTCTGGTTTAATGCATCACCGCACCTCTCCTTCCCCCTTAAGCAGGCATAAGAGTGTTTTCTAAATGTGAGACTCTGTTCTCTTTCCTAACTCAGTTCATGTGTATCCATGTTTACAGGACCTTCATAAGTGATATCATATGATAAGTTTGTTTTTCTGTGTGACTTATTTCACTTAGAATCATCGTACCTGAATCCAATCATTTTGCTGCTACTGGAATTAAGACATTGATTTCATGGCTGAGGGATATTCCATCGTACACAAGTACCACAATTTTTTGAACCATTTTTATATTTCCTGGGATATTTAAGATGTACCCAAGTTGAGGTTGTTGTAAGCAGTGAAGCCCTAAATTTTGGGTTGGCTCTGTCTTATTGATTTTCAGTTTTCCCAAGGTATATTCCCTAGACTGGAAGTGTCCTTGGCTCTGTAGCTCTGTTGTTTACTTGTTTTAGGGAACACAGTGCACTCATGCAGAGAGGCAGTTGGCAATTTACATCCAACCCATCAGCATAACAAGGCTCCCTGTTCTCCAGGGCCTGTCTTGCCTTTCTGAATTTTACCCATTTTGTGGATGTCCCTTTTGACCGGTTGGAAGTGATACTTCTTTGTAGTAAAGACTTGTATTGCCCACATGCTTGCTTGGCCCAAAAGGGCTTATGCCTTTTCTCCTGAATATACTCAGGATAAAACGCATATACCCTTTTTGGCCAAGTGCATCATTGTCGATGTTGTGCCCCTCTTCCTGTGCTTTAAAGGCGATTCCAACAATCTCTTGAAATCTGTTTCCTGCTATTCTGCCTCAGTTTCAAGTCCGCCTCGTTGCCTTCCCTCAACACATTTTTGGATGATAGCTGGCCGTTATTACTCTGCCAGTTTGTGAATTGCTCTGCCCCATAGCTCAATATTTTTACTCGTTTTTTGTGAGCTGAACGCAAATCCAATATTTTGCTTCAGGACCTATACTGGTTCCCGGTGGGTGGCTGAGACATTGGTTAATTCTTCTTCCTCCCAGGAAATAAGAGTGACAGGTGCCCGTCCAAATGCCTAACAGCTACTCTCTCATTGGTTCTCCCTGTTCTCTTTCATCCTTTGCCAAATTGGCAAGCTGGGCGCACCAGGATTTTAAAGTTGCTGTCTCTCCAAGTTGGGAGATTGATAGTAAAGCAGTTGGAAAGCCAAACTGGAGCACCAGGAGAGGCACTATTCGTTGAGTTTTAGAAACCTTTCGTATTCACAGTGTGTCCATTCTCTAGGTTTCCCATACATGTTATAGCTGTAGTAATATTCCCTTCAACCTTGAGAGTTGGGACCCATGAAATGGGTGCCATGCATTATTGCTTTAAAGGGGCTGTATTTGCTCACCCTATCTCACCAAGCCTCTCAGTCCCATGTGTCCAGCTTTATGTCACATCCAGCTGTCATTTTAGATAGGGTCATTCCAGGTTTCAAAGGAGAACCTGAAGGAAATGTAAAGCATTTCCCTGTTTTTTTGTTTTGTTTTTGAAATTCCTTTTTATAGTGGTTTTGAGCTGATTCTCGCTGCCATTATTATGCCAGTCTAGAAACACTTGATTCTCTTACGGAGACATATCAATACATAGGTTTTAAGATTCTTACTAGTCAGATATATTCCTCTGCGGGAAATATGGGGTTTTGAGTCCCTTTCACTGAGGAAGATGTAGATCTTGTCTATTCCATAGTTCGTTTTTGGAATGGTACCTGTGCTTATATGAAACTCTGGTTTTATGAATTCCCCCACCTCTCCTTCCCCCTTAAGCAGGCATACGAGTGTTTTCTAAATGTGAAACTTTGTTCTCTTTCCTAACTCAGTTCATGTGAAGCCAGGTTTACAGGATCTTCATAAGTGATATCTTATGATAAGTTTCTTTTTCTGTGTGACTTATTTCACTTAGAATCATCGTACCTAAATCCACTCATTTTGTGGCTACTGGTCTTATGACATTGATTTCATGGCTGAGGGATATTCCATCGTAAGTAAGTACCACAATTTTTTAACCATATTTATATTTCCTGGGATATTTAAGGTGTACCCAAGTTGAGGTTCTTGTGAACAGTGTAGCCCTAAATTTTGGGGTGGCTCTGTCTTATTGATTTTCAGTTTTCCCAAGGTATACTCCCTACACTGAAAGTGCCCTTGGCTCTGTAGCTCTGTTGTTTACTTGTATTTGGGAACACAGTGCACTCCTCCAGAGAGTCAGTTGGCAATTTACATCCCGCCTATCAACATAACAAGGCTCCCTGTTCTCCAGGGCCTGTCTTGCCTTTCTGGTTTTTACCCATTTTGTGTATGTCCCTTTTGACCGGTGGGAAGTGATAGTTCTTTGTAGTGCAGACTTGCATTGCCCACTTGCTTTCTTGGCCAAAAAGGGCGTATGCGTTTTCTCCTGAATATATTCAGGAGAAAGCGCATACACATTTTTTGGCTAAGTGCATCACTGTCGAAGTTGTGCCCCTCTTCCTGTGCTTTAAAGGCGATTCCAACGTACCTCTTTAATCTGTTTCCTGCTATTCTGCCTCGCTTTCAAGTCCGAATCGTTGCCTCCCCTCAACAAATTGTTGGACGATAGTCGCCCTTTATTACTCTGCCTTTTTGTGAATTGCTGTGCCCCTGAGCTACATTATTTAACTCGTTTATTTGTAAGCTGAACGGAAGTCCAATATTTTGGTTCAGGACCTATACTGGTTTTTTGTGGGTGGCTGAGACTTTGGTTAATTCTTCTTCCTCCAGGGAAATAAGAGTGACATATGCCCGTCCAAATGCCTAACAGCTACTCTCTCATTGGTTCTCCCAATTCCCATTCATCCTCTGCCAAATTGGCAACCTGTGGAAACAGGAGGTTAAAAGTGCTGTCTCTCTAGGTTCGGAGATAGATAGTAAAGCAGTTGGAAATTAAAACAGGAGCACCAAGAGGTGGAGTATTCGTTGAGTTTTAGAGATTTTTCGTATTTACAGTGTGTCCATTCTCTAGGTTTCCCATACATGTTATAGCTGTTGTAATATTCCCTTCAACCTGGAGAGTTGGGACCCATGGAATGGGTGCCATGCATTATTGCTTTAAAGGGTCTGCATTTGCTCACCCAATCTCACCAATCCTCTCAGTCCCATGTGTCCAGCCTTATGCCACATCCAGCTATCATTGTAGATAGGGTCATTCCAGGTTTCATCAGAGACCCTGAAGGAATTGTAAAGAATTTCCCTGTTTTTTTGTTTTTCAAATTCCTTTTTATAGTGGGTTTGAGCTGATTATCACTGCCATGTTTATGCCAGTCTAGACACACTTGATTCCCTTATGGAGACATATCAATTCATAGGTTTTAAGATTCTTACTAGTCAGATATATTCCTCTGCGGGAAATATGGGGTTCTGAGTCCCTTTCACTGAGGAAGGTGTAGGTCTTGTCTATTCCATACTTGGTTTTTGGAACGGTACCTGTGCTTATATCAAACACTGGTTTTATGCATCACCCCACCTCTCCTTACCCCTTAAGCAGGCATAAGAGTGTTTTCTAAATGTGAGACTCTGTACTCTTTCCTAACTCAGTTCATATGTAGCCATGTTTACAGGATCATCATAAGTAATATCTTATGATAAGTTTCTTTTTCTGTGTGACTTATTTCACTTAGAATCATCATGCCTGAATCTACTCCTTTTGCTGCTACTATTCTTATGTCATTGATTTCATGGCTTAAGGATATTCCTTCGTATGTAAGTACCACAATTTTTTGAACCATTTTTATATTTCCTGGGATATTTAAGGTGTACCCAAGTTGAGGTTCTGGTAAGCAGTGTAGCCCTAAATTTTGGGTTGGCTCTGTCTTATTGATTTTCAGTTTTCCCAAGGTATATTCCCTAGACTGGAAGTGCCCTTGGCTCTGTAGCTCTGTTGTTTACTTGTTTTAGGGAACACAGTGCAATCCTCCATAGAGGCAGTTGGCAATTTACATCCCGCCCATCAGCATAACAAGGCTCCCTGTTCTCCATGGCCTGTCTTGCCTTTCTGGTTTTTACCCATTTTGTGCATGTCCCTTTTGACCAGTGGGAAGTGATACTACTTTGTAGTGCAGACTTGCATTGCCCACTTGCTTGCTTGGCGAAAAAGGGCGTAAGTGTTTTCCCCTGAATATATTCAGGCCAAAACACATATGCCATTTTTGGCCACGTGCATCATTGTCGAAGTTGTGCCCCTCTTCCTGTGCTTTAAAGGCGATTCCAACGTACCTCTTGAAATCTGTTTCCTGCTATTCTGCCTAGCTTTCAAGTCCGCCTCATTGCCTCCCCTCAACAGATTGTTGGACGATAGTTGCCCTTTATAACTCTGCCATTTTGTGAATTGCTCTGCCCCTGAGATACATTATTTACATCGTTTTTTTGTGAGCTGAACGCAAGTCCAGTATTTTGGTTCAGGACCTATACTGGTTTTCGTTGGGTGGCTGACACTTTGGTTAATTCTTCTTCCTCCCGGGAAATAAGAGTGACATATGCCCGTCCAAATGATTAACAGCTACTCTCTCATTGGTTCTCCCTCTTCCCATTCATCCTCTGCCAAATTGGAAACCTGTGCGAAACAGGAGGTTAAAGGTGCTGTGTCTCTAGGTTGGGAGATTGATAGTAAAGCAGTTGGAAAGTCAAACCGGAGCACCAGGAGGGGGAGTATTCTTTGCGTTTTAGAGACCTTTCGTATTCACATTGTGTCCATTCTCTTGGTTTCCCGTACATGTTATAGCTGTAGTAATAGTCCCTTCAACCTGGAGAGTTGGGACCCATGGAATGTGTTCCATGCTTTATTGCTTTAAAGGGTCTGCATTTTCTCAACCAATCTCACCAATCCTCTCAGTCCCATGTGTCCAGCCTTATGCCACATCCAGCTGTCGTTGTAGATAGGGTCATTCCAGGTTTCATCAGAGACCCTGAAGGAATTGTAAGGAATTTCCCTGTTTTTTTGTTTTCTTTTTGAAATTCCTTTTTATAGTGGGTTTGACCTGATTCTCGCTGCCAAGATTATGCCAGTCTAGACACACTTGATTCTCTTACGGAGACATATCAATACATATGTTTTAAGATTCTTACTAGTCAGATATATTCCTCTGCGGGAAATATGGGGTTTTGAGTCCCTTTCACTGAGGAAGGTGTAGGTCTTGTCTATTTCATAGTTGGTTTTTGGAACGGTACCTGTGCTTATATCAAACTGTGGTTTTATGCATCACCCCACCTCTCCTTCCCCCTTAAGCAGGCATAAGAGTGTTTTTTAAATGTGGGACTGTGTTCTCTTTCCTAACTCTGTTCATATGTAGCCATGTTTACAGGATCTTCATAAGTGATATCTTATGATGTTTCTTTTTCTGTGTGGCTTATTTCACTTAGAATCATTTTACCTGAATCCACTCATTTTGCTGCTACTGGTCTTTTGACATTGATTTCATGGCTGAAGGTTATTCCATCGTACGTAAGTACCACAATTTTTTGAACAATTTTTATCTTTCCTGGGATACTTAAGGTGTACCCAAGTTGAGGTTCTTGTAAGCAGTGCATCCCTAAATTTTGGGGTGGCTCTGTCTTATTGATTTTCAGTTTTCCCAAGGTATATTCCCTAGACTGGAAGTGCCCTTGGCTCTGTAGCTCTGTTGTTTACTTCTTTTAGGGAACACAATGCACTCCTCCAGAGAGGCAGTTGGCAACTTACATTCCACCCATTAGTATAACAAGGCTCCCTGTTCTTCAGGTCCTCTCTTGCCTTTCTGATTTTTACACATTTTGTGGATGTCACTATTGACTGGTGGGAAGTGATACTTCTTTGTACTGCAGATTTGCATTGCCTGCTTGCTGGCTTGGCTAAAATGGGCGTATGTGTTTTCTCCTGAATATATCCACGAGAAAACACATACACTATTTTTGGCCAAGTGCATCATTGTCGAAGTTGTGTCCCTCTTCCTGTGCTTTACAGGTGATTCCAAAGTACCCCTTGAAATCTTTTTCCTGCTATTCTGCCTCGCTTTTAAGTCCGCCTCGTTGTCTTCCTTCAAAAGATTTTTGGACGATAGTTGTCCTTTATTTCACTGCCAGTTTTTGAATTGCTGTGCCCCTAAGCTCCATTTATCAAATCGGTTTTTGTGAGCTGACCGCAAGTCCAAAATTTCGGTTCAAGAACTATCCTGGTTCCCGGCAGGGGGATGAGTCTTTGGTTAATTCTTCTTTCTGCCAGGCAATTAGGGTGACATGTGCCCGTCCAAATGCCTAACAGCTATTCTCTCATTGTTTCTCACTGTTCCCTTTCATCCTCTGCCAAATTGGCAACCTGTGTTATCCAGGAGATTAAAGGGGCTGTCTCTCCAAGTTGGGAGATTGATAGTAAAGCAGTTGGAAAGTCAAACTGGAGCACCAGGAGAGGGACAACTAGTTGAGGTTTATAAAACTTTCGTATACACAGTGTGTCCATTCTCTAGGTTTCCCATACATGTTATAGCTGTAGTAATATTCCCTTCCACCTGGAGAGTTTAGAACCATGGAATGGAGGCCATGCATTATTTCTTTAAACGGTCTGTGTTTGCTCACCCAGTCTCACCAATCCTCTTAGTCCCAAGTGTCCACCCTTATGCCATATCAAGCTGTAGTTGTAGATATGTTCATTCCATGTTTCATCAGCGACCCTGAAGGAATTGTAAAGAATTTCCCTGTTTTGTTGTTTTGTTATTGAAATTCCTTTTTATAGTGGGTTTGAGCTGATTCTCACTGCCGTGTTTATGCCAGTCTAGACACACTTGATTCCCTGATGGAGACATATCAATACATAGGTTTTAAGATTCTTACTAGTCAGATATATTCCTCTGCAGAAAATATACGTTTTTGAGTCCCTTTCCCCGAGGAAGTTGTAGGTCTTGTCTATTCCATAGTTGGTTTTTGGAACGGTACCTGTGCTTATATCAAACTCTGGTTTTATGCATCACCCCACTTCTCCTTCCCCCTTAAGCAGGCATAAGAGAGTTTTCTAAATGTGAGACACTGTTCTCTTTCCTCACTCACTTCATGTGTAGCCATGTTTACACGATCTTCTTAAGTAATATCGTATGATAAGATTCTTTTTCTGTGTGACTTATTTCACTTAGAATCATCATACCTAAATCCACTCATTTTGCTGCTACTGGTCTTATGACATTGATTTCATGGCTGAGGGATATTCCATCGTACATAAATACCACAATTTTTTGAACAATTTTTAACTTTCCTGGGATATTTAAAGTGTACCCAAGTTGAGGTTCTTGTAAGCAGTGCATCCCTAAATTTTGGGGTGGCTCTGTCTTATTGATTTTCAGTTTTCCCAAGGTATATTCCCTAGACTGGAAGTGCCCTTCACTATGTAGCTCTGTTGTTTACTTGTATTATGGAACACAGTGCACTCCTCCAGAGAGGCAGGTGCCAACTTACATCCTGCCCATCAGCATAACAAGGCTCCCTGTTCTGCAGGCCCTCTTTTGCCTTTCTGGTTTTTACACATTTTGCCGATGTCCCTTTTGACCGGTGGGAAGGGATACTTCTTTGTAGTGCAGATTTGCATTGCCCGCCTGCTTGCTTGGCCAAAAAGTGTGTATGCGTTTTCTTCAGAATATATTCAGAAGAAAACGAATAAACCATTTTTGGCCAAGTACATCATTGTCGAAATTGTGCCTCTCTTCCTGTGCTTTACAGGTGATTCCAATGTACCTCTTGAAATCTGTTTCCTGCAATTCTGCCTCGGGTTCAAGTCCGCCTCGTTGCCTTCCTTCAAAATATTTTTGGACGATAGTTGTCTTTATTACTCTGCCAGTTTGTGAATTGCTGTGCCCCTGAGCTCCATTTATCAAATCGTTGTTTGTGAGCTGACCGCAAGTCCAAAATTTCGGTTCAGGACCTATACTGGTTCCCAGCAGGGGGATGAGTCCTTGGTTAATTATTCTTCCTGCCGGGAAATTAGAGTGACAAATGCCCGTCCAAATGTCTAACAGCTACTCTCTCATTGGTTCTCCCTGTTCCCTTTCATCCTCTGCCAAATTGGCAACCTGTGTTATCCAGGAGGTTAAAGGGGCTGTCTCTCCAAGTTGAGAGATTGATAGTAAAGCAGTTGGAAAGTCAAACTGGAGCACCAGGAGAGGGACAATTAGTTGAGTTTTAGAAACCTTTCGTATACACAGTGTGTCCATTCTCTAGGTTTCCCGTACATGTTATAGCTGTAGTAATATTCCCTTCCACCTGGAGAGTTTGGAACCATGGAATGGAGGCCATGCATTATTGCTTTAAACTGTCTGTGTTTGCTCACCCAGTCTCACCAATCCTCTCAGTCCCAAATGTCCAGCATTATGCCAAATCAAGCTGTAGTTGTAGATAGGTTCATTTCAGGTTTCATCAGAGACCCTGAAGGAATTGTAAAGAATTTCCCTGTTTTGTTGTTTTGTTATTGAAATTCCTTTTTATAGTGAGTTTGAGCTGATTCCCACTGCATTTTTATGCCAGTCTAGACACACTTGATCCCTTACGGAGACATATCAATATATAGGTTTGAAGATTCTTACTAGTCAGATATATTCCTCTGAGGGAAGTATGGGGTGTTTATTCCTTTTCAGTGAGGAAGGTGTAGATCTTTTCTATTCTGTATTTGGTTTCTGGAATGGAGCCTTTACTAATATCAAACTCTGGTTTTATGCAACACCCCACCTCTCCTTACCCCTTAAGCAGGTGTAAGAGTGTTTTCTAAATGTGAGACCCTCTTCTCTTTACTAACTCAGTTCATGTGTAGCCATGTTTACATGACCTTCATAAGTGATATCTTATGATAAGTTTATTTTACTCTGTGACTAATTTAACTTAGAATCCTCGTAACTGAATCCACTAAATTTGCTGCTACTGGCCTGATGACATTAATTTCATGGCAGAGAAATATTCCATCGTATGTAATTACCACAATCTCTTGAAAAAATTATGTCTTTCCTGGGATATTTAAGGTGTAGCCTAGTTGAGGTTCTTGTAAGCAGTGCAGCCCTAAATTTTGGGGTGGCTCTGTCTTACTGATTTTCAGTTTTCCCAAGTTATATACCCTAGACTGGAAGTGCCCTTGTCTCTGTAGCTCTGTTGTTTACTTGTTTTAGGGAACAAAATGCACTCCTCCAGAGAGGCAGTTGGCAATTTACATCCCGCCCATCAGCATAACAAGGCTTCCTGTTCTCCAGACCCTGTCTTGCCTTTCTGCTTTTTACCCATTTTGTGGATATCCCTTTTGACCTGTGGGAAGTGATACTTCTTTGTAGTGCAGATTTGCATTGCCCGCTTGCTTGCTTGGCCAAAAAGGGCGTATGTGTTTTCTCCTGAATATACTCAGGAGAAAATGCATACGCCCTTTTTGGCCAAGTGCATCATTTTCTAAGTTGTGCCCCTCTTCCTGTGTTTTAAAAGCGATTCCAACGTATCTGTTGAAATCTGTTTCCTTCTATTCTGCCTCGCTTTCAATTCCGCCTCGTTGCCTTCCCTCAACAGATTTTTGTACGATAGTTGTCCTTTATTACTCTACCAGTTTGTGAATTGCTGTGCCCCTGAGCTCCATAATTTAACTCGTTTATTGTGAGCTGAACGCAAGTCCAATATTTTGGTTCAGGACCTATACTGGTTTGCGGTGGGTGGCTTAGACTTTGGTTAATACTTCTTCCTCCCGGGAAATAAGAGTGACATGTGCCCGTCCAAATGCCTAACAGCTACTCTCTCATTGGTTCTCCCTCTTCCCTTTCATCCTCTGCCAAATTGGCAACCTGTGCAAAACAGGAGGTTAAAGGTGCAGTCTCTCCAAGCTGGGAGATTGATAGTAAAGCAGTTGGAAAGTCAAACCTGAGCACCAGGAGAGGGACTATTCGTTGAGTTTTAGAGACCTTTCGTATTCACAGTGTGTCCAGTCTCTAGGTTTCCCGTATATTTTATAGCTGTAGTAATATACTCTTCAACATGGAGAGTTGGGACCCATGGAATGGTTGCCATGCATTATTGCTTTATAGGGTCTGCATTTGCTCACCCAATCTCACCAATCCTCTCAGTCCCATGTGTCCAGCCTTATGCCACATCCAGCTGTCATTGTAGATAGGGTCATTCCAGGTTTCATCAGAGACCCTGAAGGAATTGTTAAGAATTTCCCTGTTTTTTTGTTTCGTTTTTGAAATTCCTTTTTATCGTGGGTTTGAGCTGATTCTCACTGCCATGTTTATGCCTGTCTAGACACACTTGATTCCATTATGGGGACATATCAATACATAGGTTTTAAGATTCTTACTAGTAAGATATATCCCTCTGCATGGAATATGGGGAGTTGAGTCCCTTTCACTGAGCAAGGTGTAGTTCTTGTCTATTCCGTATATGGTTTGTGGAACGGTACCTGAACTAATATCAAACTCTGGTTTTATGCATCACCCCACCTCTCCTTCGCCCTTAAGCAGGCATAAAAATGGTTTCTAAATGTCAAACTCACTTCTCTTTCCTAACTCAGTTCATGTGTAGCCATGTTTACAGGACCTTCATAAGTGATATCTTATGATAAGTTTCTTTTTCTGTGTGGCTTATTTCACTTAGAATCATCGTACGTGAATCCACTCATTTTGCTGCTACTGGTCTTATGACATTGATTTCATGGCTGAGGGATATTCCATCGTACGTAAGTACCACAATTTTTTGAACCATTTTTATGTTTCCAGGGATATTTAATGTGTAGACAAGTTGAGGTTCTTGTAAGCAGTGCAGCCCTAAATTTTGGGCTGTCTCTGTCTTATTGATTTTCAGTTTGCCCAAGGTATATTCCCTAGACTGGAAGTGCTCTTGGCTGTGTAGCTCTGTTGTTTACTTGTTTTAGGGAACACAATGCACTCCTCCAGAGAGGCAGTTGGCAATTTACATCCCGGCCATCAGCATAACAAGGCTCCCTTTTCTCCAGGGCCTGTCTTGAATTTCTGGTTATTACCCTTTATGTGTATGTCCCTTAGGACCGGTGGGTTGTGATACTTCTTTATAGTGCAGATTTGCATTGCCCACTTGCTTGCTAGGCCAAAAAGGTCGTACGCGTTTTCTCCTGAACATATTCAGGAGGAAACACATACTCCCTCTTTGGCCAAGTGCATCATTGTCGAAGTTGTGCCGCTCTTCCTGTGCTTTAAAGGCGATTCCAACGTACCTCTTGAAATCTGTTTCCTGCTATTCTGCCTCACATTCAAGTCCGCCTCATTGCCTTCCCTCAACTGATTTTTGAATGATAGTTGTCCTTTATTACTCTGCCAGTTTGTGAATTGCTGTGCCCCTGAGCTCCATTTTTTAACTCGTTTTTTGTGAGCAGAACGCAAGTCCCATATTTTGGTTCAGGACCTATACTGGTTCCCGGTGGGTGGCTGAGACTTTGGTTAATTCTTCTTCCTCCCAGGAAATAAGAGTGACATCTGCCCGTCAAAATGCCTAACAGCTACTCTCTCTTTGGTTCTCCCTCTTCCCTTTCATCCTTTGCCAAATTGGCAACCTGTGCAAACCAGGAGGTTAATGGTGCTGTCTCTCCAAGTTGGGAGATTGATAGTAAAGCAGTTGGAATGTCAAACTGGAGCACAAGGAGAGGGACTATTCGTTGAGTTTTAGAAACCTTTCATATCCACAGTGTGTCCATTCTCTAGGTTTCCCATACCTGTTATATCTGTAGTAATATTCCCTTCAATCTGGAGATTTGGGACCCATGGAATGGGTGGCATGCATTATTGCTTTACAGGGTCTGCATTTGCTCACCCAATCTCACCAATCCTCTCAGTCCCATGTGTCCAGCCTTATGCCACCTCTAGCTGTCATTGTACATAAGGTCATTCCAAGGTTCATCAGAGAGCCTGAAGGAATTGTAAAGAATTTCGCTGTTTTTTTGTTTTGTTTTTGAAATTCCGTTTTATAGTGGGTTTTGTCTGATTCTCGCTGCCATCTTTATGCCAGTCTAGACACACTTGATTCCCTTACGGAGACATATCAATACATAGGTTTTAACATTCTTACTAGTCAGATATATTCCTCTGAGGGAAATGTGGGGTTTTGAGTCCCTTTCACTGAGGAAGGTGTAGGTGTTGTTTATTCCATAGTTGGTTTTTGGAGGGGTTCCTGTGCTTATATCAAACTCTGGTTTTATGCATCACCCCACCTCTCCTTCCCCCTTAAGGAGGCATACGAGTGTTTTCTAAATGTGAGACTCTCTTCTCTTTCCTAACTCAGTTCATGTGTAGCCATGTTTACAGGATCTTCATAAGTGATATCTTATGCTAAGTTTCTTTTTCTCTGTGACTTAATTCACTTAAAATCATAGTACCTGAATCCACTCATTTTGCGCTACTGGTCTTATGACATTGATTTCATGGCTGAGGGATATTCCATCATACGTAAGTACCACAATATTTTGAACAATTTTTACCTTTCCTGGGATACTTTAGGTGTACCCAAGTTGAGTTTCTTGTAAGCAGTGCAGTCCTAAATTTTGGGGTGTCTCTGTCTTATTCATTTTCAATTTTCCCAAGGTATATTCCCTAGACTGGGAGTGTACTTGGCTCTGTAGCTCTGTTGTTTACTTGTTTTAGGGAACACAATGCATTGCTCCAGAGAGGCAGTTGGCAATTTACATCCCGGCCATCAGCATAACAAGGCTCCCTGTTCTCCAGGGCCTGTCTTGCCTTTCTGGTTTTTACCCATTTTGTGGATGTCCCTATTGACTGGTGGGAAGTGATACTTCTTTGTAGTGCAGACTTGCATTGCCCACTTGCTTGCTTGGCCAAAAGTGCGTATGCGTTTTCCCCTGAATATATTCAGGAGAAAAAGCATATGGCATTTTTTGCCATGTGCATCATTGTCGAAGTTGTGCTCCTCTTCCTGTGTTTTAAAGGCGATTCCAACGTACCTCTTGAAATCTGTTTCCTGCTATTCTGCCTCGCTTTCAAGTCCACCTCGTTGGCTTCCCTCAACAGATTGTTGGAAGATAGTTGCCCTTTATTACTCTGCCAGTTTGTGAATTGCTTTGCCCATGAGCTCCTTTTTTCAACTCGTTTTTTGTGAGCTGAACGCAAGTCCAATATTTTGGTTCAGGAACTATACTGGTTTTCGGTGGGTGGCTGAGACTTCAATTAATTCTTCTCCTCCCGGGAAATAAGAGTGATATGTGCCCGTCCAAATGCCTAAGAGCTACTCTCTCATTGGTTCTCCCTATTCCTTTCATCCTTTTCCAAATTGGCAACCTGTGTGAACCAGGGGGTTAAAGGTGCTGTCTCTCCAATTTGGGAGATTGACAGTAAAGCAGTTGGAAAGTCAAACTTGAGCACAAGGAAAAGGAATATTCGTTGAGTTTAGAGAACTTTCGTATTCACAATGTGTCCAACTTAGGTTTCCTGTACATGTTATTACTGTAGTTATATTCCTTTCAACCTGGGGAGTTGGGACCCATGGAATGGGTGCCATGCATTATTGCTTTAAAGGGTCTGCATTTGCTCACCCATTCTCACAAATCCTCTCATTCCCAGGTATCCAGCCTTATGCCATATCCAGCTGTCATTGTAGATAGGGTCATTCCAGGTTTCATCAGAGACCCTGAAGGAATTCTAAAGAATTTCCCTTTTTTTTTGGTTTTAAAATTCCTTTTTCTAGTGGGTTTGAGCTGATTCTCGCTGCCATATTTATGCCAGTCTAGACACACTTGATTCACTTACACAGGCATATCAATACATAGGTTTTAAGATTATTACTAGTCAGATATATTCCTCTGCGGGAAATATGGTGTTTTGAGGCCCTTTCACTGAGGAAGGTGTAGGTCTTGTCTATTCCATAGTTGGTTTTTGGAACGGTACCAGTGCTTATATCAAACTCTGGTTTTATGCATCACCCCACCTCTCCATCCCCCTTAAGCAGGCATAAGAGTGTTTTCTAAATGTGAGACTCTGTTCTCTTTCCTAACTCAGTTCATGTGTAGCCATGTTTGCAGGATCTTCATAAGTGATAGATTATGATACGTTTATTTTTCTGTGTGACTTATTTCACTTAGAATCATCGTACCTGAATCCACTCCTTTTGCTGCCACTGGTCTTATGACATTGATTTCATGGCTGAGGGATACTCCATCGTACATAAGCACCACAATTTTTTGAGCCATATTTATCTTTCCTGGGATATTTAAGGTGAACCCAAGTTGAGGTTCTTGTAAGCAGTGAAGCCCTAAATTTGGTGTGGCTCTGTCTTATTGATTTTCAGTTTTCCAAAAGTATATTCCCTAGACTGGAAGTGCCCTTGGCTCTGTAGCTCTGTTGTTTACTTGTTTTAGGGAACACAATGCACTCCTCCAGAGAGGCAGTTGGCAATTTACATCCCGCTCATCAGCATAAAAAGGCTCCCTTTTCTCCAGGGCCTGTCTAGCCTTTCTGATTTTTCCCCATTTTGTGGATGTCCCTTTTGACCGGTGGGAAGTGATACTTCTTTGTACTGCAGATTTGCATTGCCTACTTGCTTGCTTTGCCAAAAAGGGCGTATGCTTTTTCTCCTGAATATATTCAGGGGAAAACGCATACGCCCTTTTTGGCCAAGTGCATCATTATCGAAGTTGAGCCCCTCTTCCTGTCCTTTAAAGCCGATTCCAAATTTCCTCTTGTAATCGGTTTCCTGCTATTCTGTCTCGCTTTCAAGTCCGGCTCGTTGCCTTCCCTGAACAGATTTTGCGATGATAGTTGTCCTTTATTACTCTGCCAGTTTGTGAATTGCTGAGCCCCTGAGCTCCATTTTTTAACTCGTTTTTTGTGAGCTGAAGGCACGCCCAATATTTTGGTTCAGGAACTATACTGGTTCCAATTGGGTGGCTGAGACTTTGGTTAATTCTTTTTCCGCCCGGGAAATAAGAGTGACATGTGCCCGTCTAAATGCCTAACAGCTACTCTCTCATTGGTTCTCCCTCTTCCCTTTCATCCTCTGCCAAATGGGCAACCTGTGCGAACCAGGAGGTTAAAGGGGCTGTCTCTCCAATTTGGGAGATTGATAGTAAAGCAGTTGGAATGTCAAACCGGAGCACCAGGAGAGGGATTATTTGTTGAGCTTTAGAGACCTTTCGTATTCACAATGTGTCCATTCTCTAGGTTTCACATACATGTTATAGCTGTAGTAATATTCCCTTCAACCTGGAGAGTTGGGACCCATGGAATGGGTGCCATTAATTATTGTTTTAAAGGGGCTGCATTTGCTCACCGAATCTCACCAATCCTCTCATTCCCATGTGTCCAGCCTTATGCCACATCCAGGTGTCATTGTAGACAGGGTCATTCCACGTTTCATCAGAGACCCTGAAGGAATTGTAAAGAATTTCCCTGTTTTTTTGTTTTGTTTTTGAAATTCCTTTTTATAGTGGGTTTGAGATGATTCTCGATGCCATGTTTATGCCAGTCTAGAAACACTTGATTCCCTTACACAGGCATATCAATACATAGGTTTTAAGATTATTACTAGTCAGATATATTCCTCTGTGGGAAATATGGTGTTTTGAGGCCCTTTCACTGAGGAAGGTGTCGGTCTTGTCTATTCCATAGGTGGTTTTTGGAACAGTACCTCTGCTTTTATCTAACTCTGGTTTTATGCATCACCCCACCTCTCCTTCCCCCTTAAGCAGGCATAAGAGTGTTTTCTAAGTGTGAGACTCTGTTCTCTTTCCTAACTCAGTTTATGTGCCATGTTTACAGGATCTTAAACAAGTGATATCTTATGATAAGTTTCTTTTTCTGTGTGACTTATTTCTCTTAGAATCATGGTACCTGAATCCATTCATTTTGCTGCTACTGGTCTTATGACATTGATTTCATGGCTGAGGGATATTCCATCATACGTAAGTACCACAATATTTTGAACAATTTTTACCTTTCCTGGGATACTTAAGGTGTACCCAAGTTGAGTTTCTTGTAAGCAGTGCAGCCCTAAATTTTGGGGTGTCTCGGTCTTATTGATTTTCAGTTTTCCCAAGGTATATTCCCTAGACTGGAAGTGCCCTTGGCTCTGTAGCTCTGTTGATTACTTGTTTTACGGAACACAATGCACTCCTCCAGAGAGGCAGTTGGCAATTTACATCCCAGCCATCAGCATAAAAAGGCTCCCAGTTCTCCCATGCCTGTCTTGCCTTTCTGGATTTTATCCATTTTGTGGATGTCCCTTATGACCGATGGGAAGGGATACTTCTTTGTAGTGCATATTTGCATTGCCCAATTGCTTGCTAGGCCAAATAGGTCATATGCGTTTTCTCCTGAACATATTCAGGAGAAAACGCATACGCCCTTTTTGGCCAAGTGCATCATTGTCGAAGTTGTGCCCCTCTTCCTGTGCTTTAAAGGTTATTGCAATGTACCGCTTGAAATCTGTTTCCTCCTGTTCTGCCTCGCTTTCAAGTCCGCCTCTTTGCCTTCCCTCAACAGATTTTTGGAAGATAGTTGTCCTTTATTACTCTGCCTGTTTGTGAATTGTTGTGCCCATGGGCTACATTATTTAACTCGTTTTTTCTGAGCTGAATGCAAGTTTAATATTTTGGTTCAGTACCTATACTGGTTCTCGGTGGGTGGCTGAGACTTTGGTTAATTCTTCTTCCTCCCGGGAAATAAGAGTGACATGTGCCCGTCCAAATGCCTAACAGCTACTCTCTCATTGGTTCTCCCTCTTCCCATTCATCCTCTGCCAAATAGGCAACCTGTGTGAAATAGGAGGTTAAAGTTACTGTCTCTCCAGGGTTGGAGACTGATAGGAAAGCAGTTGGAAAATCAAACCGGAGCTCCTGGAGGGGGAGTATTCGTTGAGTTTTAGAGACCTGTCGTATTCACAGTGTGTCCATTCTCTAGGTTTCCCATACATGTTATAGCTGTTGTAATATTCCCTTCAACCTGGAGAGTTGGGACCCATGGAATGGGTGCCATGCATTATTGCTTTAAAGGTTCTGCATTTTCTCACCCAGTCTCACCAATCCTCTCAGTCCCATGTGTCCAGCATTATGCCACATCTAGCTATCGTTGTAGATAGTGTCATTCCAGGTTTCATCAGAGACCCTGAAGGAATTGTAAAGAATTTTCCTGTTTTTTTGTTTTGTTTTTGAAATTCCTTTTTTTAGTGGGTTTGAGCTGATTCTCGCTGCCATGTTTATGCCAGTCTAGACACACATAATTCCCTTATGTAGACATATCAATACATAGTTTTTAAGATTCTTACGAGTCAGATATATTCCTCTGCGGGAAATACGGGGTTTTGAGTCCCTTTCACTGAGGAAGGTGTAGGTCTTGTCTATTCCATAGTTGGTTTCTGGAACGGTACCTGTGCTTATATCAAACTCTGGTTTAATGCATCACCGCACCTCTCCTTCCCCCTTAAGCAGGCATAAGAGTGTTTTCTAAATGTGAGACTCTGTTCTCTTTCCTATCTCAGTTCATGTGTATCCATGTTTACAGGACCTTCATAAGTGATATCTTATGATAAGTTTGTTTATCTGTGTGACTTATTTCACTTAGAATCATCGTACCTGAATCCACTCATTTTGCTGCTACTGGAATTAAGACATTGATTTCATGGCTGAGGGATATTACATCGTATGCAAGTACCACAATTTTTTGAACCATTTTTATATTTCCTGGGATATTTCAGGTGTACCCAAGTTGAGGTTCTTGTAAGCAGTGCAGCCCTAAATTTGGGGGTGGCTCTGTCTAATTGATTTTCAGTTTTCCCAAAGTATATTCCCTGGACTGGAAGTGTCCTTGGCTCTGAAGCTCTGTTGTTTACTTGTTTTAGGGAACACAGTGCCCTCCTGCAGAGAGGCAGTTGGCAATTTACATCCCTCCCATCAGCACAACAAGGCTCCCTGTTCTCCAGGGCCTTTCTTGCCTTTCTGAATTTTACCCATTTTGTGGATGTCCCTTTTGACCGGTTGGAAATGATACTTCGTTGTAGTAAAGGCTTGTATTGCCCACTTGCTTGCTTGGCCCAAAAGGGCGTATGCCTTTTCTCCTGAATATACTCAGGAGAAAACGCACACGCCCTTTTTGGCCAAGTGCATCATTGTCGATGTTGTGCCCCTCTTCCTGTGCTTTAAAGGCGATTCCAACAATCTCTTGAAATCTGTTTCCTGCTATTCTGCCTCAGTTTCAAGTCCGCCTCGTTGCCTTCCCTCAACACATTTTTGGATGATAGTTGGCCTTTATTACTCTGCCAGTTTTTGAATTGCTCTGCCCCATAGCTCCATTTTTTTACTCGTTTATTGTGAGCTGAACGCAAGTCCAATATTTTGCTTCAGGACCTATACTGGTTCCCGGAGGGTGGCTGAGACATTGCTTATTTCTTCTTCCTCCCAGGAAATAAGAGTGACAGGTGCCCGTCCAAGTGCCTAACAGCTAATCTCTCATTGGTTCTCCCTCTTCTCTTTCATCCTTTGCCAAATTGGCAAGCTGAGCGCACCAGGAGTTTAAAGTTGCTGTCTCTGCAAGTTCGGAGATTGATAGTAAAGCAGTTGGAAAGTCAAACTGGAGCACCAGGAGAGGCACTATTCGTTGATGTTTAGAAACCTTTCGTATTCACAGTGTGTCCATTATCTAGGTTTCCCATACATGTTATAGCTGTAGTAATATTCCCTTCAACCTTGAGAGTTGGGACCCATGGAATGGGTGCCATGCATTATTGCATTAAAGTGTCTGTATTTGCTCACCCAATCTCACCAAGCCTCTCAGTCCCATGTGTCCAGCTTTATGCCACATCCAGCTGTCGTTTTAGATAGGGTCATTCCAGGTGTCAAAGGAGAACCTGAAGGAACTGTAAAGAATTTCCCTGTTTTTTTATTTTGTTTTTGAAATTCCTTTTTATAGTGGTTTTGAGCTGATTCTCGCTGCCATGATTATGCCAGTCTAGAAACTCTTGATTCTCTTACGGAGACATATCAATACATAGGTTTTAAGATTCTTACTAGTCAGATATATTCCTCTGCGGGAAATATGGGGTTTTGAGTCCCTTTCACTGAGGAAGATGTAGATCTTGTCTATTACATAGTTGGTTTTTGGAATGGTACCTGTGCTTATATCAAACTCTGGTTTTATGAATCCCCCCACCTCTCCTTCCCCCTTAAGCAGGCATATGAGTGTTTTCTAAATGGGAGACTTTGTTCTCTTTCCTAACTCAGTTCATGTGAAGCCATGTTTACAGGATCTTCATAAGTGATATCTTATGATAGGTTTCTTTTTCTGTGTGACTTATTTCACTTAGAATCATCGTACCTAAATCCACACATTTTGCTGCTACCTGTCTTATGTTATTGATTTCATGACTGAGGGATATTCCATCCTATGTAAGTACAACAATTTTGAATCATTTTTATATTTCCTGGTATATTTAAGGTGTACCGTAGTTGAGGTTCTTGTTAGCAGTGCAGCCCTAAATTTTGGGGTGGATGTGTCTTATTGATTTTCAGTTTTCCCAAGGTATATTCCCCAGACTGGAAGTGCCCTTGGCTCTGTAGCTCTGTTGTTTACTTGTTTTAGGGAACACAATTCACTCCTCCAGAGAGGCAGTTGGCAATTTATATCCCGCCCATCAGCATACAAGGCTCCCTGTTCTCCAGGGCCTGTCTTTCCTTTCTGGTTTTTACCCAATTTGTGGATGTCCCTTTTGACTGGTGGGAAGTGATACTTCTTTGTAGTGGAGATTTGCATTGCCCCCTTGCCTGCTTGGCCAAAAAGGCTGTATGCGTTTTCTCCTGAATATATTCAGGAGAAAACGCTTACGCACTTTTTGGCCAAGTGCATCATTGTCGATGTTGTGCCCTTCTTCCTGTGCTTTAAAGGTGATTCCTACGTACCTCGTGAAATCTGTTTCCTGCTATTCTGCCTCACATTCAAGTCCGCCAGGTTTCCTTCCCTCAACAGATTTTTGGACGATAGTTGTCCTTTATTACTCTGCCAGTTTGTGAATTGCTGTGCCCCTGAGCTCCATTTTTAACTTGTTTTTTGTGAGCTGAACACAAGTCCAAAATTTTGGTTCAAGACCTATACTGGTTCTCGGTGGGTGGCTGACACTTTGTTTAATTCTTCTTCCTCCCGGGATATAAGAGTGACATGTGCCCGTCCAAATGCCTAACAGCTACTCTCTCATTGGTTCTCCCTCTTCCCTTTCCTCCTCTGTCAAATTGGCAACCGGTGCGAACCAGGACGTTAAAGGTGCTTTCTCTCCAAGTTGGGAGATTGATAGTAAAGCAGTTGGAAATTCAAACCGGAGCACCAGGAGAGGGACTATTCTTTGAGTTTTAGAGACCTTTCTTATTCACAGTGTGTCCATTCTCAAGGTTTCCCGTACATTTTATAGCTGTAGTAATATTCCCTTCAACCTGGAGACATGGGACCCATGGAATGGGTGCCATGCATTATTGCTTTAAAGGGTCTGCATTTGCTCACCCAATCTCACCAATCCTCTCAGTCCCATGTGTCCAGCCTTATGCCAAATCCAGCTGTCATTGTAGATAGGGTCATTCCAGGTTTCATAAGAAATCCTGAAGCAATTGTAAAGAATTTCCCATTATTTTTTTGTTTTTCAAATTCCTTTTTATAGTGGGTTTGAGCTGATTCTCACTGCCATGTTGATGCCAGTCTAGACACACTTGATTCCCTTACTGAGACATATCAATACATAGGATTTAAGATTCTTACTACTCAGATATATTCCTCTGTAGGAAATATGGGGTTTTGAGTCCCTTTCACTGAGGAAGGTGTAGGTCGTGTCTATTCCAAAGTTGGTTTTTCGAACGGTACCTGTGCTTATATCAAATTCTGGTTTTATGCATCCCCCCACCTCTCCTTCCCCCTTAAGCAGGCATAAGAGTGTTTTCTAAATGTGAGACTCTTTTCTCTTTCCTAACTCAGTTCATGTGTAGCCATGTTTACAGGATCTTTATAAGTGATATCTTATGATATGTTTCTTTTTCTGTGTGACTTATTTCACTTAGAATCATCGTACCTGAATCCACTCATTTTGCTGCTACTGGTCTTATGACATTGATTTCATGGCTGAGGGATATTCCATCGTACGTAAGTACCACAATTTTTTGAACCATATTTATATTTCCTGGGATATTTAAGGTGTACCCAAGTTGAGGTTCTTGTGAACAGTGTAGCCCTAAATTTTGGGGTGGCTCTGTCTTATTGATTTTCAGTTTTCCCAAGGTATATTCCCTACACTGAAAGTGCCCTTGGCTCTGTAGCTCTGTTGTTTACTTTTTTTAGGGAACACAATGCACTCCTCCAGAGAGGAAGTTGGCAATTTACATCACGCCTATCAACATAACAAGGCTCCCTGTTCTCCAGGGCCTGTCTTGCCTTTCTGGTTTTTACCCATTTTGTGGATGTCCCTTTTGACCTGTTGGAAGTGATACTTCTTTGTAGTAAAGGCTTGTATTGCCCACTTGCTTGCTTGGCCCAAAAGGGCGTATGCCTTTTCTCCTGAATATACTCAGGAGAAAACGCACACACCCTTTTTGGCCAAGTGCATCATTGTCGATGTTGTGCCCCTCTTCCTGTGCTTTAAAGGCGATTCCAACAATCTCTTGAAATCTGTTTCCTGCTATTCTGCCTCAGTTTCAAGTCGACCTCGTTGCCTACCCTCAACAAATTGTTGGACGATAGTTGCCCTTTATTACTCTGCAATTTTGTGAATTGCTCTGCCCCTGAGCTAGATTATTTAACTCGTTTATTTGTAAGCTGAATGCAAGTCCAATACTTTGGTTCAGGACCTATACTGGTTTTTGGTGGGTGGCTGAGGCTTTGGTTAATCCTTCCTCCTCCAGGGAAATAAGAGTGACATATGCCCGTCCAAATGCCTAACAGCTACTCTCTCATTGGTTCTCCCACTTCCCATTCATCCTCTGCCAAATTGGCAACCTGTGCGAAAAAGGAGGTTAAAGGTGCTGTCTCTCTAGGTTCGGAGATAGATAGTAAAGCAGTTGGAAAGTCAAACCGGAGCACCAGGATGTGGAGTATTCGTTGAGTTTTAGAGATCTTTCGTACTTACAGTGTGTCCATTCTCTAGGTTTCCCATACATGTTATAGCTGTAGTAATATTCCCTTCAACCTGGGGAGTTGGGACACATGGAATGGGTGCCATGCATTATTGCTTTAAAGGGTCTGCATTTGCTCACCCAATCTCACCAATCCTCTCATTCCCAGGTATCCAGCCTTATGCCATATCCAGCTGTCATTGTAGATAGGGTCATTCCAGGTTTCATCAGAGACCCTGAAGGAATTCTAAAGAATTTCCCTTTTTTTTTGGTTTTAAAATTCCTTTTTCTAGTGGGTTTGAGCTGATTCTCGCTGCCATATTTATGCCAGTCTAGACACACTTGATTCACTTACACAGGCATATCAATACATAGGTTTTAAGATTATTACTAGTCAGATATATTCCTCTGCGGGAAATATGGTGTTTTGAGGCCCTTTCACTGAGGAAGGTGTAGGTCTTGTCTATTCCATAGTTGGTTTTTGGAACGGTACCAGTGCTTATATCAAACTCTGGTTTTATGCATCACCCCACCTCTCCATCCCCCTTAAGCAGGCATAAGAGTGTTTTCTAAATGTGAGACTCTGTTCTCTTTCCTAACTCAGTTCATGTGTAGCCATGTTTGCAGGATCTTCATAAGTGATAGATTATGATACGTTTATTTTTCTGTGTGACTTATTTCACTTAGAATCATCGTACCTGAATCCACTCCTTTTGCTGCCACTGGTCTTATGACATTGATTTCATGGCTGAGGGATACTCCATCGTACATAAGCACCACAATTTTTTGAGCCATATTTATCTTTCCTGGGATATTTAAGGTGAACCCAAGTTGAGGTTCTTGTAAGCAGTGAAGCCCTAAATTTGGTGTGGCTCTGTCTTATTGATTTTCAGTTTTCCAAAAGTATATTCCCTAGACTGGAAGTGCCCTTGGCTCTGTAGCTCTGTTGTTTACTTGTTTTAGGGAACACAATGCACTCCTCCAGAGAGGCAGTTGGCAATTTACATCCCGCTCATCAGCATAAAAAGGCTCCCTTTTCTCCAGGGCCTGTCTAGCCTTTCTGATTTTTCCCCATTTTGTGGATGTCCCTTTTGACCGGTGGGAAGTGATACTTCTTTGTACTGCAGATTTGCATTGCCTACTTGCTTGCTTTGCCAAAAAGGGCGTATGCTTTTTCTCCTGAATATATTCAGGGGAAAACGCATACGCCCTTTTTGGCCAAGTGCATCATTATCGAAGTTGAGCCCCTCTTCCTGTCCTTTAAAGCCGATTCCAAATTTCCTCTTGTAATCGGTTTCCTGCTATTCTGTCTCGCTTTCAAGTCCGGCTCGTTGCCTTCCCTGAACAGATTTTGCGATGATAGTTGTCCTTTATTACTCTGCCAGTTTGTGAATTGCTGAGCCCCTGAGCTCCATTTTTTAACTCGTTTTTTGTGAGCTGAAGGCACGCCCAATATTTTGGTTCAGGAACTATACTGGTTCCAATTGGGTGGCTGAGACTTTGGTTAATTCTTTTTCCGCCCGGGAAATAAGAGTGACATGTGCCCGTCTAAATGCCTAACAGCTACTCTCTCATTGGTTCTCCCTCTTCCCTTTCATCCTCTGCCAAATGGGCAACCTGTGCGAACCAGGAGGTTAAAGGGGCTGTCTCTCCAATTTGGGAGATTGATAGTAAAGCAGTTGGAATGTCAAACCGGAGCACCAGGAGAGGGATTATTTGTTGAGCTTTAGAGACCTTTCGTATTCACAATGTGTCCATTCTCTAGGTTTCACATACATGTTATAGCTGTAGTAATATTCCCTTCAACCTGGAGAGTTGGGACCCATGGAATGGGTGCCATTAATTATTGTTTTAAAGGGGCTGCATTTGCTCACCGAATCTCACCAATCCTCTCATTCCCATGTGTCCAGCCTTATGCCACATCCAGGTGTCATTGTAGACAGGGTCATTCCACGTTTCATCAGAGACCCTGAAGGAATTGTAAAGAATTTCCCTGTTTTTTTGTTTTGTTTTTGAAATTCCTTTTTATAGTGGGTTTGAGATGATTCTCGATGCCATGTTTATGCCAGTCTAGAAACACTTGATTCCCTTACACAGGCATATCAATACATAGGTTTTAAGATTATTACTAGTCAGATATATTCCTCTGCGGGAAATATGGTGTTTTGAGGCCCTTTCACTGAGGAAGGTGTCGGTCTTGTCTATTCCATAGGTGGTTTTTGGAACAGTACCTCTGCTTTTATCTAACTCTGGTTTTATGCATCACCCCACCTCTCCTTCCCCCTTAAGCAGGCATAAGAGTGTTTTCTAAGTGTGAGACTCTGTTCTCTTTCCTAACTCAGTTTATGTGCCATGTTTACAGGATCTTAAACAAGTGATATCTTATGATAAGTTTCTTTTTCTGTGTGACTTATTTCTCTTAGAATCATGGTACCTGAATCCATTCATTTTGCTGCTACTGGTCTTATGACATTGATTTCATGGCTGAGGGATATTCCATCATACGTAAGTACCACAATATTTTGAACAATTTTTACCTTTCCTGGGATACTTAAGGTGTACCCAAGTTGAGTTTCTTGTAAGCAGTGCAGCCCTAAATTTTGGGGTGTCTCGGTCTTATTGATTTTCAGTTTTCCCAAGGTATATTCCCTAGACTGGAAGTGCCCTTGGCTCTGTAGCTCTGTTGATTACTTGTTTTACGGAACACAATGCACTCCTCCAGAGAGGCAGTTGGCAATTTACATCCCAGCCATCAGCATAAAAAGGCTCCCAGTTCTCCCATGCCTGTCTTGCCTTTCTGGATTTTATCCATTTTGTGGATGTCCCTTATGACCGATGGGAAGGGATACTTCTTTGTAGTGCATATTTGCATTGCCCAATTGCTTGCTAGGCCAAATAGGTCATATGCGTTTTCTCCTGAACATATTCAGGAGAAAACGCATACGCCCTTTTTGGCCAAGTGCATCATTGTCGAAGTTGTGCCCCTCTTCCTGTGCTTTAAAGGTTATTGCAATGTACCGCTTGAAATCTGTTTCCTCCTGTTCTGCCTCGCTTTCAAGTCCGCCTCTTTGCCTTCCCTCAACAGATTTTTGGAAGATAGTTGTCCTTTATTACTCTGCCTGTTTGTGAATTGTTGTGCCCATGGGCTACATTATTTAACTCGTTTTTTCTGAGCTGAATGCAAGTTTAATATTTTGGTTCAGTACCTATACTGGTTCTCGGTGGGTGGCTGAGACTTTGGTTAATTCTTCTTCCTCCCGGGAAATAAGAGTGACATGTGCCCGTCCAAATGCCTAACAGCTACTCTCTCATTGGTTCTCCCTCTTCCCATTCATCCTCTGCCAAATAGGCAACCTGTGTGAAATAGGAGGTTAAAGTTACTGTCTCTCCAGGGTTGGAGACTGATAGGAAAGCAGTTGGAAAATCAAACCGGAGCTCCTGGAGGGGGAGTATTCGTTGAGTTTTAGAGACCTGTCGTATTCACAGTGTGTCCATTCTCTAGGTTTCCCATACATGTTATAGCTGTTGTAATATTCCCTTCAACCTGGAGAGTTGGGACCCATGGAATGGGTGCCATGCATTATTGCTTTAAAGGTTCTGCATTTTCTCACCCAGTCTCACCAATCCTCTCAGTCCCATGTGTCCAGCATTATGCCACATCTAGCTATCGTTGTAGATAGTGTCATTCCAGGTTTCATCAGAGACCCTGAAGGAATTGTAAAGAATTTTCCTGTTTTTTTGTTTTGTTTTTGAAATTCCTTTTTTTAGTGGGTTTGAGCTGATTCTCGCTGCCATGTTTATGCCAGTCTAGACACACATAATTCCCTTATGTAGACATATCAATACATAGTTTTTAAGATTCTTACGAGTCAGATATATTCCTCTGCGGGAAATACGGGGTTTTGAGTCCCTTTCACTGAGGAAGGTGTAGGTCTTGTCTATTCCATAGTTGGTTTCTGGAACGGTACCTGTGCTTATATCAAACTCTGGTTTAATGCATCACCGCACCTCTCCTTCCCCCTTAAGCAGGCATAAGAGTGTTTTCTAAATGTGAGACTCTGTTCTCTTTCCTATCTCAGTTCATGTGTATCCATGTTTACAGGACCTTCATAAGTGATATCTTATGATAAGTTTGTTTATCTGTGTGACTTATTTCACTTAGAATCATCGTACCTGAATCCACTCATTTTGCTGCTACTGGAATTAAGACATTGATTTCATGGCTGAGGGATATTACATCGTATGCAAGTACCACAATTTTTTGAACCATTTTTATATTTCCTGGGATATTTCAGGTGTACCCAAGTTGAGGTTCTTGTAAGCAGTGCAGCCCTAAATTTGGGGGTGGCTCTGTCTAATTGATTTTCAGTTTTCCCAAAGTATATTCCCTGGACTGGAAGTGTCCTTGGCTCTGAAGCTCTGTTGTTTACTTGTTTTAGGGAACACAGTGCCCTCCTGCAGAGAGGCAGTTGGCAATTTACATCCCTCCCATCAGCACAACAAGGCTCCCTGTTCTCCAGGGCCTTTCTTGCCTTTCTGAATTTTACCCATTTTGTGGATGTCCCTTTTGACCGGTTGGAAATGATACTTCGTTGTAGTAAAGGCTTGTATTGCCCACTTGCTTGCTTGGCCCAAAAGGGCGTATGCCTTTTCTCCTGAATATACTCAGGAGAAAACGCACACGCCCTTTTTGGCCAAGTGCATCATTGTCGATGTTGTGCCCCTCTTCCTGTGCTTTAAAGGCGATTCCAACAATCTCTTGAAATCTGTTTCCTGCTATTCTGCCTCAGTTTCAAGTCCGCCTCGTTGCCTTCCCTCAACACATTTTTGGATGATAGTTGGCCTTTATTACTCTGCCAGTTTTTGAATTGCTCTGCCCCATAGCTCCATTTTTTTACTCGTTTATTGTGAGCTGAACGCAAGTCCAATATTTTGCTTCAGGACCTATACTGGTTCCCGGAGGGTGGCTGAGACATTGCTTATTTCTTCTTCCTCCCAGGAAATAAGAGTGACAGGTGCCCGTCCAAGTGCCTAACAGCTAATCTCTCATTGGTTCTCCCTCTTCTCTTTCATCCTTTGCCAAATTGGCAAGCTGAGCGCACCAGGAGTTTAAAGTTGCTGTCTCTGCAAGTTCGGAGATTGATAGTAAAGCAGTTGGAAAGTCAAACTGGAGCACCAGGAGAGGCACTATTCGTTGATGTTTAGAAACCTTTCGTATTCACAGTGTGTCCATTATCTAGGTTTCCCATACATGTTATAGCTGTAGTAATATTCCCTTCAACCTTGAGAGTTGGGACCCATGGAATGGGTGCCATGCATTATTGCATTAAAGTGTCTGTATTTGCTCACCCAATCTCACCAAGCCTCTCAGTCCCATGTGTCCAGCTTTATGCCACATCCAGCTGTCGTTTTAGATAGGGTCATTCCAGGTGTCAAAGGAGAACCTGAAGGAACTGTAAAGAATTTCCCTGTTTTTTTATTTTGTTTTTGAAATTCCTTTTTATAGTGGTTTTGAGCTGATTCTCGCTGCCATGATTATGCCAGTCTAGAAACTCTTGATTCTCTTACGGAGACATATCAATACATAGGTTTTAAGATTCTTACTAGTCAGATATATTCCTCTGCGGGAAATATGGGGTTTTGAGTCCCTTTCACTGAGGAAGATGTAGATCTTGTCTATTACATAGTTGGTTTTTGGAATGGTACCTGTGCTTATATCAAACTCTGGTTTTATGAATCCCCCCACCTCTCCTTCCCCCTTAAGCAGGCATATGAGTGTTTTCTAAATGGGAGACTTTGTTCTCTTTCCTAACTCAGTTCATGTGAAGCCATGTTTACAGGATCTTCATAAGTGATATCTTATGATAGGTTTCTTTTTCTGTGTGACTTATTTCACTTAGAATCATCGTACCTAAATCCACACATTTTGCTGCTACCTGTCTTATGTTATTGATTTCATGACTGAGGGATATTCCATCCTATGTAAGTACAACAATTTTGAATCATTTTTATATTTCCTGGTATATTTAAGGTGTACCGTAGTTGAGGTTCTTGTTAGCAGTGCAGCCCTAAATTTTGGGGTGGATGTGTCTTATTGATTTTCAGTTTTCCCAAGGTATATTCCCCAGACTGGAAGTGCCCTTGGCTCTGTAGCTCTGTTGTTTACTTGTTTTAGGGAACACAATTCACTCCTCCAGAGAGGCAGTTGGCAATTTATATCCCGCCCATCAGCATACAAGGCTCCCTGTTCTCCAGGGCCTGTCTTTCCTTTCTGGTTTTTACCCAATTTGTGGATGTCCCTTTTGACTGGTGGGAAGTGATACTTCTTTGTAGTGGAGATTTGCATTGCCCCCTTGCCTGCTTGGCCAAAAAGGCTGTATGCGTTTTCTCCTGAATATATTCAGGAGAAAACGCTTACGCACTTTTTGGCCAAGTGCATCATTGTCGATGTTGTGCCCTTCTTCCTGTGCTTTAAAGGTGATTCCTACGTACCTCGTGAAATCTGTTTCCTGCTATTCTGCCTCACATTCAAGTCCGCCAGGTTTCCTTCCCTCAACAGATTTTTGGACGATAGTTGTCCTTTATTACTCTGCCAGTTTGTGAATTGCTGTGCCCCTGAGCTCCATTTTTAACTTGTTTTTTGTGAGCTGAACACAAGTCCAAAATTTTGGTTCAAGACCTATACTGGTTCTCGGTGGGTGGCTGACACTTTGTTTAATTCTTCTTCCTCCCGGGATATAAGAGTGACATGTGCCCGTCCAAATGCCTAACAGCTACTCTCTCATTGGTTCTCCCTCTTCCCTTTCCTCCTCTGTCAAATTGGCAACCGGTGCGAACCAGGACGTTAAAGGTGCTTTCTCTCCAAGTTGGGAGATTGATAGTAAAGCAGTTGGAAATTCAAACCGGAGCACCAGGAGAGGGACTATTCTTTGAGTTTTAGAGACCTTTCTTATTCACAGTGTGTCCATTCTCAAGGTTTCCCGTACATTTTATAGCTGTAGTAATATTCCCTTCAACCTGGAGACATGGGACCCATGGAATGGGTGCCATGCATTATTGCTTTAAAGGGTCTGCATTTGCTCACCCAATCTCACCAATCCTCTCAGTCCCATGTGTCCAGCCTTATGCCAAATCCAGCTGTCATTGTAGATAGGGTCATTCCAGGTTTCATAAGAAATCCTGAAGCAATTGTAAAGAATTTCCCATTATTTTTTTGTTTTTCAAATTCCTTTTTATAGTGGGTTTGAGCTGATTCTCACTGCCATGTTGATGCCAGTCTAGACACACTTGATTCCCTTACTGAGACATATCAATACATAGGATTTAAGATTCTTACTACTCAGATATATTCCTCTGTAGGAAATATGGGGTTTTGAGTCCCTTTCACTGAGGAAGGTGTAGGTCGTGTCTATTCCAAAGTTGGTTTTTCGAACGGTACCTGTGCTTATATCAAATTCTGGTTTTATGCATCCCCCCACCTCTCCTTCCCCCTTAAGCAGGCATAAGAGTGTTTTCTAAATGTGAGACTCTTTTCTCTTTCCTAACTCAGTTCATGTGTAGCCATGTTTACAGGATCTTTATAAGTGATATCTTATGATATGTTTCTTTTTCTGTGTGACTTATTTCACTTAGAATCATCGTACCTGAATCCACTCATTTTGCTGCTACTGGTCTTATGACATTGATTTCATGGCTGAGGGATATTCCATCGTACGTAAGTACCACAATTTTTTGAACCATATTTATATTTCCTGGGATATTTAAGGTGTACCCAAGTTGAGGTTCTTGTGAACAGTGTAGCCCTAAATTTTGGGGTGGCTCTGTCTTATTGATTTTCAGTTTTCCCAAGGTATATTCCCTACACTGAAAGTGCCCTTGGCTCTGTAGCTCTGTTGTTTACTTTTTTTAGGGAACACAATGCACTCCTCCAGAGAGGAAGTTGGCAATTTACATCACGCCTATCAACATAACAAGGCTCCCTGTTCTCCAGGGCCTGTCTTGCCTTTCTGGTTTTTACCCATTTTGTGGATGTCCCTTTTGACCTGTTGGAAGTGATACTTCTTTGTAGTAAAGGCTTGTATTGCCCACTTGCTTGCTTGGCCCAAAAGGGCGTATGCCTTTTCTCCTGAATATACTCAGGAGAAAACGCACACACCCTTTTTGGCCAAGTGCATCATTGTCGATGTTGTGCCCCTCTTCCTGTGCTTTAAAGGCGATTCCAACAATCTCTTGAAATCTGTTTCCTGCTATTCTGCCTCAGTTTCAAGTCGACCTCGTTGCCTACCCTCAACAAATTGTTGGACGATAGTTGCCCTTTATTACTCTGCAATTTTGTGAATTGCTCTGCCCCTGAGCTAGATTATTTAACTCGTTTATTTGTAAGCTGAATGCAAGTCCAATACTTTGGTTCAGGACCTATACTGGTTTTTGGTGGGTGGCTGAGGCTTTGGTTAATTCTTCCTCCTCCAGGGAAATAAGAGTGACATATGCCCGTCCAAATGCCTAACAGCTACTCTCTCATTGGTTCTCCCACTTCCCATTCATCCTCTGCCAAATTGGCAACCTGTGCGAAAAAGGAGGTTAAAGGTGCTGTCTCTCTAGGTTCGGAGATAGATAGTAAAGCAGTTGGAAAGTCAAACCGGAGCACCAGGATGTGGAGTATTCGTTGAGTTTTAGAGATCTTTCGTACTTACAGTGTGTCCATTCTCTAGGTTTCCCATACATGTTATAGCTGTAGTAATATTCCCTTCAACCTGGGGAGTTGGGACACATGGAATGGGTGCCATGCATTATTGCTTTAAAGGGTCTGCATTTGCTCACCCAATCTCACCAATCCTCTCAGTCCCATGTGTCCAGCCTTATGCCACATCCAGCTGTCATTGTAGATAGGGTCATTCCAGGTTTCATCAGAGACCCTGAAGGAATTGTAAAGAATTTCCCTGTTTTTTTTGTTTTTCAAATTCATTTTATAGTGGGTTTGAGCTGATTCTCACTGCCATGTTTATGCCAGTCTAGACACACATGATTCCCTTATGGAGACATATCAATTCATAGGTTTTAAGATTCTTACTAGTCAGATATATGCCTCTGCGGGAAATATGGGGTTTTGAGTCCCTTTCACTGAGGAAGGTGTAGGTCTTGTCTATTCCATACTTGTTTTTTGGAACGGTACCTGTGCTTATATCAAACACTGGTTTTATGCATCACCCCAACTCTCCTTACCCCTTAAGCAGGCATTTGTGTTTTCTAAATATGAGACTCTGTTCTCTTTCCTAACTCATTTCATATGTAGCCATGTTTACAGGATCATCATAAGTAATATCTTATGATAAGTTTCTATTTCTGTGTAACTTATTTCACTTAGAATCATCATGCCTGAATCTACTCATTTTGCTGCTACTATTCTTATGACATTGATTTCAGTTCTTAGGGATATTCCTTCGTATGTAAGTACCACAATTTTTTGAACCATTTTTATATTTCCTGGTATATTTAAGGTGTACCCAAGTTGAGGTTCTTGTAAGCAGTGTAGCCCTAAATTTTGGGTTGGCTTTGTCTTATTGATTTTCAGTTTTCCCAAGGTATATTCCCTAGACTGGAAGTGCCCTTGGCTCTGTAGCTCTGTTGTTTACTTGTTTTAGGGAACACAATGCAAAACTCCATAGAGGCAGTTGGCAATTTACATCCCGCCCATCAGCATAACAAGGCTCCCTGTTCTCCAGGGCCTGTCTTGCCTTTCTGGTTTTTACCCATTTTGTGCATGTCCCTTTTGACCGGTGAGAAGTGATACTACTTTGCAGTGCAGACTTGCATTGCCCACTTGCTTGCTTGGCGAAAAAGGGCGTAAGCATTTTCCCTTGAATATATTCAGGCCAAAACACATACGCCCTTTTTGGCCAATTGCATCATTGTCGAAGTTGTGCCCCTCTTCCTGTGCTTTAAAAGCGATTCCAACGTACCTCTTGAAATCTGTTTCCTGCTATTCTGCCTCGCTTTCCAGTCCGCCTCTTTGCCTCCCCTCAACAGATTGTTGGATGATAGTTGCCCTTTATTACTCTGCAATTTTGTGAATTGCTCTGCCCCTGAGATACATTATTTACATCGTTTTTTTGTGAGCTGAACGCAAGTCCAATATTTTGGTTCAGGACCTATACTGGTTTTCGTTGGGTGGCTGACACTTTGGTTAATTATTCTTCCTCCCGGGAAATAAGAGTGGCATATGCCCGTCCAAATGCCTAACAGCTACTCTCTCATTGGTTCTCCCTCTTCCCATTCATCCTCTGCCAAATTGGAAACCTGTGCGAAACAGGAGGTTAAAGGTGCTGTCTCTCTAGGTTGGGAAATTGATAGTAAAGCAGTTGGAAAGTCAAACCGGAGCACCAGGAGGGGGAGTATTCTTTGTGTTTTAGAGACTTTTCGTCTTCACAATGTGTCCATTCTCTAGGTTTCCCGTACATGTTATAGCTGTAGTAATATTCCCTTCAACCTGGAGAGTTGGGACCCATGGAATGGGTGACATGCATTATTGCTTTCAAGCGTCTGCATTTGCTCAACCAATCTCACCAATCCTCTCAGTCCCATGTGTCCAGCCTTATGCCACATCGAGCTGTCGTTGTAGATAGGGTCATTCCAGGTTTCATCAGAGACCCTGAAGGAATTGTAAAGAATTTCCCTGTTTTTTTGTTTTCTTTTTGAAATTCCTTTTTATAGTGGGTTTGAGCTGATTCTCGCTGCCATGATTATGCCAGGCTAGACACACTTGATTCTCTTATGGAGACATATCAGTACATAGGTTTTAAGATTCTTACTAGTCAGATATATTCCTCTGCGGGAAATATGGGGTTTTGAGTCCCTTTCACTGAGGAAGGTGGAGGTCTTTTCTATTTCATAGTTGGTTTTTGGAACGGTACCTGTGCTTATATCAAACTCTGGTTTTATGCATCACCCCACCTCTCCTTCCCCCTTAAGCAGGCATAAGAGTGTTTTCTAAATGTGGGACTCTGTTCTCTTTCCTAACTCAGTTCATATGTAGCCTTGTTTACAGGATCTTCATAAGTGATATCTTATGATACGTTTCTTTTTCTGTGTGACTTATTTCACTTAGAATCATCGTACCTGAATCCACTCATTTTGCTGCTACTTTCCTTATGACATTGATTTCATGGCTGATGGATATTCCATCATACGTATGTACCACAATTTTTTGAACAATTTTTATCTTTCCTGCGATACTTAAGGTGTACCCAAGTTGAGGTTCTTGTAAGCAGTGCAGCCCTAAATTTTGGGGTCGCTCTGTCTTATTGATTTTCAGTTTTCCCAAGGTATATTCCCTAGACTGGAAGTGCCCTTGGCTCTGTAGCTCTGTTGTTTACTTGTTTTTGGGAACACAATGCACTCCTCCAGAGAGGCAGTTGGCAACTTACATTCCACCCATTAGCATAACAAGGCTCCCTTTTCTTCAGGTCCTCTCTTGCCTTTCTGGTTTTTACAAATTTTGTGGATGTCCCTATTGACTGGTGGGAAGTGATACTTCTTTGTACTGCAGATTTGCATTGCCTGCTTGCTGGCTTGGCCAAAAAGGGCGTATGTGTTTTCTTCTGAATATATTCAGGAGAAAACACATACACTATTTTTGGCCAAGTGCATCATTGTCGTAGTTGTGCCCCTCTTCCTGTGCTTTACAGCTGATTCCAAAGTACACCTTGAAATCTTTTTCCTCCTATTCGGCCTCGCTTTCAAGTCCGCCTCGTTGTCTTCCTTCAAAAGATTTTTGGACGATAGTTGTCCTTTATTACACTGCCAGTTTGTGAATTGCTGTGCCCCTGAGCACAATTTATCAAATCGTTTTTTGTGAGATGACCGCAAGTCCAAAATTTCGGTTCAAGAACTATCCTGGTTCCCAGCAGGGGGATGAGTCTTTGGTTAATTCTTCTTTCTGCCAGGCAATTAGACTGACATGTGCCCGTTCAAATGCCTAACAGCTATTCTCTCATTGGTTCTCCCTGTTCCCTTTCATCCTCTGCCAAATTGGCAACCCGTGTTATCCAGGAGATTAAAGCGGCTGTCTCTCCAAGTTGGGAGATTGATAGTAAAGCAATTGGAAAGTCAAACTGGAGCACCAGGAGAGGGACAACTAGTTGAGTTTTAGAAAACTTTCGTATACACAGTGTGTCCATTCTCTAGGTTTCCCGTACATGTTATAGCTGTAGTAATATTCCCTTCAACCTGGAGAGTTTAGAACCATGGAATGGAGGCCATGCATTATTTCTTTAAACGGTCTGTGTTTGCTCACCCAGTCTCACCAATCCTCTTAGTCCCAAGTGTCCAGCCTTATGCCACATCAAGCTGTAGATGTAGATATGTTCATTCCACGTTTCATCAGAGACCCTGAAGGAATTGTAAAGAATTTCCCTGTTTTGTTGTTTTGTTATTGAAATTCCTTTTTATAGTGGGTTTGAGCTGACTCTCACTGCCGTGTTTATGCCAGTCTAGACACACTTGATTCCCTGACGGAGACCTATCAATACATAGGTTTTAAGATTCTTACTAGTCAGATATATTCCTCTGCAGAAAATATACATTTTTGAGTCCCTTTCCCTGAGGAAGTTGTAGGTCTTGTCTATTCCATAGTTGGTTTTTGGAACGACACCTGTGCTTATATCAAACTCTGGTTTTATGCATCACCCCACCTCTCCTTCCCCCTTAAGCAGGCATAAGAGAGTTTTCTAAATGTGAGACACTGTTCTCTTTCCTCACTCACTTCATGTGTAGCCATGTTTACAGGATCTTCTTAAGTGATATCGTATGATAAGATTCTTTTTCTGTGTGACTTATTTCACTTAGAATCATCATACCTGAATCCACTCATTTTGCTGCTACTGGTCTTATGACATTGATTTCATGGCTGAGGGATATTCCATCGTACGTAAATACCACAATTTTTTGAACAATTTTTAACTATCCTGGTATATTTAAAGTGTACCCAAGTTGAGGTTCTTGTAAGCAGTGCATCCCTAAATTTTGGGGTGGCTCTGTCTTATTGATTTTCAGTTTTCCCAAGGTATATTCCCTAGACTGGAAGTGCCCTTCTCTATGTAGCTCTGTTGTTTACTTGTTTTAGGGAACACAGTGCACTCCTCCAGAGAGGCAGTTGCCACTTACATCCCGCCCATCAGCATAACAAGGCTCCCTGTTCTGCAGGCCCTCTCTTGCCTTTCTGGTTTTTACACGTTTTGCCGATGTCCCTTTTGACCGGTGGGAAGGGATACTTCTTTGTAATGCAGATTTGCATTGCCCGCCTGCTTGCTTGGCCAAAAAGTGTGTATGCGTTTTCTCCAGAATATATTCAGAAGAAAACGAATAAACCATTTTTGGCCAAGTGCATCATTGTCGAAATTTTGTCCTTCTTCCTGTGCTTTACCAGTGATTCCAACGTACCTCTTGAAATCTGTTTCTGCAATTCTGCCTCAGTTTCAAGTCCGCCTCGTTGCCTTCCTTCAAAATATTTTTGGACGATAGTTGTCCTTTATTACTCTGCCAGTTTGTGAATTGCTGTGCCCCTGTGCTCCATTTATCAAATCGTTTTTTGTGAGCTGACCGCAAGTCCAAAATTTCGGTTCAGGACCTATACTGGTTCCCGGCAGGGGCATGAGTCCTTGGTTAATTATTCTTCCTGCCGGGCAATTAGGGTGACATATGCCCGTACAAATGCCTAACAGCTACTCTCTCATTGGTTCTCCCTCTTCCCTTTCATCCTCTGCCAAATTGGCAACCTGTGCAAAACAGGAGGTTAAAGGTGCAGTCTCTCCAAGCTGGGAGATTGATAGTAAAGCAGTTGGAAAGTCAAACCTGAGCACCAGGAGAGGGACTATTCGTTGAGTTTTAGAGACCTTTCGTATTCACAGTGTGTCCAGTCTCTAGGTTTCCCGTATATTTTATAGCTGTAGTAATATACTCTTCAACATGGAGAGTTGGGACCCATGGAATGGTTGCCATGCATTATTGCTTTATAGGGTCTGCATTTGCTCACCCAATCTCACCAATCCTCTCAGTCCCATGTGTCCAGCCTTATGCCACATCCAGCTGTCATTGTAGATAGGGTCATTCCAGGTTTCATCAGAGACCCTGAAGGAATTGTTAAGAATTTCCCTGTTTTTTTGTTTCGTTTTTGAAATTCCTTTTTATCGTGGGTTTGAGCTGATTCTCACTGCCATGTTTATGCCTGTCTAGACACACTTGATTCCATTATGGGGACATATCAATACATAGGTTTTAAGATTCTTACTAGTAAGATATATCCCTCTGCATGGAATATGGGGAGTTGAGTCCCTTTCACTGAGCAAGGTGTAGTTCTTGTCTATTCCGTATATGGTTTGTGGAACGGTACCTGAACTAATATCAAACTCTGGTTTTATGCATCACCCCACCTCTCCTTCGCCCTTAAGCAGGCATAAAAATGGTTTCTAAATGTCAAACTCACTTCTCTTTCCTAACTCAGTTCATGTGTAGCCATGTTTACAGGACCTTCATAAGTGATATCTTATGATAAGTTTCTTTTTCTGTGTGGCTTATTTCACTTAGAATCATCGTACGTGAATCCACTCATTTTGCTGCTACTGGTCTTATGACATTGATTTCATGGCTGAGGGATATTCCATCGTACGTAAGTACCACAATTTTTTGAACCATTTTTATGTTTCCAGGGATATTTAATGTGTAGACAAGTTGAGGTTCTTGTAAGCAGTGCAGCCCTAAATTTTGGGCTGTCTCTGTCTTATTGATTTTCAGTTTGCCCAAGGTATATTCCCTAGACTGGAAGTGCTCTTGGCTGTGTAGCTCTGTTGTTTACTTGTTTTAGGGAACACAATGCACTCCTCCAGAGAGGCAGTTGGCAATTTACATCCCGGCCATCAGCATAACAAGGCTCCCTTTTCTCCAGGGCCTGTCTTGAATTTCTGGTTATTACCCTTTATGTGTATGTCCCTTAGGACCGGTGGGTTGTGATACTTCTTTATAGTGCAGATTTGCATTGCCCACTTGCTTGCTAGGCCAAAAAGGTCGTACGCGTTTTCTCCTGAACATATTCAGGAGGAAACACATACTCCCTCTTTGGCCAAGTGCATCATTGTCGAAGTTGTGCCGCTCTTCCTGTGCTTTAAAGGCGATTCCAACGTACCTCTTGAAATCTGTTTCCTGCTATTCTGCCTCACATTCAAGTCCGCCTCATTGCCTTCCCTCAACTGATTTTTGAATGATAGTTGTCCTTTATTACTCTGCCAGTTTGTGAATTGCTGTGCCCCTGAGCTCCATTTTTTAACTCGTTTTTTGTGAGCTGAACGCAAGTCCCATATTTTGGTTCAGGACCTATACTGGTTCCCGGTGGGTGGCTGAGACTTTGGTTAATTCTTCTTCCTCCCAGGAAATAAGAGTGACATCTGCCCGTCAAAATGCCTAACAGCTACTCTCTCTTTGGTTCTCCCTCTTCCCTTTCATCCTTTGCCAAATTGGCAACCTGTGCAAACCAGGAGGTTAATGGTGCTGTCTCTCCAAGTTGGGAGATTGATAGTAAAGCAGTTGGAATGTCAAACTGGAGCACAAGGAGAGGGACTATTCGTTGAGTTTTAGAAACCTTTCATATCCACAGTGTGTCCATTCTCTAGGTTTCCCATACCTGTTATATCTGTAGTAATATTCCCTTCAATCTGGAGATTTGGGACCCATGGAATGGGTGGCATGCATTATTGCTTTACAGGGTCTGCATTTGCTCACCCAATCTCACCAATCCTCTCAGTCCCATGTGTCCAGCCTTATGCCACCTCTAGCTGTCATTGTACATAAGGTCATTCCAAGGTTCATCAGAGAGCCTGAAGGAATTGTAAAGAATTTCGCTGTTTTTTTGTTTTGTTTTTGAAATTCCGTTTTATAGTGGGTTTTGTCTGATTCTCGCTGCCATCTTTATGCCAGTCTAGACACACTTGATTCCCTTACGGAGACATATCAATACATAGGTTTTAACATTCTTACTAGTCAGATATATTCCTCTGAGGGAAATGTGGGGTTTTGAGTCCCTTTCACTGAGGAAGGTGTAGGTGTTGTTTATTCCATAGTTGGTTTTTGGAGGGGTTCCTGTGCTTATATCAAACTCTGGTTTTATGCATCACCCCACCTCTCCTTCCCCCTTAAGGAGGCATACGAGTGTTTTCTAAATGTGAGACTCTCTTCTCTTTCCTAACTCAGTTCATGTGTAGCCATGTTTACAGGATCTTCATAAGTGATATCTTATGATAAGTTTCTTTTTCTCTGTGACTTAATTCACTTAAAATCATAGTACCTGAATCCACTCATTTTGCGCTACTGGTCTTATGACATTGATTTCATGGCTGAGGGATATTCCATCATACGTAAGTACCACAATATTTTGAACAATTTTTACCTTTCCTGGGATACTTTAGGTGTACCCAAGTTGAGTTTCTTGTAAGCAGTGCAGTCCTAAATTTTGGGGTGTCTCTGTCTTATTCATTTTCAATTTTCCCAAGGTATATTCCCTAGACTGGGAGTGTACTTGGCTCTGTAGCTCTGTTGTTTACTTGTTTTAGGGAACACAATGCATTGCTCCAGAGAGGCAGTTGGCAATTTACATCCCGGCCATCAGCATAACAAGGCTCCCTGTTCTCCAGGGCCTGTCTTGCCTTTCTGGTTTTTACCCATTTTGTGGATGTCCCTATTGACTGGTGGGAAGTGATACTTCTTTGTAGTGCAGACTTGCATTGCCCACTTGCTTGCTTGGCCAAAAGTGCGTATGCGTTTTCCCCTGAATATATTCAGGAGAAAAAGCATATGGCATTTTTTGCCATGTGCATCATTGTCGAAGTTGTGCTCCTCTTCCTGTGTTTTAAAGGCGATTCCAACGTACCTCTTGAAATCTGTTTCCTGCTATTCTGCCTCGCTTTCAAGTCCGCCTCGTTGGCTTCCCTCAACAGATTGTTGGAAGATAGTTGCCCTTTATTACTCTGCCAGTTTGTGAATTGCTTTGCCCATGAGCTCCTTTTTTCAACTCGTTTTTTGTGAGCTGAACGCAAGTCCAATATTTTGGTTCAGGAACTATACTGGTTTTCGGTGGGTGGCTGAGACTTCAATTAATTCTTCTCCTCCCGGGAAATAAGAGTGATATGTGCCCGTCCAAATGCCTAAGAGCTACTCTCTCATTGGTTCTCCCTATTCCTTTCATCCTTTTCCAAATTGGCAACCTGTGTGAACCAGGGGGTTAAAGGTGCTGTCTCTCCAATTTGGGAGATTGACAGTAAAGCAGTTGGAAAGTCAAACTTGAGCACAAGGAAAAGGAATATTCGTTGAGTTTAGAGAACTTTCGTATTCACAATGTGTCCAACTTAGGTTTCCTGTACATGTTATTACTGTAGTTATATTCCTTTCAACCTGGGGAGTTGGGACCCATGGAATGGGTGCCATGCATTATTGCTTTAAAGGGTCTGCATTTGCTCACCCATTCTCACAAATCCTCTCATTCCCAGGTATCCAGCCTTATGCCATATCCAGCTGTCATTGTAGATAGGGTCATTCCAGGTTTCATCAGAGACCCTGAAGGAATTCTAAAGAATTTCCCTTTTTTTTGGTTTTAAAATTCCTTTTTCTAGTGGGTTTGAGCTGATTCTCGCTGCCATATTTATGCCAGTCTAGACACACTTGATTCCCTTACGGAGACATATCAATACATAGGTTTTAAGATTCTTACTAGTCAGATATATTCCTCTGCGGGAAATATGGGATTTTGAATCCCTTTCACTGAGGAAGGTGTAGGTCTTGTCTATTCCATAGTTGGTTTTTGGAACGGTACCAGTGCTTATATCAAACTCTGGTTTTATGCATCACCCCACCTCTCCATCCCCCTTAAGCAGGCATAAGAGTGTTTTCTAAATGTGAGACTCTGTTCTCTTTCCTAACTCAGTTCATGTGTAGCCATGTTTGCAGGATCTTCATAAGTGATAGATTATGATACGTTTATTTTTCTGTGTGACTTATTTCACTTAGAATCATCGTACCTGAATCCACTCATTTTGCTGCTACTGGTCTTATGACATTGATTTCATGGCTGAGGGATACTCCATCGTACATAAGCACCACAATTTTTTGAGCCATATTTATCTTTCCTGGGATATTTAAGGTGAAACCAAGTTGAGGTTCTTGTAAGCAGTGAAGCCCTAAATTTGGTGTGGCTCTGTCTTATTGATTTTCAGTTTTCCAAAAGTATATTCCCTAGACTGGAAGTGCCCTTGGCTCTGTAGCTCTGTTGTTTACTTGTTTTAGGGAACACAATGCACTCCTCCAGAGAGGCAGTTGGCAATTTACATCCCGCTCATCAGCATAAAAAGGCTCCCTTTTCTCCAGGGCCTGTCTAGCCTTTCTGATTTTTCCCCATTTTGTGGATGTCCCTTTTGACCGGTGGGAAGTGATACTCCTTTGTACTGCAGATTTGCATTGCCTACTTGCTTGCTTTGCCAAAAAGGGCGTATGCTTTTTCTCCTGAATATATTCAGGGGAAAACGCATACGCCCTTTTTGGCCAAGTGCATCATTATCGAAGTTGAGCCCCTCTTCCTGTCCTTTAAAGCCGATTCCAAATTTCCTCTTGTAATCGGTTTCCTGCTATTCTGTCTCGCTTTCAAGTCCGGCTCGTTGCCTTCCCTGAACAGATTTTGCGATGATAGTTGTCCTTTATTACTCTGCCAGTTTGTGAATTGCTGAGCCCCTGAGCTCCATTTTTTAACTCGTTTTTTGTGAGCTGAAGGCACGCCCAATATTTTGGTTCAGGAACTATACTGGTTCCAATTGGGTGGCTGAGACTTTGGTTAATTCTTTTTCCGCCCGGGAAATAAGAGTGACATGTGCCCGTCTAAATGCCTAACAGCTACTCTCTCATTGGTTCTCCCTCTTCCCTTTCATCCTCTGCCAAATGGGCAACCTGTGCGAACCAGGAGGTTAAAGGGGCTGTCTCTCCAATTTGGGAGATTGATAGTAAAGCAGTTGGAATGTCAAACCGGAGCACCAGGAGAGGGATTATTTGTTGAGCTTTAGAGACCTTTCGTATTCACAATGTGTCCATTCTCTAGGTTTCACATACATGTTATAGCTGTAGTAATATTCCCTTCAACCTGGAGAGTTGGGACCCATGGAATGGGTGCCATTAATTATTGTTTTAAAGGGGCTGCATTTGCTCACCGAATCTCACCAATCCTCTCATTCCCATGTGTCCAGCCTTATGCCACATCCAGGTGTCATTGTAGACAGGGTCATTCCACGTTTCATCAGAGACCCTGAAGGAATTGTAAAGAATTTCCCTGTTTTTTTGTTTTGTTTTTGAAATTCCTTTTTATAGTGGGTTTGAGATGATTCTCGATGCCATGTTTATGCCAGTCTAGAAACACTTGATTCCCTTACACAGGCATATCAATACATAGGTTTTAAGATTATTACTAGTCAGATATATTCCTCTGCGGGAAATATGGTGTTTTGAGGCCCTTTCACTGAGGAAGGTGTCGGTCTTGTCTATTCCATAGGTGGTTTTTGGAACAGTACCTCTGCTTTTATCTAACTCTGGTTTTATGCATCACCCCACCTCTCCTTCCTCCTTAAGCAGGCATAAGAGTGTTTTCTAAGTGTGAGACTCTGTTCTCTTTCCTAACTCAGTTTATGTGTAGCCATGTTTACAGGATCTTAAACAAGTGATATCTTATGATAAGTTTCTTTTTCTGTGTGACTTATTTCTCTTAGAATCATGGTACCTGAATCCATTCATTTTGCTGCTACTGGTCTTATGACATTGATTTCATGGCTGAGGGATATTCCATCATACGTAAGTACCACAATATTTTGAACAATTTTTACCTTTCCTGGGATACTTAAGGTGTACCCAAGTTGAGTTTCTTGTAAGCAGTGCAGCCCTAAATTTTGGGGTGTCTCGGTCTTATTGATTTTCAGTTTTCCCAAGGTATATTCCCTAGACTGGAAGTGCCCTTGGCTCTGTAGCTCTGTTGATTACTTGTTTTACGGAACACAATGCACTCCTCCAGAGAGGCAGTTGGCAATTTACATCCCAGCCATCAGCATAAAAAGGCTCCCAGTTCTCCCATGCCTGTCTTGCCTTTCTGGATTTTATCCATTTTGTGGATGTCCCTTATGACCGATGGGAAGGGATACTTCTTTGTAGTGCATATTTGCATTGCCCAATTGCTTGCTAGGCCAAATAGGTCGTATGCGTTTTCTCCTGAACATATTCAGGAGAAAACGCATACGCCCTTTTTGGCCAAGTGCATCATTGTCGAAGTTGTGCCCCTCTTCCTGTGCTTTAAAGGTTATTGCAATGTACCGCTTGAAATCTGTTTCCTCCTGTTCTGCCTCGCTTTCAAGTCCGCCTCTTTGCCTTCCCTCAACAGATTTTTGGAAGATAGTTGTCCTTTATTACTCTGCCTGTTTGTGAATTGTTGTGCCCATGGGCTACATTATTTAACTCGTTTTTTCTGAGCTGAATGCAAGTTTAATATTTTGGTTCAGTACCTATACTGGTTCTCGGTGGGTGGCTGAGACTTTGGTTAATTCTTCTTCCTCCCGGGAAATAAGAGTGACATGTGCCCGTCCAAATGCCTAACAGCTACTCTCTCATTGGTTCTCCCTCTTCCCATTCATCCTCTGCCAAATAGGCAACCTGTGCGAAATAGGAGGTTAAAGTTACTGTCTCTCCAGGGTTGGAGACTGATAGGAAAGCAGTTGGAAAATCAAACCGGAGCTCCTGGAGGGGGAGTATTCGTTGAGTTTTAGAGACCTGTCGTATTCACAGTGTGTCCATTCTCTAGGTTTCCCATACATGTTATAGCTGTAGTAATATTCCCTTCAACCTGGAGAGTTGGGACCCATGGAATGGGTGCCATGCATTATTGCTTTAAAGGTTCTGCATTTTCTCACCCAGTCTCACCAATCCTCTCAGTCCCATGTGTCCAGCATTATGCCACATCTAGCTATCGTTGTAGATAGTGTAATTCCAGGTTTCATCAGAGACCCTGAAGGAATTGTAAAGAATTTTCCTGTTTTTTTGTTTTGTTTTTGAAATTCCTTTTTTTAGTGGGTTTGAGCTGATTCTCGCTGCCATGTTTATGCCAGTCTAGACACACATAATTCCCTTATGTAGACATATCAATACATAGTTTTTAAGATTCTTACGAGTCAGATATATTCCTCTGCGGGAAATACGGGGTTTTGAGTCCCTTTCACTGAGGAAGGTGTAGGTCTTGTCTATTCCATAGTTGGTTTCTGGAACGGTACCTGTGCTTATATCAAACTCTGGTTTAATGCATCACCGCACCTCTCCTTCCCCCTTAAGCAGGCATAAGAGTGTTTTCTAAATGTGAGACTCTGTTCTCTTTCCTATCTCAGTTCATGTGTATCCGTGTTTACAGGACCTTCATAAGTGATATCTTATGATAAGTTTGTTTATCTGTGTGACTTATTTCACTTAGAATCATCGTACCTGAATCCACTCATTTTGCTGCTACTGGAATTAAGACATTGATTTCATGGCTGAGGGATATTACATCGTATGCAAGTACCACAATTTTTTGAACCATTTTTATATTTCCTGGGATATTTCAGGTGTACCCAAGTTGAGGTTCTTGTAAGCAGTGCAGCCCTAAATTTGGGGGTGGCTCTGTCTAATTGATTTTCAGTTTTCCCAAAGTATATTCCCTGGACTGGAAGTGTCCTTGGCTCTGAAGCTCTGTTGTTTACTTGTTTTAGGGAACACAGTGCCCTCCTGCAGAGAGGCAGTTGGCAATTTACATCCCTCCCATCAGCACAACAAGGCTCCCTGTTCTCCAGGGCCTTTCTTGCCTTTCTGAATTTTACCCATTTTGTGGATGTCCCTTTTGACCGGTTGGAAGTGATACTTCGTTGTAGTAAAGGCTTGTATTGCCCACTTGCTTGCTTGGCCCAAAAGGGCGTATGCCTTTTCTCCTGAATATACTCAGGAGAAAACGCACACGCCCTTTTTGGCCAAGTGCATCATTGTCGATGTTGTGCCCCTCTTCCTGTGCTTTAAAGGCGATTCCAACAATCTCTTGAAATCTGTTTCCTGCTATTCTGCCTCAGTTTCAAGTCCGCCTCGTTGCCTTCCCTCAACACATTTTTGGATGATAGTTGGCCTTTATTACTCTGCCAGTTTTTGAATTGCTCTGCCCCATAGCTCCATTTTTTTACTCGTTTATTGTGAGCTGAACGCAAGTCCAATATTTTGCTTCAGGACCTATACTGGTTCCCGGAGGGTGGCTGAGACATTGCTTATTTCTTCTTCCTCCCAGGAAATAAGAGTGACAGGTGCCCGTCCAAGTGCCTAACAGCTAATCTCTCATTGGTTCTCCCTCTTCTCTTTCATCCTTTGCCAAATTGGCAAGCTGAGCGCACCAGGAGTTTAAAGTTGCTGTCTCTGCAAGTTCGGAGATTGATAGTAAAGCAGTTGGAAAGTCAAACTGGAGCACCAGGAGAGGCACTATTCGTTGATGTTTAGAAACCTTTCGTATTCACAGTGTGTCCATTATCTAGGTTTCCCATACATGTTATAGCTGTAGTAATATTCCCTTCAACCTTGAGAGTTGGGACCCATGGAATGGGTGCCATGCATTATTGCATTAAAGTGTCTGTATTTGCTCACCCAATCTCACCAAGCCTCTCAGTCCCATGTGTCCAGCTTTATGCCACATCCAGCTGTCGTTTTAGATAGGGTCATTCCAGGTGTCAAAGGAGAACCTGAAGGAACTGTAAAGAATTTCCCTGTTTTTTTATTTTGTTTTTGAAATTCCTTTTTATAGTGGTTTTGAGCTGATTCTCGCTGCCATGATTATGCCAGTCTAGAAACTCTTGATTCTCTTACGGAGACATATCAATACATAGGTTTTAAGATTCTTACTAGTCAGATATATTCCTCTGCGGGAAATATGGGGTTTTGAGTCCCTTTCACTGAGGAAGATGTAGATCTTGTCTATTACATAGTTGGTTTTTGGAATGGTACCTGTGCTTATATCAAACTCTGGTTTTATGAATCCCCCCACCTCTCCTTCCCCCTTAAGCAGGCATATGAGTGTTTTCTAAATGGGAGACTTTGTTCTCTTTCCTAACTCAGTTCATGTGAAGCCATGTTTACAGGATCTTCATAAGTGATATCTTATGATAGGTTTCTTTTTCTGTGTGACTTATTTCACTTAGAATCATCGTACCTAAATCCACACATTTTGCTGCTACCTGTCTTATGTTATTGATTTCATGACTGAGGGATATTCCATCCTATGTAAGTACAACAATTTTGAATCATTTTTAAATTTCCTGGTATATTTAAGGTGTACCGTAGTTGAGGTTCTTGTTAGCAGTGCAGCCCTAAATTTTGGGGTGGATGTGTCTTATTGATTTTCAGTTTTCCCAAGGTATATTCCCCAGACTGGAAGTGCCCTTGGCTCTGTAGCTCTGTTGTTTACTTGTTTTAGGGAACACAATTCACTCCTCCAGAGAGGCAGTTGGCAATTTATATCCCGCCCATCAGCATACAAGGCTCCCTGTTCTCCAGGGCCTGTCTTTCCTTTCTGGTTTTTACCCAATTTGTGGATGTCCCTTTTGACTGGTGGGAAGTGATACTTCTTTGTAGTGGAGATTTGCATTGCCCCCTTGCCTGCTTGGCCAAAAAGGCTGTATGCGTTTTCTCCTGAATATATTCAGGAGAAAACGCTTACGCACTTTTTGGCCAAGTGCATCATTGTCGATGTTGTGCCCTTCTTCCTGTGCTTTAAAGGTGATTCCTACGTACCTCGTGAAATCTGTTTCCTGCTATTCTGCCTCACATTCAAGTCCGCCAGGTTTCCTTCCCTCAACAGATTTTTGGACGATAGTTGTCCTTTATTACTCTGCCAGTTTGTGAATTGCTGTGCCCCTGAGCTCCATTTTTAACTTGTTTTTTGTGAGCTGAACACAAGTCCAAAATTTTGGTTCAAGACCTATACTGGTTCTCGGTGGGTGGCTGACACTTTGTTTAATTCTTCTTCCTCCCGGGATATAAGAGTGACATGTGCCCGTCCAAATGCCTAACAGCTACTCTCTCATTGGTTCTCCCTCTTCCCTTTCCTCCTCTGTCAAATTGGCAACCGGTGCGAACCAGGACGTTAAAGGTGCTTTCTCTCCAAGTTGGGAGATTGATAGTAAAGCAGTTGGAAATTCAAACCGGAGCACCAGGAGAGGGACTATTCTTTGAGTTTTAGAGACCTTTCTTATTCACAGTGTGTCCATTCTCAAGGTTTCCCGTACATTTTATAGCTGTAGTAATATTCCCTTCAACCTGGAGACATGGGACCCATGGAATGGGTGCCATGCATTATTGCTTTAAAGGGTCTGCATTTGCTCACCCAATCTCACCAATCCTCTCAGTCCCATGTGTCCAGCCTTATGCCAAATCCAGCTGTCATTGTAGATAGGGTCATTCCAGGTTTCATAAGAAATCCTGAAGCAATTGTAAAGAATTTCCCATTATTTTTTTGTTTTTCAAATTCCTTTTTATAGTGGGTTTGAGCTGATTCTCACTGCCATGTTGATGCCAGTCTAGACACACTTGATTCCCTTACTGAGACATATCAATACATAGGATTTAAGATTCTTACTACTCAGATATATTCCTCTGTAGGAAATATGGGGTTTTGAGTCCCTTTCACTGAGGAAGGTGTAGGTCGTGTCTATTCCAAAGTTGGTTTTTCGAACGGTACCTGTGCTTATATCAAATTCTGGTTTTATGCATCCCCCCACCTCTCCTTCCCCCTTAAGCAGGCATAAGAGTGTTTTCTAAATGTGAGACTCTTTTCTCTTTCCTAACTCAGTTCATGTGTAGCCATGTTTACAGGATCTTTATAAGTGATATCTTATGATATGTTTCTTTTTCTGTGTGACTTATTTCACTTAGAATCATCGTACCTGAATCCACTCATTTTGCTGCTACTGGTCTTATGACATTGATTTCATGGCTGAGGGATATTCCATCGTACGTAAGTACCACAATTTTTTGAACCATATTTATATTTCCTGGGATATTTAAGGTGTACCCAAGTTGAGGTTCTTGTGAACAGTGTAGCCCTAAATTTTGGGGTGGCTCTGTCTTATTGATTTTCAGTTTTCCCAAGGTATATTCCCTACACTGAAAGTGCCCTTGGCTCTGTAGCTCTGTTGTTTACTTTTTTTAGGGAACACAATGCACTCCTCCAGAGAGGAAGTTGGCAATTTACATCACGCCTATCAACATAACAAGGCTCCCTGTTCTCCAGGGCCTGTCTTGCCTTTCTGGTTTTTACCCATTTTGTGGATGTCCCTTTTGACCTGTTGGAAGTGATACTTCTTTGTAGTAAAGGCTTGTATTGCCCACTTGCTTGCTTGGCCCAAAAGGGCGTATGCCTTTTCTCCTGAATATACTCAGGAGAAAACGCACACACCCTTTTTGGCCAAGTGCATCATTGTCGATGTTGTGCCCCTCTTCCTGTGCTTTAAAGGCGATTCCAACAATCTCTTGAAATCTGTTTCCTGCTATTCTGCCTCAGTTTCAAGTCGACCTCGTTGCCTACCCTCAACAAATTGTTGGACGATAGTTGCCCTTTATTACTCTGCAATTTTGTGAATTGCTCTGCCCCTGAGCTAGATTATTTAACTCGTTTATTTGTAAGCTGAATGCAAGTCCAATACTTTGGTTCAGGACCTATACTGGTTTTTGGTGGGTGGCTGAGGCTTTGGTTAATTCTTCCTCCTCCAGGGAAATAAGAGTGACATATGCCCGTCCAAATGCCTAACAGCTACTCTCTCATTGGTTCTCCCACTTCCCATTCATCCTCTGCCAAATTGGCAACCTGTGCGAAAAAGGAGGTTAAAGGTGCTGTCTCTCTAGGTTCGGAGATAGATAGTAAAGCAGTTGGAAAGTCAAACCGGAGCACCAGGATGTGGAGTATTCGTTGAGTTTTAGAGATCTTTCGTACTTACAGTGTGTCCATTCTCTAGGTTTCCCATACATGTTATAGCTGTAGTAATATTCCCTTCAACCTGGGGAGTTGGGACACATGGAATGGGTGCCATGCATTATTGCTTTAAAGGGTCTGCATTTGCTCACCCAATCTCACCAATCCTCTCAGTCCCATGTGTCCAGCCTTATGCCACATCCAGCTGTCATTGTAGATAGGGTCATTCCAGGTTTCATCAGAGACCCTGAAGGAATTGTAAAGAATTTCCCTGTTTTTTTTGTTTTTCAAATTCATTTTATAGTGGGTTTGAGCTGATTCTCACTGCCATGTTTATGCCAGTCTAGACACACATGATTCCCTTATGGAGACATATCAATTCATAGGTTTTAAGATTCTTACTAGTCAGATATATGCCTCTGCGGGAAATATGGGGTTTTGAGTCCCTTTCACTGAGGAAGGTGTAGGTCTTGTCTATTCCATACTTGTTTTTTGGAACGGTACCTGTGCTTATATCAAACACTGGTTTTATGCATCACCCCAACTCTCCTTACCCCTTAAGCAGGCATTTGTGTTTTCTAAATATGAGACTCTGTTCTCTTTCCTAACTCATTTCATATGTAGCCATGTTTACAGGATCATCATAAGTAATATCTTATGATAAGTTTCTATTTCTGTGTAACTTATTTCACTTAGAATCATCATGCCTGAATCTACTCATTTTGCTGCTACTATTCTTATGACATTGATTTCAGTTCTTAGGGATATTCCTTCGTATGTAAGTACCACAATTTTTTGAACCATTTTTATATTTCCTGGTATATTTAAGGTGTACCCAAGTTGAGGTTCTTGTAAGCAGTGTAGCCCTAAATTTTGGGTTGGCTTTGTCTTATTGATTTTCAGTTTTCCCAAGGTATATTCCCTAGACTGGAAGTGCCCTTGGCTCTGTAGCTCTGTTGTTTACTTGTTTTAGGGAACACAATGCAAAACTCCATAGAGGCAGTTGGCAATTTACATCCCGCCCATCAGCATAACAAGGCTCCCTGTTCTCCAGGGCCTGTCTTGCCTTTCTGGTTTTTACCCATTTTGTGCATGTCCCTTTTGACCGGTGAGAAGTGATACTACTTTGCAGTGCAGACTTGCATTGCCCACTTGCTTGCTTGGCGAAAAAGGGCGTAAGCATTTTCCCTTGAATATATTCAGGCCAAAACACATACGCCCTTTTTGGCCAATTGCATCATTGTCGAAGTTGTGCCCCTCTTCCTGTGCTTTAAAAGCGATTCCAACGTACCTCTTGAAATCTGTTTCCTGCTATTCTGCCTCGCTTTCCAGTCCGCCTCTTTGCCTCCCCTCAACAGATTGTTGGATGATAGTTGCCCTTTATTACTCTGCAATTTTGTGAATTGCTCTGCCCCTGAGATACATTATTTACATCGTTTTTTTGTGAGCTGAACGCAAGTCCAATATTTTGGTTCAGGACCTATACTGGTTTTCGTTGGGTGGCTGACACTTTGGTTAATTATTCTTCCTCCCGGGAAATAAGAGTGGCATATGCCCGTCCAAATGCCTAACAGCTACTCTCTCATTGGTTCTCCCTCTTCCCATTCATCCTCTGCCAAATTGGAAACCTGTGCGAAACAGGAGGTTAAAGGTGCTGTCTCTCTAGGTTGGGAAATTGATAGTAAAGCAGTTGGAAAGTCAAACCGGAGCACCAGGAGGGGGAGTATTCTTTGTGTTTTAGAGACTTTTCGTCTTCACAATGTGTCCATTCTCTAGGTTTCCCGTACATGTTATAGCTGTAGTAATATTCCCTTCAACCTGGAGAGTTGGGACCCATGGAATGGGTGACATGCATTATTGCTTTCAAGCGTCTGCATTTGCTCAACCAATCTCACCAATCCTCTCAGTCCCATGTGTCCAGCCTTATGCCACATCGAGCTGTCGTTGTAGATAGGGTCATTCCAGGTTTCATCAGAGACCCTGAAGGAATTGTAAAGAATTTCCCTGTTTTTTTGTTTTCTTTTTGAAATTCCTTTTTATAGTGGGTTTGAGCTGATTCTCGCTGCCATGATTATGCCAGGCTAGACACACTTGATTCTCTTATGGAGACATATCAGTACATAGGTTTTAAGATTCTTACTAGTCAGATATATTCCTCTGCGGGAAATATGGGGTTTTGAGTCCCTTTCACTGAGGAAGGTGGAGGTCTTTTCTATTTCATAGTTGGTTTTTGGAACGGTACCTGTGCTTATATCAAACTCTGGTTTTATGCATCACCCCACCTCTCCTTCCCCCTTAAGCAGGCATAAGAGTGTTTTCTAAATGTGGGACTCTGTTCTCTTTCCTAACTCAGTTCATATGTAGCCTTGTTTACAGGATCTTCATAAGTGATATCTTATGATACGTTTCTTTTTCTGTGTGACTTATTTCACTTAGAATCATCGTACCTGAATCCACTCATTTTGCTGCTACTTTCCTTATGACATTGATTTCATGGCTGATGGATATTCCATCATACGTATGTACCACAATTTTTTGAACAATTTTTATCTTTCCTGCGATACTTAAGGTGTACCCAAGTTGAGGTTCTTGTAAGCAGTGCAGCCCTAAATTTTGGGGTCGCTCTGTCTTATTGATTTTCAGTTTTCCCAAGGTATATTCCCTAGACTGGAAGTGCCCTTGGCTCTGTAGCTCTGTTGTTTACTTGTTTTTGGGAACACAATGCACTCCTCCAGAGAGGCAGTTGGCAACTTACATTCCACCCATTAGCATAACAAGGCTCCCTTTTCTTCAGGTCCTCTCTTGCCTTTCTGGTTTTTACAAATTTTGTGGATGTCCCTATTGACTGGTGGGAAGTGATACTTCTTTGTACTGCAGATTTGCATTGCCTGCTTGCTGGCTTGGCCAAAAAGGGCGTATGTGTTTTCTTCTGAATATATTCAGGAGAAAACACATACACTATTTTTGGCCAAGTGCATCATTGTCGTAGTTGTGCCCCTCTTCCTGTGCTTTACAGCTGATTCCAAAGTACACCTTGAAATCTTTTTCCTCCTATTCGGCCTCGCTTTCAAGTCCGCCTCGTTGTCTTCCTTCAAAAGATTTTTGGACGATAGTTGTCCTTTATTACACTGCCAGTTTGTGAATTGCTGTGCCCCTGAGCACAATTTATCAAATCGTTTTTTGTGAGATGACCGCAAGTCCAAAATTTCGGTTCAAGAACTATCCTGGTTCCCAGCAGGGGGATGAGTCTTTGGTTAATTCTTCTTTCTGCCAGGCAATTAGACTGACATGTGCCCGTTCAAATGCCTAACAGCTATTCTCTCATTGGTTCTCCCTGTTCCCTTTCATCCTCTGCCAAATTGGCAACCCGTGTTATCCAGGAGATTAAAGCGGCTGTCTCTCCAAGTTGGGAGATTGATAGTAAAGCAATTGGAAAGTCAAACTGGAGCACCAGGAGAGGGACAACTAGTTGAGTTTTAGAAAACTTTCGTATACACAGTGTGTCCATTCTCTAGGTTTCCCGTACATGTTATAGCTGTAGTAATATTCCCTTCAACCTGGAGAGTTTAGAACCATGGAATGGAGGCCATGCATTATTTCTTTAAACGGTCTGTGTTTGCTCACCCAGTCTCACCAATCCTCTTAGTCCCAAGTGTCCAGCCTTATGCCACATCAAGCTGTAGATGTAGATATGTTCATTCCACGTTTCATCAGAGACCCTGAAGGAATTGTAAAGAATTTCCCTGTTTTGTTGTTTTGTTATTGAAATTCCTTTTTATAGTGGGTTTGAGCTGACTCTCACTGCCGTGTTTATGCCAGTCTAGACACACTTGATTCCCTGACGGAGACCTATCAATACATAGGTTTTAAGATTCTTACTAGTCAGATATATTCCTCTGCAGAAAATATACATTTTTGAGTCCCTTTCCCTGAGGAAGTTGTAGGTCTTGTCTATTCCATAGTTGGTTTTTGGAACGACACCTGTGCTTATATCAAACTCTGGTTTTATGCATCACCCCACCTCTCCTTCCCCCTTAAGCAGGCATAAGAGAGTTTTCTAAATGTGAGACACTGTTCTCTTTCCTCACTCACTTCATGTGTAGCCATGTTTACAGGATCTTCTTAAGTGATATCGTATGATAAGATTCTTTTTCTGTGTGACTTATTTCACTTAGAATCATCATACCTGAATCCACTCATTTTGCTGCTACTGGTCTTATGACATTGATTTCATGGCTGAGGGATATTCCATCGTACGTAAATACCACAATTTTTTGAACAATTTTTAACTATCCTGGTATATTTAAAGTGTACCCAAGTTGAGGTTCTTGTAAGCAGTGCATCCCTAAATTTTGGGGTGGCTCTGTCTTATTGATTTTCAGTTTTCCCAAGGTATATTCCCTAGACTGGAAGTGCCCTTCTCTATGTAGCTCTGTTGTTTACTTGTTTTAGGGAACACAGTGCACTCCTCCAGAGAGGCAGTTGCCACTTACATCCCGCCCATCAGCATAACAAGGCTCCCTGTTCTGCAGGCCCTCTCTTGCCTTTCTGGTTTTTACACGTTTTGCCGATGTCCCTTTTGACCGGTGGGAAGGGATACTTCTTTGTAATGCAGATTTGCATTGCCCGCCTGCTTGCTTGGCCAAAAAGTGTGTATGCGTTTTCTCCAGAATATATTCAGAAGAAAACGAATAAACCATTTTTGGCCAAGTGCATCATTGTCGAAATTGTGTCCTTCTTCCTGTGCTTTACCAGTGATTCCAACGTACCTCTTGAAATCTGTTTCTGCAATTCTGCCTCAGTTTCAAGTCCGCCTCGTTGCCTTCCTTCAAAATATTTTTGGACGATAGTTGTCCTTTATTACTCTGCCAGTTTGTGAATTGCTGTGCCCCTGTGCTCCATTTATCAAATCGTTTTTTGTGAGCTGACCGCAAGTCCAAAATTTCGGTTCAGGACCTATACTGGTTCCCGGCAGGGGCATGAGTCCTTGGTTAATTATTCTTCCTGCCGGGCAATTAGGGTGACATATGCCCGTACAAATGCCTAACAGCTACTCTCTCATTGGTTCTCCCTCTTCCCTTTCATCCTCTGCCAAATTGGCAACCTGTGCAAAACAGGAGGTTAAAGGTGCAGTCTCTCCAAGCTGGGAGATTGATAGTAAAGCAGTTGGAAAGTCAAACCTGAGCACCAGGAGAGGGACTATTCGTTGAGTTTTAGAGACCTTTCGTATTCACAGTGTGTCCAGTCTCTAGGTTTCCCGTATATTTTATAGCTGTAGTAATATACTCTTCAACATGGAGAGTTGGGACCCATGGAATGGTTGCCATGCATTATTGCTTTATAGGGTCTGCATTTGCTCACCCAATCTCACCAATCCTCTCAGTCCCATGTGTCCAGCCTTATGCCACATCCAGCTGTCATTGTAGATAGGGTCATTCCAGGTTTCATCAGAGACCCTGAAGGAATTGTTAAGAATTTCCCTGTTTTTTTGTTTCGTTTTTGAAATTCCTTTTTATCGTGGGTTTGAGCTGATTCTCACTGCCATGTTTATGCCTGTCTAGACACACTTGATTCCATTATGGGGACATATCAATACATAGGTTTTAAGATTCTTACTAGTAAGATATATCCCTCTGCATGGAATATGGGGAGTTGAGTCCCTTTCACTGAGCAAGGTGTAGTTCTTGTCTATTCCGTATATGGTTTGTGGAACGGTACCTGAACTAATATCAAACTCTGGTTTTATGCATCACCCCACCTCTCCTTCGCCCTTAAGCAGGCATAAAAATGGTTTCTAAATGTCAAACTCACTTCTCTTTCCTAACTCAGTTCATGTGTAGCCATGTTTACAGGACCTTCATAAGTGATATCTTATGATAAGTTTCTTTTTCTGTGTGGCTTATTTCACTTAGAATCATCGTACGTGAATCCACTCATTTTGCTGCTACTGGTCTTATGACATTGATTTCATGGCTGAGGGATATTCCATCGTACGTAAGTACCACAATTTTTTGAACCATTTTTATGTTTCCAGGGATATTTAATGTGTAGACAAGTTGAGGTTCTTGTAAGCAGTGCAGCCCTAAATTTTGGGCTGTCTCTGTCTTATTGATTTTCAGTTTGCCCAAGGTATATTCCCTAGACTGGAAGTGCTCTTGGCTGTGTAGCTCTGTTGTTTACTTGTTTTAGGGAACACAATGCACTCCTCCAGAGAGGCAGTTGGCAATTTACATCCCGGCCATCAGCATAACAAGGCTCCCTTTTCTCCAGGGCCTGTCTTGAATTTCTGGTTATTACCCTTTATGTGTATGTCCCTTAGGACCGGTGGGTTGTGATACTTCTTTATAGTGCAGATTTGCATTGCCCACTTGCTTGCTAGGCCAAAAAGGTCGTACGCGTTTTCTCCTGAACATATTCAGGAGGAAACACATACTCCCTCTTTGGCCAAGTGCATCATTGTCGAAGTTGTGCCGCTCTTCCTGTGCTTTAAAGGCGATTCCAACGTACCTCTTGAAATCTGTTTCCTGCTATTCTGCCTCACATTCAAGTCCGCCTCATTGCCTTCCCTCAACTGATTTTTGAATGATAGTTTTCCTTTATTACTCTGCCAGTTTGTGAATTGCTGTGCCCCTGAGCTCCATTTTTTAACTCGTTTTTTGTGAGCTGAACGCAAGTCCCATATTTTGGTTCAGGACCTATACTGGTTCCCGGTGGGTGGCTGAGACTTTGGTTAATTCTTCTTCCTCCCAGGAAATAAGAGTGACATCTGCCCGTCAAAATGCCTAACAGCTACTCTCTCTTTGGTTCTCCCTCTTCCCTTTCATCCTTTGCCAAATTGGCAACCTGTGCAAACCAGGAGGTTAATGGTGCTGTCTCTCCAAGTTGGGAGATTGATAGTAAAGCAGTTGGAATGTCAAACTGGAGCACAAGGAGAGGGACTATTCGTTGAGTTTTAGAAACCTTTCATATCCACAGTGTGTCCATTCTCTAGGTTTCCCATACCTGTTATATCTGTAGTAATATTCCCTTCAATCTGGAGATTTGGGACCCATGGAATGGGTGGCATGCATTATTGCTTTACAGGGTCTGCATTTGCTCACCCAATCTCACCAATCCTCTCAGTCCCATGTGTCCAGCCTTATGCCACCTCTAGCTGTCATTGTACATAAGGTCATTCCAAGGTTCATCAGAGAGCCTGAAGGAATTGTAAAGAATTTCGCTGTTTTTTTGTTTTGTTTTTGAAATTCCGTTTTATAGTGGGTTTTGTCTGATTCTCGCTGCCATCTTTATGCCAGTCTAGACACACTTGATTCCCTTACGGAGACATATCAATACATAGGTTTTAACATTCTTACTAGTCAGATATATTCCTCTGAGGGAAATGTGGGGTTTTGAGTCCCTTTCACTGAGGAAGGTGTAGGTGTTGTTTATTCCATAGTTGGTTTTTGGAGGGGTTCCTGTGCTTATATCAAACTCTGGTTTTATGCATCACCCCACCTCTCCTTCCCCCTTAAGGAGGCATACGAGTGTTTTCTAAATGTGAGACTCTCTTCTCTTTCCTAACTCAGTTCATGTGTAGCCATGTTTACAGGATCTTCATAAGTGATATCTTATGATAAGTTTCTTTTTCTCTGTGACTTAATTCACTTAAAATCATAGTACCTGAATCCACTCATTTTGCGCTACTGGTCTTATGACATTGATTTCATGGCTGAGGGATATTCCATCATACGTAAGTACCACAATATTTTGAACAATTTTTACCTTTCCTGGGATACTTTAGGTGTACCCAAGTTGAGTTTCTTGTAAGCAGTGCAGTCCTAAATTTTGGGGTGTCTCTGTCTTATTCATTTTCAATTTTCCCAAGGTATATTCCCTAGACTGGGAGTGTACTTGGCTCTGTAGCTCTGTTGTTTACTTGTTTTAGGGAACACAATGCATTGCTCCAGAGAGGCAGTTGGCAATTTACATCCCGGCCATCAGCATAACAAGGCTCCCTGTTCTCCAGGGCCTGTCTTGCCTTTCTGGTTTTTACCCATTTTGTGGATGTCCCTATTGACTGGTGGGAAGTGATACTTCTTTGTAGTGCAGACTTGCATTGCCCACTTGCTTGCTTGGCCAAAAGTGCGTATGCGTTTTCCCCTGAATATATTCAGGAGAAAAAGCATATGGCATTTTTTGCCATGTGCATCATTGTCGAAGTTGTGCTCCTCTTCCTGTGTTTTAAAGGCGATTCCAACGTACCTCTTGAAATCTGTTTCCTGCTATTCTGCCTCGCTTTCAAGTCCGCCTCGTTGGCTTCCCTCAACAGATTGTTGGAAGATAGTTGCCCTTTATTACTCTGCCAGTTTGTGAATTGCTTTGCCCATGAGCTCCTTTTTTCAACTCGTTTTTTGTGAGCTGAACGCAAGTCCAATATTTTGGTTCAGGAACTATACTGGTTTTCGGTGGGTGGCTGAGACTTCAATTAATTCTTCTCCTCCCGGGAAATAAGAGTGATATGTGCCCGTCCAAATGCCTAAGAGCTACTCTCTCATTGGTTCTCCCTATTCCTTTCATCCTTTTCCAAATTGGCAACCTGTGTGAACCAGGGGGTTAAAGGTGCTGTCTCTCCAATTTGGGAGATTGACAGTAAAGCAGTTGGAAAGTCAAACTTGAGCACAAGGAAAAGGAATATTCGTTGAGTTTAGAGAACTTTCGTATTCACAATGTGTCCAACTTAGGTTTCCTGTACATGTTATTACTGTAGTTATATTCCTTTCAACCTGGGGAGTTGGGACCCATGGAATGGGTGCCATGCATTATTGCTTTAAAGGGTCTGCATTTGCTCACCCATTCTCACAAATCCTCTCATTCCCAGGTATCCAGCCTTATGCCATATCCAGCTGTCATTGTAGATAGGGTCATTCCAGGTTTCATCAGAGACCCTGAAGGAATTCTAAAGAATTTCCCTTTTTTTTGGTTTTAAAATTCCTTTTTCTAGTGGGTTTGAGCTGATTCTCGCTGCCATATTTATGCCAGTCTAGACACACTTGATTCCCTTACGGAGACATATCAATACATAGGTTTTAAGATTCTTACTAGTCAGATCTATTCCTCTGCGGGAAATATGGGATTTTGAATCCCTTTCACTGAGGAAGGTGTAGGTCTTGTCTATTCCATAGTTGGTTTTTGGAACGGTACCAGTGCTTATATCAAACTCTGGTTTTATGCATCACCCCACCTCTCCATCCCCCTTAAGCAGGCATAAGAGTGTTTTCTAAATGTGAGACTCTGTTCTCTTTCCTAACTCAGTTCATGTGTAGCCATGTTTGCAGGATCTTCATAAGTGATAGATTATGATACGTTTATTTTTCTGTGTGACTTATTTCACTTAGAATCATCGTACCTGAATCCACTCATTTTGCTGCTACTGGTCTTATGACATTGATTTCATGGCTGAGGGATACTCCATCGTACATAAGCACCACAATTTTTTGAGCCATATTTATCTTTCCTGGGATATTTAAGGTGAACCCAAGTTGAGGTTCTTGTAAGCAGTGAAGCCCTAAATTTGGTGTGGCTCTGTCTTATTGATTTTCAGTTTTCCAAAAGTATATTCCCTAGACTGGAAGTGCCCTTGGCTCTGTAGCTCTGTTGTTTACTTGTTTTAGGGAACACAATGCACTCCTCCAGAGAGGCAGTTGGCAATTTACATCCCGCTCATCAGCATAAAAAGGCTCCCTTTTCTCCAGGGCCTGTCTAGCCTTTCTGATTTTTCCCCATTTTGTGGATGTCCCTTTTGACCGGTGGGAAGTGATACTCCTTTGTACTGCAGATTTGCATTGCCTACTTGCTTGCTTTGCCAAAAAGGGCGTATGCTTTTTCTCCTGAATATATTCAGGGGAAAACGCATACGCCCTTTTTGGCCAAGTGCATCATTATCGAAGTTGAGCCCCTCTTCCTGTCCTTTAAAGCCGATTCCAAATTTCCTCTTGTAATCGGTTTCCTGCTATTCTGTCTCGCTTTCAAGTCCGGCTCGTTGCCTTCCCTGAACAGATTTTGCGATGATAGTTGTCCTTTATTACTCTGCCAGTTTGTGAATTGCTGAGCCCCTGAGCTCCATTTTTTAACTCGTTTTTTGTGAGCTGAAGGCACGCCCAATATTTTGGTTCAGGAACTATACTGGTTCCAATTGGGTGGCTGAGACTTTGGTTAATTCTTTTTCCGCCCGGGAAATAAGAGTGACATGTGCCCGTCTAAATGCCTAACAGCTACTCTCTCATTGGTTCTCCCTCTTCCCTTTCATCCTCTGCCAAATGGGCAACCTGTGCGAACCAGGAGGTTAAAGGGGCTGTCTCTCCAATTTGGGAGATTGATAGTAAAGCAGTTGGAATGTCAAACCGGAGCACCAGGAGAGGGATTATTTGTTGAGCTTTAGAGACCTTTCGTATTCACAATGTGTCCATTCTCTAGGTTTCACATACATGTTATAGCTGTAGTAATATTCCCTTCAACCTGGAGAGTTGGGACCCATGGAATGGGTGCCATTAATTATTGTTTTAAAGGGGCTGCATTTGCTCACCGAATCTCACCAATCCTCTCATTCCCATGTGTCCAGCCTTATGCCACATCCAGGTGTCATTGTAGACAGGGTCATTCCACGTTTCATCAGAGACCCTGAAGGAATTGTAAAGAATTTCCCTGTTTTTTTGTTTTGTTTTTGAAATTCCTTTTTATAGTGGGTTTGAGATGATTCTCGATGCCATGTTTATGCCAGTCTAGAAACACTTGATTCCCTTACACAGGCATATCAATACATAGGTTTTAAGATTATTACTAGTCAGATATATTCCTCTGCGGGAAATATGGTGTTTTGAGGCCCTTTCACTGAGGAAGGTGTCGGTCTTGTCTATTCCATAGGTGGTTTTTGGAACAGTACCTCTGCTTTTATCTAACTCTGGTTTTATGCATCACCCCACCTCTCCTTCCTCCTTAAGCAGGCATAAGAGTGTTTTCTAAGTGTGAGACTCTGTTCTCTTTCCTAACTCAGTTTATGTGTAGCCATGTTTACAGGATCTTAAACAAGTGATATCTTATGATAAGTTTCTTTTTCTGTGTGACTTATTTCTCTTAGAATCATGGTACCTGAATCCATTCATTTTGCTGCTACTGGTCTTATGACATTGATTTCATGGCTGAGGGATATTCCATCATACGTAAGTACCACAATATTTTGAACAATTTTTACCTTTCCTGGGATACTTAAGGTGTACCCAAGTTGAGTTTCTTGTAAGCAGTGCAGCCCTAAATTTTGGGGTGTCTCGGTCTTATTGATTTTCAGTTTTCCCAAGGTATATTCCCTAGACTGGAAGTGCCCTTGGCTCTGTAGCTCTGTTGATTACTTGTTTTACGGAACACAATGCACTCCTCCAGAGAGGCAGTTGGCAATTTACATCCCAGCCATCAGCATAAAAAGGCTCCCAGTTCTCCCATGCCTGTCTTGCCTTTCTGGATTTTATCCATTTTGTGGATGTCCCTTATGACCGATGGGAAGGGATACTTCTTTGTAGTGCATATTTGCATTGCCCAATTGCTTGCTAGGCCAAATAGGTCGTATGCGTTTTCTCCTGAACATATTCAGGAGAAAACGCATACGCCCTTTTTGGCCAAGTGCATCATTGTCGAAGTTGTGCCCCTCTTCCTGTGCTTTAAAGGTTATTGCAATGTACCGCTTGAAATCTGTTTCCTCCTGTTCTGCCTCGCTTTCAAGTCCGCCTCTTTGCCTTCCCTCAACAGATTTTTGGAAGATAGTTGTCCTTTATTACTCTGCCTGTTTGTGAATTGTTGTGCCCATGGGCTACATTATTTAACTCGTTTTTTCTGAGCTGAATGCAAGTTTAATATTTTGGTTCAGTACCTATACTGGTTCTCGGTGGGTGGCTGAGACTTTGGTTAATTCTTCTTCCTCCCGGGAAATAAGAGTGACATGTGCCCGTCCAAATGCCTAACAGCTACTCTCTCATTGGTTCTCCCTCTTCCCATTCATCCTCTGCCAAATAGGCAACCTGTGCGAAATAGGAGGTTAAAGTTACTGTCTCTCCAGGGTTGGAGACTGATAGGAAAGCAGTTGGAAAATCAAACCGGAGCTCCTGGAGGGGGAGTATTCGTTGAGTTTTAGAGACCTGTCGTATTCACAGTGTGTCCATTCTCTAGGTTTCCCATACATGTTATAGCTGTAGTAATATTCCCTTCAACCTGGAGAGTTGGGACCCATGGAATGGGTGCCATGCATTATTGCTTTAAAGGTTCTGCATTTTCTCACCCAGTCTCACCAATCCTCTCAGTCCCATGTGTCCAGCATTATGCCACATCTAGCTATCGTTGTAGATAGTGTCATTCCAGGTTTCATCAGAGACCCTGAAGGAATTGTAAAGAATTTTCCTGTTTTTTTGTTTTGTTTTTGAAATTCCTTTTTTTAGTGGGTTTGAGCTGATTCTCGCTGCCATGTTTATGCCAGTCTAGACACACATAATTCCCTTATGTAGACATATCAATACATAGTTTTTAAGATTCTTACGAGTCAGATATATTCCTCTGCGGGAAATACGGGGTTTTGAGTCCCTTTCACTGAGGAAGGTGTAGGTCTTGTCTATTCCATAGTTGGTTTCTGGAACGGTACCTGTGCTTATATCAAACTCTGGTTTAATGCATCACCGCACCTCTCCTTCCCCCTTAAGCAGGCATAAGAGTGTTTTCTAAATGTGAGACTCTGTTCTCTTTCCTATCTCAGTTCATGTGTATCCGTGTTTACAGGACCTTCATAAGTGATATCTTATGATAAGTTTGTTTATCTGTGTGACTTATTTCACTTAGAATCATCGTACCTGAATCCACTCATTTTGCTGCTACTGGAATTAAGACATTGATTTCATGGCTGAGGGATATTACATCGTATGCAAGTACCACAATTTTTTGAACCATTTTTATATTTCCTGGGATATTTCAGGTGTACCCAAGTTGAGGTTCTTGTAAGCAGTGCAGCCCTAAATTTGGGGGTGGCTCTGTCTAATTGATTTTCAGTTTTCCCAAAGTATATTCCCTGGACTGGAAGTGTCCTTGGCTCTGAAGCTCTGTTGTTTACTTGTTTTAGGGAACACAGTGCCCTCCTGCAGAGAGGCAGTTGGCAATTTACATCCCTCCCATCAGCACAACAAGGCTCCCTGTTCTCCAGGGCCTTTCTTGCCTTTCTGAATTTTACCCATTTTGTGGATGTCCCTTTTGACCGGTTGGAAGTGATACTTCGTTGTAGTAAAGGCTTGTATTGCCCACTTGCTTGCTTGGCCCAAAAGGGCGTATGCCTTTTCTCCTGAATATACTCAGGAGAAAACGCACACGCCCTTTTTGGCCAAGTGCATCATTGTCGATGTTGTGCCCCTCTTCCTGTGCTTTAAAGGCGATTCCAACAATCTCTTGAAATCTGTTTCCTGCTATTCTGCCTCAGTTTCAAGTCCGCCTCGTTGCCTTCCCTCAACACATTTTTGGATGATAGTTGGCCTTTATTACTCTGCCAGTTTTTGAATTGCTCTGCCCCATAGCTCCATTTTTTTACTCGTTTTTTGTGAGCTGAACGCAAGTCCAATATTTTGCTTCAGGACCTATACTGGTTCCCGGAGGGTGGCTGAGACATTGCTTATTTCTTCTTCCTCCCAGGAAATAAGAGTGACAGGTGCCCGTCCAAGTGCCTAACAGCTAATCTCTCATTGGTTCTCCCTCTTCTCTTTCATCCTTTGCCAAATTGGCAAGCTGAGCGCACCAGGAGTTTAAAGTTGCTGTCTCTGCAAGTTCGGAGATTGATAGTAAAGCAGTTGGAAAGTCAAACTGGAGCACCAGGAGAGGCACTATTCGTTGATGTTTAGAAACCTTTCGTATTCACAGTGTGTCCATTATCTAGGTTTCCCATACATGTTATAGCTGTAGTAATATTCCCTTCAACCTTGAGAGTTGGGACCCATGGAACGGGTGCCATGCATTATTGCATTAAAGTGTCTGTATTTGCTCACCCAATCTCACCAAGCCTCTCAGTCCCATGTGTCCAGCTTTATGCCACATCCAGCTGTCGTTTTAGATAGGGTCATTCCAGGTGTCAAAGGAGAACCTGAAGGAACTGTAAAGAATTTCCCTGTTTTTTTATTTTGTTTTTGAAATTCCTTTTTATAGTGGTTTTGAGCTGATTCTCGCTGCCATGATTATGCCAGTCTAGAAACTCTTGATTCTCTTATGGAGACATATCAATACATAGGTTTTAAGATTCTTACTAGTCAGATATATTCCTCTGCGGGAAATATGGGGTTTTGAGTCCCTTTCACTGAGGAAGATGTAGATCTTGTCTATTACATAGTTGGTTTTTGGAATGGTACCTGTGCTTATATCAAACTCTGGTTTTATGAATCCCCCCACCTCTCCTTCCCCCTTAAGCAGGCATATGAGTGTTTTCTAAATGGGAGACTTTGTTCTCTTTCCTAACTCAGTTCATGTGAAGCCATGTTTACAGGATCTTCATAATTGATATCTTATGATAGGTTGCTTTTTCTGTGTGACTTATTTCACTTAGAATCATCGTACCTAAATCCACACATTTTGCTGCTACCTGTCTTATGTTATTGATTTCATGACTGAGGGATATTCCATCCTATGTAAGTACAACAATTTTGAATCATTTTTAAATTTCCTGGTATATTTAAGGTGTACCGTAGTTGAGGTTCTTGTTAGCAGTGCAGCCCTAAATTTTGGGGTGGATGTGTCTTATTGATTTTCAGTTTTCCCAAGGTATATTCCCCAGACTGGAAGTGCCCTTGGCTCTGTAGCTCTGTTGTTTACTTGTTTTAGGGAACACAATTCACTCCTCCAGAGAGGCAGTTGGCAATTTATATCCCGCCCATCAGCATACAAGGCTCCCTGTTCTCCAGGGCCTGTCTTTCCTTTCTGGTTTTTACCCAATTTGTGGATGTCCCTTTTGACTGGTGGGAAGTGATACTTCTTTGTAGTGGAGATTTGCATTGCCCCCTTGCCTGCTTGGCCAAAAAGGCTGTATGCGTTTTCTCCTGAATATATTCAGGAGAAAACGCTTACGCACTTTTTGGCCAAGTGCATCATTGTCGATGTTGTGCCCTTCTTCCTGTGCTTTAAAGGTGATTCCTACGTACCTCGTGAAATCTGTTTCCTGCTATTCTGCCTCACATTCAAGTCCGCCAGGTTTCCTTCCCTCAACAGATTTTTGGACGATAGTTGTCCTTTATTACTCTGCCAGTTTGTGAATTGCTGTGCCCCTGAGCTCCATTTTTAACTTGTTTTTTGTGAGCTGAACACAAGTCCAAAATTTTGGTTCAAGACCTATACTGGTTCTCGGTGGGTGGCTGACACTTTGTTTAATTCTTCTTCCTCCCGGGATATAAGAGTGACATGTGCCCGTCCAAATGCCTAACAGCTACTCTCTCATTTGTTCTCCCTCTTCCCTTTCCTCCTCTGTCAAATTGGCAACCGGTGCGAACCAGGACGTTAAAGGTGCTTTCTCTCCAAGTTGGGAGATTGATAGTAAAGCAGTTGGAAATTCAAACCGGAGCACCAGGAGAGGGACTATTCTTTGAGTTTTAGAGACCTTTCTTATTCACAGTGTGTCCATTCTCAAGGTTTCCCGTACATTTTATAGCTGTAGTAATATTCCCTTCAACCTGGAGACATGGGACCCATGGAATGGGTGCCATGCATTATTGCTTTAAAGGGTCTGCATTTGCTCACCCAATCTCACCAATCCTCTCAGTCCCATGTGTCCAGCCTTATGCCAAATCCAGCTGTCATTGTAGATAGGGTCATTCCAGGTTTCATAAGAAATCCTGAAGCAATTGTAAAGAATTTCCCATTATTTTTTTGTTTTTCAAATTCCTTTTTATAGTGGGTTTGAGCTGATTCTCACTGCCATGTTGATGCCAGTCTAGACACACTTGATTCCCTTACTGAGACATATCAATACATAGGATTTAAGATTCTTACTACTCAGATATATTCCTCTGTAGGAAATATGGGGTTTTGAGTCCCTTTCACTGAGGAAGGTGTAGGTCGTGTCTATTCCATAGTTGGTTTTTCGAACGGTACATGTGCTTATATCAAATTCTGGTTTTATGCATCCCCCCACCTCTCCTTCCCCCTTAAGCAGGCATAAGAGTGTTTTCTAAATGTGAGACTCTTTTCTCTTTCCTAACTCAGTTCATGTGTAGCCATGTTTACAGGATCTTTATAAGTGATATCTTATGATATGTTTCTTTTTCTGTGTGACTTATTTCACTTAGAATCATCGTACCTGAATCCACTCATTTTGCTGCTACTGGTCTTATGACATTGATTTCATGGCTGAGGGATATTCCATCGTACGTAAGTACCACAATTTTTTGAACCATATTTATATTTCCTGGGATATTTAAGGTGTACCCAAGTTGAGGTTCTTGTGAACAGTGTAGCCCTAAATTTTGGGGTGGCTCTGTCTTATTGATTTTCAGTTTTCCCAAGGTATATTCCCTACACTGAAAGTGCCCTTGGCTCTGTAGCTCTGTTGTTTACTTTTTTTAGGGAACACAATGCACTCCTCCAGAGAGGAAGTTGGCAATTTACATCACGCCTATCAACATAACAAGGCTCCCTGTTCTCCAGGGCCTGTCTTGCCTTTCTGGTTTTTACCCATTTTGTGGATGTCCCTTTTGACCTGTTGGAAGTGATACTTCTTTGTAGTAAAGGCTTGTATTGCCCACTTGCTTGCTTGGCCCAAAAGGGCGTATGCCTTTTCTCCTGAATATACTCAGGAGAAAACGCACACACCCTTTTTGGCCAAGTGCATCATTGTCGATGTTGTGCCCCTCTTCCTGTGCTTTAAAGGCGATTCCAACAATCTCTTGAAATCTGTTTCCTGCTATTCTGCCTCAGTTTCAAGTCGACCTCGTTGCCTACCCTCAACAAATTGTTGGACGATAGTTGCCCTTTATTACTCTGCAATTTTGTGAATTGCTCTGCCCCTGAGCTAGATTATTTAACTCGTTTATTTGTAAGCTGAATGCAAGTCCAATACTTTGGTTCAGGACCTATACTGGTTTTTGGTGGGTGGCTGAGGCTTTGGTTAATTCTTCTTCCTCCAGGGAAATAAGAGTGACATATGCCCGTCCAAATGCCTAACAGCTACTCTCTCATTGGTTCTCCCACTTCCCATTCATCCTCTGCCAAATTGGCAACCTGTGCGAAAAAGGAGGTTAAAGGTGCTGTCTCTCTAGGTTCGGAGATTGATAGTAAAGCAGTTGGAAAGTCAAACCGGAGCACCAGGATGTGGAGTATTCGTTGAGTTTTAGAGATCTTTCGTACTTACAGTGTGTCCATTCTCTAGGTTTCCCATATATGTTATAGCTGTAGTAATATTCCCTTCAACCTGGGGAGTTGGGACACATGGAATGGGTGCCATGCATTATTGCTTTAAAGGGTCTGCATTTGCTCACCCAATCTCACCAATCCTCTCAGTCCCATGTGTCCAGCCTTATGCCACATCCAGCTGTCATTGTAGATAGGGTCATTCCAGGTTTCATCAGAGACCCTGAAGGAATTGTAAAGAATTTCCCTGTTTTTTTTGTTTTTCAAATTCATTTTATAGTGGGTTTGAGCTGATTCTCACTGCCATGTTTATGCCAGTCTAGACACACATGATTCCCTTATGGAGACATATCAATTCATAGGTTTTAAGATTCTTACTAGTCAGATATATGCCTCTGCGGGAAATATGGGGTTTTGAGTCCCTTTCACTGAGGAAGGTGTAGGTCTTGTCTATTCCATACTTGTTTTTTGGAACGGTACCTGTGCTTATATCAAACACTGGTTTTATGCATCACCCCAACTCTCCTTACCCCTTAAGCAGGCATTTGTGTTTTCTAAATATGAGACTCTGTTCTCTTTCCTAACTCATTTCATATGTAGCCATGTTTACAGGATCATCATAAGTAATATCTTATGATAAGTTTCTATTTCTGTGTAACTTATTTCACTTAGAATCATCATGCCTGAATCTACTCATTTTGCTGCTACTATTCTTATGACATTGATTTCAGTTCTTAGGGATATTCCTTCGTATGTAAGTACCACAATTTTTTGAACCATTTTTATATTTCCTGGTATATTTAAGGTGTACCCAAGTTGAGGTTCTTGTAAGCAGTGTAGCCCTAAATTTTGGGTTGGCTTTGTCTTATTGATTTTCAGTTTTCCCAAGGTTTATTCCCTAGACTGGAAGTGCCCTTGGCTCTGTAGCTCTGTTGTTTACTTGTTTTAGGGAACACAATGCAAAACTCCATAGAGGCAGTTGGCAATTTACATCCCGCCCATCAGCATAACAAGGCTCCCTGTTCTCCAGGGCCTGTCTTGCCTTTCTGGTTTTTACCCATTTTGTGCATGTCCCTTTTGACCGGTGAGAAGTGATACTACTTTGCAGTGCAGACTTGCATTGCCCACTTGCTTGCTTGGCGAAAAAGGGCGTAAGCATTTTCCCTTGAATATATTCAGGCCAAAACACATACGCCCTTTTTGGCCAATTGCATCATTGTCGAAGTTGTGCCCCTCTTCCTGTGCTTTAAAAGCGATTCCAACGTACCTCTTGAAATCTGTTTCCTGCTATTCTGCCTCGCTTTCCAGTCCGCCTCTTTGCCTCCCCTCAACAGATTGTTGGATGATAGTTGCCCTTTATTACTCTGCAATTTTGTGAATTGCTCTGCCCCTGAGATACATTATTTACATCGATTTTTGGGAGCTGAACGCAAGTCCAATATTTTGGTTCAGGACCTATACTGGTTTTCGTTGGGTGGCTGACACTTTGGTTAATTATTCTTCCTCCCGGGAAATAAGAGTGGCATATGCCCGTCCAAATGCCTAACAGCTACTCTCTCATTGGTTCTCCCTCTTCCCATTCATCCTCTGCCAAATTGGAAACCTGTGCGAAACAGGAGGTTAAAGGTGCTGTCTCTCTAGGTTGGGAAATTGATAGTAAAGCAGTTGGAAAGTCAAACCGGAGCACCAGGAGGGGGAGTATTCTTTGTGTTTTAGAGACTTTTCGTCTTCACAATGTGTCCATTCTCTAGGTTTCCCGTACATGTTATAGCTGTAGTAATATTCCCTTCAACCTGGAGAGTTGGGACCCATGGAATGGGTGACATGCATTATTGCTTTCAAGCGTCTGCATTTGCTCAACCAATCTCACCAATCCTCTCAGTCCCATGTGTCCAGCCTTATGCCACATCGAGCTGTCGTTGTAGATAGGGTCATTCCAGGTTTCATCAGAGACCCTGAAGGAATTGTAAAGAATTTCCCTGTTTTTTTGTTTTCTTTTTGAAATTCCTTTTTATAGTGGGTTTGAGCTGATTCTCGCTGCCATGATTATGCCAGGCTAGACACACTTGATTCTCTTATGGAGACATATCAGTACATAGGTTTTAAGATTCTTACTAGTCAGATATATTCCTCTGCGGGAAATATGGGGTTTTGAGTCCCTTTCACTGAGGAAGGTGGAGGTCTTTTCTATTTCATAGTTGGTTTTTGGAACGGTACCTGTGCTTATATCAAACTCTGGTTTTATGCATCACCCCACCTCTCCTTCCCCCTTAAGCAGGCATAAGAGTGTTTTCTAAATGTGGGACTCTGTTCTCTTTCCTAACTCAGTTCATATGTAGCCTTGTTTACAGGATCTTCATAAGTGATATCTTATGATACGTTTCTTTTTCTGTGTGACTTATTTCACTTAGAATCATCGTACCTGAATCCACTCATTTTGCTGCTACTTGCCTTATGACATTGATTTCATGGCTGATGGATATTCCATCATACGTATGTACCACAATTTTTTGAACAATTTTTATCTTTCCTGCGATACTTAAGGTGTACCCAAGTTGAGGTTCTTGTAAGCAGTGCAGCCCTAAATTTTGGGGTCGCTCTGTCTTATTGATTTTCAGTTTTCCCAAGGTATATTCCCTAGACTGGAAGTGCCCTTGGCTCTGTAGCTCTGTTGTTTACTTGTTTTTGGGAACACAATGCACTCCTCCAGAGAGGCAGTTGGCAACTTACATTCCACCCATTAGCATAACAAGGCTCCCTTTTCTTCAGGTCCTCTCTTGCCTTTCTGGTTTTTACAAATTTTGTGGATGTCCCTATTGACTGGTGGGAAGTGATACTTCTTTGTACTGCAGATTTGCATTGCCTGCTTGCTGGCTTGGCCAAAAAGGGCGTATGTGTTTTCTTCTGAATATATTCAGGAGAAAACACATACACTATTTTTGGCCAAGTGCATCATTGTCGTAGTTGTGCCCCTCTTCCTGTGCTTTACAGCTGATTCCAAAGTACACCTTGAAATCTTTTTCCTCCTATTCGGCCTCGCTTTCAAGTCCGCCTCGTTGTCTTCCTTCAAAAGATTTTTGGACGATAGTTGTCCTTTATTACACTGCCAGTTTGTGAATTGCTGTGCCCCTGAGCACAATTTATCAAATCGTTTTTTGTGAGATGACCGCAAGTCCAAAATTTCGGTTCAAGAACTATCCTGGTTCCCAGCAGGGGGATGAGTCTTTGGTTAATTCTTCTTTCTGCCAGGCAATTAGACTGACATGTGCCCGTTCAAATGCCTAACAGCTATTCTCTCATTGGTTCTCCCTGTTCCCTTTCATCCTCTGCCAAATTGGCAACCCGTGTTATCCAGGAGATTAAAGCGGCTGTCTCTCCAAGTTGGGAGATTGATAGTAAAGCAATTGGAAAGTCAAACTGGAGCACCAGGAGAGGGACAACTAGTTGAGTTTTAGAAAACTTTCGTATACACAGTGTGTCCATTCTCTAGGTTTCCCGTACATGTTATAGCTGTAGTAATATTCCCTTCAACCTGGAGAGTTTAGAACCATGGAATGGAGGCCATGCATTATTTCTTTAAACGGTCTGTGTTTGCTCACCCAGTCTCACCAATCCTCTTAGTCCCAAGTGTCCAGCCTTATGCCACATCAAGCTGTAGATGTAGATATGTTCATTCCACGTTTCATCAGAGACCCTGAAGGAATTGTAAAGAATTTCCCTGTTTTGTTGTTTTGTTATTGAAATTCCTTTTTATAGTGGGTTTGAGCTGACTCTCACTGCCGTGTTTATGCCAGTCTAGACACACTTGATTCCCTGACGGAGACCTATCAATACATAGGTTTTAAGATTCTTACTAGTCAGATATATTCCTCTGCAGAAAATATACATTTTTGAGTCCCTTTCCCTGAGGAAGTTGTAGGTCTTGTCTATTCCATAGTTGGTTTTTGGAACGACACCTGTGCTTATATCAAACTCTGGTTTTATGCATCACCCCACCTCTCCTTCCCCCTTAAGCAGGCATAAGAGAGTTTTCTAAATGTGAGACACTGTTCTCTTTCCTCACTCACTTCATGTGTAGCCATGTTTACAGGATCTTCTTAAGTGATATCGTATGATAAGATTCTTTTTCTGTGTGACTTATTTCACTTAGAATCATCATACCTGAATCCACTCATTTTGCTGCTACTGGTCTTATGACATTGATTTCATGGCTGAGGGATATTCCATCGTACGTAAATACCACAATTTTTTGAACAATTTTTAACTATCCTGGTATATTTAAAGTGTACCCAAGTTGAGGTTCTTGTAAGCAGTGCATCCCTAAATTTTGGGGTGGCTCTGTCTTATTGATTTTCAGTTTTCCCAAGGTATATTCCCTAGACTGGAAGTGCCCTTCTCTATGTAGCTCTGTTGTTTACTTGTTTTAGGGAACACAGTGCACTCCTCCAGAGAGGCAGTTGCCACTTACATCCCGCCCATCAGCATAACAAGGCTCCCTGTTCTGCAGGCCCTCTCTTGCCTTTCTGGTTTTTACACGTTTTGCCGATGTCCCTTTTGACCGGTGGGAAGGGATACTTCTTTGTAATGCAGATTTGCATTGCCCGCCTGCTTGCTTGGCCAAAAAGTGTGTATGCGTTTTCTCCAGAATATATTCAGAAGAAAACGAATAAACCATTTTTGGCCAAGTGCATCATTGTCGAAATTGTGTCCCTCTTCCTGTGCTTTACCGGTGATTCCAACGTACCTCTTGAAATCTGTTTCTGCAATTCTGCCTCAGTTTCAAGTCCGCCTCGTTGCCTTCCTTCAAAATATTTTTGGACGATAGTTGTCCTTTATTACTCTGCCAGTTTGTGAATTGCTGTGCCCCTGTGCTCCATTTATCAAATCGTTTTTTGTGAGCTGACCGCAAGTCCAAAATTTCGGTTCAGGACCTATACTGGTTCCCGGCAGGGGCATGAGTCCTTGGTTAATTATTCTTCCTGCCGGGCAATTAGGGTGACATATGCCCGTCCAAATGCCTAACAGCTACTCTCTCATTGGTTCTCCCTCTTCCCTTTCATCCTCTGCCAAATTGGCAACCTGTGTTATCCAGGAGGTTAAAGGGGCTGTCTCTCCAAGTTGAGAGATTGATAGTAAAGCAGTTGGAAACTCAAATTGGAGCACCAGGAGAGGGAAAATTAGTTGAGTTTTAGAAACCTTTCGTATACACAGTGTGTCCATTCTCTAGGTTTCACGTACATGTTATAGCTGTAGTAATATTCCCTTCCACCTGGAGAGTTTGGAACCATGGAATGGAGGCCATGCATTATTGCTTTAAACTGTCTGTATTTGCTCACCCAGTCTCACCAATCCTCTCAGTCCCAAATGTCCAGCATTATGCCAACTCAAGCTGTAGTTGTAGATAGGTTCATTTCAGGTTTCATCAGAGACCCTGAAGGAATTGTAAAGAATTTCCCTGTTTTGTTGTTTTGTTATTGAAATTCCTTTTTATAGTGAGTTTGAGCTGATTCCCACTGCATTTTTATGCCAGTGTAGACACACTTGATCCCTTACGGAGACATATCAATATATAGGTTTGAAGATTCTTACTAGTCAGATATATTCCTCTGAGTGAAGTATGGGGTGTTTATTCCTTTTCAGTGAGGAAGGTGTAGATCTTTTCTATTCTGTATTTGGTTTCTGGAATGGAGCCTTTACTAATATCAAACTCTGGTTTTATGCAACACCCCACCTCTCCCTAACCCTTAAGCAGGTGTAAGAGTGTTTTCTAAATGTGAGACTCTCTTCTCTTTACTAACTCAATTCATGTGCAGCCATGTTTACATGACCTTCATAAGTGATATCTTATGATAAGTTTATTTTACTCTGTGACTAATTTCACTTAGAATCCTCGTAACTGAATCCACTAAATTTGCTGCTACTGGCCTGATGACATTGATTTCATGGCAGAGAAATATTCCATCGTATGTAATTACCACAATCTCTTGAAAAAATTATGTCTTTCCTGGGATATTTAAGGTGTAGCCTAGTTGAGGTTCTTGTAAGCAGTGCAGCCCTAAATTTTGGGGTGGCTCTGTCTTACTGATTTTCAGTTTTCCCAAGGTATATACCCTAGACTGGAAGTGCCCTTGTCTCTGTAGCTCTGTTGTTTACTTGTTTTAGGGAACAAAATGCACTCCTCCAGAGAGGCAGTTGGCAATTTACATCCCGCCCATCAGCATAACAAGGCTCCCTGTTCTCCAGGCCCTGTCTTGCCTTTCTGCTTTTTACCCATTTTGTGGATATCCCTTTTGACCTGTGGGAAGTGATACTTCTTTGTAGTGCAGATTTGCATTGCCCGCTTGCTTGCTTGGCCAAAAAGGGCGTATGCGTTTTCTCCTGAATATACTCAGGAGAAAACGCATACGCCCTTTTTGGCCAAGTGCATCATTTTCGAAGTTGTGCCCCTCTTCCTGTGCTTTAAAAGCGATTCCAACGTATCTGTTGAAATCTGTTTCCTTTTATTCTGCCTCGCTTTCAATTCCACCTCGTTGCCTTCCCTCAACAGATTTTTGTACGATAGTTGTCCTTTATTACTCTACCAGTTTGTGTATTGCTGTTCCCCTGAGCTCCATAATTTAACTCGTTTATTGTGAGCTGAACCCAAGTCCAATATTTTCGTTCAGGACCTCTACTTTTTCACGGTGGGTGGCTTAGACTTTGGTTAATTCTTCTTCCTCCCGGGAAATAAGAGTGATATGTGCCCGTCCAAATGCCTAACAGCTACTCTCTCATTGGTTCTCCCTCTTCCCTTTCATCCTCTGCCAAATTGGCAACCTGTGCAAAACAGGAGGTTAAAGGTGCACTCTCTCCAAGCTGGGAGATTGATAGTAAAGCAGTTGGAAAGTCAAACCTGAGCACCAGGAGAGGGACTATTCGTTGAGTTTTAGAGACCTTTCGTATTCACAGTGTGTCCAGTCTCTAGGTTTCCCGTACATTTTATAGCTGTAGTAATATACTCTTCAACCAGGAGAGTTGGGATCCATGGAATGGTTGCCATGCATTATTGTTTTATAGGGTCTGCATTTGCACACCCTATCTCACCAATCCTCTCAGTCCCATGTGTCCAGCCTTATGCCACATCCAGCTGTCATTGTAGATAGGGTCATTCCAGGTTTCATCAGAGACCCTGAAGGAATTGTAAAGAATTTCCCTGTTTTGTTGTTTTGTTTTTGAAATTCCCTTTTATAGTGGGTTTGAGATGATTCTCGCTGCCATGTTTATGCCAGTCTAGACACACTTGATTCCCTTACGGAGACATATCAATACATATGTTTTAAGATTCTAACTAATCCAATATATTCCTCTGTGGGAAATATGGGGTTTTGAATCCCTTTCACTGAGGAAGGTGTAAGTCTTGGCTATTCCATAGTTGGTTTTTGAATGGTACCTGTGCTTATATCAAACTCTGGTTTTATGCATCACCCCACCTCTCCTTCCCACTTAAGCAGGCATAAGAGTGTTTTCTAAATGTGACACTCTGTTCTCTTTCCTAACTCAGTTCATATGTAGCCATGTTTACAGGATGTTCATAAGTGATATCTTATGATAAGTTTCTTTTTCTGTGTGACTTATTTCAGTTAGAATCATCGTACCTGAATCCACTCCTTTAGCTGCTACTGGTCTTATGACATTGATTTCATGGCTGAGGGATATTCCATCGTATGTAAATACCAAAATTATTTGAACCATTTTTATATTTCCTGGGATACTTTAGGTGTACCCAAGTTGAGGTTCTTGTAAGCAGTGCAGCCCTAAATTTTGGTGTGGCTCTGTCTTATTGATTTTCAGTTTTCCCCAGGTATATTCCCTAGACTGGAAGTGCCCTTGGTTCTGTAGCTCTGTTGTTTACTTGTTTTAGGGAACTCAATGCACTCCTCCAGAGAGGCAGTTTGCAATTTACATCCCGCCCATCAGCATAACAAGGCTCCCTGTTCTCCAGGGCCTGTCTTGCCTTTCTGAATTTTACCCATTTTGTGGATATCCCTTTTGACTGGAGGGAAATGATACTTCTTTGCAGTGCAGATTTGCATTGCCCGCTTGCTTGCTTGGCAAAAAGGGCGTATGCATTTTCTCCTGAATATATTCAGGACAAAACGCATACGCCCTTTTTGGCCAAGTGCATCATTGTCGAAGTTGTGCCCCTCTTCCTGTGCTTTAAAGGCGATTCCAATATACCTCTTGAAATCTGTTTCCTGCTATTCTGCCTCACTTTCAAGTCCGCCTCGTTGCCTTCCCTCAACAGATTGTTGGATGATAGTTGTCCTTTATTACTCTGCCTGTTTGTGAATTGCTGTGATCTTGAGCTCCATTTTTAACTCGTTTTTTGTGAGCTGAACGCATGTCCAAAATTTTGGTTCAGTACCTATACTGGTTCCCGGTGGGTGTCTGAGACTTTGGTTAATTCTTCTTCCACCCGGGAAATAAGAGTGACATGTGCCCGTCCAAATGCCTAAAAGCTACTCTCTCATTGGTTCTCCCTCTTCCCTTTCATCCTCTGCCAAATTGGCAACCTGTGCAAACCAGGATGTTAAATGGGCTGTCTCTCCAAGTTGGGAGATTGATAGTAAAGCAGTTGGAAATTCAAACTGGGGCACCAGGAGTGGGAGTATTCCTTGAGTTTTAGAGACCTTTCGTATTCACAGTGTGTCCATTCTCTAGGTTTCCCGTACATGTTATAGCTGTAGTAATATTCCCTTCAACCTGGAGACATTGGACCCATGGAATGGGTGCCATGCATTATTGCTTTAAAGGGTCTGCATTTGTTCACCCTATCTCAACAATCCTCTCAGTCCCATGTGTCCAGCTTTATACCACATCCAGCTGTCATTGTAGATAGGGTCATTCCAGGTTTCATCAGAGACCCTGAAGGAATTGTAAAGAATTTCCCTGTTTTTGTTTTTTGGGGAATTCATTTTTATAGTGTGTTTGAGGTGATTATCACTGCCATGTTTATGCCAGTCTAGACAGAGTTGATTCCCTTACAGAGACATATCAATACATAGGTTTTAAGATTATTACTAGTCAGATATACTCGTCTGCGGGGAATACGGTTTGATGAGTCCCTTTCACTGAGGAAGTTGTAGATCGTGTCTATTCCATATTTGGTTTTTGGAACGTTACATGTACGAATATCAAACTCTGGTTTTATGCATCACCCCACCTCACCTTCCCTCTTCAGCCGGCAACAGAGAGTTTTCTAAATGTGAGTCTCTGTTCTCTTTCCTAACACAGTTCATGTGTAGCCATGTTTATAGGACCTTCATACTTGATATCTTATGATAAGTTTCTTTTTCTGTGTGACTTATTTCTCTTAGAATCATCGTACCTGTATCCACTCATTTTGTTGCTACTGGCCTTATGACATTGATTTCATGACTGAGGGATATTCCATCATACGTAAGTACCACAATTTCTTGAACCATTTTTTTCTTTCCTGGGATATTTAAGGTGAACCCAACTTGAGGTTCTTGTAAGCAGTGCAGCCCTAAAATATGGGGTGGCTGTGTCTTATTGATTTTCAGTTTTCCCAAAGAATATTCCCAAGACTGGGATTGCCCTTGGCTCTGTAGCTCTGTTGTTTACTTGTTTTAGGGAACACAATGCACTCCTCCAGAGAGGCAGTTGGCAATTTACATCCTGCCCATCAGCATAACAAGGCTCCCTCTTCTCCAGGGCCTGTCTTGCCTTTCTGTTTTTTTCACATTTTGAAGATGTCCATTTTGACTGGTGGGAAGTGATGCTTCTTTGTAGTGCAGATTTGCATTGGCTGCTTGCTTGCTTGGCCAAAAAGTGCTTATGCGTTTTGAATTGAATATATTCAGGAGAAAACACATACACCCTTTTTGGCCAAGTGCAACATTTTCGAAGTTGTGCCCCTCTTCCTGTGTTTAAAGGTGATTCCAATGTACATCTTGAAATCTTTTTCCTGTTATTCTGCCTCGCTTTCAAGTCTGCCTCGTTGCCTTCCCTCAACACATTTTTGGACGATAGTTGTCATTTATTACTCTGCCAGTTTGTGAATTGCTCTGCCCCTAGCTCCATTTTTCAACTCGTTTTTTGTGAGCTGACCGCAAGTCGAAAATTTTGGTTCAGGAACTATACTGGTTTCTGGCGGGTGGCTGAGGCTTTGGTTAATTCTTCTTCCTGCCGGGCAATTAGAGTGACATGTGCCCCTCCAAATGCCTAACAGCTACTCTCTCATTGGTTCTCCCTCTTCCCTTTCATCCTTTGCCAAATTGGCAAACTTTGCACAGCAGGAGGTTAAAGCAGCTGTCTCTCCAAGTTGGGAGATTGATAGTAAAGCAGTTGGAAAGTCAAACCTGAGCACCAGGAGAGGGAGTATTCGTTGAGTTTTAGAGACCTTTCCTATTCACAGTGTGTCCATTCTCTAGGTTTCCCTTACATGTTACAGCTTTAGTCATATTCCCTTCAACATGGAGAGTTGGGACCCTTGGAATGTGTGCCACTCATTATTGCTTTAAATGGTATGCATTTGCTCACCCAACTTAACTCATCCTCTCAGTCCCAAGTGTCTCAGCCTTATGCCTCATCCATCTGTCATTGTAGATAGGGTCATTCCAGGTTTCATCAAAAACTCTGAAGGAATTGTAAAGAATTTCCCAGTTTTTTTCATTTGTTTTTGAAATTCCTTTTTTTAGTGGGTTTGAGCTGATTCTCACTGCCATGTTTATGCCAGTCTAGGCACACTTGATTCCCTTATGGAGACATATCAATACATAGGTTTTAAGATTCTTACTAGTCAGATATATTCCTCTGTGGGGAATATGGTGTGTTGAGTCCCTTTCACTGAGGAAGGTATAGGTATTGTGTGTTCCATAGTAGGTTTTTGGAACGGTACATGTGCTTATATCAAACTCTGGTTTTATGCATCACCCCACCTCTCCTTCCCCCTTAAGCAGGCATAAGAGTGTTTTCTAAATGTGAGACTCTGTTGTCTTTCCTAACTCAGTTCATGTGTAGCCATGTTTACAGGATTTTCATAAGTGATATCTTATGATAAGCTTCTTTGTCTGTGTGACTTATTTCACTTAGAATCATCGTACCTGAATCCACTCATTTTGCTGCTAATGGCCTTATGACATTGATTACATGGCTGAGGGATATTTCTTGTACATAAGTAGCACAATTTCGTGAACCATTTTTGTCTTTCCTGGGAAATTTAAGGTGTAACCAAGTTGAGGTTCTTGAAAGAAGTGCAGCCCTAAATTTGGGCGTGGCTCTGTCTTATTGATTTCCAGTTTTCCGATGGTTTATTCCCTAGACTGGAAGTGCCGTTGGCTCTGTAGCTCTGTTGTTTATTTGTTTTATGGAACAGAATGCACTCCTCCAGAGAGGCAGTTGGCAACTTAATCCCCCCAATCAGCATAACAAGGCTCCATGTTCTCCAGTGCTTGGCTTGCCTTTTGTTTTATACAGATTTTGTGGATGCCCCTTTTGACCCGTGAGACGTGATACTTCTGTGTTGTGCAGATTTGCATTGCCCGCTTGCTTGCTTGGCCAAAATGGGTGTATGTGTTTTCTCCAATATATATTCTGGAGAAAACTCATATGCCCTATTTGGCCAAGTGCATCATTGTCGAAGTTGTGCCCCTCTTCCTGTCCTTTAAAGGCACTTCCAACGTACCTCTTGAAATCTCTTTCCGGCTATACTGCCTCACTTTCAAGTCTGCCTCGTTGCCTTCCCTCAACAGATTTTTGAAAGATAGTCGTCCTTTACTACTCTGCCAATTTGTGAATTGCTGCGCCCCTGAGCTCCATTTTTCAACTCGTTTTTGTGAGCTGAATGCAAGTCCAAAATTTCGGTTCAGGACCTATACTGGTTCTTGGTGGGTGGCTGAGACTTTGGTTAATTCTTCTTCCTGCTGGGAAATTAGTGTGATATGTGCCCCTCCAAATGCCTAACAGCTACTCTCCCATTGGTTCTTCCTCTTCCCTTTCATCCTCTGCCAAATTGGCAACCTGTGCAAACCAGGAGGTTAAAGGGGCTGTCTCTCCAATTTGGGAGATTGATAGTAAAGCCATTGGAAAGTCAAACTGGAGCACCAGGAGAGGGACTATTAGTTGAGTTTTAGAAACATTTCGTGTTCACAGTGGGTCCATTCTCTTGGTTTCCCATACATGTTATAGCTGTAGTAATATTTCCCTCAACTTGGAGAGTTGGGACCCATGGAATGGGTGCCACACATTATTGCTTTAAAGGTTCTGCATTTGCCCACCCAATCTCACCAATCCTCTGATTCCCAAGTGTCCAGGCATATGCCACATCCTGTTGTCATTGTAGATAGAGTCATACCAGGTTTCATCAGAGACCCTGAAAGAATTGTAAAGAACTTCCCTGTTTTTTTGGTTTGATTTTGAAATTCCTTTTTATAGTGGGTTTGAGCTGATTCTCACTGCCATGTTTATGCCAGTCTAGACATACATGATGCCCTTACGGGGATATATCAATACATAGGTTTTAAGATTCTTATTAGTTAGATATATTCCTCTGAGGGGAATATGGGTTGTTGAGTCCCTTTCCCTGAGGAAGATGTAGGTCTTGTCTATTCCGTATTAGGTTTTTGGAAAGGTACCTGTACTAATTCAAACTCTGGTTTTATGCATCACCCCACCCTCTCAATCCCCCTTATGTAGGCATAAGAATGTTTTCTAAATGTGAGTCTCTCTTCTCTTTCCTAACACAGTTCATGTGTAGCCATGTTTACAGGATTTTCATAAGTGATATCTTATGATTATTTTCTTTTTCTGTGTGACTTATTTCACTTAGAATCATCGTACCTGAATCCACTCATTTTGCTGCTAATGGCCTTATGACATTGATTACATGGTGGAGGGATATTCCTTGTACATAAGTACCACAATTTCTTGAACCATTTTTGTCTTTCCTGGGATATTTAAGGTGTACACAAGTTGATGTTCTTGAAAGAAGTGCAACCCTAAATTTAGGGGTGACTCTGTCTTACTGATTTCCAGTTTTCTAAAGGTATATTCCCTAGACTGGAAGTGCCCTTGGCTCTGTAGCTCTGTTGTTTATTTGTTTTATGGAACACAATGCCCTCCTCCAGAGAGGCAGTTGGCAACTTATTCCCGCCAATCAGCATAACAAGGCACCCTGTTCTCCAGGGCCTGTCTAGCCTCTCTGGTTTTTACATATTTTGCGGATGTCCCTTTTGACTGGTGGGAAGTGATACTTCTTTGTAGTGCAGATTTGCATTGTCCGCTGCTTGCATGGCCAAAAAGGGCGTATGTGTTTTCGCCTGAATATATTCAGGAGAAAACTTATACGCCCTTTTTGGCCAAGTGCATCATTGTCGAAGTTGTGCCCCTCTTCCTGTTCTTTAAAGGCACTTCATACGTACCTCTTGAAATCTGTTTCCGGCTATTCTGCCTCGCTTTGAAGTCCACCTCGGTGCCTTTCCTCAACAGATTTTTGCACGATAGTGGTCTTTTACTCCTTTGCCAGTTTGAGTATTGCTGTGTCCCTGAGCTCCATTTTTCAACTCGTCATTTGGGAGCTGACAGCAAGTCCAAAATTTTGGTTCAAGACCTATACTTGTTCCAAGCGGGTGGCTGAGACTTTGGTTATTTCTTCTTCCTCTCAGGAAATTAGAGTGACATGTACCTGTCCAAATGCCTAACAGCTACTCTCTCATTGGTTCTTCCTCTTCCCTTTCATACTCTGCCAAATTGGCAACCTGTGTGAACCAGGAGGATAACGGGGCTGTCTGTCCAAGTTGGGAGATTGATAGTAAAGCAGTTGGAAAATCAAAACAGAGCACCAGGAGAGGGACTATTAGCTGACTTATAGAAACCTTTCGTATTCACAGTGTGTCCATTCTCTAAGTTTCCAGTACATGTTATAGCTGTAGTAATACTCCCTTCAACATGGAGAGTTGGACCCATGGAATGGGTGCTACAAATTATTGCTTTAAAGGGTCTGCATTTGCTCATCCAGTCTCACCAATCCTCTCAGTCCCAACTGTCCAGACTTATGCCACATCCAGCTGTCGTTGTAGATAGGGTCATTCCAGGTTTCATCAGAGACCCTGAAGGAATTGTAAAGAATTTCCCTGTATTTTTGTTTTGTTTTTGAAATTCCATTATATAGTGGGTTTGAGCTGATTCTCACTGCTATGTTTATACCAGTCTAGACACACTTGATTCCCTTTTGGGGACATATCAATACATAGATTTTAATATTCTTACTAGTCAGATATATTCCTCTGCGGGAAATATGGGGTTTTGGGTCCCTTTCACTGAGGAAGATTTAGGCCTTGTCTATACCATCGTTGGTTTTTGGAACGGTACCTGTGTTTATATCAAACTCTGGTTTCATGTGTCACCCCACCTCTCCTTCCCACTTAATCAGGCATAAGAGTGTTTTCTAAATGTGAGACTCTGTTCTCTTTCCTAACTCAGTTCATGTGTAGCCATGTTTAAGGATCTTCATAAGTGATATCTTATGATAAGTTTCTTTTTCGGTGTGACTTATTTCACTTAGAATCATCGTACCTGAATCCACTCATTTGGCTGCTACTGGCCTTAAGACATTGATTTCATGGCTGAGGGATATTCCATCGTACTTAAGTTCCACAATTTCTTAAACCCTTTTTGTATTTCCTGGGATATTTAAGGTGGTCCCAAGTTGAGGATCTTTTAAGCAGTGCAAACCTAAATTTTGGGGTGTCTCTGGCTTATTGATTTTCAATTTTCCCAAGGTATATTCCTTAGCCTGGAAGTGCCCTTGGCTCTGTAGCTCTGTTGTTTATTTTTTTAGGGAACACAATGCACTCCTCCAGAGAGGCAGTTGGCATCTTACGTCCCCACCATCATCATAACAAGGCTCCCTGTTTTCCAGGGCCTGTCTTGCGTTTCTGGTTTTTACACATTTTGCGGATGTCCCTTTTGACCGGTGGGAAGTGATACTTCTTTGTAGTGTAGATTCACATTGCCCGTTTGCTTGCCTGGCCAAAAAGGTTCTATGTGTTTTCTCCTGAATATATTCAGGAGAAAACTCATACGCCCTTTTTGGCCAAGTTCATCATTGTCGAAGTTTTGCCCCTCTTCCTGTGCTATAACGGCACTTCCAACGTACCTCTTGAAATCTGTTTCCGCCTATTCTGCCTTGCTTTCAAGTCCGCCTCGTTGCCTTCCCTCAACAGATTTTAGCACGATAGCGGTCCATTACTCCTCTGCCAGTTTGTGAATTAGTCTGCCCCTGAGCTCCATTTTTCAACTCGTTTTTTGTGTGCTGAATGCAAGTCCAAAATTTTGGTTCAGGACCTATACTGGTTCCCGGCGGGTGGCTGAGACGTTGGTTAATTCTTTTTCCTCCCAGGAAATAAGAGTGACATATGCCCGTCCAAATGCCTAACAGCTACTCTCTCATTGGTTCACCCTCTTCCCTTTCATGTTCTGCCAAATTGGCAACCTGTGCGAACCAGGAGGTTAAAGAGGCTGTCTCTGCAAGTTGGGAGATTGATAGTAAAGCAGTTGGAATTCAAACCGGAGCACCAGGAGAGGGACTATTCGTTGAGTTTTAGAGACCTTTCGTATTCACAGTGTGTCCATTCTCTAGGTTTCCCGTACATGTTATAGCTGTAGTAATATCCCCTTCAACCTGCAGAGTTGGGACACATGGAATGGGTGCCATGCATTATTGCTTTAAATGGTCTGCAATTGCTCACACAATCTCACCAATCCTCTCAGTCCCAAGTGTCCAGCATTATGCCACATCCTGCTGTCATTGTAGGTAGAGTCATACCAGGTTTCATCAGAGACCCTGAAGGACTTGTAAAGAATTTCCCGGTGTTTTTGGTTTGATTTTGAAATTCCTTTTTATATTGGGTTTGAGCTGACTCTCACTGCCATGTTTATGCCAGTTTAGATATACGTGATTCCCTTACAGAGATATATCAATACATATGTTTTAAGATTCTTAATAGTATGATAAAATCCTCTGCGGGAAATATGGGTTGTTGAGTCCCTTTCCCTGAGGAAGGGGTAGGTCTTGTCTATTCCGTATTAGGTTTTTGGAAATGTACATTCTCTTGGTTTCTGGTACATGTTATAGTTGTTGCAATATTCCCTTCAACCTGGAGAGTTGGGACCCATGGAATGGGTGCCACGTATTATTGCATTAAAGGGTGTGCATTTGCTCACCCAATCTCACCAATCCTCTCAGTCCCAGGTTTCCAGCCTTATGCCAGTTCCAGCTGTTGCTGTAGATAGGGTCATTCCAGGTTTCATCATAGACCCTGAAGGAATTGTAAGGAATTTCCCTGTATTTTTGTGTTTTTTTTTGAAAGTCCTTTTTATAGTGGGTTTGAGCTGATTCTCACTGCCATGTTTATGCCAGGCTAGACACACTTGATTCCCTTACGGAGACATATCAATACATAGGTTTTAAAATTCTTACTAGTAAGATATATTCCTCTGCGGGGAATATGGGCTTTTGAGTCCCTTTCACTGAGGAAGGTGTAGGTCTTGTGTATTCCATATTTGATTTTTGGAACGGTACCTGTACTAATATCACACTCTGGTTTTATGCATCACCCCACCTCTCCTTCCACCTTAAGCAGGCATAAGCGTGTTTTCTAAATGTGAGACTCTGTTCTCTTTTTTAACTCAGTTGATGTGTAGCCATATTTACAGGATCTTCATAAGTGATATCTTATGATAAGTTTCTTTTTCTGTGTGACTTATTTCACTTAGAATCATCAAACCTGAATCCACTCATTTTGCTGCTACTTGTCTTATGACATTGATTTCATGGCTGAGGGACATTCCATCTTACGTAAGTACCACAATTTCTAGAACCATTTTTGTCTTTCCTGGGATATTTAAGGTGTACCAAAGTTGAGGTTTTTGTAAGCAGTGCATCCCTAAATTTTGGGGTGGCTCTGTCTTATTGATTTTCAGTTTTCCCACGGTATATTCCCTAGACTGGAAGTGCCCTTGGCTCTGTAGCTCTGTTGTTTACTTGTTTTAGGGAACAGGATGCACTCCTCCAGAGAGGCAGTTGGCAATTTACATCCCGCCCATCAGCATAACAAGGCTCCCTGTTCTCCAGGGCCTGTCTTGCCTGTCTGGTTTTTACCCATTTTTTGGATGTCCCTTTTGACCGGTGGGAAGTGATACTTCTTTGTAGTGCCGATTTGCATTGCCCGTTTGCTTGCTTGTCCAAAAAGGGCATATGCGTTTTCACCTGAATATATTCACGTGAAAAACCATATGCCCTTTATGGCCATTTCCATAATTTTCAAAATTGTAATGCTTTTCCTGTGTTTAAAGGCGATTCCAATGTACCTCTTGAAATCTGTTTCATGCCATTCTGCCTCATTTTCCCTTCCGCCTCGTGGCTTTCCCTCAACAGATTTTTCAAAGAGAGTAGTCCTTTATAACTCTGCAGGTTAGTGAATTGCTGTGGCCCTGAGCTCCATTTTTCAACTCGCGTTTTTGTGAGATGACTGCAAATCAACCGTTTTGCTTCTGGACTTATACTGGTTATGGGGGGCAGGCTGAACTTTGGTTAATTCCTCTTTGTGACGAGAATTTAGAGAGACATGTGGCCGTCCAAATGCCTACAGCTACTCTCTCATTGGTTCTCTGTCTTCCCTTATATCCTCTGCACACTTTGCCAACTGTGCGAACCAGGAGGTTATAGGGGCTGACTTTCCAAGTTGGGTGATTGATAGTAAAGCAGTTGGAATGTCAAACCGGATCACAAGAAGAGAAAAAAGTAGTAGAGTTTTAGAAACCTTTCACCATCAGCTGGTTTCCATTCTCTAGGTTCCCATACACGTTATAACTGTAGTGATATTCCCTTCTACCTGGAGAGTTGGGAACCATGGAATGGGTGGCAGGCATTATTGCTTTAAAGGGTCTGCATTTTTTCACCCAATCTCACCAATCCTCTCAGTCCCAAGTGACCAGCCTTATGCCACATCCAGCTGTCATTGTAGATAGGGTCATTCCTGGGTTCATCAGAACCCCTGAAGGTATTGTGTAAGAATTTTACTGTTTTTATGTTTTGTTTTGAAATTCATTTTTTATAGTGGGTTTGAGCTGATTCTCACTGCCATGTTTATATCGTTCTAGATACACTTGGTTCCCTTACAGAGACATATCAATACATAGGTTTTAAAATTCTTAGTAGTCAGATATATTTCTCTGCGGGGAATAGGGATGTTGAGTTCTGTTCACTGAGGAAGGAGTAGGGCTTGTTTCTTCTGTTTTTGGATTATGGAACGGTACCTGTGCTAATATCAATATTATGTTTTGTGCATCTCCCCACCTCTATTTCCCCTTAAGCAAGCGTTAGATGGTTTTCTAAATCTGAGACTCTGTTCTCTTCCCTAAATCAGTTCATATGAAGCCAGGTTTACATTCCCTTCATAAGTGATATCTTATGTCAGAATGCACCATGGCCGTTCTCATAATAATGCTCCATGACCCATGTCATAACAATGCACCATGCCCTGGTTATCACAATGCTCCATGTCCCTTGTCATCACAATTCTCCACGTCCTTGTAATCACAAGGCTACATGACACTTCTCATCAAAATGTTACATGCTCTTGTCATCACAATTCTCCATCCACTTGACATTGCAATGCTCCATGAACTTGTCATCACAATGCTCCATGCACTTCTCATCACAATGCTCCATGCACATGTCATCACAAAGCTCCATGCCCTTGTCATCACAATGCTCCATGACCCCTGTCATCAAAATACTCCGTGACACCCGTCATCACAATGCTTCATGCCCCTTGTCATTTCAGTGCTCCATGATGCTCGACATCACAATTACCCAAGGTCTTCTAATCACAATGCTCATTGGCCAATATCATCACAATGCTCCATGACCACTGTCATCACAACACTCCATGACACCTGACAACACAATAATTCGGGACTCTTGTCATCACAATGTTCCATTCCCTAGTCATCACAATGCTCCATGACACCTGTCATCACAATACTCCATGAACATTTTTAGCCCAATGTTCCATGACATTTGTCATCACAGTGATCCATGTCCTTGTCATCCGTATGCTCCATGACCACTGTTTTCACAATGCTCCGTGACGCTTATCATCACAGTGCTCCATGACCCCTGTCATCAAAATGCTCCATGCCTTTTTCAGCAAAATGCTACATGGCCTTTTCATTACAATGCTCTATGCGCTTGTCATCAAAATACTCCATTACCATTGTCATCACGTTCCTCCATGAACATTGGGATCACATTGCTTCATGCCCTTGTCATCACAATGCTCCATGCTCCTTCAAAGCAAAATGATCCATGACATCTGTCATCACAATGCTCCAATCCCTTGTGATCACAATGTTCCATAACACTTGTCATCAAAATGCTCCATGACACCTGACATCACAATGTTCCATAACCCCAGTCATCAAAATGCTCCATGAACCATTTCGTCCCAAAGCTCCAAGACCCCTGACATCACAATGTTCTATAACCCCTGCCATCAAAATATTCCATTACACTTTTCATCAAATTGCTGCATGACACGGTCATCAAAATGCTCCCTGCCCTTCTCATCACAATGCATCATGCCCTTGTCATCAAAATGCTCCATGACTTGTCATCACAAAGCTCCATGACCCTTGGCATCACAATGCTCCATGTCATTGTCATCACAATGCTCTATGAAACCTCTCATCACATTACTCAATGCCCTTGACATCAGAAGGCTCCATGACACTTGTCATCAAAATGCTCGATGCCCTTCTCATCACAATGCTCCATGCACTTGTCATTACAATCCTGCATGACCCATGCATCATAGTGTTCTGTGCCCTTATCCTCACAATGCTTCATGCCCACTCTCATCACAATAATCCATGAAACATTTCAGACCAATGTTCCATGCCCTTCTCATCAAAATGCTCCATTACACCTGTCATAACAATGCACCATGACCCCTGCCATCACAATGTTCCACGGCCTAGTCATCACAAGGTTCCATGACACTTGTCATCACAATGCTCAATACCACTGAAATCACAATGCTCCATGCCCTTGTCATCACAATGCTCCAAGACCCTTGTAATCACAATGTTCCATGCCACTTTTCATCTCAATGCTCCATGAACACTGTCATCACAGTGCACCATGCCCATCATCATAATGCTTCAGGCTATTGTCATCACCATGAAATCAATATTCTCCATGACATCTGTCATCAAAATGCTCCAAACCCTTGTGATCACAATGTTCCATAACACTTATCATCACAAAACCCCATGACGATCATCATCACAATTATCCATGGTCTCCTCATCACAATACTCCATGATCGTTGTCATCACAATGCTCAAAACACTTCTCATCACAATGCTCACTGACACTTGTCGTCAGTATGCTCCTTGAACCCTGTCATGACAAGGCTCCATGCCTTTTTCATCAAAATAATCTATGCCCTTTTCTTCACAATGTTCCAAGATCCCTGTAATCACAATTCTCCATGCCCTTATCATCAAAAAGCTCCATGACGCATGTCATCAGAATGCTTCATGGCCTTCTCATCACAATGCCCCATGCCTTTGTCATCACAATGCTCCAAGACCCCTATAATCACAATGCCCCATGCCCCTTTTCATCAGAATTATCCATGAGAATTGTCATCACAAGTCTCCATAGTCTTCTCATCACAATGCTCCAGGACCTTGTCATCACCATGCTCCATTCCCGTGTCATCACAATGCTCCTTGACCACTGTCATTACAATAATACATGAACATTTTCAGCCCAATGTTCCACGACCTATTCATCACAATGCTCCATGGCCAATATCATCACAATGTTCCATGACAACTGTCAATACAACACTCCGTGACACCTGACAACACAATGATCCGGGACTCTTGTCATCACAATGCTCCATTCCCTAGTCATCACAATGCTCCATGACCCCTGTCATCACAACACTCCATGAAAATTTTCAGCCAAGTGCTCCATCACAATTGTCATCACAATTATCCATGCCCTTGTCATCCCAATGCTCAATGACCCCTGTATTCACAATGCTCCGTGACGCTTGTAATCACAGTTCTCCATACACATGTCATCACAATGCTCCATGCCTTTGTCAGCAAAATGCTACATGACCTTGTCATTACAATGCTCTATGCGCTTGTCATCACAATACTCCATTTCCATTGTCATCACAATCCTCCATGAACCTTGGGATCACATTGTTTCATGCCCTTGTCATCACAATGCTCCATGCTCCTTGAAATCAAAGTGATCCATGACCTCTCTCATCACAATGCTCCAAACCCTTGTGATCACAATGTTCCATAACACTTGTCATCAAAACGCTCCATGATGCCTGTCATCACAATATTCCATGCCCTTTTCATCACAATGCTCCATGACATTTGTCATCACAATTCTCAATACACATGTCATCACAATGCTCCATGACCCCTGACATCACAATGCTCCGTGACTCCAGTCATCACAATGCTTCATAACGTTTGTCATCACAATGGTCCATGCCCGTGTCATCACAAGGCTCTGTGACCTTTGTAACCACAATGCTCCATGAACATTTCATCACAATTCTCTGTGACCCTTGTCATCACTATGCTCCATTTCTTTGTGAGAACAATGCTCCATGACCATTGTCTTCAAAATGTGCCACGCGCATTTCATCACTACGGTCCACATATTGTCATTGCCATGCTCCATATACATTTTAATCACAATGCTCCATGCACTTCTCATCAAAATGCTCTCTCACCACTGATAACACAATGCTACATCACTATTTGTCACAATACTCCCTCACCCCTGTCATCACAATGTTCCATGACTGCTGTCATCACAATGCTACATGCTATTCTCATCACAATATTCGATGACCCCTGACATCACATTGTTCCAGAACACCTGTCATCAAAATGTTCCATGACACTTTTCATCAAATTGCTCCATGACCCTGTCATCAGAATGTTCCCTGCCCTTCTCATCACAATGCACAACACCCTTGCCATCAAAATGCTCCATGACTTTTGTCATCAAAAAGATCCATGACACTTGGCATCACAGTGCTCCATGTGATTGTCATCACAATGCTCCATGAACGCTCTCATCCCATTGCTCCATGCCCTTGTCTTCAAAAAGCTCCATGACACGTCATCAGAATGCTCCATGGCCTTCTCATCACAATGCTCCATGCCCTTGCCATCACAATGCTCCATTACCACTGTCATAACAATGCTCCATGACCCCTGCCATCACTATGTTCCATGGCCTTTTCATCACAAAGATCCATGACCCATCTCATCACAATGCTCCAAGAACCCTTTAATCACAATGCTCTATGCCCCTTTTCGTCTCAATGATCCTTGAACCCTGTCATCACAATGCACCATGCCCATCATCATAATGCATCATGCTATTGTCATCAGAATGAAATCAAAATGCTCCATGACCTCTGTCATAACAATGCTCCAAACCCTTGTGATCACAATATTCCAAAACACTTGTCATCACAATGCCCCTTGACGCTCGTCATCACAATTATACATGGTCTTCTCATCACAATGCTCCATGATCTTTGTCATAAAAATTCTCAAATACACGTGTCATCACAATGCTCCCTGACACTTGTCATCAATATGCTCCTTGAACCCTGTCATGACAAGGCTCCATGCCATTTTCATCACAGTGATCCATGCCATTTTCATCACAATGCTCCAAGACCCATGTAATCACAATGCTCCATGCCCTTGTCATCACAATGCTCCAAGACCCCTGTAATCACAATACTCCATGCCCCTTTTCATCAGAATGCTCCATGAGACTTGTTATTACAAGGCTCCATGGTCTTCTCATCACAATGCTCCAGGAACTTTTCATCACAGTGCTCCATTCCCTTGTCATCACTATGCTCCATGACCCCTGTCCTCACAATACTTCCTGAACATTTTCAATCCAATTCTCCAGGAACTTCTCATCACAATGCTTCATGATCCCTATCATCACAATGCTTCATGACCACTGTCATCACAACGCTCCATGACCCCTGACAACACAGTGATGCGGGACTCTTGTCATCACAATGCTCCATTCCCTAGTCATCACAGTGCTCCATGAACATTTTCAGCCCAATGCTCCATGACACTTGTCATCACAATGATCCATGGCCTTGCCATCCCTATGCTCCATGACCCCTGTAATCACAATGATCCGTGATGCTTCTCATCACAGTGCTCCATGACCCTTATCATCACAATGCTCCATGCCTGTGTCAGCAAAATGCTACATGACCTTGTCATCACAATGCTCCATTTGCTTGTCATCACAATACTCCCTTACCATTGTCATCACAATCCTCCATGAAACTTGGGATCACATTGCTTCATGCCCTTGTCATCACAATGCTCCATGCACCTTGAAAAAAAAATGATCCATGACTTCTACCATCACAATGCTCCAAACCATTGTGTTCACAATGTTCCATAACACTTGTCATCACAATGCTCCATGATGCCTGCCATCACAATACTCCATGTACTTTTCGTCAAAATGCTCCATGATCTTTTTCATCACCATTCTCAATACACTTGTCATCACAATGTTCCCTGACACTTGTCGTCAGAATGCTCCATGAAACCTGTCATGAAATGGCTTCATGCCTTTTTTATCACAATGCTCCATGCCCTTTTCATCACAATGTTCCATGCCTTTGTCGTCACAATACTCCACAAGCTTGTCATCAGAATGCTCCATGACACTTGTCATCACAATGCTCCATGGCCACTGTCATCACAATGCTCCATACCCCTTGTCATTACTGTGCTCCATGACGCTCGTCATCACAATTATCCATGGTCTTCTCATCACAATGCTCCACGCCCTTGTCATCAAAATGCTCCATGACCCTTGTCATCACAATGCTCCATGGCCACTCTCATCACAATGCTCCATTCCCCTTTTCATTACAGTGCTCCATGACGCTCGTCATCACAATTATCCATGGTCTTCTCATCAAAAAGCTCCACGGTCTTGCCATCACAATGCTCCATGCCCTGGTCATCACAATGCTCCATGTCCCCTGTCATCACAATGCTCATTGCCTTTTCATCACAAAGCTCTATCACCCCTGTCATCACAATGCTCCGTGACTCCAGTCATCACAATGCTTCATGACCTTTGTCATCACAATTGTCCATGCCCTCGTCATCACAAGGCTCTGTGACCTTTGTCACCAAAATGCTCCATGAAATTTTCATCACAATGCTCGGTGACCCTTGTCATCACATTGCTCCATGCCTTTGTCAGCACAAAGCTCCATGATGCATGTCATCAGAACGCTCTATGACATTCTCATCCCAATGTTCCATGCCCTTGTCATCACAATGATCCAAGACCCCTGTAATCACAATGCTCCATGACCCTTTTCATCAGAATGCTCCATGAGACTTGTCATCACATGGCTCCATGGTCTTCTCATCACAATGCTCCAGTACCTTGTCATCACAATGCTCCTTGACCGCTGCCATCACAATACTCCATGTCCTTTTCGTCAAAATGCTCCATGATCTTTTTCATCACCATTCTCAATACACTTGTCATCACAATGTTCCCTGACACTTGTCGTCAGAATGCTCCATGAAACCTGTCATGAAATGGCTTCATGCCTTTTTTATCACAATGCTCCATGCCCTTTTCATCACAATGTTCCATGCCTTTGTCGTCACAATACTCCACAAGCTTGTCATCAGAATGCTCCATGACACTTGTCATCACAATGCTCCATGGCCACTGTCATCACAATGCTCCATACCCCTTGTCATTACTGTGCTCCATGACGCTCGTCATCACAATTATCCATGGTCTTCTCATCACAATGCTCCACGCCCTTGTCATCAAAATGCTCCATGACCCTTGTCATCACAATGCTCCATGGCCACTCTCATCACAATGCTCCATTCCCATTTTCATTACAGTGCTCCATGACGCTCGTCATCACAATTATCCATGGTCTTCTCATCAAAAAGCTCCACGGTCTTGCCATCACAATGCTCCATGCCCTGGTCATCACAATGCTCCATGTCCCCTGTCATCACAATGCTCATTGCCTTTTCATCACAAAGCTCTATCACCCCTGTCATCACAATGCTCCGTGACTCCAGTCATCACAATGCTTCATGACCTTTGTCATCACAATTGTCCATGCCCTCGTCATCACAAGGCTCTGTGACCTTTGTCACCAAAATGCTCCATGAAATTTTCATCACAATGCTCGGTGACCCTTGTCATCACATTGCTCCATGCCTTTGTCAGCACAAAGCTCCATGATGCATGTCATCAGAACGCTCTATGACATTCTCATCCCAATGTTCCATGCCCTTGTCATCACAATGATCCAAGACCCCTGTAATCACAATGCTCCATGACCCTTTTCATCAGAATGCTCCATGAGACTTGTCATCACATGGCTCCATGGTCTTCTCATCACAATGCTCCAGTACCTTGTCATCACAATGCTCCTTGACCGCTGCCATCACAATACTCCATGTCCTTTTCGTCAAAATGCTCCATGATCTTTTTCATCACCATTCTCAATACACTTGTCATCACAATGTTCCCTGACACTTGTCGTCAGAATGCTCCATGAAACCTGTCATGAAATGGCTTCATGCCTTTTTTATCACAATGCTCCATGCCCTTTTCATCACAATGTTCCATGCCTTTGTCGTCACAATACTCCACAAGCTTGTCATCAGAATGCTCCATGACACTTGTCATCACAATGCTCCATGGCCACTGTCATCACAATGCTCCATACCCCTTGTCATTACTGTGCTCCATGACGCTCGTCATCACAATTATCCATGGTCTTCTCATCACAATGCTCCACGCCCTTGTCATCAAAATGCTCCATGACCCTTGTCATCACAATGCTCCATGGCCACTCTCATCACAATGCTCCATTCCCCTTTTCATTACAGTGCTCCATGACGCTCGTCATCACAATTATCCATGGTCTTCTCATCAAAAAGCTCCACGGTCTTGCCATCACAATGCTCCATGCCCTGGTCATCACAATGCTCCATGTCCCCTGTCATCACAATGCTCATTGCCTTTTCATCACAAAGCTCTATCACCCCTGTCATCACAATGCTCCGTGACTCCAGTCATCACAATGCTTCATGACCTTTGTCATCACAATTGTCCATGCCCTCGTCATCACAAGGCTCTGTGACCTTTGTCACCAAAATGCTCCATGAAATTTTCATCACAATGCTCGGTGACCATTGTCATCACATTGCTCCATGCCTTTGTCAGCACAAAGCTCCATGATGCATGTCATCAGAACGCTCTATGACATTCTCATCCCAATGTTCCATGCCCTTGTCATCACAATGCTCCAAGACCCCTGTAATCACAATGCTCCATGACCCTTTTCATCAGAATGCTCCATGAGACTTGTCATCACATGGCTCCATGGTCTTCTCATCACAATGCTCCAGTACCTTGTCATCACAATGCTCCTTGACCGCTGTCATCACAATACTCCATGAACTTTTTCAGCCCAATGCTCCATGACGTTCTCATCACAATGCTCCATGACCTCTGTCATCAAAATGCGCCATGACCACTGTCATCACAACGCTCCATGAACCCTGACAACACAATGATCCGGGAATCTTGTCATCAAAATGCTCCATGCCCTTGTCATCCCAATGCTCCATGAACCCTGTAATCACAATTCTCCATGACGCTTGTCATCACAGTGCTCCATGAACCTTGTCATCACAATGCCTTTGACAGCAAAATGATACATAATCTTGTCATCACAATGCTCCATACACTTGTCATCACAATCCTCCATGACCCTTGGGATCATATTGCTTTATGCCCTTGTCATCTCTATCTTGCCTTTCTGGTTTTTACAGATTTTTGGATGTCCTTTTGGACCGGTGGGAAGTGAAAACTCTTTGTAGTGTGGATTTGCATTGCACGCTTCCTTGATTGGCCAAAAAGGGCCTATGCCTTTTCTCTTGAATATATTCAGGAGAAAAGTCATACGCTGGTTTTGGCCAAGTGCATCTTTCTCGAAGTTGTGATGCCTTTCCTGTGCTTTAAAGGTGATTCCAATTTACCTCTTGAAATATGTTTTGTGCAATTCCGCCTCATTTTCAAGTCCGCTTTGTTGCCTTCCCTCAACAGAATTTTGGAAGAGAGTAGTCCTTTATAACTCTGCAGGTTTTTGATTTGCTTTGCCCCTGAGCTCCAATTTTCAAATCCCATTTTTGGGAACTGACCGCAAATCCACAATTTTGCTTCAGGACCTATACTGGTTCCAGGGGTGGCTATACTGGTTCCCTGTGGGTGGCTGAGGCTTTGGTTAATTCTTCTTCCTGACGGGAATTTAGAGTGACATTTGTCCGTCCAAATGCCTACATCTACTCTCTGATTGGTTCTCCCTCTTCCCTTTCATCCTCTGCACAATTAGCAAACTGTGAGAACCAGGAGGTTATAGGGGATGACTCTCCTAAGTTGGGAGATTGATAGTAAAGTAGTTGGAATGCCAAACTGTAGCACAAGGAGAGGAAAAAGTAGGAGATTTTCAGAAACTTTTCGCCATCACAGGGTGTCCATTCTCTAGGTTTCCCATACATGTTATAACTGTAGTGATATTCCCTTCTACCTGGAAATTTGGGACCCATGGAATGGTGGCATGCATTACTACTTTAAAGGGTCTGCATTTTCTCTCCCAATCTCACCAATCCTCTCAGTCCCAAGTGTCCAGCCTTATGTCTCATCCAGCTGTCTTTGCAGATAGGGTCATTCTAGGTTTCATCAGAACCCCTGAAGGAATTGTGTAAGAATTTCGCTGTTTTTTTGTTTTGTTTTTGAAATTCATTTTTATAATGGGGTTGAGCTGATTTTCCCTGACGTGTTTATGACGGTCTAGACACACTTGATTCCCTTACAGAGGCATATCAATACATAGGTTTTAAGATTCTTAGTAATCAGATATATTCCTCTGTGGGGAATAGGGGTTTTGAGTCCCGTTCACTGAGGAAGGTGTAGGTCTTGTCTATTCTGTATTTGGTTTATGGAATGGTACCTGTGCTAATATCAAACTCTGGTTTTATGCATCACCCCACCTCTCCTTCCCCCTTAAGCAGGCATAAGAGGGTTTTCTAAATGTGAGACTCTGTTCTCTTTCCTAACTCAGTTCATGTGTAGCCATGTTTACAGGATCTTCATAAGTGATATCTTATAATAAGTTTCTTTATCTGTGTGACGTATTTCACTTAGAATCATCGTACCTGAATCCACTCATTTTGCTGCTACTGGTCTTATGACATTGATTTCATGGCTGAGGGATATTCCATCGTACGTAAGTACCACAATTTTTTGAACCATTTTTATATTTCATGGGATATTTAAGGTGTACCCAAGTTGAGGTTCTTGTAAGCAGTGCAGCCCTAAATGTTGGGGTGTCTCTGTCTTATTGATTTTCAGTTTTCCCAAGGTATATTCCCTAGAATGGAAGTGCCCTTGGCTCAGTAGCTCTGTTGTTTACGTCTTTCAGGAACACAATGCACTCCTCCAGATACGCAGTTGGCAATTTACATCCCGCCCATCAGCATAACAAGGCTTCTTTTTCTCCAGGGCCTGTCTTGCATTTCTGGTTTTTACCCATTTTGTGGATGTCCCTTTTGACCGGTGGGAAGTGATACTTCTTTGTAGTGCAGATCTGCATTGCCCACTTACTTGCTTGGCCAAAAAGGGCATATGCGTTTTCTCCAGAATATATTCAGGAGAAAATGCATACAACCTTTTTGGCCAAGTGCATCTTTGTCGAATTTGTGCCCCTCTTCCTGTGCTTTAAAGGCAATTCCAACATATCTGTGGAAATCTCTTTTCTTCTATTCTGCCTCGCTTTCAAATCCGCCTTGTTGCCTTCCCTTAACAGATTTTTTGACGATAGTTGTCCTTTATTACCCTACCAGTTTGTGAATTGCTATGCCCCTGAGCTCCATTTTTTAACTCGTTTTTTGTGAGCTGAACCCAAGTCCAATATTTTCGTTCAGGACCTATACTGGTTCCCGGTGGGTGGCTGAGACTTTGGTTAATTCTTCTTCATCCCATGAAATAAGAGTGACATGTGCCCGTCCAAATGCCTAACAGCTACTCTCTCATTTGTTCTCCCTCTTCGCTTTCATCCTCTGCCAAATTGGCAACCTGTGCGAACCAGAAGGTTAAAGGGGCTGTCTCTGCAAGTTGGGAGATTGATATTGAAGAAGTTGGAAAGTCAAACCGGAGCACCAGGAGAGGGATTATTCGTTTAGTTTTAGAAACCTTTCGTATTCACAGTGTGTCAATTCTCTAGGTTTCCCGTACATGCTAATAATGTAGTAATATACCCTTCAATCTGGAGAGTTGCGACACATGGAATGGGTGCCATGCATTATTGCTTTAAAGGGTTTGAATTTGCTCACCCAATCTCACCAGTCCTCTCAGTCCCATCTGTCCAACCTTATGCAACATCCAGCTGTCGTTGTAGATAAGGTCATTCCAGGTTTCATCAGAGACCCTAAAGGAAATGTAAAGAATTTCCCTGTTTTTATGTTTTGTTTTGAAATTACTTTTTATAGTGGGTTTGAGCTGATTCTCGCTGCCCTGTTTATGCCAGTCTAGAAACACTTGATTCCCTTACGGAGACATATCAATACATAGGTTTTAAGATTCTTAATAGTCGGATATATTCCTCTGTGGGAAATATGGCGTTTTCAGTCCCTTTCACTGAGGAACCTGTAGGTCTTGTCTATTCCATATTTGGTTTTTGGAACGGTACCTGTGCTTATATCAAACTCTGGTTTTATGCATCACCCCACCTCTCCTTTCCCCTTAAGCAGCCATAAGAGTGTTTTCTAAATGTGAGACTCTGTTCTCTTTCCTAAATCTGTTCATGTGTAGCCATGTTTACAGGATCTTCATAAGTGATATCTTATAATATGTTTCTTTTTCTGTGTGACTTATTTCACTTAGAATCATCGTACCTGAATCCACTCATTTTGCTGCTACTGGTCCTATGACATTGATTTCATGGCTGAGGGATATCCCATCATACGTAAGTACCACAATTTTTTGAACCATTTTTATCTTTCCTGGGATATTTAAGGTGTACCCAAGATGAGGTTCTTGTAAGCAGTGCAGCCCTAAATTTTGGGGTGGTTCTGTCTTATTGATTTTCAATTTTCCCAAGGTATATTCCCTAGACTGGAAGTGCCCTTGGCTCTGTTGCTCTGTTGTTTACTTGTTTCAGGGAACACAATGCACTCCTCCAGAGAGGCAGTTGGCAATTTACATGCCACCCATCAGCATAACAAGGCTCCCAGTTTTCCAGGGCCTGTCTTGCCTTTCTGGTTTTTACCCATTTGGTGGATGTCCCTTTTGAACAGTGGGAAGTGATACTTCTTTGTAGTGTAGATTTGCATTGCCCGCTTGCTTGCTTGGCCAAAAAGGCGTATGCATTTTCTCCTGAATATATTTAGGAGAAAACGCAAACGCACTTTTTGGCCAAGTGCATCATTGTCGAAGTTGTGACCCTCTTCCTGTGCTTTAAAGGCAATTCCAACGTACCTCTTGAAATCTGTTTCCTGCTCTTCTGCCTCGCTTTCAAGTCGGCCTCGTTGCCTTCCCTCAACAGATTTTTGGACGATAGTTGCCCTTTATTACTCTGCCAGTTTGTGAATTGCTATGCCCCTGAGCTCCATTTTTATCTCATTTTTTGTGAGCTGAACACACGTCCAATATTTTGGTTCAGAAACTATACTGGTTTTCGGTGGGTGGCTGAGTCTTTGGTTAATTATTCTTCCTCCCGGGAAATAAGAGTGACATGTGCCCGTCCAAATGCCTAACAGCTACTCCTTCATTGGTTCTCCCACTTCCCTTTCATCATTTGCCAAATTGGCAACCTGTGCGAACTTGGAGGTTAAAGGTGCTCTCTCTCCAAGTTGGGAGATTGATAGTAAAGCAGTTGGAAAGTCAAACTGGCGCACAAGGAGAGGGAATATTCGTTGAGATTTAGAAAATTTCGTATTCAGTGTGTCCATTCTAAGTTTTCCCTTACATGTTATAACTATAGTAATATACCCTTCAACCTGGAGAGTTGGGACAAATGGAATGGGTGCCATGCATTATTGCTTTAAAGGGTCTGCATTTGCTCACCCAATCTCACCAATCCTCTCAGTCCCATGTGTCCAACCTTATGCAACATCCAGCTGTCGTTGTAGATAGGGTCATTCCAGGTTTCATCAGAGAACCTGAAGGAATTGGAAAGAATTTCCCTGTTTTTATGTTTTGTTTTGAAATACCTTTTTATAGTGGGTTTGAGCTGATTCTCGCTGCCATGTTTATGTCAGTCTAGAAACACTTGATTTCCTTATGGAGACATATCAATACATAGGTTTTAAGATTCTTACTTGTCAGATATATTCCTCTTTGGGAAATATGGGGTTTTGAGTCCCTTTCTCTGATAAGGTGTAGGTCTTGTCTATTCCATTGCTGGTTTTTGGAACGGTACATGTGCTTATATCAAACTCTGGTTTTATGCATCACCCCTCCTCTCCTTCCCCCTTAAGCAGGAATAAGACTGTTTTCTAAATGTGAGACTCTGTTCTCTTTCCTAACTGTGTTCATGTGTAGCCATGTTTACAGGATCTTCATAAGTGATATCTTATGATAAGTTTCTTTTTCTGTGTTACTTATTTCATTTAGAATCATCGTACCTGAATCCACTCATTTTGCTGCTACTGGTCTTATGACATTGATTTCATGGCTGATGGATATTCCATCGTACGTAAGTACCACAATTTTTTGAACCATTTTTATATTTCCTGGAATATTTAAAGTGTACCCAAGTTGAGGTTCTTGTAAGCAGTGCAGCCCTCAATTTTGGGGTGGCTCTGTCATATTGATTTTCAGTTTTCCCAAGGTATATTCCCTAGACTGGAAGTGTCCTTGGCTCTGTAGCTCTGTTGTTTACTTGTTTTAGGGAACACCATGCAAACCTCCAGAGAGGCAGTTGGCAATTTACATTCCGGCCATCAGCATAACAGGGCTCCCTGTTCTCCAGGGCCTGTCTTGCCTTTCTGGTTTTTACCCATTTTGTGGATGTCCCTTTTGACCGATGGGAAGTGATACATGTTTGTAGTGCAGACTTGCATTGCCCACTTGCTTGCTTGGCCAAAAGTGCCGTATGCATTTTCTCCAGAATATATTCAGGACAAAACGCATATGCCTTTTTTGGCCAACTTCATCATTGTCGTAGTTGTGCCCCTCTTCCTGTGCTTTAAAGGGGATTCCAATGTACCTCTTGAAATCTATTTCCTGCTATTCTGCCTCGCTTTCACGTCCGCCTCGTTGGCTTCCCTCAACAGATTTTTGAACGATAGTTGACCTTTATTACTCTGCCAGTTTGTGAATTGCTGTGCCCCTGAGCTCCATTTTTTAACTCGTTTTTTGTGAGCTGAACGCAAGTCCAATATTTTTGTTCAGGACCTATACTGGTTTTGGGTGGGTGGCTGAGACTTTGGTTAATTTTTCTTCGTCCCGGGAAATAAGAGGGACATGTGCCCGTCCAAATGCCTAACAGCTACTCTCTCATTGTTTCTCCCTCTTCCCTTGCATTCTTTGCCAAATTGGCAACCTGTGCGAAACAGGAGTTTAAAGGTGCTGTCTGTCCAGGTTGGGAGATTGATAGTAAAGCAGTTGGAAAGTCATACCGGAGCACCAGGAAAGGGACTATTTGTTGAGTTTTAGGGACCTTTCGTATTCACATGGTGTCCATTCTCTAGGTTTCCCGTACATGTTATAGCTGTAGTAATATTCCCTTCAACCTGCAGAGTTGGGACCCATGGAATGTGTGCCATGCATTATTGCTTTAAAGGGTCTGCATTTGCTCACCCAATCTCACCATCCTCTCAGTCCCATGTGTTCAGCCTTATGCCACATCCAGCTGTCATTGTAGATAGGGTCATTCCAGGTTTCATCAGAGACCCTGAAGGAATTGTAAATAATTTCCCTTTTTTTTATTTTTGAAATTCCTTTTTATAGTTGGTTTGAGCTGATTCTCGCTGCCATGTTTATGCCAGTCTAGACACACTTGATTCCTTAAAGAGACATATCAATACATAGGTTTTAAGATTCTTACTAGTCACATATATTCCTCTGTGGGAAATATGGTGTTTTGAGTCCCTTTCACTGAGGAAGGTGTAGGTCTTGTCTATTCCATAGTTGGTTTTTTGAACGGTACCTTTGCTTATATCAAACTCTTGTTTTATGCATCACCCCACCTCTCCTTCCCCCTTAAGCAGGCATAAGAGTGTTTTCTAAATGTGAGACTCTGTTCTCTTTCCTAACTCAGTTCATGTGTAGCCATGTTTACAGGATCTTCATAAGTGATATCTTATGATAAGTTTCTTTTTCTGTGTGACTTATTTCACTTAGAATCATCGTACCTGAATCCACTCATTTTGCTGCTACTGGTCTTATGACATTGATTTCATGGCTGAGGGATATTCCATCGTACGTAAGTTCCACAATTTCTTAAACCCTTTTTGTCTTTCCTGGGATTTTTAAGGTGGACACAAGTTGAGGCTCTTTTAAGCAGTGCAAACCTAAATTTTGGGGTGGCTCTGGCTTATTGATTTTCAATTTTCCCAAGGTATATTCCTTAGCCCGAAAGTGCCCTTGGCTCTGTAGCTCTGTTGTTTATTTTTTTAGGGAACACAATGCACTCCTCCAGAGAGGCAGTTGGCAACTTACGTCCCGAACATCATCATAAAAAGTCTCCCAGTTTTCCAGCGCCTGTCTTGCCTTTCTGGTTTTTACACAATTTGCGGATGTCCCTTTTGACCGATGGGAAGTGATGATTCCTTGTAGTGCAGTTTCACATTGCCCGTTTGATTGCCTGGCCAAAAAGGTTCTATGTGTTTTCTCCTGAATATATTCAGGAGAAAACTCATACGCCCTTTTTGGCCAAGTGTATCATTGTAAAAGTTGTGCCCCTATTCCTGTGCTTTAAAGGCACTTCCAACGTACCTCTTGAAATCCGTTTCCGCCTATTCTGCCTCGCTTTCAAATCCGCCTCGTTGCCTTCCCTCAACAGATTTTTGCACGATAGTCCTTTACTCCTCTGCCAGTTTGTGAATTGCTGTGCCCCTGAGCTCCATTTTTCAACTCGTTATTTGTGAGCTGAATGCAAGTCCAAAATATTGGTTCAGGTCCTATACTGCTTCCCGGCGGGTGGCTGAGACTTTGGTTAATTCTTCTTCCTCCCGCGAAATTAGTGTCACATGTGCCCCTCCAAATACCTAACAGCTACTCTCTTATTGGTTCTCCCTCTTCCCTTTCATCCTCTGCCAAATTGGCAACTTGTGAGAACCAGGAGGTTAAAGGGGCTGTCTCTCCAAGTTGGGAGATTGATAGTAAAGCAAATGGAAAGTCAAACCGGAGCACCAGGATAGGGACTATTATTTGAGTTTTAGAAACCTTTCGTATTCACAGTGTGTCCATTCTCTAGGTTTCCCTTACATGTTATAGCTGTACTAATATTCCCTTCAACCTGGAGAGTTGGGACCCATGGAATGGGTGCCACTCATTATTGCTTTAAAGGGTTTGCATTTGCTCACCCAATCTCACCAATCCTCTCAGTCCCAAGTGTCCAGCCTTATGCCACATCCAGCTGTCATTGTAGATAGGGTCATTCCATGTTTCATCAGAGACCCTGAAGGAATTGTAAGAAATTTCCCTGTTTTTTTGTTTTGTTTTTGAAATTCCTTTTTATAGTGGGTTTGAGCTGATTCTCGCTGCCTTCTTTATGCCAGTCTAGACACACTTGATTCCCTTATGGAGACATATCTGTACATAGGTTTTAAGTTTCTTACTAGTCGGATATATTCCTCTGCGGGAAATTTGGGATTTTGAGTCCCTTTCACTGAGGAATGTGTAGGTCTTGTCTATTTCGTGTTTGGTTTTTGGAACGGTACCTGTGCTAATATCAAAATCTGATTTTATGCATCACCCCACCTCTCCTTCCCCCTTAAGCAGGCATAAGCCTTTTTTGTAAATGTGAGTCTCTCTTCGCTTTCCTAAATCAGTTCATATGTAGCCATGTTTACAGGATCTTCATAAGTGATATCTTATGATAAGTTTCTTTTTCTGTGTGACTTATTTCACTTAGAATCATCGTACCTGAATCCACTCATTTTGCTGCTACTGGCCTTATGACAGTGATTTCATGGCTGAGCGATATTCCATCATACGTAAGTACCACAATTTCTTGAACCATTTTTGTCTTTCCTGGGATATTTAAGGTGTACACAAGTTGAGGTTTTTGTAAGCAGTGCAGCCCTGAATGTTGGGGTGGATCTGTCTTATTTATTTTCAGTTTTCCCAAGGTATATTCCCTAGACTGGAAGTGCCCTTGGCTCTGTAGCTCTGTTTTTTACTTGTTTTAGGGAACAAAATGCACTCCTCCAGAGAGGCAGTTGGCAATTTACCTCCCGCCCATCAGCATAACAAGGCTCCCTGTTCTCCAGGGCCTGTCTTGCCTTTCTGGTTTTTACCCATTTTGTGGATGTCCCTTTTGACCAGTGGGAAGTGATACTTCTTTGTAGTGCAGATTTGCATTGCCCGCTTGCTTGCTTGTCCAAAATGGGCGTATGCGTTTTCTCCTGAATATATTCACGTGAAAATCCATATGCCCTTTATGGCCATTTCCATAATTTTCGAAGTTGTAATGCTTTTCCTGTGTTTAAAGGCGATTCCAATGTACCTCTTGAAATCTGTTTCATGCCATTCTGCCTCATTTTCCCTTCCGTCTCGTGGCTTTCCCTCAACAGATTTTTCGAAGAGAGTAGTCCTTTATAACTCTGCAGGTTAGTGAATTGCTGTGGCCCTGAGCTCCATTTTTCAACTCGCGTTTTTATGATCTGACCGCAAATCAACAGTTTTGCTTCTGGACTTATACTGGATCTGGGGGGCAGGCTGAGACTTTGGTTAATTCCTCTTAGTGATGGGAAATTAGAGAGTCATGTGGCCGTCCAAATGCCTACACCTACTCTCTCATTGGTTCTCTCTCTTCCCTTATATCCTCTGCACAATTTGCCAACTGTGCGAACCAGGAGGTTATAGGGGCTGACTTTCCAAGTTGGGAGATTGATAGTAAAGCAGTTGGAATGTCAAACTGGAGCACAAGGAGAGAAAAAAGTAGTAGAGTTTTAGAAACCTTTCACCATCAGATGGTTTCCATTCTCTAGGTTCCCATACACGTTATAACTGTAGTGATATTCCCTTCTACCTGGAGAGATGGGAACCATGGAATGGGTGGCAGGCATTATTGCTTTAAACGGTCTGCATTTTTTCACCCAATCTCACCAATCCTCTCAGTCCCAAGTGACCAGCCTTATGCCACATCCAGCTGTCATTGTAGATACGGTCATTACAGGTTTCATCAGAACCCCTGAAGGTATTGTGTAAGAATTTTACTGTTTTTATGTTTTGTTTTGAAATTCATTTTTATAGTGGGTTTGAGCTGATTCTCACTGCCATGTTTATGTCTTTCTAGACACACTTGGTTCCCTTATGGAGACATATCAATACATAGGTTTTAAAATTCTTAATAGTCAGATATATTTCTCTGCGGGGAATAGGGTTGGTGAGTTCCGTTCACTGAGGAAGGAGTAGGGCTTGTCTCTTCTGTTTTTGGATTATGGAACGGTACCTGTGCTAATATCAATCTTAGGTTTTGTTCATCTCCACACCTCTTTTTCCCCTTAAGCAAGTGTTAGATTGTTTTCTAAATCTGATACTCTGTTCTCTTCCCTAAATCAGTTCATATGTAGCCATGTTTACATTCTCTTCATAAGTGATATCTTATGTCAGAATGCACCATGGCCGTTCTCATAATAATGCTCCATGACCCCTGTCATCACAATGCACCATGACCTGGTTATCAAAATGCTCCATGTCCCTTGTCATCACAATTCTCCACGTCCTTGTCATCACAATGCTACATGACATTACTCATCAAAATGTTACATGCTCTTGTCATCAAAATTCACCTTCCACATGACATTGCAATGCTCCATGCACTTGTCATCACAATGCTCCATGCACATGTCATCACAAAGCTCCATGCACTTGTCATCACAGTGCTCCATGACCCATGTCATCACAATGCTCACTGACACCTGTCATCACAATGCTTCATGCCCCTTGTCATTACAGTGCTCCATGATGCTCGACATCACAATTACCCAAGGTCTCCTCATCACAATGCTCCATGGCCAATATCATCACAATTCTCCATAACCACTGTCATCACAACACTCCATGACACCTGACAACACAATGATTCGGGACTCTTGTCATCACAATGTTCCATTCCCTAGTCATCACAATGCTCCATGACACCGGTCATCACAATACTCCATGAATATTTACAGCCCAATGTTCCATGACCCTTGTCATCACAGTGATCCATGTCGTTCTCATCCCTATGCTCCATGACCACTGTTTTCACAATGCTCCTTGACACTTGTCATCACAGTGCTCCATGACAGCTGTCATCACAATGCTCCATGCCTTTGTCAGCAAAATGCTACATGACCTTGTCAATACAATGCTCTATTTGCTTGTCATCACAATCCTCCATGAAACTTGGGATCACATTGCTACATGCCCTTGTCATCACAATGCTCCGTGCTCCATGAAATCAAAAAGATCCATGACCCCTGTCATCACAATTCTCCAAGCCCTTGTGATCACCATGTTCCATAACATTTGTCATCACAACGCTCCATGATGCCTGTCATCACAATACTCCATGCCCTTTTCATCACAATGCTCCATGACCATTGTCATCACAATTCTCAATACACTTGTCATCACAATGCTCCCTGACACTTGTCGTCAGAATGCTCCTTGAACACTGTCACGAAAAGGCTCCATGCCTTTTTCATCACAATGCCCCATGCCGTTTTCATCACAATGCTCCATGCCATTGTCATCAAAATACTCCACAAGCTAGTCATCAGAATGCTCCATGACACTTGTCATCACAATTCTCCATGCACTTGTCAGCACAATGCTCCCTGACCCTTGTCATCACAATGCTCCAAGCCATTGTCATCACAGTGCTCCATTACCTTTGTCATCAGAATCCTCCATGACACTTGGCATCACAATGCTCCATGCCATTGTCATCAGAATGGGCCATTACATATGTCATCACAATGCTCCCTGACACCTGTCTTCACAATACTTCATGACCTACCTGGTCATCACAGTGCTCCATGCCCTTGTCAGCTCAATGCTCCATGACCCCTGTCATCACAATGCTCCGTGGCTCCAGTCATCACAATGCTTCATGACCTTTGTCACCACAATGGTCCATGCCCTCGTCATCAACAGTCTCTGTGACCTTTTTAACCACAATGCTCCATGAACTTTTCATCACAATGCTCTTTGACCCTTGATATCACAATGCTCCATGCACTTGTCAGCACAATGCTCCATGACACATGTCACCACAATGCTCCATGACTCCTGTCATCACAGTGCTCCGTAACTCCAGTCATCACAATGCTTCATAACGTTTGTCATCACAATGGTCCATGCCCGTGTCATCACAAGGCTCTGTGACCTTTGTAACCACAATGATCCATGAAGTTTTCATCACAATTCTCTGTGACCCTTTTCATCACAATGCTCCATTTCTTTGTGAGAACAATGGTCCATGACCATTGTCTTCAAAATGTGCCACGCGCATTTCATCACAACGGTCCACAAAATTGTCATTGCCATGCTCCATAAACCTTGTAATAACAGTGCTCCATGCACTTCTCATCAAAATGCTCTCTCACCAGAGATATCACAGTGTTCCATCACTAGTCATCACAATACTCTCTCACCCCTGTAATCTCAATGTTCCATGACCCTTTCATCACACTGCTACATCCCCTTATCGTCACAATGTTCCATGACCACTGACATCAAAATGTTCCATAACCCCTGTCATCAAAATGCTCCATGATCCTTTTCATCCCAAAGCTCCAAGACCCCTGACATCACAATGTTCTATAACCCCTGCCATCAAAATGTTCCATTACACTTTTCGTCAAATTGCTGCATGACCCGATAATCAGAATGCTCCCTGCACTTCTCATCACAATGCACCGTGCCCTTGTAATCAAAATGCTCCATGACTTGTCATCACAAAGCTCCATGACCCATGGCATCACAATGCTCCATGTCATTGTCATCACAATGCTCAATTAACCCTCCCATCATATTGCTCAATGCCCTTGTCATCACAAAGCTCCATGACACTTGTCATCAAAATGCTCGATGCCCTTCTTATCACAATGCTCCGTGCCCTTGTCATTACAATCCTGCATGACCCGTGTATCATAGTGTTCTGTACCCTTGTCATCACAATGCTCCATGCCCACTCTCATCACAATAATCCCAGAAACATTTCAGAGCAATGTTCCATACCCTTCTTATCACAATGCTCCAGTACCTCTGTCATAACAATGCACCATGACCCCTGGCATCACAATGTAACACGGCCTAATCATCACAAGGTTCCATGACACCTGTCATCACAATGCTGAAGGCCGCTTAAATCACAATGCTCCATGCCCTTGTAATCACAAAACTCCATGACACATGTCATCAGAATGTTCCATGCCCTTCACATTCCAATGCTCCATGCCCTTGTCATCACACTGCTCCAAGACCCCTGTAAACACAAGTCTCCATGCCCCTTTTCATCTCAATGCTCCATGAACCCTGTCATCACAATGCACCATGCCCATCATCATAATGCTTCAGGCTATTGTCATCACAATGAAATCAATATTCTCCATGACCTCTGTCATCATAATGCTCCAAAACCTTGTGATCACAATGTTCCATAACACTTATCACCACAACACGCCATGACGCTCATCATCACAATTATCCATGGTCTTCTCATCACAATGGTCCATGATCTTTGTCATCACAATGCTCAATACACTTGTCATCACAATGCTCCCTGACACTTGTCTTCAGTATGCTCCTTGTACCCAGTCATTGAAAGGCTCCATGCCTTTGTCATCACAATAATCCATGCCCTTGTCATCACAATGCTCCAAGACCCCTGTAATGAAAATGCTCCATGACCCTTTTCATCAGAATGCTCCATGAGATTTGTCATCACAAGTCTCCATTGTCTTCTAATCACAATGCTCCAGGACCTTGTCATCACCATGCTCCATTCCCTTGTCATCACAATGCTCCATGACCCCTGTCATCATAATACTCCATGAATATTTTCAGCCCAATGCTCCATGAAACTTGCCATCACAATGATCCATGCCCTTGTCATCCCAATGCTCCTTGACCCATGTATTCACAATGCTCAATGACGCTTGTCATCACAGTGCTCCATGACCCCTGTCATCACAATGATCCATGCCTTTGTCAGCAAAATGCTACATGGCCTTGTCATTACAATGCTCTATGCGCTTGTCATCACAATACTCCATTACCATTGTCATCACAATCCTCCATGAATCTTGGGATCACACTGCTTCATGCCCTTGTCATCAAAATGCTCCATGCTCCTTGAAATCAAAATGATCCATGACCTCTGTCATAAAAATACTCAAATCCCATGGGATCACCTTGTTCCATAACACGTGTCATCACAACGCTCCATGATGCCTGTCATCACAATACTCCATGCCCTTTTCATCACAATGCTCCATGACCTTTGTCATCACAATTCTGAATACACTTGTCATCACAAGGCTCCCTGATACTTGTCGTCAGAATGCTCCTTGAAACCTGTCACGAAAAGGCTCCTTGCCTTTTTCATCACAATGCCCCATGCCGTTTTCATCACAATGCTCCATGCCATTGTCATCAAAATACTCCACAAGCTTGTCATCAGAATGTTCCATGACCCTTGTCATCACAAATCTCCATGCACTTGTCAGCAAAATGCTCCCTGACCCTTGTCATCACAATGCTCCAATCCATTGTCATCACAATGCTCAAGTATCTTTGACAGCAGAATCCAACATGACAATTGGCATCACAATTCTCCATGCCCTTGTCATAACAATGCCCCATTCCAAATGTCATCACAATAATCCATGAAACTAAAGAGACCACTGTTCCATCCCCTTGTCATCACAATGCTCCATGCCCTTGTTATCACAATGCTCCATGACCCTTGTCATCACAATGCTCCATGACTCCAGTCATCACAATGCTTCATGAACTTTGTCATCACAATTGTCCATGTCCTCGTCATCAACAGTCTCTGTGACCTTTTTAACCACAATGCTCCATGAAATTTTCATCACAATGCTCTTTGACCTTGTCATCAAACTGCTCTATTCCTTTCTCATCACAATGCTCCATGACACATGTCATCACAATGCACCATGCACTTGTCATCACAGTGCTCCACAAATTTGTCATCACAATACACCATAAAACTTGTCATCACAATGCTCCATGTACTTCTCATCAAAATGCTCTCTCACCACTGATATCACAATGCTACCTCACTATTTGTCACAATAATCCCTCACCACTGTCATCACAATGATTCATGGCATCTGTCATCACAATGCTACATGCACTTATCATCACAATGTTCGATGACCCCTGACATCAAAATGTTCCATAACACCTGTCATCAAACTGCTCCATGATCCTTTTCATCAAAATGCTCCATGACCCCTGACATCACAATGTTCCATAACACCTGTCATCAAAATGTTCCATGACAGTTTTCATCAAATTGTTCCATGACCCTGTCATCAAAATGCTCCCTGCCCTTCTCATCAAAATGCACCACACCCTTGTCATCAAAATGCTCCATGACTTGTCATCACAATGCTCCATGCCCTTGCCATCTCAATGCTCCATTACCCCAGTCATAACAATGTTCCATGACCTGTGCTATCACGATGTTGCATGGCCTTGTCATCACAAAGCTCCATGACCCTTCTCATCACAATCCTCCAAGAACCCTCTAATCACAATGCTCTATGCCCTTTTCATCTCAATGATCCATGAACCCTGTCATCACAATGCACCATGCCCATCATCATAATGCTTCATGCTATTGTCATCACAATGAAATCAAAATGCTCCATGAACTCTGTCATAAAAATGCTCCAAACCCTTGTGATCACAATATTCCATATCACTTATCATCACAATGCCCCATGACGCTCGTCATCACAGTTATCCATGGTCTTCTCCTCAGAATGCTCCATGACCTTTGTCATCACAATGCTCAGTACACTTGTCATCAACATGTTCCCTGACACTTGTTGTCTGCATGCTCCTTGAATCCAGTTATGACAAGGCTCTATGCATTTTTCATCACAATGATCCATGCCCTTTTCATCACAATGCTCCAAGACCCCTGTAATCACAATGCTCCATGCCCTTGTCATCACAAAGCTCAATGATGCATGGCATCAGAATGCTCCTTGGCCTTCTCCTCACAATGCTCCATGCCCTAGTCATCACAATGTGCCAAGACCCCTCTAATCACAATGCTCCATGCCCATTTTCATCTGTATGCTCCAGGAGACTTGTCATCACAAGGCTCCATGGTTTTCTCATCACAATGCTCCAGGACCTTGTCATCACAATGCTTCCTGACCTTGTCATGAAAATTCTCAATGGCCATTGTCATCATAATGCTCCTAGCCCTAGTCATCACAATACTCCATTATATTTGTCATCACAATCCTCCACTACATTTGGCATCACAATACTCCCAGCCATTGTCATCGCAATGGACCATGACATATGTCATCACAATGCTCCCTGACACCAGTCTTCAAAATACTCCATGACCTTCTCTTCACAATGATCCATGCCCTTGTCATCACAATGAACCATGTCCACTGTCATAACAATAATCTATGAATATTGTCAGACCAATGCTCCATGCCCCAGTCATCACAATGCTCCATGCCCTTGTCATCACAATGATCCATGACTTGTCATCACAATGCTCCAAGACCCCTGTAATCACCATGCTCCATGCCCCTTTTCATCAGAATGCTCCATGAGAATTGTCATCATAAGAATCCATGGTCTTCTCATCACAATTCTGCAGGACCTTGTCATCACCATGCTCCATTACCTTGTCATCACAATGCTCCATGACCCCTGTCATCACAATAATCCATGAATATTTTCAGCCCAATGCTCCACGACCTATTCATCACAATGCTCCATGGCCAATATCATCTCAATGCTCCATGACCACTGTCATCACAACACTCCATGACACATGACGACACAATGATCCGGGACTCTTGTCATCACAATGCTCCATTCCCTACTCATCACTATGCTCCATGACCCCTGTCATCACAACACTCCATGAAAATTTTCAACCCTGTGCTCCATGACATTTGTCATCACAATGATCCATGCCCTTGTCATCCCAATGCTCCATGAACCCTGTATTCACAATGATCTGTGATGCTAGTCATCACAGTGCTCCATGACACATGTCATTACAATGCTCCATGCCTTTGTCAGCAAAATGCTACTTGACCTTGTCGTTACAATGCTCTATGCACTTGTCATCACAATACTCCATTTCCATTGTCATCACAATCCTCCATGAAACTTGGGATCACATTGCTTCATGCCCTTGTCATCACAATGCTCCATGCTCCTTGAAATCAAAATGATCCATGACCTCTGTCATCACAATGCTCCAAAATCTTGTGATCACAATGATCCATAACACTTGTCATCACAACGCTCCATGATGCCTGTCATCACAATACTCCATGCCCTTTTCATCACAATGCTCCATAACCTTTGTCATCACAATTCTCAATACACTTGTCATCACAAAGCTCCCTGACACTTGTCTTCAGAATGCTCCTTGAACCATGTCACGAAAAGGCTCCATTACTTTTTCATCACAACGCCCCATGCCGTTTTCATCACAATGTTCCTTGCCATTGTCATCAAAATACTCCACAAGCTTGTCATCAGAATTCTCCATGACCCTTGTCATCAGAATTCTCCATGCACTTGTCAGCACAATGTTCCCTGACCCTTGTCATCACAGTGCTCCAAGCCATTGTCATCACAATGCTCCATTACATTTGTCATCAGAATTCTCCATGACACTTGGCATCACAATGCTCCATGCCATTGTCATCAAAATGGGCCATTACATATGTCATCACAATGCTCCCTGACACCTGTCTTCACAATACTGCTTGACCTGGTCATCACAATGCTCCATGCCCTTGTCATCACAATGCACCATTCCAACTGTCAACGCAATAATCCATGAAACTTATTAGACCAATGCTCCATGCCCTTGTCATCACAATGTTCCATGCCCTTGTTATCACAATGCTCCATGACCCCGTCATCATAATGCTCCATGACTCCAGTCATCACAATGCTCCATGACCTTTTTCATCACAATGATCAGTACACTTGTCATCAAAATGTTCCCTGACACTTGTTGTCTACATGCTCCTTGAATCCTGTCATGACAAGGCTGCATGCATTTTTCATCACAATGATCCATGCCCTTTTAATCACAATGCTCCAAGACCCCTGTAATCAAAGTGCTCCATGCCCTTGTCATCACAATGCTCAATGACGCATGCCATCAGAATGCTCCTTGGCCTTCTCCTCACAATTCTCCATGCCCTTGTTATCACAATGTGCCAAGACCCCTCTAATTACAATGCTCCATGCCCATTTTCATCAGTATGCTCCAGGAGACTTGTCATCACAAAGCTCCATGTTTTTCTCATCACAGTGCTCCAGGACCTTGTCATCACAATGCTTCACGACCTTGTCATGAAAATTCTCAATGGCCATTGTCATCATAGTGCTCCAAGCCCTAGTCATCACAATGCTCCATGAACCCTCTCATCACATTGCTCCATGCCCTTGTCATCACAAAGCTCCATGACACTTGTCATCACAATGCTCGATTCCCTTCTCATCACAATGCCCCATGCCCTTGTCATTACAATCCTCCATGACCCATGTATCACAGTGTTCCATGCCCTTATCATCCCAATGCTCTATGCCCACTCTCATCACAATAATCTATGAAACATTTCAGACCAATGCTTCATGCCCTTCTCATCACAATGCTCCTTTACCTCTGTCATAACAATGCTCCATGACACCTGCCATCACAATGTTCCACGGCCTTATCATCAGAAGGCTCGAAGACACTTGTCATCACAGTGCTCCACGACCCCTCTAATCAAAATGCTCCATGCCCTTGTCATCAAAAAGCTCCATGACGCATGTCATCAGAATGTTCCATGGCCCTTTCATCACTATGCTCCATGCCCTTGTCATCACAATGCTCCAAGACCCTTGTAATGAAAATGCTCCATGCGTGTTTTCATCTCAAAGCTCCATGAACCCTGCCATCACAATGGACCATGCCCATCATCATAATGCTTCAGGCTATTGTCATCACAATGAAATCAATATTCTCCATGACCTCTGTCCTCATAAAGCTCCAATCCCTTGTGATCACAGTGTTCCATAACACTTATCATCACAACACCCCATGACGCTCATCATCACTATTATCCATGGTCTTCTCATCACAATGCTCCATGACCTTTGTCATCACAATGCTCAATACACTTGTCATCACAATGCTCCCTGACACTTGTCATCAGTATGCTCCATTAACCCTGTCATGACACGTCTCCATGCCTTTTTCATCACAATGATCCATGCCCTTTTAATCATAATGCTCCAAGACCCCTGAAATCACAAAGCTCCATGACTTTGTCATCACAAAGCTCAATGACGCATGTCATCAGAATTCTCCATGGCCTTCTTCTCACAATGCTCCATGCCCTTGTCATCACAATGCTCCTAGACTCCTGTAATCACAATGCTCCATGTCCCTTTTCATCAGAATGCTCCATGAGACTTGTCATCACAAGGTCCATTGTCCTCTCATCAAAGTGCTCCAGGAACTTGTCATCAAAATGCTCCATGATCCCTGTCATCACAATACTCCATGAATATTTTCAGCCCAATGCCCTATGACTTTCTCATCAAAATGCTCCATCACCCCTGTCATCACAATACTCCATGAATATTTTCAGCCCAATGCTCCATGACATTTGTCATCACAATGATCCATGCCCTTGTCATCACAATGCTCCATGACCCCTGTATTCACAATGCTCCGTGACGCTTGTCATCACAGTGCTCCATGACACCCGTCATAACAATGCTCCATGCCTTTTTCAGCAAAATGCTACCTGACCTTGTCATTGCAAAGCTCTATTCGCTTGTCATCACAACACTCCATTACCATTGTCATCACAGTCCTCCATGAACATTGGGATCACATTGCTTCATGCCCTTGTCATCACAATGCTCCATGCTCCTTGAAATCAAAATGCTCCATGACCTCTGTCATCACAATGCTCCAAAACCTTGTGATCACAATGTTCCATAACACTTGTCATCACAACGCTCCATGATGCCTGTCATCACAATACTCCATGCCCTTTTCATCACAATGCTCCATGACCTTTGTCATCACAAATCTCAATACACTTGTCATCACAATGCCTCATGCCTTTTTCATCAAAATGCTCCATGCCATTGTCATCAAAATACTCCACAAGCTTTTCATCAGAATACTCCATGACCCTATTCATCACAATTCTCCATGCACCTGTCAGCACATTGTTCCCTGACCCTTGTCATCACAATGCTCCAAGCCATTGTCATCACAATGCTCCATTACCTTTCTCATCAGAATCCTCCATGACCCTTGTCGTCACAATGCTCCAAGCCATAGTCATCACAATGCTCCATTAGCTTTCTCATCAGAATCCTCCATGACCCCTGTCATCACAATGCTACATCCCCTTATGATCACAATATTCCATAACCCCTGTCATCAAAATGCTCCATGACCCTTTTCATCCCAATGCTCTATGACACCTGGCATCACAATGTTCTATATCCCCTGTCATCAAAATGTTCCATTACACTTTTCATCAAATTTCTGCATGACCCTGTCATCAAAATGCTCCCTGCCCTCCTCATCACAATGCACCACACATTTGTCATCAAAATGCTCCATGACCTTTGTCATCACAAAGCTCCATGACCCTTGGCATCACAATGCTCCATGTCATTGTCATCACAATTCTACATGAACACTCTCATCACATTGCTCCAAGCCCTTGTCATCACAAAGCTCCATGACACTTGTCATCACAATGCTCGATGCCCTTCTCATCACAGTGCTTCATGCCCTTGTCATTACAATCCTCCATGACCCATATATCACAGTGTTCCATGCCCTTGTCATCACAATGCTCCATGCCCACTCTAATCACAATAATCCATGAAAGATTTCACACCAATGCTCAATGCCCTTCTCATCTCAATGCTCCATTACCTCTGTCATAACAATGCTCCATGACCCGTGCCATCACAATGATCCACGGCCTTGTCATCACAAGACTCCATGACCCTTGTCATCACAATGCACCAAGACCCATGTAAACAGAAGGCTCCATGCGCTTGTCATCACAAAGCTCTGTGACGCATGTCATCAGAATGTTCCATGGCCTTCTCCTCACCATGCTCCATGCACTTGTCATCACAATGCTCCATGACCCCTGTAATCACATTGTTCCATGAGCCTTTTCATCTCAATGCTCCATGAACCCTGTCATCACAATGAACCATGCCCATCATCATGATGCTTCAGGCTATTGTCATCACAATGAAAGAAATTCTCCATGACCTCTGTCATCATAATGCTCCAAACCCTTGTGATCACAATGTTCCTTAACACTTATCATCACAACACACCATGACGCTCATCATCACAATTATCAATGGTCTTCTCATCACAATGCTCCATTACCTTTGTCATCAGAATTCTCTATGACACTTGGCATCACAATGCTCCATGCCATTGTCTTCACAATGGGCCATTACATATGTCATCACAATGCTCCCTGACACCTGTCTTCACAATACTGTATGTCCTGGTCATCACAATGCTCCATGCCCTTGTCATCACAATGCGCCATTCCAACTCTCATCGCAATAATCCATGAAATTTATTATACCAATGCTCCATGCCCTTGTCATCACAATGCTCCAATCCCTTGTTATCACATTGTTCCATGACCCCTGTCATCACAATGCTCCGTGACTTCATTCATCACAATGATTCATGACCTTTATCATCACAATGGTCCATGCCCTCGTCATCAACAGTCTCTGTGACCTATTTAACCATAATGCTCCATGAACTTTTCTTCACAATGCTCTTTGTAATTTGTCATCACAATCCTATATGCCTTTCTCAGCACAATGCTCCATGACCCTTGTCATCACAATGCTCCATGCGCTTGTCAGCACGATGCTCCATGACACATGTCACCAAAATGCACCATGCGCTTGTCATCACAGTGCTCCACAATCTTGTCCTCACAATGCTCCATAAAACTTGTCATCACAATGCTCCATGCACTTCTCATCAAAATGCTCTCTCACCACTGATATCACAATGTTACATCACTATTCGTCACAATACTCACTCACCCCTGTCATCACAATGTTCCATGACTCCTGTCATCACAATGCTACATGCACATATCATCACAATGTTCGATGGCCCCTGACATCACAATGTTCCATAAACCCTGCCATCAAAATGCTCCCAAAATCTTTTCATCAAAATGCTCCATCACCCCTGGCATCACAATGTTCCATAACACCTCTCATCAAAATATTCCATGACAATTTTCATCAAATTGCTCCATAACCCTGTCATCACAATGCTCCCTGCCCTTGTCCTCACAATGCACAACACCCTTGTCTTCAAAATCCTCCATGACCTTTGTCATCCCAAAGATCCATGACCCTTGGCATCACAATGTTCCATGTCATTGTCATCACAATGCTCCATGAATGCATTCATCACATTGCACAATGCCATTATCATCACAAAGCTCCATGACACATGTCATCAGAATGCTCCATGGCTTTCTCATCACAATCCTCCATGCCATTGCCATCACAATGTTCCATTACCCCTGTCATAACAATGCTCCATGACCCCTGCCATCACGATGTTCCATGGCCTTGTCATCACAAGGCTCCATGACCATTCTCATCACAATGCTCCTAGACCCCTGTAATCACAATGTTCCATGACCCCTGTCATCACAATGCTACATCCCCTTATCATCATAATGTTCCATGACCCCTGTCATCACAATGCTACATCCCCTTATCATCACAATGTTCTATAACCCCTGTCATCAAAATGTTCCATTACAATTTTCATCAAATTGCTGCATGACACTGTCATCAAAATGCTCCCTGCCCTTCTCATCACAATGCACCACGCCCTTGTCATCAAAATGCTCCGTGACTTTTGTCATCACAAAGCTCCATGACCCTTGACATCACAATGCTCCATGTCATTGTCATCACAATGCTCCATGAACCCTCTCATCACATTGCTCCATGCCCTTGTCATCACAAAGCTCCATGACACTTGTCATCACAGTGCTCGATGCCCTTCTCATCACTATGCTCCATGCCCTTGTCATTACAATCCTCTATGATCATTGTATCACAGTGTTCGGTGCTCTTGTCATCACAATGCTCCATGCCCACTCTCATCACAATAATCCATGAAATATTTCACACCAATGCTTCCTGTCCTTCTCATCACAATGCTCCATTACAACTGTCATAACAATGTTCCATGACCCCTGACATCACAATGTTCCATGGCCTTGTCATTCACAAGGCTCCATGACACTTGTCATCACAATGTTCCAAGACCCCTGTAATCACAATGCTCCATGCCCTTGTCATCACAAAGCTCCATGACGCATGTCATTAGAATGTTCCATGGACTTCTCATCACAATGCTCCATGCCCTTGTCATCACAATGCTCCAAGACACATTTTTTCACAATGCTCCATGCCCCTTTTCATCTCAAAGCTCCATGAATCCTATCATCACAGTGCACCATGCCCAATATCATAATGCTTCAGGGTATTTTCATCATAATGAAATCAAAATGCTCCATGACCTCTTTCATCACAATGCTCCAAACCGTTGGGATCACAATGTTCCATAACACTTCTCATCACAACAACCCATGATGCTCATAATCACAATTATCCATGGTCTTCTCATCACTATGCTCCATAAACTTTGTCATCACAATGCTCAATACACTTGTCATCACAATGCTCCCTGACACTTGTCGTCAGTATGCTCCTTGAACACTGTCATGACAAGGCTCCATGCCTTTTTCATCACAATGTTCCATGCCCTTTTCATCACAATGCGCCAAGACACCTGTAATCACAATGCTCCATGCACTTGTCATCACAGTGCTCCATGACGCATTCATCAGAATGCTCCATGGCCTTCTCTTCACATTGCTCCATGCCCTTGTCATCACAATGCTCCAAGACCCCTGTAATCACAATGCTCCATGCCGCTTGTCATTATAGCGCTCTATGATGCTCGTCATCACAATTATCCATGGTCTTCTCATCACAGTGCTCCACGGTCTTGCCATCACAATGCTCCATGCCCTGGTCATCACAATGCTCTATGTTCCCTGTCATCACAATTCTCCACGTTCTGGGCATCACTATGTTCCATGACACTTCCCATCACAGTGTTAAATGCTTTGTCATCACAATACTCCACAAGCTTGTCATCAGAATACTCCATGACCCTTGTCATCACAATGATCCATGACCCCTGTCATCACAATGCTCCATGAGACCTATCATCACAATGCTCCATGCTCCTTTTCATTACAGTGCTCCATGTTGCTCGTCACCAGAATTATCCATGGACTTCTCATCACAGTGCTCCACAGTCTTGCCATAACAATGCTCCATGCCCTGGTCATCAGAATGCTCAATGTCCCTTGTCATCACAATTCTCCACGTCCTTGTCATCACAATGCTCCATGACCGTTCTCTTCACAATGTTACATGCTCTTGTCATCACAATTCTCCATGCACTTTTCATCGCAGTGCCCCATGACCCCTGTCATAGCAAGCTCCATTCATTTGTCATCACAATGCTTCACGAACTTTTCATCAAAATTCTCAATGGCCGTTGTCATCACAATGCTCCATGCGCTTGTCATCACAAAGCTCCATGACACATGTCATCAGAATGTTCCATGGCCTTCTCATCAAAATGCTCCATTCCCTTTTCATTACAGTGCTCCAAGACCCCTGTAATCACAATGCTCCATGCCCCTTTTCATCTCAATGCTCCATGAACCCTGTCATCACAATGCATCATACCCTTCATCATAATGCTTCCGGCTATTGTCAGCACAATGAAATCAAAATTCTCCATGACCTCTGTCATCAGAATGCTCCATGACCCCTGTCATCACAATACTCCATGAATATTTTCAGCCCAATGCTCCATGACACTTGTCATCAAAATGATCCATGCCCTTGTCATCCCAATGCTCCATGACCCCTGTATTCACAATGCTTCGTGACGCTTGTCATCACAGTGCTCCATGACACCTGTCATCACAATGATCCAAGGCTTTGACAGCAAAATGCTACATGACCTTGTCATTACAATGCTCTATTCACTTGTCTTCACAATACTCCATTACCATTGTCATCACAATCCTCCATGAACATTGGGATCACATTGTTTCATGCCTTTGTCATCACAATGATCCATGCTCATAGAAATCAAAATGATCCATGACCTCTGTCATCACAATGCTCCAAAACCTTGTGATCACAATGTTCCATAACACTTGTCATCACAACGCTCCATGCTACCTGTCATCACAATACTCCATTCCATTTTCATCACAATGCTCCATGACCTTTGTCATCACAATTCTCAATACACTTGTCATCACAATGCTCCCTGACACTTGTTATCAGAATGCTCCTTGAACCCTGTCACGAAAAGGCTCCATGCCTTGTTCATCACAATGCCCCATGCCGTTTTCATCACAATGCCCCATGCCATTGTGATCAAAATACTCCACAAGCTTGTCCTCAGAATGCTCCATGACCCTTGTCATCACAGTTATCCATGCACTTGTCAGCACAATGCTCCCTGACCCTTGTCATCACAATGCTCCAAGCCATTGCCATCACAATGCTCCATTACCTTTGTCATCAGAATCCTACATGACACTTGGCATCACAATGCTCCATGCCATTGTCATCACAATGGGCCATTACATATGTCATCACAATGCTCCCTGACACCTGGCTTCACAATACTGCATGACCTGGTCATCACAATGCTCCATGCCCTTGTCATCACAATGCGCCATTCCAACTGTCATCGCAATAATCCATGAAATATATTAGACCAATGCTTCATGCCCTTGTCATCACAATGCTCCATGCCCTTTTTAGCACAATGCTCCATGACCCCTGTCATCACAATGCTCCGTGACTCCAGTCATCACAATGCTTCATGACATTTGTCATCACAATGGTCCATGCCCTCGTCATCAACAGTCTCTGGGACATTTTTAACCACAATTCTCCATGAACTTTTCATCACAATGCTCTTTGACCCTTGTTATCACAATGCTCTATGCCTTTCTCAGCACAATGCTCCATGACCATTGTCATCACAATGCTCCATGCGCTTGTCAGCACGATGCTCCATGACACATGTCATCACAATGCACCATGGGCTTGTCATCACAGTGCTCCACAATCTTGTCATCACAACGCTCCATAAACCTTGTCATCACAATGCTCCACGCAATTCTCATCGAAATGCTCTCTCACCACAGATATCACAATGTTACATCACTATTCGTCACAATACGCCCTCACCCCTGTCATCACAATATTCCATGACTCCTGTCATCACAATGCTACATGCACTTATCATCACAATGTACGATGACCCCTGACATCACAATGTTCCATAACCCCGTCATCAAATTGCTCCGTGACCCTTTTCATCAAAATGTTCCATGACCCCTGACATCACAATGTTCCATAACCCCTGTCATCAAAATGTTCCATGACACTTTTCATCAAATTGCTCCATGACCCTGTCATCGCTATGCTCCCTGCCCTTCTCATCACAATGCACAAAGCCCTTGTCATCAAAATGCTCCATGACCTTTGTCATCACAAAGATCCATGACCCTAGGCATAACAATATTCCATGTCATTCTCATCACAATGCTCCATGAACGATCTCATCACATTGCTCCATGCACGTTTCATCACAAAGATCCATGAAACATGTCATCAGAATGCTCCATGGCCTTCTCTTCACAATGCTCCATGGCCTTGCCATCACAATGCACCATGTCCACTGTCATCACAATAATCTATGAAACTTGTCAGACCAATGCTCCATGACCCTGTCATCACAAAGCTCCATGCCCTTGTCATCACAATGCTCCATGACCCATGTCATCACAATGCTCCGTGACTCCAGTCATCACAATGCTTCATAATGTTTGTCATCACAATGGTCCATGCCCGCGTCATCACAAGGCTCTGTGACCTTTGTAACCACAATGCTCCATGAACATTTCATGACAATGCTCCGTGACCCTTGTCATCACAATGCTCAATGCCTTTGTCAGAACAATACTCAATGACCCTTGTCATCACACTGTGCCACATGCTTTTCATCACAACGGTCCACAACCTTGTCATTGCTATGCTCCATAAAACTTGAAATCACAATGCTCCATGCACTTTTCTTCCAAATGCTCTCTCACCAGAGATATCACAATGTTCCATCCCTAGTCATCACAATACTCCCTCACCCTGGTAATCACAATGTTCCATGACCGCTGTCATCACAATGCTCCATCCCCTTATCATCACAATGTTCCATAACCCCTGTCATCAAAATGCTCCATGACCCTTTTCATCCCAAAGCTCCATGATCCCTGGCATCACAATGTTCTATAACCCCTGTCATCAAAATGTTCCATTACACTTTTCATCAAATTGCTGCATGACCCTGTCATCAAAATGCTCCCTGCACTTCTCATCACAATGCACCACACCCTTGTCATCAAAATGCTCGATGACTTTGTCATCACAAAGCTCCATGACCCTTGGCATCACAATGCTCCATGTCATTGTCATCACAATGCTCCATGAACCCTCTCATCACATTGCTCCATGCCCTTGTCTTCACAATGCACCATACGCTTGTCATCACAGTGCTCCACAATCTTGTCATCACAATGCTCCATAAAATTTGTCATCACAATGCTCCATGCACTTCTCATCAAAATGCTCTCTCACCGTGATATCACAATGCTACATCAGTATTTGTCACAATACTTCCTCACCCCTGTCATCACAATGTCCCATTACTCCTGTCATCAAAATGTTCCATGACACTTTTCATCCAATTGCTCCATGACCCTGTCATCACAATGCTCCCTGCCCTTCTCATCACAATGCACCACGCCCTTGTCATCAAAATGCTCCGTGACTTTTGTCATCACAAAGCTCCATGACCCTTGACATCACAATGCTCCATGTCATTGTCATCACAATGCTCCATGAACCCTCTCATCTTATTGCTCTTGCCCTTGTCATCACAAAGCTCCATGACACTTGTCTTCACAATGCTCGATGCCCTTCTCATCACAATGCTCCATGCCCTTGTCATTAAAATCCTCTATGATCATTGTATCACAGTGTTCCATGCTCTTGTCATCACAATGCTCCATGCCCATTCTCTTCACAATAATCCATGAAACATTTCACACCAATGTTTCCTGTCCTTCTCATCACAATGCTCCATTACAACTTTCATAACAATGTTCCATGACCCCTGCCATCACAATGTTCCACGGCCTTGTCATTCACAAGGCTTCATGACACTTGTCATCACAATGTTACAAGACCCCTGTAATCACAATGCTCCATGCCCTTTTCATCACAATGCTCCATGACGCATGTCATCAGAATGTTCCATGGACTTCTCATCGCAATGCTCCATGACCTTGTCATCACAATGCTCCAAGACACTTTTTATCACAATGCTCCATCCCCCTTTTCATCTCAAAGCTCCATGAATCCTATCATCACAATGCACCATGCCCATTATCATAATGCTTCAGGGTATTTTCATCACAATGAAATCAAAATGCTCCATGACCTCTGTCATCACAATGCTCCAAACCGTTGGGATCACAATGTTCCATAACACTTCTCATCACAACAACCCATGATGCTCATAATCACAATTATCCATGGTCTTCTCATCACTGTGCTCCATAACCTTTGTCATCACAATGCTCAATACACTTGTCATCACAATGCTCCCTGACACTTGTCGTCAGTATGCTCCTTGAACACTGTCATGACAAGGCTCCATGCCTTTTTCATCACAATGATCCATGCCCTTTTCATCACAATGGTCCAAGACACCTGTAATCACAATGCTCCATGCACTTGTCATCACAGTGCTCCATGACGCATTCATCAGAATGCTCCATGTCCTTCTCTTCACAATGCTCCATGCCCTTGTCATCACAATGCTCCAAGACCCCTGTAATCACAATGCTCCATGCCGCTTGTCATTATAGCGCTCCATGACGCTCGTCATCACAATTATCCATGGTCTTCTCATCACAGTGCTCCACGGTCTTGCCATCACAGTGCTCCATGCCCTGGTCATCACAATGCTCTATGTTCCCTGTCATCACAATTCTCCACGTTCTTGGCATCACTATGTTCCTTGACACTTCCCATCACAGTGTTAAATGCTTTGTCATCACAATACTCCACAAGCTTGTCATCAGAATACTCCATGACCCTTGTCATCACAATGATCCATGACCCCTGTCATCACAATGCTCCATGAGACGTATCATCACAATGCTCCATGCCCTTTCTCATTACAGTGCTCCATGATGCTCGTCACCAGAATTATCCATGGTCTTCTCATCACAGTGCTCCACGGTCTTGCCATAACTATGCTCCATGCCCTGGTCATCACAATGCTCCATGTCCCTTGTCATCACAATTCTCCACGTCCTTGTCATCACAGTGCTCCATGACAGTTCTCATCACATTGTTACATGCTCTTGTCATCACAATTCTCCATGCACTTTTCATCGCAATGCCCCATGACCCCTGTCATAGCAAGCTCCATTCCTTTGTCATCACAGTGCTTCACAAATTTTTAATCAAAATTCTCAAAGGCCGTTGTCATCACAATGCTCCATGCCCTTGTCATCACAATGCTCCAAGCCCTTGTCGTCACAGTGCTCCATTACCTTTGTCATCACAATCCTCCATGTCACTTGGCATCACAATGCTCCATGTCATTGTCATCACAATGGAACATGAAATATGCCATCACAATGCTTCCTGACACCTGTCTTCACAATACTCCATGACCATGTCATCACAATGCTCCATTCCCTTGTCATCACAATGTGCCATGCCCACTGTCAACACAACTATCCATGAAACTTGTCAGACCAATGCTTCATGCTCCTGTCATCACAATGCTACATGACCCCAGTCATCACAATGCTCCGTGTGTCCCGTCATCACAAGGCTCCATGACCTGTGTCACCACAAATGTCAATGTCCTCATCATCACAAGGCTCTGTGAAATGTGTCACCACAATGCTCCATGAACTTTTCATCACAATGCTCAATGTCATTGTCATCACAATGCTCCATGAACGCTCTCATCACATTGCTCCATGACCTTGTCATCACAAAGCTCCATGACGCATGTCATCAGAATGCTCCATGGCCTTCTCATCACAATGTTCCATGCCCTTGCCATCACAATTCAAAATAACCCCTGTCATAACAATGTTCCATGACCCCTGCCATCACGATGTTCCATGCCCTTGTCATCACAAGGCTCCATGCCCTTGTCATCACAATGCTCCAAGACCCCTGTAATCAAAATGCTCCATGCCCCTTTTCATCTCAATGCTCCGTGAACCCTGTCATCACAATACACCATGCCCATCATCAAAATGCTTCATGCTATTGTCATTACAATGAAATTAAAATGCTCCATGACCTCTGTCATCACAATGCTCCAAATCCTTGTGATCAAAATGTTCCATAACACTTATCATCACAACGCCCAATGACGCTCGTCATCACAGTTATCCATGGTCTTCTAATCACAATGCTCCATGACCTTTGTCATCACAATGCTCAATACACTTGTCATCACAATGCTCCCTGACACTTGTCGTCAGTATGCTCCCTTAACCCTGTCATGACAAGGCTCCATGCCTTTTTCATCACAATGTTCCATGCCCTTGTCTTCAAAAGCTCCGTGATGCATGTCATCCAAACGCTCCATGGCCATCTCATCCCAATGCCCCATGCCGTTGTCATCACTATGCCCCAAGACCCCTGTAATCACAATGCTCCATGCCCCTTTTCATCAGAATATTCCATGAGACTTGTCATCACATGTCTCCATGGTCTTCTCATCAAATTGCTCCAGTACCTTGTCATCACAAGCCTCCATGGCCCCTGTCATCACAATACTCCATGAACGTTTTCATCCCAATGCTCCTTGACCTTCTCATCACAATGCTCCATGACCCCTCTCATCACAATTCTCCATGACTCCTGTCATCACAATGATCCATGAAACCTGACAACACAATGATCCGGGACTCTTCTCATCAAAATGCTCCATGCCCTTGTCATCCCAATGCTCCATGACCCCTGTAATCACAATGCTCCATGACCCTTGTCATCAGAGTGCTCCATGAAACTTGTCATCACAATGCTCCATGCCTTTGTCAGCAATATGCTACATAATCTTGTCATCACAATGCTCCATGCGCTTGTCATCACAATCCTTCATGACACTTTGGATCATATTGCTTCATGCCCTTGGCATCTCCCTCTTGCCTTTCTGGTTTTTACAGATTTTCCGATGTCCCTTTTGACCCGTGGGAAGTGACAGTTCTTTGTAGTGTGGATTTGCATTGCGTGCTTGCTTGATTGTCCAAAAAGGTCGTATGCGTTTTCTCCTGAATATATTCAGGAGAAAACGCATACGCCCTTTTTGGCCAAGTGCATCATTGTCGAAGTTGTGATGCTTTTCCTGTGCTTTAAAGGCGATTCCAATTTACCTCTTGAAATATGTTTTGTGCAATTCTTCCTCATATTCAAGTCAGCTTCGTGGCCTTCCCTCAACTGATTTTTGGAAGACAGTAGTCCTTTATAACTGTAGGTTTGTGAATTGCTGTGCCCGTGAGCTACAATTTTCAAATCCCATTTTTGGGAGCTGACCGCAAATCCACAATTTTGCTTCAGGACCTATACATGTTCCAGGGGTGGATATACTGTTCCCTGTGGGTGGCTGAGGCTTTGGTTAATTCTTCTTCCTGACGGGAATTTAGAGTGACATGTGCCCGTCCAAATGCCTACATCTACTCTCTGATTGGTTCTCCCTCTTCCCTTTCATCCTCTGCACAATAAGCAAACTGTGTGAACCAGGAGGTTATAGGGGCTGGCTCTCCTAAGTTGGGAGATTGATAGTAAAGCAGTTGGAATGCCAAACTGGAGCACAAGGAGAGGAAAAATTAGGAGACCTTTAGAAATCTTTCACCATCACAGGGTGTCCATTCTCTAGGTTTCCCATACATGTTATAACTGTAGTGATATTCCCTACTACCTGGAGATTTGGTATCCATGGAATCGTGGCATGCATTAGTACTTTAAAGGGTCTGCATTTTCTCTCCCAATCTCACCAGTCCTCTCAGTCCCAAGTGTCCAGCCTTATGTCTCATCCAGCTGTCTTTGCAGATAGGGTCATTCCCGGTTTCATCAGAACCCCTGAAGGAATTGTGTAAGAATTTCGCTGTTTTTTTGTTTGTTTTTGAAATTCATTTTTATAGTGTGGTTGAGCTGATTTTCACTGACGTGTTTATGCCAGTCTAGACACACTTGATTCCCTTATGGAGACAAATCTATACATAGGTTTTAAGATTCTCACTAGTCAGATATATTCCTCTGTGTGGAATAGGGGGTTTGAGTCCCGTTCACTGAGGAAGGGGTAGGTCTCGTCTATTCTCTATTTGGTTTATGGAATGGTACCTGTGCTAATATCAAACTCTGGTTTGATGCATCACCCCACCTCTCCTATCCCATTAAACAGGTATAAGAGTGTTTTCTAAATGTGAGACTCTGTTCTCTTTCTTAATTCAGTTCATGTGTTGTGATGTTGACATTCCCTCTGTAAGTGATATCTTATGAATAGATTCTTTTTCTGTGTGACTAATTTCACTTAGAATCATCATACCTAAATCCACTCTTTATGCTGCTACTGGCCTTATGACATTGATTCCACGTCTGAGTGATATTCCGTTGTACAAAATTACCACAAGTTATTTATGCATTTCTCTTTTTCCTGGGATATTTTAGGTGTACCGAAGTTGAGGTTCTTGTATGCAGAGCAGCCCTAAACTTTGGGGTGCCTGTGTCTTGTCGATATTTAGTCTTCCCAAGTTATATGTCCATGAGTTGAAGTCCCCTTTGCTCGGGGGCTTTGTATTTAAATGTTTTAGGAAACAACATACACTTCTTCAGAGTGGCTCTTGGATATTTATACCCAACCCATCAGCGTGACTAGGCTCCCTATTCTCCATGGCCTCTCCAGCATTTCTGGTTTGTACACATTTTTTGGATGGCCTTTCTGAGCAGTGGAAATTGAGACTTCTTTGTTGTGCGGATTTGCATTTCCCGCTTGGTTGGTTGGCCAAAAACTCTGTATGTGTTTTTTTCCTGAAGATATTCACGAAAAAAAGGCATACACCCTTTTGCCCAACTACATCATTTTAGAAATTCTGCTGCTTTTCATATGCTTTAAATGTGAGTACAATCTACCTTTTGAAATCTGTTTCCTGCAATTCTGCCTCTCATTCAGATCCTCTTCGTTGCCTTACCTGAATATATTTTTGGACGTTGGTTATCATTTATATCTTTGCAGGTCTTTGAATTGTCTGCTCCTGAGCTCCATTTTGCAACTCGCTTTTTTTGTGAGCTGGCCGCCAAACCATTGGATTGATTCTGGCCCTATTCTGGTTCTGAGGAGGCAGGCTGAGCCTTTGGTTAATTCTTCTTCTAATGGGAAATTAGAGTGACATGTGCCTGTCAAAAATCCTACAGCTAATCTCTCATTGGTTCCCCCCTTCCCATTTATCCTCTGCACAAATTGCAAACTGTGTGAAACAGGAGGTTAAAGGTGCTGATTCTCAAAGTGGGGAGATTTTTAGTAATGTGGCTGGAATGGCGAACCCCAGCACCAGGAGATCAAAAATGAGGTGCATTTTAGACACCTCTCCTGAGCATACGGTGTACATTCATCTCGGTTTCGCAGGCATGTTTTGGCTGTCAGAAGATTCCCTTGAACCTGCCGATTTGGGACCCATGGAATGGGTACCAGGCAGTATTACTTTAAAAGGTCTGCATTTCCTCACCCAGCCTCTCTAACATCTCTTAGCCTGCATAGCTTCCAGCCTTATATATCATCCTGCTGTGGGTCTACATGTGTTCAATCCATGTTACATCGTAGCCCTTCAACAAAAGTTGTAAGAATTTTTGTCTGTCTCACTGTTTTTATAAATATTTTTAAATTTATTTTTATATTGGTTACAGCTGATTTTCAAAGCTCTGTTTTTTGCTGCTGTACATCCACTTGATTCATGTACTGTGAGACAACAAGAAATTATTTTTCAGATGCTTACGAGTCATATGTATTATTGTCCAGTGACTTGAGTGGGCTGAGTGCAGTTCTTTGAGGTACCGTGTAGGCCTTGTCAGTTATTCAATTTGGTACTTGGAATGGTATATTTGCTAATTTCAACCTCCTGGATAATACCTCACCATTCCCCACCTTTCCCATTTAGCAGCCTTATGTCTATTTTCTACATATTTGACTATGTTTCTGTTTTGTAGTTTATTTCATGTGTAGCCATGTTTGATTCCACCTTTAATTGACATCTTATGATATGTGTCTTTTTCTTTCTGACATATGTCATTTAGAATGATCGTATGTAACTCCTCCAGAGTTGTTCCAACTGGCCTTATTTCATTGATTTCGGGATGAGTAATATTCCACTCTACATAAGTACCCCATCTCTTTTATCCATTTTATCCTTCCAGGGACATTTAGGTTATATCCAAGTGGAGGCCCTTTTTAACAGAGAGGTGGTAAACGTCGGGGTGCCTGTTTTCTGTCATTTTTTGTTTTTCCCAAGGTATACGCCCATGAGTGCAAGTGCCCTATGCTCTGTAGCTCATCTTTTAGATGTTTTAGCAAACACAATACACTTCTCCAGAGTGGCCGTTGGCAAATTACATTTCCACTATCAGCCTCACAGGGCTCCCTTTTCTCCTCGCCCTGTCCTGCATTTCTGGTGTTTACATTTTATGTGGATGGCCCTTCTGACTGATGTGAAGTGATACATTTTGTAGTATTGATTTCCAGTGCCCACCTGTTTGGTTGGATAAAACGTGTGTATGGCCTTTACTTGAATATATTCAGAAAAAATGCATACGCCCTTTTGTGCCAACTGCATCATTGGCGATGCTGAGCCCCTTTTCTTGTGCTTTAATGGGGAGTCCTTTCTACCTCTTCAAATCTGTTTCCTGCCACACCCCCTTGCTTACAAGCCCATTTCTGTGACTTACCTTAAGACATTTTTCGACGATAGATATTTTCAACTCTGCAGTTTCATGAATTTTAGTGCCCCTGAGTTCCATTTTTCAACTTGTGTTTTTGGAAACTGGACACAAAACAGCGGGATTTCCTCTAGACCTATTCTGTTTCCGTGGGCAGTTCTAGCCTTTGATGAATTTGTCTTCCAGATTGGAAATTAGAGTGGCATGTGCCTGTCCGAACACCTAAGACTTGTCTCTAAATTTTTCTCATCCTTCGGCTTCATCCTCTGGACAAATTCCAAACTGTGTGCAACAGGATGTTGACGGTGCTGATATCCCCAAGTGAGGAGATTGTTAGGAAAGATGCTGGAGGGGTGAACCCGAGCACCAGGCGATGAGGAGAAGAGGTGCCTTTTCCAAACTCTTTCCGGTCAAACGGTGTACCATCCTCTAGGTGTGACAGGCATGTTTTAGCTGTAGGAAGGGTCACGTGCATGGAAGGAGAACACCAGGGATTTTTCCAAATCAGTGCCTCCCCGTACCCCAAACTGGGGAATTTTTAAGCTACAGCTACACATATGTCCATTAAGGGCCTTGGGAAATAGGCAGAGCCCAAACTTTAGATGATTGAAATCTTCAGGTTCAGAAGCGTTCACCATCGGCCTTGCTTAGGTTACATTTTATCTGTCATTGATAGATGATGTCAATAAAAATATCTATTCTTTTTTCAGATTATTTCCCCTTATAGGTTATTGCAAAATATTCAGTGTAGTTCCCTGTGCTATACAGTTGTTCCTTGTTGATGATCTATTTTATACATAGCAGTGTGTATGTGTTAATCCCAAACTGTTAATTTATCCCTTTTCCTACATTTCCCCTTTGGTAATAATAAATTACAAGATTTTATACTTCTCAGAAATGGGGGAGCTGAAAGAGAGGTATCCTTTTCAATGGAAAAGCATTCAAAACAAGATTGAAGCTTCAGCCAAGAGTATTTGATGTACATCCATGGAAATAAATCACTTCATTTCTCTAATGTTGACCTGACAAATAAGACAGACGTCTTCACTGAACTTGCTTATAGTAAAGTGATGGAAATATCAAAGGTAAGTCTTAGAAACATATTATTTTACCCGAACATTATACACTGCTCTATGTTAACTACAGTTTGGCTCACACATCTGTTCATTGAAGTTACAATGATCTCAATTTCTGTTACTGATCCTCCAGAGTGGACCCCAAAAGGAGTCCCCGTGCCCAGTGTCATTGGAGCCAACAGATCAAGACTGAGTTTGTTTCAGAAGCAAAGGAAACATTATTTTGAAAACAGAATGGAGAGGTGAGAGCGTGCACTCCCCCACGGACTGTGGGCTGGGCTGATGTGTAGGGATCCCGGCAGCGTCAGTGGGAGGGAGGGGATGGAGCTCTCGAGGGCTGGGTTGGCTGAAGCTCAGGCTCTATGCCGTGGAGTCTGCATGGGACCCCGCTAGCTGAGGTGTCGACCCAGCCAGTCTGCACTAGGAAATCGGGTCTGAAGTGCCGGGTGTGGGACCTCTGCATGCGGAACCCTAGGAGCACGTGAAATTAGACAAAGCACAAAGGAAAAACAGGTTAGACTTTATTTTATTGCCCAGGTTTTCTTTTTATCTCACAGGAATTTTTAATGAACGTTGCCGGAGACGAACACCTCCTCTGCGTTTTGTTCCGTTCCTCATTCTTGGATTGTTGAGGGTGCAGACCCCTCTTTTGTAACTGCTTCATGCTGTGTTGGGAGCCCTGATACCTGGGGGGAGGGGCAAAACGTCTCCCCACCAGCCTCCAGGTGAGGTTGATTGTCCCAAGGCCTCCTGCCTCACTTCCCGTACGCCTGAGCACCAGCATTGGATGTGTCGTAGATTCTAATGACCTTTAAGTGTCCAGGAAAGAGATGTGCAGAGATGCTGAGGTGGCAGGTTTCACCACACCCCACATTCGTTCGGCGACCTTAGGCTGACGGTTTTTGCCAGCTTAGATGCTCTGACCAGTAGTCTGTGCTTTCTTTAATTAGGTCCCTGAATTAATGTACAAACAGCACCATGTGTCAGAACCCTGCCCGCACAACTCCCAGACAGTCCAGGGTCAGTGGTGATCCAGGACCATGACGTCCACTGAGTCAACGGCATTTAGAAGTAGCCAGCAGTCCAGCCGGTCATATTGGCCACAATCACTGCGGTGTCTGTAGGGTTTTCTATGGTGAAAGCGTGATATACGTTTCCCCCGCCAAGCTTATTAGCTCCCCTCTGGGTGCAGTAAGTCCTGCAAGCAGTAGTCTGCTCTTCCGGGGCACAGTCTTGTTGTTTTCTGAGAGAAACTCCAGGTCAAGTGATGGTCACACCAGTCATCTTGGGGCCCCGTTGCCGCCGTTTGTCTCTCTGGAGGTGGAGTTGGAGGGTCTCCTCACTCGATGTCAGTGTGTCCACAGAGTGACACCTGCAACTTCAGGGCATGATGTGTGGTAAGGATCACGACGTGGGGTCCTTTTCCCTTAGGAGGGAGCTGGCCTTGTGGGCTGCTGATTTCTAGCTTTTTAGATACCCCAGTATCCTGGCCTGATGAGTCGGTGGGCAAAGCCCTTGGTGACCATAGTTTATCATACCTGAAGGGCATTCTTGTGTTGCTCCATTTCAAGTGGTCCCAGTTTTTGCACTAAGTCTCCAAGGGCAATTAACCTTTGACCGGGTATGTAAAGGTCAAAGGGTTTAGCTAAATTAGGGAGTTCCTGGGCAAGGGTTTAAATTGACTGCTCTTTCCATTCTTGAAAGGCTGCTTCTGGATTCTATACAAAAGGATCATCATCTTTTCATGTCAGTGTTTCAGGTAGAGGCCCAGCTATCAGACTGTAGTTAGGGATCCAGATGCTGAAATCCTTGGCCTCCCCAGGAACCCCTAAGCTGTCTTCTAGTTTTAGAAAATGTAAGGCTGCAAATGGCTTCTTCCCTATCCTGGGATTCGTTTCTCTGAATATCTGTGAGAAAGAAGCCCAGGCATGACACCTGAGCCTGGGATATTTGAGCCTTTTTCTTGGACACCTTCTATCCTTTTTTGGCTAGGTAGTTCAGAGGCGTCTTTAGTACGCCTGGCGATCAGAATGTCATCTGCATATTGAAGGAGGGTTCCCTTTTACAGAGGTAGAACGTTTAGGTTTTTAGAGGACATTTCCCCAATGATGGTGTGGGGATTTTTGAACCATTGGGGCAGGACGGCCCAGCATTATTGCTTTTGTTGCATGTTGTGTCCTGCCACTCACAAGCCAAAAATTCTTGTGACTCTGAGATGAATGGAATACAGAAGAAGGCATCATTGAAGTGTAATACAGAATGCCATGGCCTGGTGGATGGTAGAATCAGCAGCAGGGTGTAGGAAATAGGAGCTACTGGATGTATATCCTCAGTGGCTTCACTGACTGTCCTGATATCCTTTACCAGGTCTCCAGCAGCCCATGGGGCTCTCGTGGTCAGGCCAATCCCAGGATATGGAGCTCACCTGGGCTGCATCCCGCACCCCACAGCCCACGGGGCTCTCGTGTTCAAGTCCCTCCCAGGGTATGGAGCTCACCTGTGCAGCTACCCAGCAGCCCATGGGGCTCTCCTAGTCAGGCCCTTCCCAGGATACAGAACTCACCTGGGCAGGGACCACAGCAGGGCTGGACACACAGGAACTGTGCACATAACCCACCTTGCAGAGAACCCCCAGCTCACCTGTCGCTCACAGCTGACACAGAACACCTCAGAGCAGGACTTGAACTAACAAACAGCAGCTCTGACAGGTCTGTGACCCTGGCTATCACTCTGTGCAGCCTCTCTCTGCCTGGTCTTCCAGACACTTCCACTGCAGCCAGGGCACCAGGCCTCTGTCTCCACCCACTATCACTCCTCTCCCTGACTCCTGGGTTCCTCTCATTAAGATAGGGTCTTCTTGAAGTTGTTTTCCACTCATGGACCAGATAAAATGATAAGAAAACAAGCCGCAGCTGCAGCCCCTTGTCTAGCCTGACTCTCTAGGGCCCACACCTGTTCCTTGGGCCTGGCCCGTTTAACAAGTTTCATTTTCTGCTACTGTGAGCCCCTGAGGGGTGAAGATTGGCTGATTTGGGCAGCCTGACACTGCCTGCCCACCCTCCCAAGGTGTGCCTGGGTTGAGGTCAATATAAACACCTCTCCAGTCAGCAAGAGCCCCTGTAGCTGTGCCTGACGCCATATTCTCTGCCCCGTCAGCAGTGTCGGGGCTGGGGTGGTGGTAGGGAGTGAGGGGCCGTGGCTTTATGGGTGGCGCAGTGTGAGTGGGGCTCTGCTGGACTTTTCGCAGGAGTTGCTAGGTTGCCACCTGATAAAGAAGAGGATGTGTTATCCATACCTGCCGCTGGATTTTCTCCCCAGGCAGAGGTGAGGAAGTAAAAAAGCAGTGTGGGCCGTGGCAGGAGGGGTATCTCAGGCAGGGAAATGGAAAGCTTCCAGAAGGGCATCTGGGGCCAGGACCATCCTGGCTGGCCTGAAGGCACCAAGTCGGACTGTGTGCTGTCGCTGGTGTGGCTCCACAGCCCTTCCTCTAGGCTTGCAAGTACTTGTACATATCCAGGTGTTTTACCTGGAAAGGGTGGGAAGAGTTCAGCTGCAGCAGAACTGGGGCTCAGCTCACATTTACTCACATACGCCTCGACACAGTCCCCCAGCTTTGCAATGAGGATGCTCCTTGTGGGGGGGAGCGCTGCTGACTGCATGGGAGACGATTTCCCACCTCTGACCAACTTAAGAAATTTTTACCACTGGAGCAAGTGCCCTGATACGATTTTCCTCTGTATCACTGGTGGGTTCTGTTTTTTTTTTTTTATTTTTTTTCTTTTTGGTTCAATGTAGATTTTATTTATTCCTCTTTTTTTTTAATTTTGGAGATATAAACATGGAAATAATGCATTAATATAAAGATGTCTATGTGAAGGGAAAAACTTTTTTTCTGTTTTATTTTATTAAATGTTATTTATTTATTTTTTTAAAATTTATTTATTTCTTTTATACAGCAGGTTCTTATTGGATATCTATTTTATACATATAAGTGTGCACATGTGAATCCTCATCTCCCAATTCATCCCAACACCACCCTCACATGGTGTTCCCCCCTTGGTGTCCATATGTTTGTTCTCTACATCTGTGTCTCTATCTCTGCCCTGCAAACCGGTTCATCTGTACCATTTTTCTAGGTTCCACATATATGCATTAATATACAATATTTGTTTTTCTCTTTCTGACTTACTTCACTCCGTATGACAGTCTCTAGATCCATCAAGGTCTCTACAAATGACCCAATTTCATTCCTATGTATGGCTGAGTAACATTCCATTGTATATATGTACCACGTCTTTATCCATTCGTCTGTCTGTGGGCACTTAGGTTGCTTTCATTACCTGGCTATTGTAAATAGTGCTGCAATGAACATTGTGGTGAATGTATCTTTTTGATTTATGGTTTTCTCTGGGTATATGCCCAGTAGTGGGATTGCTGGATTATATGGTAATTCTATTTTTAGTTTTTTAAGGAACCTCCATACTGTTTTCCATAGAGACTGTATCGATTTACATTCCCAACAATAGTGGAAGAAGGTTCCTTTTCTCCACACCCTCTCCAGCATTTGTTGTTTGTAGATTTTCTGATGATGTGATGTGAAACCTCATTGTAGTTTCAATTTCCATTTCTCTAATAATTTGTGATGTTGAGCAGATTTTCATGTGCGTACTGGCCATCTCTATGTCTTCTTGGAAGAAATATCTATTTAGATCTTCTTCCACTTTTGTATTGGGTTGTTTGTTTTATTAATATTGAGCTGCATGAGCTGTTTATATATATTGGAGATTAATCATTTGTCCACTGATTCATTTGCAATTATTCTCTGCCATTCTGAGCGTTGTCTTTTCACCTTGTTTGTGGTTTCCTTTGCTTTGCAAAAGCTTTTAAGTTTCATTATGTCCCATCTGTATAGTTTTATTTTTTACTTCATTACTATAGAAGGTGGATCAAAAAAGATCGTGCTGTGATTTACGTTAGAGTATCCTTCGTAAGTTTTCCTCTCAGAGTTTTATACTGTCTGGTCTTACATTAAGGTCGTTAATTCATTTTGAATATATTTTTTGTATGGTGTTGGGGAGTGTTCTAATTTCATTCTTTTACATGTAGCTGTCCATATTTCCCAGCACCAATGATTGAAGAGACTGTCTTATCTCCTTTGTATAGTCTTGCCTCCTTTGTCATAGATTAGTTGATCATAGGTGTGTAGGTTTATCCCTGGGCCTTCTTTCTTTTTATTTTTTTCCTTTTACACGTTTATTGGAGTATAATTGATTTACAATGGAGTGTTCGTTTCTGCTGTATAACAAAGTGAATCAGCTATACATATACAAATATCACCAGATCCCCTCCCTCTTGCATCTCCCTCCCACACTCCATATCCCACACCTTTATGTGGTCACAAAGCACCGAGCTGATCTCCCTGTTCTATGTGGCTGCTTCCCAGTAGCTATCGGTGTTACATTTGGTAATGTATTTATGTCCATGCCACTCTCTCACTTCGTCCCAGCTTACCCATCCCCCTTCCGGTGTCCTCAAGTCCTTTCTCTATGTCTGTGTCCTTAATCCTGTCCTGCCACTAGGTTCTTCAAAATCTTTTTTTTTCTTCATTAGATTCCGTATATCTCTGTTAACATACAGTATTTGTTTTTCCCTTTCTGACTTACTTCACTGTGTAGGACAGATTCTAAGTCCATCCACCTCAGTACAAATAACTCAGTTTTGTTTCTTTTTATGGCTGAGTAATATTCCATTGTATATATGTGCCAGATCTTCTTTATCCATTCATCTGTCGATGGACACTTAGGTTGCTTCCATGTCCTGGCTATTGCAAATAGAGCTGCAATGAACATTTTTCTACATAACTCTTTTTGAATTATGGTTTTCACAAGGCAAATGTCCAGTAGTTGGATTGTTGAGTCATATGGTACTTCTATTGTTAGTTATTTAAAGGACCCTCCGTACTGTTCTCCCTAGTGCTCATATCAATTTACATTCCCACCCACAGTGCAAGTGTGTTCCCTTTTCTCCAATAAAGGCCTCTCCAGCGTTTATTGTTTTGTAGATTTTTTTGATGATTGCCACTCTGACTGCTGTGAGGTGATACCTCAGGGTAGTTTTGATTTGCATTTCTCTAATGATTAGTGATGTTCAGCATCCTTTCATGTGTTTCTTGGTAATCTGTATATCTTCTTTGGAGAAATGTCTATTTAGGTCTTCTGCCCGTTTTTGGATTGGGTTGTTTGTTTTTGTGATATTGAGCTACATGCGGTGCTTGTAAATTTAGGAGATTAATCCTTTGTCAATTGCTTCATTTGAAAATATTTTCTCCCATTCTGAGGGTTGTTTTTGCATCTTGTTTATGTTTTCCTGTACTGCGTAAAAGCTTTTAAGTTTCATTAGGTCCCATTTGTTGATTTCTGTTTTTATTTCCATTTCTCTAAGTGTTGGGTCCAAAAGGATCTTGCTGTGATTTATGTCATAGAGTGTTCTGCTTATGGTTTCCTCTAAGTGTTTTATAGTGTCTGGTCTTATATTTAGATCTCTAATCAATTTAGAGTTTATTTTTGTGTATGGTGTTATGGAGTGTTCTAATTTCATTCTTTTATGTGTAGGGGTCCAGTTTTTCCAGCACCAATTACTGAAGAGACTGTCTTTTCTCCATTGTATATCCTTAGCTCCTTTGTCATAGATGAGATAGCCATAGGTATGTAGGTTTATCTCTGGGCTTTCTGTCCTGTTCCATTGATCTGTGTTTATGCCAATCTACATACACTTGATTCCATTATGCAGACATATAAATACATAGGTTTCAAGGTTATTACCAGTCAGATATATTCCTCTTCAGTGAATAGGGTGTTTTGTGTCCAGTACATTGAGAAAGGAGTAGGTCTTGTCTATTACATATTTGGTATATGGAATGCGATCTGTGCTAATTTCAAACTCTGCTTTTACACATCACCCCACGGCACCTTTCCCCTTAAGTTGGCATAAGTGTGTTTTCTAAACGTGTAACTCTGTTCTCTTTTGAAATTCAGTTCATGTGTGGCCATGTTTACATTTCCTCTATAAGTGATATATTACAATAAGTTTATTTTTCTTTGTGGCTCATTTCACTTAGCATCATCGTACCTAAAGCCACTCATTATGCTGCTATTGGCCTTATGACATTGATTTTATGTCTGAGTGACATTCCATTGTATATAAGTACCACAACATCTATATCCATTTTTTTTCCTTTACTGGGATATTTAAAGTGTACCGAAGTCGAGGTTCTTGTAAACAGAGCAGCCCTAAATATTGGGCTGTCTGTGTGTTGTGGATTTTTAGTTTTCCCAAAATACACGCCCATGAGTGGAAGTGTGCTATACTCTGTAGCTCTGTTTTAGAAAACAACATACAGTTCTCCAGAGAGGCTGTTGGCAATTTACATCCTGTCCATCGGCGTAACCAGGCTCCCTTTTCTCCATGGCCTGTCCTGCATTTGTGGTTTTTACACTATTTGTGGATGGCCCTTTTGACTGGAGGTAAGGGACACTTCTCTGTAGTGTGGATTTGCAATGCCTGATGGCTTGCTTGGCCAAGAAGGGCATATGCATTTTTTCCCGAATATATTCAAGAAAATACACATAGTCCCTTTTCAGCCAAGGGCAACATTGTCGAAATTCTGTCGCTTTTCATGTGCTTTAAAGACGACTCCAATCTACCTCTTGAAATCCGTTTCCTTCAATTCTGCCTTGCATTCAAATCCTCTTCACTGCCTTTCCTCAATATATTTCTGGATGATAGTTGTCCTTTATAACTCTGCAAGTTTGTGAATTGCTGTGCCCCTGATTTCCATTTTTCAAGTCGCCTATTTGTGAGCTGGCTGCAATACCTCAGGATGGCTTTAGGCCCTAGTCTGGTTCCGGGGCTTCAGGCTGAGCCTTTGGTTAATTCTTCTTCCTGATGGGAAACTAGAGTGACATGTGCCCATCCAAACACCTACAGCTTATCTCTCATTTATTTCACCTCTTCCTGTTCATCCGCTGCACAATTTGCAAACTGTGCATAACAGGATGGTAAAGACGCTGACACTGAAAGTGGGGAGATTTTTAGTAATGCAGATGGAATGGCGAAGCTGAGCACAACAAAAGGAAAAATGAGGTACCTTTTAGAAAACTTTCCCAATTACACAGTGTACCATCAACTGGGTTTCCCATGCATGATTTAACTGTAGGAGGATTCCCTTACACCTGGAGAGTTGGGACCACTAGAATGGGTAGCACACAGTATTGCTCTAAGTGGTGTTCTTTTGTTCACACAACCTCAGCAATCTTGTCAGCCCCAAGTGTCCAGTCTTATGTCTCATCCAGCTGTGGGTGTAAAGGTGGTCAATCTAGCTTGCATCACAGGCCCTGAACGTAATTTTTAAGACTTTCTCTCTGTTTTTGCGTTTTGCTTTTGAAATTTATTTTTATAAGTGGGTTTAACTGAGTTTCAGTGCTGTGTTCATGCCGTTATACACACACATGATTCCTTTATGGAGACATGAGAATACATATGTTTTAAAATTCTTAGAGTCATATATATTCCTCAGAAATGAATAAGGGTTTTTGAGTCCAGTTCATTATGCCGGGAGTAGGTGCGGTCTATTAAATACTTGGTTTATGTAACGGTATGTGTGCTAATTTAAAACTGTGGTTTTGTGCATCACCTCACCTCGCCTTTCCCATTAAGCAGGAAGAAGATTCTTTTCTAAATGTGTGACTCTGTTGTGTTTCTAATTCAGTTCATGTGTAGTCATGTGTACACTCCCACTATGAGTGATATCTTATGATAAGACTCGTTACTCTGTTATCTTTCCTAAATCAGTTCATGTGTAGCCATGTTTTCAGGACCTTCATAAGTGATATCTTATTATAAGTTTCTTTTTCTGTGTGACTTATTTCACTTAGAATCATCGTACCTGAGACCACTCATTTTACTGCTACTGGCCTTATGACATTAATGTCATGGCTGAGGGATATTCCATCGTACGTAAGTACCACAATTTCTTGAATCATTTTTGTCTTTCCTCGGATATTTAAGGTGTACCCAAGTTGAGGTTCTTGTAAGCAGTGCAGCCCTAAATTTGGGCATGGATGTGTCTTATCGATTTTCAGTTTTCCAAAGGTATATTCCCTAGATGGGAACTGCCCTTGGATTTCTAGCTCTGTTGTTTATTTGATATAGGGAACACAATGCACTCCTCCAGAGAGGTAGTTGGCAATTTATATCCTGCCCTTTAGACCAACAAGGTTCACGTATCTCCAGGGCCTATCTTGACTTTCTGGTTTCTACACATTTTTCGGATATCACTTTTGACCTGTGGGAAGTGATCGTTCTTTTAGTGAAGATTTGCATTGCCCGCTTGCTTGCTTGGCCAAAAAGTGCATATGCTTTCTTTCCTGAATATATTCAGGATAAAACACATACGCCCTTTTTGGCCGAGTGCATCACTGTTGAAGTTGTGCCCTTATTCCTGTGCTTCAAAGTCAATTCCAATGTACTTCATGATATCTGTATCCTGTTATTCTGCCTCATTTTCAAATCCGCCTCATTGCCTTCCCTCAATAGATTTTTGGACGATAGTTTTCCTTTATTACTCTGCCAATTTGTGAATTGCTTTGCCCCTGAGCTCCATTTTTCAGCTCGCTTTTTTGTGATCTGACCGCAAATCCACAATTTTGGTTCAGGACTTATACTCGTTCCTACAGGCAGGCTGAGACTTTGGTAAATTCTTCTTCCTGATGGGAAATTAGAGTGACATGTGCCTGTCCAAATGCCTAACAACTACTCTCTAATTGGTTCTCCCTTTTCCTTTTCATCCTCTGCCAATTTGGTAACCTTGCGAACCAGGAAGTTAAAGGGGATGTCTCTCCAAGTAGGGATATTGATAGTAAAGCAGTAAAAGGTCAAACCGGAGCACCAGGAGAGGGACTATTCGTTGAGTTTTAGATACCATTCGTATCCACAGTGTGTCCATTCTCTAGGATTCCCGTACATGTTATAGCTGTAGTAATATTCCCTTCACCCTGGAGAGTTGGGACCAATGCAATATGTGCCACGCATTATTGCTTTAAAGGGTCTTCATTTGCTCACCCAATCTCACCAATCCTCTCAATCACAAGTATCCAGCCATAAGACACATCCAGCTGTCATTGTAGATATGGTCATTTCAGGTTTCATCAGAGCCCCTGAAGGAATTGTAAAGAATTTCCCAGTTTTTGTTTTGTTTTTGAAATTCCTTTTTATAGTGGGTTTGAGCTGATTCTCACTGCCATGTTTATGCAAGTCGAGACACACTTGAATCCATTAAGGACACATTTCAATACATAGGTTTTAAGATTTTACTAATCAGATATATTCCTCTGCGGGGAATATGGGGTGTTGAGTCCCTTTCACTGAGGAAGGGGTAGGTCTTGTCTATTCCCTATTACGGTTTTGGATAGGTACCTGTACTAATATCAAACTCTGGTTTTATGCAACACCCCACATCTCCTTCCCCCTTGAGCAGGCATACGTGTTTTCTAAATGTGAGACTCTTCTCTTTCCTAACTCAGTTCATGTGTAGCCATGTTTACAGGTTCTTCATAAGTGATATCTTATGATAAGTTTCTTTTTTTGTGTGACTTATTTCACTTAGAATCATCGTACCTGAATCCACTCATTTTGCTCCTACTGGTCTTAAGACATTGATTTCATGGCTGAGGGATATTCCATCATACGTAAGTACCACAATTTTTTGAACCATTTTTATATTTCCTGGGATATTTAAGGTGTACTCAAGTTGAGCTTCTTGTAAGCAGTGCAGCCCTAAATATTGGGGTGTCTCTGTCTTATTGATTTTCAGTTTTCCCAAGGTATATTCCCTAGACTGGATGTGCCCTTGGCTCTGTAGCTCTGTTGTTTACTTGTTTAGGGAACACAATGCACTCCTCCAGAGAGGCAGTTGGCAATTTACATCCCGCCCATCAGCATAACAAGGCTCCCTGTTCTCCAGGGCCTGTCTTGCCTTTGTGAATATTACACATTTTGTGGATATCCATTTTGACCGGTGGGAAGTGATACTTCTTTGTAGTGCAGATTTGCATTGCCCACTTGCTTGCTTGGCCAATATGGGCGTATGCGTTTTCTCCTGAATATATTAAGGACAAAACGCATATACCCTTTTTGGCCAAGTGCATCATTGTCGAAGTTGTGCCCCTCTTCCTGTGCTTTAAAGGCGATTCCAATGTACCTCTTGAAATCTGTTTCCTGCTATTGTGCCTCACATTCAAGTCCACCTCGTTGCCTTCCCTCAACAGATTTTTTGATGATAGTTGGCCTTTATTACTCTGCCAGTTTTTGAATTGCTTTGCCCCATAGCTCCATTTTTTAACTCGTTTTTTGTGAGCTGAAGGCAAGTCCAATATTTTGGTTCAGGACATATACTGGTTCCCGGTGGGTGGCTGAGACTTTGGTTAATTCGTCTTCCTCCCAGGAAATAAGAGTGACAGTTGCCCTTCCAAATGGCTAACAGCTACTCTCTCATTGGTTCTCCCTATTCCCTTTCATCCTATGCCAAATTGGCAACCTGAGCGCACCAGGAGGTTAGAGGTGCTTTCTCTCCAAGTTGGGAAATTGATAGTAAAGCAGTTGGAAGGTCAAACTGGAGCACCAGCAGAGTCACTATTCGTTGAGTTTTAGAAAGCTTTCGTATTCACAGTGTGTCCATTCTCTAGGTTTCCCATACATGTTATAGCTGTAGTCATATTCCCTTCAACCTGGAGAGTTGTGATCCATGGAATGAGTGCCATGCATTATTGCTTTAAAGGGTCTGCATTTGCTCACCCAATCTCACCAATCCTCTCAGTCCCATGTGTCCAGCCTTATGCCAACTCCAGCTGTCATTGTAGATAGGGTCATTCCAACTTTCAACAGAGACCCTGAAGGAATTGTAATGAATTTTCCTGTTTCTTTTTGTTTTGTTTTTGAAATTCCGTTTTATAGTGGGTTTGAGCTGATTCTCGCTGCCATGATTATGCCAGTCTAGACACACTTGATTGCCTTAAGGAGACATATCTGTACATAGGTTTTAAATTTCTTACTAGTCAGATACATTCCTCTGTGGGAAATATGGGATTTTGAGTCCCTTTCACTGAGGAAGGTGTAGGTCTTGTCTATTCCATAGTTGGTTTTTGGAACGGTACCTGTGCTTATATCAAACTCTGGTTTTATGCATCACCCCACCACTCCTTCCCCCTTAAGCAGGCATAAGAGTGTTTTCTAAATTTGAGACTCTCTTCTCTTTCCTAACTCCGTTCATGTGTAGCCATGTTTACAGGATTATCATAAGTGATATCTTATGATACGTTTCTTTTTCTGTGTGACTTATTTCACTTAGAATCATGGTAGCTGAATCCACTCATTTTGCTGCTACTGGTCCTATGACATTGATTTCATGGCTGAGGGATATTCCATCGTACGTAAGTACCACAGTTTTTGAAACAATTTTATCCTTCCTGGGATATTTAAGTTGTACCCAAGTTGAGGTTCTTGTAAGCAGTGCAGCCCTAAATTTTGGGGTGGCTCTGTCTTATTGATTATCAGTTTTCCCAAGGTATATTCCCTAGACTGGAAGTGCCCTTGGCTCTGTAGCTCTGTTGTTTACTTGTTTTAGGGAACACAATGCACTCCTTCAGAGAGGCAGTTGGCAATTTACATCCCGCCCATCAGCATAACAAGGCTCCCTGTTCTCCAGGACCTGTCTTGCCTTTCTGATTTTTAAATATTTTGCGGATGTCCCTTTTCACAGGTGGGAAGTGATACTTCTTAGTAGTGCAGATTTGCATTGCCTGCTTGCTTGCTTGGCCAAAAAGGGCGTATGCGTTTTCTCCTGAATATATTCAGGAGAAAACACATACGCCCTTTTTGGCCAAGTGCATTATTGTAGAAGTTGTGCCCCTCTTCCTGTGTTTAAAGATGATTCCAACGCACCTCTTGAAATCTGTTTTTTGCTATTCTGCCTCGCATTGACGGCCGCCTCGTTGCGTTCCCTCACCAGATTTTTGGATGCTAGTTGTCCTTTATTACTGTGCCAGTTTGTGAATTGCTGTGCCCCTGAGGTCCATTTTTCAACTTGATTTTTGTGAGCTGAATGCAAGTCCAAAATTTTGGTTCAGGAACTATACTGGTTCCTGGTGGGTGGCGGACTTTGGTTAATTATTCTTCCTGCCAGGAAATCAGAGTGACATATGCCCCTCCAAATGTCTAATAACTACTCTCTCATTGGTTCTCCCTCTTCCCTTTCATCCTCTGCCAAATTGGCAACCTGTGTGAAACAGCAGGTTAAAGGGGCTGTCTCTCCAAGTTGGGAGATGGATAGTAAAGCAGTTGGAAACTAAAACCGGAGCACCAGGAGAGGGACTATTAGTTGAGGTTTAAAAACCTTTCGTATTCACATTGTGTCCATTCTCTAGGTTTCCCGTACATGTTATAGCTGTAGTAATATTCCCTTCAACCTGGAGAGTTGGGACCCATGGAATGGGTGCCACACATTATTGCTTTAAAGGGTCTGCATTTCCTTACACAGTCTCACCTATCGTCTCACACCCAAGTGTCCAGCCTTATGCCACATCCAGCTCTCGTTGTAGATAGGGTCATTCCAGATTTCATCAGAGACCCTGAAGGAATTGTAAAGAATTTCCCTGTTTTGTTGTTTTGTTTTTGAAATTCCTTTTTATAGTGGGTTTGAGCTGATTCTCACTGCCATGTTTATGCCAGTCTAGACACACTTGTTTCCCTTATGGAAACATATCAATACATAGGTTTTAAGATTCTTACTAGTAAGATATATTCCTCTGCGGGGAATATGGGGTGTTGAGTCCCTTTCACTAAGGAAGGTGTAGGTCTTGTCTATTCCGTATTAGGTTTTTGGAATGGTACGTGTGCTTATATCAAACTCTGGTTTTATGCATCACCCCACCTCTCCATCACCCTTAAGCAGGCATAAGATTTTTTTCTAAATGTGAGACTCTGTTCTCTTTCCTAACTCAGTTCATGTGTAGCCATGTTTACAGGATCTTCATAAGTGATATTTTATGATAAGTTTCTTTTTCTGTGTGACTTATTTCACTTAGAATCATCGTACCTGAATCCGTACATTTTGCTGCTACTGGTCTTATGACATTGATTTCATGGCCGAGGGATATTCCATCGTATGTATATACCACAATTTTTTGAACCATTTTTATCTTTCCTGGGATATTTAAGGTGTACCCAAGTTGAGGTTCTTGTAAGCAGCGCAGCCCTAAATTTGTGGGTGGCTCTGTCTTACTTATTTTCAGTTTTCCCAAGGTATATTCCCTAGACTGGAAGTGCCCTTGTCTGTAGCTGTCTTGTTTACTTGTTTTAGAGAACACAATGCACTCATCCAGATAGGCAGTTGGCAATTTACTTCCCGCTCATCAGCATTACAAGGCTCCATGTTCTCCAGGGAAAGTCTTGTCTTTCTGGTTTTTACACATTTTGTGGATGTCCATTTTGACCGGTACGAAGTGATACTTCTTTGTTGTTCAGATTTGCATTGCCCGGTTACTTGCTTGGCAAATAATGGCGTATGCGTTTTCTCCTGAATATATTCAACAGAAAACGCATATGCTCTTTTTGACCAAGTGCATCATTGTCGAAGTTTTGCCCCTCTTCCCTTGCTTTACAGGTGATTCCAACATACCTCATGAAATCTGTTTCCTGCTATTGTGCCTTGCTTTCAAGTCCGCATCGGAGCCTTCCTTCAAAAGATTTTTGGACGATAGTTGTCCTTTATTATTCTGCCAGTTTGTGAATTGCTGTGCCCCTGAGCTCCATTGCTCAACTCGTTTTTGTGAGCTGACCGCAAGTCCAAAATTTTGGTTCAGGACCTATACTGGTCCCCGGTGGGTGACTGAGACTTTGGTTAATTCTTCTTCCTGCCGGGCAATTATAGTTACATGTGCCCGTCCAAATGCCTAACAGCTACTCTCTCATTGGTTCTCCCTCTTCCCTTTCATCCTCTGCCAATTTGGCAACCTGTGTGAACCAGGAGGTTAAAGGGCCTGTCTCTCCAAGTTGGGTGATTGATAGTAAAGCAGTTGGAGAGTGAAACCGGAGCAGCAGAAGAGGGACTATTAGTTGAGTTTTAGAAAACTTTCGTATTCACAGTGTTTCCATTCTCTAGGTTTCACGTTCCTGTTATAGCTGTAGTAATATTAACTACAAGCTGTTGAGTTGGGACCCATGGAATGGAGCCCACGCATTATTGCTATAAATGGTCTGCGTTTGCTCACCCAATCTCACCAATCCTCTCAGTCCCATGTGTCCAGCCTTATGCCACATTCAGCTGTCGTTGTAGATAGGGTCATTACATGTTTCATTATATACCCTGAAGGAATTGTATAGAATTTACCTTTTCTTTTGTTTTTGAAAATCCTTTTTATAGTGGGTTTGAGCTGATTCTCGCTGCCATCTTTATGCCAGTCTAGACACACTTGATTCCCTTATGGAGACATATCTGTACATAGGTTTTAAGTTTCTTACTAGTCGGATATATTCCTCTGCGGGAAATTTGGGATTTTGAGTCCCTTTCACTGAGGAAGGTGTAGGTCTTGTCTATTCCATAGTTGCTTTTTGGAACGGTACCTGTGCTTATATCAAACTCTGGTTTTATGCATCACCCCACCTCTCCTTTCCCCTTAAGCAGGCATAAGAGTGTTTTCTAAATGTGAGACTCTGTTCTCTTTCCTAACTCATTTCATGTGTAGCCATGTTTACAGGATCTTCATAAGTGATATCTTATTATAAGTTTCATTTTCTGTGTGACTTATTTCACTTAGAATCATCGTACCTGAATCCACTCATTTTGCTGCTACTGGTCTTTTGACATTGATTTCATGGCTGAAGGTTATTCCATCGTACGTAAGTACCACAATTTTTTGAAACATTTTTATATTTCCTGGGATACTTAAGGTGTACCCAAGTTGAGGTTCTTGTAAGCAGTGCAGGCCTAAATTTTGCGGTGGCTCTGGCTAATTGATATTCAGTTTTCCCAAGGTATATTCCCAAGACTCGAAGAGCCCTTGGCTCTGTAGCTCTGTTGTTTACTTGTTTTAGAGAACACAATGCACTCCTCCAGAGAGGCAGTTGGCAATTTACATCCCACCCATCAGTATAACAAGGCTCCCTGTTCTCCTGGGCCTCTCTTGCCTTTCTGGTTTTTACACATTTTGTGGATGTCCCTTTTGACTGGTGGGAAGAAGTACTTCTTTGTAGTGCAGTTTTGCATTGCCCGCTTGCTTGCTTGGCCAAAAAGTTCATATGCGTTTTCTCCTGAATATATTCAGGAGAAAACGCATATGCCCTTTTTGGCCAAGTGCATCATTGTCGAAGTTGTGCCCCTCTTCCTGTGCTTTAAACGTGATTCCAACGTACCTCTTGAAATCTGATTCCTGCTATTCTGCCTCGCTTTCAGGTCCGCCTCGTTGCCTTCCCTCAACAGATTTTTGGACTATAGTTGCCCTTTATTAGTCTGCCAGTTTGTGAATTGCTCTGCCACATAGCTCCATTTTTTAACTCGTTTTCTGTGAGCTGAACGCAAGTCCAATATTTTGGTTCAGGGCCTATACTTGTTTTCGGTGGGTGGCTGAGACTTTGGTTAATTCTTCTTCCTCCCGGGAAATAAGAGTGATATGTGCCTGTCCAAATGCCTAACAGCTACTCTCTCATTAGTTCTCCCTCTTCCCTTTCATCCTTTGCCAAATTGGCAACCTGAGTGCACCAGGAGCTTAAAGGTGTTGTCTCTCCATGTTTGGAGATTGATAGTAAAGCAGTTGAAAAGTCAAACTGGAGCACAAGGGGAGGTACTTACTCGTTGAGTTTTAGAAAAGTTTCGTATTCACAGTATGTCCATTCCCTAGGTTTTCCATACATGTAATAGCTATAGTAATATTCCCTACAACCTGGAGAGTTATGACCCATGGAATGGGTGCCATGCATTATTGCTTTAAAGGGTCTGCATTTGCTCACCCAATCTCACCAATCCTCTCAGACCCATGTGTCCAGCCTTATGCCACATCCAGCTGTCATTGTAGATAGGGTCATTCCAGGTTTCAACAGAGACACTGAAGGAATTGTAAAGAATTTTCCTGTTTTTTTTAATTTTCTTTTTGAAATTCCTTTTTATAGTGGGTTTGAGCTGATTCTCACTGCCATGTTTATGCAAGTCTAGACATTTGATTTCCTTACGGAGACATATCAAATATAGGTTTAAGATTCTTACTAGTCAGATATATTCCTCTGCGGGAAATATGGGGTTTTGAGTTCCTTTCACTGGGGAAGGTGTAGGTCTTGTCTATTTCATAGTTGGATTTTGGAACGTTACCTGTGCTTATATCAAACTCTGGTTTTATGCATCACCCCACGTCTCCTTCCCCCTTAAGCGGGCATAAGTGGGTTTTCTAAATGTGAGACTCTGTTCTGTTTCCTAACTCAGTTCATGTGTAGCCATGTTTACAGAACCTTCATAAGTGGTATCTTATGATAAGTTTCATTTTCTGCGTGACTTATTTCACTTAGAATCATCGTACCTGAATCCACTCATTTTGCTGCTACTGGTCTTATGACATTGATTTGATGGCTGAGAGATATTCCATCGTACGTAAGTACCACAATTTTTTGAAAAATTTTTATATTTCCTGGGATATTCAATGTGTATCCAAGTTGAGGTTCTAGTAAGCAGTGCAGGCCTAAATTTTGGGGTGGCTCTGACTTATTGATTTTCAGTTTTCCCAAGGTATATTCCCTAGACTGGATGTGCCCTTGGCTCTGTAGCTCTGTTGTTTACTTGTTTAGGGAACACAATGCACTCCTCCAGAGAGGCAGTTGGCAATTTACATCCCGCCCATCAGCATAACAAGGCTCCCTGTTCTCCAGGGCCTGTCTTGCCTTTGTGAATATTACACATTTTGTGGATATCCATTTTGACCGGTGGGAAGTGATACTTCTTTGTAGTGCAGATTTGCATTGCCCACTTGCTTGCTTGGCCAATATGGGCGTATGCGTTTTCTCCTGAATATATTAAGGACAAAACGCATATACCCTTTTTGGCCAAGTGCATCATTGTCGAAGTTGTGCCCCTCTTCCTGTGCTTTAAAGGCGATTCCAATGTACCTCTTGAAATCTGTTTCCTGCTATTGTGCCTCACATTCAAGTCCACCTCGTTGCCTTCCCTCAACAGATTTTTTGATGATAGTTGGCCTTTATTACTCTGCCAGTTTTTGAATTGCTTTGCCCCATAGCTCCATTTTTTAACTCGTTTTTTGTGAGCTGAAGGCAAGTCCAATATTTTGGTTCAGGACATATACTGGTTCCCGGTGGGTGGCTGAGACTTTGGTTAATTCGTCTTCCTCCCAGGAAATAAGAGTGACAGTTGCCCTTCCAAATGGCTAACAGCTACTCTCTCATTGGTTCTCCCTATTCCCTTTCATCCTATGCCAAATTGGCAACCTGAGCGCACCAGGAGGTTAGAGGTGCTTTCTCTCCAAGTTGGGAAATTGATAGTAAAGCAGTTGGAAGGTCAAACTGGAGCACCAGCAGAGTCACTATTCGTTGAGTTTTAGAAAGCTTTCGTATTCACAGTGTGTCCATTCTCTAGGTTTCCCATACATGTTATAGCTGTAGTCATATTCCCTTCAACCTGGAGAGTTGTGATCCATGGAATGAGTGCCATGCATTATTGCTTTAAAGGGTCTGCATTTGCTCACCCAATCTCACCAATCCTCTCAGTCCCATGTGTCCAGCCTTATGCCAACTCCAGCTGTCATTGTAGATAGGGTCATTCCAACTTTCAACAGAGACCCTGAAGGAATTGTAATGAATTTTCCTGTTTCTTTTTGTTTTGTTTTTGAAATTCCGTTTTATAGTGGGTTTGAGCTGATTCTCGCTGCCATGATTATGCCAGTCTAGACACACTTGATTGCCTTAAGGAGACATATCTGTACATAGGTTTTAAATTTCTTACTAGTCAGATACATTCCTCTGTGGGAAATATGGGATTTTGAGTCCCTTTCACTGAGGAAGGTGTAGGTCTTGTCTATTCCATAGTTGGTTTTTGGAACGGTACCTGTGCTTATATCAAACTCTGGTTTTATGCATCACCCCACCACTCCTTCCCCCTTAAGCAGGCATAAGAGTGTTTTCTAAATTTGAGACTCTCTTCTCTTTCCTAACTCCGTTCATGTGTAGCCATGTTTACAGGATTATCATAAGTGATATCTTATGATACGTTTCTTTTTCTGTGTGACTTATTTCACTTAGAATCATGGTAGCTGAATCCACTCATTTTGCTGCTACTGGTCCTATGACATTGATTTCATGGCTGAGGGATATTCCATCGTACGTAAGTACCACAGTTTTTGAAACAATTTTATCCTTCCTGGGATATTTAAGTTGTACCCAAGTTGAGGTTCTTGTAAGCAGTGCAGCCCTAAATTTTGGGGTGGCTCTGTCTTATTGATTATCAGTTTTCCCAAGGTATATTCCCTAGACTGGAAGTGCCCTTGGCTCTGTAGCTCTGTTGTTTACTTGTTTTAGGGAACACAATGCACTCCTTCAGAGAGGCAGTTGGCAATTTACATCCCGCCCATCAGCATAACAAGGCTCCCTGTTCTCCAGGACCTGTCTTGCCTTTCTGATTTTTAAATATTTTGCGGATGTCCCTTTTCACAGGTGGGAAGTGATACTTCTTAGTAGTGCAGATTTGCATTGCCTGCTTGCTTGCTTGGCCAAAAAGGGCGTATGCGTTTTCTCCTGAATATATTCAGGAGAAAACACATACGCCCTTTTTGGCCAAGTGCATTATTGTAGAAGTTGTGCCCCTCTTCCTGTGTTTAAAGATGATTCCAACGCACCTCTTGAAATCTGTTTTTTGCTATTCTGCCTCGCATTGACGGCCGCCTCGTTGCGTTCCCTCACCAGATTTTTGGATGCTAGTTGTCCTTTATTACTCTGCCAGTTTGTGAATTGCTGTGCCCCTGAGGTCCATTTTTCAACTTGATTTTTGTGAGCTGAATGCAAGTCCAAAATTTTGGTTCAGGAACTATACTGGTTCCTGGTGGGTGGCGGACTTTGGTTAATTATTCTTCCTGCCAGGAAATCAGAGTGACATATGCCCCTCCAAATGTCTAATAACTACTCTCTCATTGGTTCTCCCTCTTCCCTTTCATCCTCTGCCAAATTGGCAACCTGTGTGAAACAGCAGGTTAAAGGGGCTGTCTCTCCAAGTTGGGAGATGGATAGTAAAGCAGTTGGAAACTAAAACCGGAGCACCAGGAGAGGGACTATTAGTTGAGGTTTAAAAACCTTTCGTATTCACATTGTGTCCATTCTCTAGGTTTCCCGTACATGTTATAGCTGTAGTAATATTCCCTTCAACCTGGAGAGTTGGGACCCATGGAATGGGTGCCACACATTATTGCTTTAAAGGGTCTGCATTTCCTTACACAGTCTCACCTATTGTCTCACACCCAAGTGTCCAGCCTTATGCCACATCCAGCTCTCGTTGTAGATAGGGTCATTCCAGATTTCATCAGAGACCCTGAAGGAATTGTAAAGAATTTCCCTGTTTTGTTGTTTTGTTTTTGAAATTCCTTTTTATAGTGGGTTTGAGCTGATTCTCACTGCCATGTTTATGCCAGTCTAGACACACTTGTTTCCCTTATGGAAACATATCAATACATAGGTTTTAAGATTCTTACTAGTAAGATATATTCCTCTGCGGGGAATATGGGGTGTTGAGTCCCTTTCACTAAGGAAGGTGTAGGTCTTGTCTATTCCGTATTAGGTTTTTGGAATGGTACGTGTGCTTATATCAAACTCTGGTTTTATGCATCACCCCACCTCTCCATCACCCTTAAGCAGGCATAAGATTTTTTTCTAAATGTGAGACTCTGTTCTCTTTCCTAACTCAGTTCATGTGTAGCCATGTTTACAGGATCTTCATAAGTGATATTTTATGATAAGTTTCTTTTTCTGTGTGACTTATTTCACTTAGAATCATCGTACCTGAATCCGTACATTTTGCTGCTACTGGTCTTATGACATTGATTTCATGGCCGAGGGATATTCCATCGTATGTATATACCACAATTTTTTGAACCATTTTTATCTTTCCTGGGATATTTAAGGTGTACCCAAGTTGAGGTTCTTGTAAGCAGCGCAGCCCTAAATTTGTGGGTGGCTCTGTCTTACTTATTTTCAGTTTTCCCAAGGTATATTCCCTAGACTGGAAGTGCCCTTGTCTGTAGCTGTCTTGTTTACTTGTTTTAGAGAACACAATGCACTCATCCAGATAGGCAGTTGGCAATTTACTTCCCGCTCATCAGCATTACAAGGCTCCATGTTCTCCAGGGAAAGTCTTGTCTTTCTGGTTTTTACACATTTTGTGGATGTCCATTTTGACCGGTACGAAGTGATACTTCTTTGTTGTTCAGATTTGCATTGCCCGGTTACTTGCTTGGCAAATAATGGCGTATGCGTTTTCTCCTGAATATATTCAACAGAAAACGCATATGCTCTTTTTGACCAAGTGCATCATTGTCGAAGTTTTGCCCCTCTTCCCTTGCTTTACAGGTGATTCCAACATACCTCATGAAATCTGTTTCCTGCTATTGTGCCTTGCTTTCAAGTCCGCATCGGAGCCTTCCTTCAAAAGATTTTTGGACGATAGTTGTCCTTTATTATTCTGCCAGTTTGTGAATTGCTGTGCCCCTGAGCTCCATTGCTCAACTCGTTTTTGTGAGCTGACCGCAAGTCCAAAATTTTGGTTCAGGACCTATACTGGTTCCCGGTGGGTGACTGAGACTTTGGTTAATTCTTCTTCCTGCCGGGCAATTATAGTTACATGTGCCCGTCCAAATGCCTAACAGCTACTCTCTCATTGGTTCTCCCTCTTCCCTTTCATCCTCTGCCAATTTGGCAACCTGTGTGAACCAGGAGGTTAAAGGGCCTGTCTCTCCAAGTTGGGTGATTGATAGTAAAGCAGTTGGAGAGTGAAACCGGAGCAGCAGAAGAGGGACTATTAGTTGAGTTTTAGAAAACTTTCGTATTCACAGTGTTTCCATTCTCTAGGTTTCACGTTCCTGTTATAGCTGTAGTAATATTAACTACAAGCTGTTGAGTTGGGACCCATGGAATGGAGCCCACGCATTATTGCTATAAATGGTCTGCGTTTGCTCACCCAATCTCACCAATCCTCTCAGTCCCATGTGTCCAGCCTTATGCCACATTCAGCTGTCGTTGTAGATAGGGTCATTACATGTTTCATTATATACCCTGAAGGAATTGTATAGAATTTACCTTTTCTTTTGTTTTTGAAAATCCTTTTTATAGTGGGTTTGAGCTGATTCTCGCTGCCATCTTTATGCCAGTCTAGACACACTTGATTCCCTTATGGAGACATATCTGTACATAGGTTTTAAGTTTCTTACTAGTCGGATATATTCCTCTGCGGGAAATTTGGGATTTTGAGTCCCTTTCACTGAGGAAGGTGTAGGTCTTGTCTATTCCATAGTTGCTTTTTGGAACGGTACCTGTGCTTATATCAAACTCTGGTTTTATGCATCACCCCACCTCTCCTTTCCCCTTAAGCAGGCATAAGAGTGTTTTCTAAATGTGAGACTCTGTTCTCTTTCCTAACTCATTTCATGTGTAGCCATGTTTACAGGATCTTCATAAGTGATATCTTATGATAAGTTTCATTTTCTGTGTGACTTATTTCACTTAGAATCATCGTACCTGAATCCACTCATTTTGCTGCTACTGGTCTTTTGACATTGATTTCATGGCTGAGGGTTATTCCATCGTACGTAAGTACCACAATTTTTTGAAACATTTTTATATTTCCTGGGATACTTAAGGTGTACCCAAGTTGAGGTTCTTGTAAGCAGTGCAGGCCTAAATTTTGCGGTGGCTCTGGCTTATTGATATTCAGTTTTCCCAAGGTATATTCCCAAGACTCGAAGAGCCCTTGGCTCTGTAGCTCTGTTGTTTACTTGTTTTAGAGAACACAATGCACTCCTCCAGAGAGGCAGTTGGCAATTTACATCCCACCCATCAGTATAACAAGGCTCCCTGTTCTCCTGGGCCTCTCTTGCCTTTCTGGTTTTTACACATTTTGTGGATGTCCCTTTTGACTGGTGGGAAGAAGTACTTCTTTGTAGTGCAGTTTTGCATTGCCCGCTTGCTTGCTTGGCCAAAAAGTTCATATGCGTTTTCTCCTGAATATATTCAGGAGAAAACGCATATGCCCTTTTTGGCCAAGTGCATCATTGTCGAAGTTGTGCCCCTCTTCCTGTGCTTTAAACGTGATTCCAACGTACCTCTTGAAATCTGATTCCTGCTATTCTGCCTCGCTTTCAGGTCCGCCTCGTTGCCTTCCCTCAACAGATTTTTGGACTATAGTTGCCCTTTATTAGTCTGCCAGTTTGTGAATTGCTCTGCCACATAGCTCCATTTTTTAACTCGTTTTTTGTGAGCTGAACGCAAGTCCAATATTTTGGTTCAGGGCCTATACTTGTTTTCGGTGGGTGGCTGAGACTTTGGTTAATTCTTCCTCCTGGAAAATAAGAGTGACATATCCCCGTCCAAATGCCTAACAGCTACTCTCTCATTAGTTCTCCCTCTTCCCTTTCACCCTTTGCCAAATTGGCAACCTGAGTGCACCAGGAGCTTAAAGGTGTTGTCTCTCCATGTTTGGAGATTGATAGTAAAGCAGTTGAAAAGTCAAACTGGAGCACAAGGGGAGGTACTTACTCGTTGAGTTTTAGAAAAGTTTCGTATTCACAGTATGTCCATTCCCTAGGTTTTCCATACATGTAATAGCTATAGTAATATTCCCTACAACCTGGAGAGTTATGACCCATGGAATGGGTGCCATGCATTATTGCTTTAAAGGGTCTGCATTTGCTCACCCAATCTCACCAATCCTCTCAGACCCATGTGTCCAGCCTTATGCCACATCCAGCTGTCATTGTAGATAGGGTCATTCCAGGTTTCAACAGAGACACTGAAGGAATTGTAAAGAATTTTCCTGTTTTTTTTATTTTCTTTTTGAAATTCCTTTTTATAGTGGGTTTGAGCTGATTCTCACTGCCATGTTTATGCCAGTCTAGACATTTGATTTCCTTACGGAGACATATCAAATATAGGTTTAAGATTCTTACTAGTCAGATATATTCCTCTGCGGGAAATATGGGGTTTTGAGTTCCTTTCACTGGGGAAGGTGTAGGTCTTGTCTATTTCATAGTTGGATTTTGGAACGTTACCTGTGCTTATATCAAACTCTGGTTTTATGCATCACCCCACGTCTCCTTCCCCCTTAAGCGGGCATAAGTGGGTTTTCTAAATGTGAGACTCTGTTCTGTTTCCTAACTCAGTTCATGTGTAGCCATGTTTACAGAACCTTCATAAGTGGTATCTTATGATAAGTTTCATTTTCTGCGTGACTTATTTCACTTAGAATCATCGTACCTGAATCCACTCATTTTGCTGCTACTGGTCTTATGACATTGATTTGATGGCTGAGAGATATTCCATCGTACGTAAGTACCACAATTTTTTGAAAAATTTTTATATTTCCTGGGATATTCAATGTGTATCCAAGTTGAGGTTCTAGTAAGCAGTGCAGGCCTAAATTTTGGGGTGGCTCTGACTTATTGATTTTCAGTTTTCCCAAGGTATATTCCCTAGACTGGATGTGCCCTTGGCTCTGTAGCTCTGTTGTTTACTTGTTTAGGGAACACAATGCACTCCTCCAGAGAGGCAGTTGGCAATTTACATCCCGCCCATCAGCATAACAAGGCTCCCTGTTCTCCAGGGCCTGTCTTGCCTTTGTGAATATTACACATTTTGTGGATATCCATTTTGACCGGTGGGAAGTGATACTTCTTTGTAGTGCAGATTTGCATTGCCCACTTGCTTGCTTGGCCAATATGGGCGTATGCGTTTTCTCCTGAATATATTAAGGACAAAACGCATATACCCTTTTTGGCCAAGTGCATCATTGTCGAAGTTGTGCCCCTCTTCCTGTGCTTTAAAGGTGATTCCAATGTACCTCTTGAAATCTGTTTCCTGCTATTGTGCCTCACATTCAAGTCCACCTCGTTGCCTTCCCTCAACAGATTTTTTGATGATAGTTGGCCTTTATTACTCTGCCAGTTTTTGAATTGCTTTGCCCCATAGCTCCATTTTTTAACTCGTTTTTTGTGAGCTGAAGGCAAGTCCAATATTTTGGTTCAGGACATATACTGGTTCCCGGTGGGTGGCTGAGACTTTGGTTAATTCGTCTTCCTCCCAGGAAATAAGAGTGACAGTTGCCCTTCCAAATGGCTAACAGCTACTCTCTCATTGGTTCTCCCTATTCCCTTTCATCCTATGCCAAATTGGCAACCTGAGCGCACCAGGAGGTTAGAGGTGCTTTCTCTCCAAGTTGGGAAATTGATAGTAAAGCAGTTGGAAGGTCAAACTGGAGCACCAGCAGAGTCACTATTCGTTGAGTTTTAGAAAGCTTTCGTATTCACAGTGTGTCCATTCTCTAGGTTTCCCATACATGTTATAGCTGTAGTAATATTCCCTTCAACCTGGAGAGTTGTGATCCATGGAATGAGTGCCATGCATTATTGCTTTAAAGGGTCTGCATTTGCTCACCCAATCTCACCAATCCTCTCAGTCCCATGTGTCCAGCCTTATGCCAACTCCAGCTGTCATTGTAGATAGGGTCATTCCAACTTTCAACAGAGACCCTGAAGGAATTGTAATGAATTTTCCTGTTTCTTTTTGTTTTGTTTTTGAAATTCCGTTTTATAGTGGGTTTGAGCTGATTCTCGCTGCCATGATTATGCCAGTCTAGACACACTTGATTGCCTTAAGGAGACATATCTGTACATAGGTTTTAAATTTCTTACTAGTCAGATACATTCCTCTGTGGGAAATATGGGATTTTGAGTCCCTTTCACTGAGGAAGGTGTAGGTCTTGTCTATTCCATAGTTGGTTTTTGGAACGGTACCTGTGCTTATATCAAACTCTGGTTTTATGCATCACCCCACCACTCCTTCCCCCTTAAGCAGGCATAAGAGTGTTTTCTAAATTTGAGACTCTCTTCTCTTTCCTAACTCCGTTCATGTGTAGCCATGTTTACAGGATTATCATAAGTGATATCTTATGATACGTTTCTTTTTCTGTGTGACTTATTTCACTTAGAATCATGGTAGCTGAATCCACTCATTTTGCTGCTACTGGTCCTATGACATTGATTTCATGGCTGAGGGATATTCCATCGTACGTAAGTACCACAGTTTTTGAAACAATTTTATCCTTCCTGGGATATTTAAGGTGTACCCAAGTTGAGGTTCTTGTAAGCAGTGCAGCCCTAAATTTTGGGGTGGCTCTGTCTTATTGATTATCAGTTTTCCCAAGGTATATTCCCTAGACTGGAAGTGCCCTTGGCTCTGTAGCTCTGTTGTTTACTTGTTTTAGGGAACACAATGCACTCCTTCAGAGAGGCAGTTGGCAATTTACATCCCGCCCATCAGCATAACAAGGCTCCCTGTTCTCCAGGACCTGTCTTGCCTTTCTGATTTTTAAATATTTTGCGGATGTCCCTTTTCACAGGTGGGAAGTGATACTTCTTAGTAGTGCAGATTTGCATTGCCTGCTTGCTTGCTTGGCCAAAAAGGGCGTATGCGTTTTCTCCTGAATATATTCAGGAGAAAACACATACGCCCTTTTTGGCCAAGTGCATTATTGTAGAAGTTGTGCCCCTCTTCCTGTGTTTAAAGATGATTCCAACGCACCTCTTGAAATCTGTTTTTTGCTATTCTGCCTCGCATTGACGGCCGCCTCGTTGCGTTCCCTCACCAGATTTTTGGATGCTAGTTGTCCTTTATTACTCTGCCAGTTTGTGAATTGCTGTGCCCCTGAGGTCCATTTTTCAACTTGATTTTTGTGAGCTGAATGCAAGTCCAAAATTTTGGTTCAGGAACTATACTGGTTCCTGGTGGGTGGCGGACTTTGGTTAATTATTCTTCCTGCCAGGAAATCAGAGTGACATATGCCCCTCCAAATGTCTAATAACTACTCTCTCATTGGTTCTCCCTCTTCCCTTTCATCCTCTGCCAAATTGGCAACCTGTGTGAAACAGCAGGTTAAAGGGGCTGTCTCTCCAAGTTGGGAGATGGATAGTAAAGCAGTTGGAAACTAAAACCGGAGCACCAGGAGAGGGACTATTAGTTGAGGTTTAAAAACCTTTCGTATTCACATTGTGTCCATTCTCTAGGTTTCCCGTACATGTTATAGCTGTAGTAATATTCCCTTCAACCTGGAGAGTTGGGACCCATGGAATGGGTGCCACACATTATTGCTTTAAAGGGTCTGCATTTCCTTACACAGTCTCACCTATCGTCTCACACCCAAGTGTCCAGCCTTATGCCACATCCAGCTCTCGTTGTAGATAGGGTCATTCCAGATTTCATCAGAGACCCTGAAGGAATTGTAAAGAATTTCCCTGTTTTGTTGTTTTGTTTTTGAAATTCCTTTTTATAGTGGGTTTGAGCTGATTCTCACTGCCATGTTTATGCCAGTCTAGACACACTTGTTTCCCTTATGGAAACATATCAATACATAGGTTTTAAGATTCTTACTAGTAAGATATATTCCTCTGCGGGGAATATGGGGTGTTGAGTCCCTTTCACTAAGGAAGGTGTAGGTCTTGTCTATTCCGTATTAGGTTTTTGGAATGGTACGTGTGCTTATATCAAACTCTGGTTTTATGCATCACCCCACCTCTCCATCACCCTTAAGCAGGCATAAGATTTTTTTCTAAATGTGAGACTCTGTTCTCTTTCCTAACTCAGTTCATGTGTAGCCATGTTTACAGGATCTTCATAAGTGATATTTTATGATAAGTTTCTTTTTCTGTGTGACTTATTTCACTTAGAATCATCGTACCTGAATCCATACATTTTGCTGCTACTGGTCTTATGACATTGATTTCATGGCCGAGGGATATTCCATCGTATGTATATACCACAATTTTTTGAACCATTTTTATCTTTCCTGGGATATTTAAGGTGTACCCAAGTTGAGGTTCTTGTAAGCAGTGCAGCCCTAAATTTGTGGGTGGCTCTGTCTTACTTATTTTCAGTTTTCCCAAGGTATATTCCCTAGACTGGAAGTGCCCTTGTCTGTAGCTGTCTTGTTTACTTGTTTTAGAGAACACAATGCACTCATCCAGATAGGCAGTTGGCAATTTACTTCCCGCTCATCAGCATTACAAGGCTCCATGTTCTCCAGGGAAAGTCTTGTCTTTCTGGTTTTTACACATTTTGTGGATGTCCATTTTGACCGGTACGAAGTGATACTTCTTTGTTGTTCAGATTTGCATTGCCCGGTTACTTGCTTGGCAAATAATGGCGTATGCGTTTTCTCCTGAATATATTCAACAGAAAACGCATATGCTCTTTTTGACCAAGTGCATCATTGTCGAAGTTTTGCCCCTCTTCCCTTGCTTTACAGGTGATTCCAACATACCTCATGAAATCTGTTTCCTGCTATTGTGCCTTGCTTTCAAGTCCGCATCGGAGCCTTCCTTCAAAAGATTTTTGGACGATAGTTGTCCTTTATTATTCTGCCAGTTTGTGAATTGCTGTGCCCCTGAGCTCCATTGCTCAACTCGTTTTTGTGAGCTGACCGCAAGTCCAAAATTTTGGTTCAGGACCTATACTGGTTCCCGGTGGGTGACTGAGACTTTGGTTAATTCTTCTTCCTGCCGGGCAATTATAGTTACATGTGCCCGTCCAAATGCCTAACAGCTACTCTCTCATTGGTTCTCCCTCTTCCCTTTCATCCTCTGCCAATTTGGCAACCTGTGTGAACCAGGAGGTTAAAGGGCCTGTCTCTCCAAGTTGGGTGATTGATAGTAAAGCAGTTGGAGAGTGAAACCGGAGCAGCAGAAGAGGGACTATTAGTTGAGTTTTAGAAAACTTTCGTATTCACAGTGTTTCCATTCTCTAGGTTTCACGTTCCTGTTATAGCTGTAGTAATATTAACTACAAGCTGTTGAGTTGGGACCCATGGAATGGAGCCCACGCATTATTGCTATAAATGGTCTGCGTTTGCTCACCCAATCTCACCAATCCTCTCAGTCCCATGTGTCCAGCCTTATGCCACATTCAGCTGTCGTTGTAGATAGGGTCATTACATGTTTCATTATATACCCTGAAGGAATTGTATAGAATTTACCTTTTCTTTTGTTTTTGAAAATCCTTTTTATAGTGGGTTTGAGCTGATTCTCGCTGCCATCTTTATGCCAGTCTAGACACACTTGATTCCCTTATGGAGACATATCTGTACATAGGTTTTAAGTTTCTTACTAGTCGGATATATTCCTCTGCGGGAAATTTGGGATTTTGAGTCCCTTTCACTGAGGAAGGTGTAGGTCTTGTCTATTCCATAGTTGCTTTTTGGAACGGTACCTGTGCTTATATCAAACTCTGGTTTTATGCATCACCCCACCTCTCCTTTCCCCTTAAGCAGGCATAAGAGTGTTTTCTAAATGTGAGACTCTGTTCTCTTTCCTAACTCATTTCATGTGTAGCCATGTTTACAGGATCTTCATAAGTGATATCTTATGATAAGTTTCATTTTCTGTGTGACTTATTTCACTTAGAATCATCGTACCTGAATCCACTCATTTTGCTGCTACTGGTCTTTTGACATTGATTTCATGGCTGAGGGTTATTCCATCGTACGTAAGTACCACAATTTTTTGAAACATTTTTATATTTCCTGGGATACTTAAGGTGTACCCAAGTTGAGGTTCTTGTAAGCAGTGCAGGCCTAAATTTTGCGGTGGCTCTGGCTTATTGATATTCAGTTTTCCCAAGGTATATTCCCAAGACTCGAAGAGCCCTTGGCTCTGTAGCTCTGTTGTTTACTTGTTTTAGAGAACACAATGCACTCCTCCAGAGACGCAGTTGGCAATTTACATCCCACCCATCAGTATAACAAGGCTCCCTGTTCTCCTGGGCCTCTCTTGCCTTTCTGGTTTTTACACATTTTGTGGATGTCCCTTTTGACTGGTGGGAAGAAGTACTTCTTTGTAGTGCAGTTTTGCATTGCCCGCTTGCTTGCTTGGCCAAAAAGTTCATATGCGTTTTCTCCTGAATATATTCAGGAGAAAACGCATATGCCCTTTTTGGCCAAGTGCATCATTGTCGAAGTTGTGCCCCTCTTCCTGTGCTTTAAACGTGATTCCAACGTACCTCTTGAAATCTGATTCCTGCTATTCTGCCTCGCTTTCAGGTCCGCCTCGTTGCCTTCCCTCAACAGATTTTTGGACTATAGTTGCCCTTTATTAGTCTGCCAGTTTGTGAATTGCTCTGCCACATAGCTCCATTTTTTAACTCGTTTTTTGTGAGCTGAACGCAAGTCCAATATTTTGGTTCAGGGCCTATACTTGTTTTCGGTGGGTGGCTGAGACTTTGGTTAATTCTTCCTCCTGGAAAATAAGAGTGACATATCCCCGTCCAAATGCCTAACAGCTACTCTCTCATTAGTTCTCCCTCTTCCCTTTCATCCTTTGCCAAATTGGCAACCTGAGTGCACCAGGAGCTTAAAGGTGTTGTCTCTCCATGTTTGGAGATTGATAGTAAAGCAGTTGAAAAGTCAAACTGGAGCACAAGGGGAGGTACTTACTCGTTGAGTTTTAGAAAAGTTTTGTATTCACAGTATGTCCATTCCCTAGGTTTTCCATACATGTAATAGCTATAGTAATATTCCCTACAACCTGGAGAGTTATGACCCATGGAATGGGTGCCATGCATTATTGCTTTAAAGGGTCTGCATTTGCTCACCCAATCTCACCAATCCTCTCAGACCCATGTGTCCAGCCTTATGCCACATCCAGCTGTCATTGTAGATAGGGTCATTCCAGGTTTCAACAGAGACACTGAAGGAATTGTAAAGAATTTTCCTGTTTTTTTAATTTTCTTTTTGAAATTCCTTTTTATAGTGGGTTTGAGCTGATTCTCACTGCCATGTTTATGCCAGTCTAGACATTTGATTTCCTTACGGAGACATATCAAATATAGGTTTAAGATTCTTACTAGTCAGATATATTCCTCTGCGGGAAATATGGGGTTTTGAGTTCCTTTCACTGGGGAAGGTGTAGGTCTTGTCTATTTCATAGTTGGTTTTTGGAACGTTACCTGTGCTTATATCAAACTCTGGTTTTATGCATCACCCCACGTCTCCTTCCCCCTTAAGCGGGCATAAGTGGGTTTTCTAAATGTGAGAATCTGTTCTGTTTCCTAACTCAGTTCATGTGTAGCCATGTTTACAGAACCTTCATAAGTGGTATCTTATGATAAGTTTCATTTTCTGCGTGACTTATTTCACTTAGAATCATCGTACCTGAATCCACTCATTTTGCTGCTACTGGTCTTATGACATTGATTTGATGGCTGAGAGATATTCCATCGTACGTAAGTACCACAATTTTTTGAAAAATTTTTATATTTCCTGGGATATTCAATGTGTATCCAAGTTGAGGTTCTAGTAAGCAGTGCAGGCCTAAATTTTGGGGTGGCTCTGACTTATTGATTTTCAGTTTTCCCAAGGTATATTCCCTAGACTGGATGTGCCCTTGGCTCTGTAGCTCTGTTGTTTACTTGTTTAGGGAACACAATGCACTCCTCCAGAGAGGCAGTTGGCAATTTACATCCCGCCCATCAGCATAACAAGGCTCCCTGTTCTCCAGGGCCTGTCTTGCCTTTGTGAATATTACACATTTTGTGGATATCCATTTTGACCGGTGGGAAGTGATACTTCTTTGTAGTGCAGATTTGCATTGCCCACTTGCTTGCTTGGCCAATATGGGCGTATGCGTTTTCTCCTGAATATATTAAGGACAAAACGCATATACCCTTTTTGGCCAAGTGCATCATTGTCGAAGTTGTGCCCCTCTTCCTGTGCTTTAAAGGCGATTCCAATGTACCTCTTGAAATCTGTTTCCTGCTATTGTGCCTCACATTCAAGTCCACCTCGTTGCCTTCCCTCAACAGATTTTTTGATGATAGTTGGCCTTTATTACTCTGCCAGTTTTTGAATTGCTTTGCCCCATAGCTCCATTTTTTAACTCGTTTTTTGTGAGCTGAAGGCAAGTCCAATATTTTGGTTCAGGACATATACTGGTTCCCGGTGGGTGGCTGAGACTTTGGTTAATTCGTCTTCCTCCCAGGAAATAAGAGTGACAGTTGCCCTTCCAAATGGCTAACAGCTACTCTCTCATTGGTTCTCCCTATTCCCTTTCATCCTATGCCAAATTGGCAACCTGAGCGCACCAGGAGGTTAGAGGTGCTTTCTCTCCAAGTTGGGAAATTGATAGTAAAGCAGTTGGAAGGTCAAACTGGAGCACCAGCAGAGTCACTATTCGTTGAGTTTTAGAAAGCTTTCGTATTCACAGTGTGTCCATTCTCTAGGTTTCCCATACATGTTATAGCTGTAGTAATATTCCCTTCAACCTGGAGAGTTGTGATCCATGGAATGAGTGCCATGCATTATTGCTTTAAAGGGTCTGCATTTGCTCACCCAATCTCACCAATCCTCTCAGTCCCATGTGTCCAGCCTTATGCCAACTCCAGCTGTCATTGTAGATAGGGTCATTCCAACTTTCAACAGAGACCCTGAAGGAATTGTAATGAATTTTCCTGTTTCTTTTTGTTTTGTTTTTGAAATTCCGTTTTATAGTGGGTTTGAGCTGATTCTCGCTGCCATGATTATGCCAGTCTAGACACACTTGATTGCCTTAAGGAGACATATCTGTACATAGGTTTTAAATTTCTTACTAGTCAGATACATTCCTCTGCGGGAAATATGGGATTTTGAGTCCCTTTCACTGAGGAAGGTGTAGGTCTTGTCTATTCCATAGTTGGTTTTTGGAACGGTACCTGTGCTTATATCAAACTCTGGTTTTATGCATCACCCCACCACTCCTTCCCCCTTAAGCAGGCATAAGAGTGTTTTCTAAATTTGAGACTCTCTTCTCTTTCCTAACTCCGTTCATGTGTAGCCATGTTTACAGGATTATCATAAGTGATATCTTATGATACGTTTCTTTTTCTGTGTGACTTATTTCACTTAGAATCATGGTAGCTGAATCCACTCATTTTGCTGCTACTGGTCCTATGACATTGATTTCATGGCTGAGGGATATTCCATCGTACGTAAGTACCACAGTTTTTGAAACAATTTTATCCTTCCTGGGATATTTAAGTTGTACCCAAGTTGAGGTTCTTGTAAGCAGTGCAGCCCTAAATTTTGGGGTGGCTCTGTCTTATTGATTATCAGTTTTCCCAAGGTATATTCCCTAGACTGGAAGTGCCCTTGGCTCTGTAGCTCTGTTGTTTACTTGTTTTAGGGAACACAATGCACTCCTTCAGAGAGGCAGTTGGCAATTTACATCCCGCCCATCAGCATAACAAGGCTCCCTGTTCTCCAGGACCTGTCTTGCCTTTCTGATTTTTAAATATTTTGCGGATGTCCCTTTTCACAGGTGGGAAGTGATACTTCTTAGTAGTGCAGATTTGCATTGCCTGCTTGCTTGCTTGGCCAAAAAGGGCGTATGCGTTTTCTCCTGAATATATTCAGGAGAAAACACATACGCCCTTTTTGGCCAAGTGCATTATTGTAGAAGTTGTGCCCCTCTTCCTGTGTTTAAAGATGATTCCAACGCACCTCTTGAAATCTGTTTTTTGCTATTCTGCCTCGCATTGACGGCCGCCTCGTTGCGTTCCCTCACCAGATTTTTGGATGCTAGTTGTCCTTTATTACTCTGCCAGTTTGTGAATTGCTGTGCCCCTGAGGTCCATTTTTCAACTTGATTTTTGTGAGCTGAATGCAAGTCCAAAATTTTGGTTCAGGAACTATACTGGTTCCTGGTGGGTGGCGGACTTTGGTTAATTATTCTTCCTGCCAGGAAATCAGAGTGACATATGCCCCTCCAAATGTCTAATAACTACTCTCTCATTGGTTCTCCCTCTTCCCTTTCATCCTCTGCCAAATTGGCAACCTGTGTGAAACAGCAGGTTAAAGGGGCTGTCTCTCCAAGTTGGGAGATGGATAGTAAAGCAGTTGGAAACTAAAACCGGAGCACCAGGAGAGGGACTATTAGTTGAGGTTTAAAAACCTTTCGTATTCACATTGTGTCCATTCTCTAGGTTTCCCGTACATGTTATAGCTGTAGTAATATTCCCTTCAACCTGGAGAGTTGGGACCCATGGAATGGGTGCCACACATTATTGCTTTAAAGGGTCTGCATTTCCTTACACAGTCTCACCTATCGTCTCACACCCAAGTGTCCAGCCTTATGCCACATCCAGCTCTCGTTGTAGATAGGGTCATTCCAGATTTCATCAGAGACCCTGAAGGAATTGTAAAGAATTTCCCTGTTTTGTTGTTTTGTTTTTGAAATTCCTTTTTATAGTGGGTTTGAGCTGATTCTCACTGCCATGTTTATGCCAGTCTAGACACACTTGTTTCCCTTATGGAAACATATCAATACATAGGTTTTAAGATTCTTACTAGTAAGATATATTCCTCTGCGGGGAATATGGGGTGTTGAGTCCCTTTCACTAAGGAAGGTGTAGGTCTTGTCTATTCCGTATTAGGTTTTTGGAATGGTACGTGTGCTTATATCAAACTCTGGTTTTATGCATCACCCCACCTCTCCATCACCCTTAAGCAGGCATAAGATTTTTTTCTAAATGTGAGACTCTGTTCTCTTTCCTAACTCAGTTCATGTGTAGCCATGTTTACAGGATCTTCATAAGTGATATTTTATGATAAGTTTCTTTTTCTGTGTGACTTATTTCACTTAGAATCATCGTACCTGAATCCATACATTTTGCTGCTACTGGTCTTATGACATTGATTTCATGGCCGAGGGATATTCCATCGTATGTATATACCACAATTTTTTGAACCATTTTTATCTTTCCTGGGATATTTAAGGTGTACCCAAGTTGAGGTTCTTGTAAGCAGTGCAGCCCTAAATTTGTGGGTGGCTCTGTCTTACTTATTTTCAGTTTTCCCAAGGTATATTCCCTAGACTGGAAGTGCCCTTGTCTGTAGCTGTCTTGTTTACTTGTTTTAGAGAACACAATGCACTCATCCAGATAGGCAGTTGGCAATTTACTTCCCGCTCATCAGCATTACAAGGCTCCATGTTCTCCAGGGAAAGTCTTGTCTTTCTGGTTTTTACACATTTTGTGGATGTCCATTTTGACCGGTACGAAGTGATACTTCTTTGTTGTTCAGATTTGCATTGCCCGCTTACTTGCTTGGCAAATAATGGCGTATGCGTTTTCTCCTGAATATATTCAACAGAAAACGCATATGCTCTTTTTGACCAAGTGCATCATTGTCGAAGTTTTGCCCCTCTTCCCTTGCTTTACAGGTGATTCCAACATACCTCATGAAATCTGTTTCCTGCTATTGTGCCTTGCTTTCAAGTCCGCATCGGAGCCTTCCTTCAAAAGATTTTTGGACGATAGTTGTCCTTTATTATTCTGCCAGTTTGTGAATTGCTGTGCCCCTGAGCTCCATTGCTCAACTCGTTTTTGTGAGCTGACCGCAAGTCCAAAATTTTGGTTCAGGACCTATACTGGTTCCCGGTGGGTGACTGAGACTTTGGTTAATTCTTCTTCCTGCCGGGCAATTATAGTTACATGTGCCCGTCCAAATGCCTAACAGCTACTCTCTCATTGGTTCTCCCTCTTCCCTTTCATCCTCTGCCAATTTGGCAACCTGTGTGAACCAGGAGGTTAAAGGGCCTGTCTCTCCAAGTTGGGTGATTGATAGTAAAGCAGTTGGAGAGTGAAACCGGAGCAGCAGAAGAGGGACTATTAGTTGAGTTTTAGAAAACTTTCGTATTCACAGTGTTTCCATTCTCTAGGTTTCACGTTCCTGTTATAGCTGTAGTAATATTAACTACAAGCTGTTGAGTTGGGACCCATGGAATGGAGCCCACGCATTATTGCTATAAATGGTCTGCGTTTGCTCACCCAATCTCACCAATCCTCTCAGTCCCATGTGTCCAGCCTTATGCCACATTCAGCTGTCGTTGTAGATAGGGTCATTACATGTTTCATTATATACCCTGAAGGAATTGTATAGAATTTACCTTTTCTTTTGTTTTTGAAAATCCTTTTTATAGTGGGTTTGAGCTGATTCTCGCTGCCATCTTTATGCCAGTCTAGACACACTTGATTCCCTTATGGAGACATATCTGTACATAGGTTTTAAGTTTCTTACTAGTCGGATATATTCCTCTGCGGGAAATTTGGGATTTTGAGTCCCTTTCACTGAGGAAGGTGTAGGTCTTGTCTATTCCATAGTTGCTTTTTGGAACGGTACCTGTGCTTATATCAAACTCTGGTTTTATGCATCACCCCACCTCTCCTTTCCCCTTAAGCAGGCATAAGAGTGTTTTCTAAATGTGAGACTCTGTTCTCTTTCCTAACTCATTTCATGTGTAGCCATGTTTACAGGATTTTCATAAGTGATATCTTATGATAAGTTTCATTTTCTGTGTGACTTATTTCACTTAGAATCATCGTACCTGAATCCACTCATTTTGCTGCTACTGGTCTTTTGACATTGATTTCATGGCTGAGGGTTATTCCATCGTACGTAAGTACCACAATTTTTTGAAACATTTTTATATTTCCTGGGATACTTAAGGTGTACCCAAGTTGAGGTTCTTGTAAGCAGTGCAGGCCTAAATTTTGCGGTGGCTCTGGCTTATTGATATTCAGTTTTCCCAAGGTATATTCCCAAGACTCGAAGAGCCCTTGGCTCTGTAGCTCTGTTGTTTACTTGTTTTAGAGAACACAATGCACTCCTCCAGAGAGGCAGATGGCAATTTACATCCCACCCATCAGTATAACAAGGCTCCCTGTTCTCCTGGGCCTCTCTTGCCTTTCTGGTTTTTACACATTTTGTGGATGTCCCTTTTGACTGGTGGGAAGAAGTACTTCTTTGTAGTGCAGTTTTGCATTGCCCGCTTGCTTGCTTGGCCAAAAAGTTCATATGCGTTTTCTCCTGAATATATTCAGGAGAAAACGCATATGCCCTTTTTGGCCAAGTGCATCATTGTCGAAGTTGTGCCCCTCTTCCTGTGCTTTAAACGTGATTCCAACGTACCTCTTGAAATCTGATTCCTGCTATTCTGCCTCGCTTTCAGGTCCGCCTCGTTGCCTTCCCTCAACAGATTTTTGGACTATAGTTGCCCTTTATTAGTCTGCCAGTTTGTGAATTGCTCTGCCACATAGCTCCATTTTTTAACTCGTTTTTTGTGAGCTGAACGCAAGTCCAATATTTTGGTTCAGGGCCTATACTTGTTTTCGGTGGGTGGCTGAGACTTTGGTTAATTCTTCCTCCTGGAAAATAAGAGTGACATATCCCCGTCCAAATGCCTAACAGCTACTCTCTCATTAGTTCTCCCTCTTCCCTTTCATCCTTTGCCAAATTGGCAACCTGAGTGCACCAGGAGCTTAAAGGTGTTGTCTCTCCATGTTTGGAGATTGATAGTAAAGCAGTTGAAAAGTCAAACTGGAGCACAAGGGGAGGTACTTACTCGTTGAGTTTTAGAAAAGTTTCGTATTCACAGTATGTCCATTCCCTAGGTTTTCCATACATGTAATAGCTATAGTAATATTCCCTACAACCTGGAGAGTTATGACCCATGGAATGGGTGCCATGCATTATTGCTTTAAAGGGTCTGCATTTGCTCACCCAATCTCACCAATCCTCTCAGACCCATGTGTCCAGCCTTATGCCACATCCAGCTGTCATTGTAGATAGGGTCATTCCAGGTTTCAACAGAGACACTGAAGGAATTGTAAAGAATTTTCCTGTTTTTTTTATTTTCTTTTTGAAATTCCTTTTTATAGTGGGTTTGAGCTGATTCTCACTGCCATGTTTATGCCAGTCTAGACATTTGATTTCCTTACGGAGACATATCAAATATAGGTTTAAGATTCTTACTAGTCAGATATATTCCTCTGCGGGAAATATGGGGTTTTGAGTTCCTTTCACTGGGGAAGGTGTAGGTCTTGTCTATTTCATAGTTGGTTTTTGGAACGTTACCTGTGCTTATATCAAACTCTGGTTTTATGCATCACCCCACGTCTCCTTCCCCCTTAAGCAGGCATAAGTGGGTTTTCTAAATGTGAGACTCTGTTCTGTTTCCTAACTCAGTTCATGTGTAGCCATGTTTACAGAACCTTCATAAGTGGTATCTTATGATAAGTTTCATTTTCTGTGTGACTTATTTCACTTAGAATCATCGTACCTGAATCCACTCATTTTGCTGCTACTGGTCTTATGACATTGATTTGATGGCTGAGAGATATTCCATCGTACGTAAGTACCACAATTTTTTGAAAAAATTTTATATTTCCTGGGATATTCAATGTGTATCCAAGTTGAGGTTCTAGTAAGCAGTGCAGGCCTAAATTTTGGGGTGGCTCTGACTTATTGATTTTCAGTTTTCCCAAGGTATATTCCCTAGACTGGATGTGCCCTTGGCTCTGTAGCTCTGTCGTTTACTTGTTTAGGGAACACAATGCACTCTTCCAGATAGGCAGTTGGCAATTTACATCCCGCCCATCAGCATAACAAGGCTCCCTGTTCTCCAGGGCCTGTCTTGCCTTTGTGAATATTACACATTTTGTGGATATCCATTTTGACCGGTGGGAAGTGATACTTCTTTGTAGTGCAGATTTGCATTGCCCACTTGCTTGCTTGGCCAATATGGGCGTATGCGTTTTCTCCTGAATATATTAAGGACAAAACGCATATACCCTTTTTGGCCAAGTGCATCATTGTCGAAGTTGTGCCCCTCTTCCTGTGCTTTAAAGGCGACTCCAATGTACCTCTTGAAATCTGTTTTTTGCTATTCTGCCTCGCATTGATGGCCGCCTCGTTGCGTTCCCTCACCAGATTTTTGGATGATAGTTGTCCTTTATTACTCTGCCAGTTTGTGAATTGCTGTGCCCTTGAGCCCCATTTTAGAACTCGTTTTTTGTGAGCTGAACGCATGGCCAATATTTTGGTTCAGGACCTATACTGGTTCCCGGTGGGTGGCTGCAACTTTGGTTAATTCTTCTTCCTGCCGGGAAATTAGAGTGACATATGCCCGGCCAAATGCCTAACAGCTACTCTCTCATTGGTTCTCGCTCTTCCATTTCATCCTCTGCCAAATTGGCAACCTGTGAGAACCAGGAGGTTAAAGGGGCTGTCTCTCCAAGTTGGGAGATTGATAGTAAATCAGTTGGAAAGTGAAACCGGAGCACCAGGAGAGCGACTATCCGTTGAGTTTTAGAGACCTTTCGTATTCACAGTGTGTCCATTCTCTAGGTTTCCGGTACATGTTATAGCTGTAGTAATATTCCCTTCAACCTGGAGAGTTGGGACCCATGGAATGCGTGCCATGCATTATTGCTTTAAAGGGTCTGCATTTGCTCACCCAATCTCACCAATCCTCTAAGTCCCAAGTGTCCAGCCTTATGCCACATCCAGATGTCATTGTAGACAGGGTAATTCCAGGTCTCATCAGAGACCCTGAAGGAATTGTAAAGAATTTCCCTGTTTTTCTGTTTTGTTTTTGAATTTCCTTTTTATAGTGGGTTTGAGCTGATTCTCGCTGCCATGTTTATGCCAGTCTAGACACACTTGATTCCCTTACAGAGACATATCAATACATAGGTTTTAAGATTCTTACTAGTCAGATATATTCCTCTGCGGGAAATATGGGGTTTTGAGTCCCTTTAACTGAGGAAGGTATAGGTAGGTCTTGTCCATTCCATAGTTGGTTTTTGGAATGGTACCTGTGCTTATATCCAACTCTGGTTTTATGCATCACCCCACCTCTCCTTCCCCCTTAAGCAGGCATAAGAGTCTTTTCTAAATGTGAGACTCTGTTCTCTTTCCTAACTCAGTTCATGTGTAGCCATGTTTACAGGATCTTCATAAGTGATATCTTATGATAAACTTCTTTTTCTGTGTGACTTATTTCACTTAGAATCATCGAACATGAATCCACTCATTTTGCTGCTACTGGTCTCATGACATTGATTTCATTGCTGACGGATATTCCATCGTACGTAAGTACCACAATTTTTTGAACCATTTTTATATTTCCTGGGATATTTAAGGTGTACCCAAGTTGAGGTTCTTGTAAGCAGTATAGCCCTAAATTTTAGGGTGGCTCTGTCTTATTGATTTTCAGTTTTCCCAAGGTACATTCCCTAGACTGGAAGTGACCTTGGCTCTGTAGCTCTGTTGTTTACTTGTTTTACGGAACACAATGCACTCCTCCAGAGAGGAAGTTGGCAATTTACATCCCGGCCTTCAGCATAACAGGGCTCCCTCTTCTCCAGGGCCTGTCTTGCCTTTCTGGTTTTTACCCATTTTGTGGATGTCCCTTTTGACCGATGGGAAGTGATACTCCTTTGTAGTGCAGACTTGCATTGCCCAATTGCTTGCTTGGCCAAAAGTACCGTATGCGTTTTCTCCTGAATATATTCAGGAGAAAACGCATACGACCTTTTTGGCCAAGTGCATCATTTTCGAAGTTGTGCCCCTCTTCCTGTGCTTTACAGGTGTTTCCAACGTACCTCTTGAAATCTGTTTCCTGCTATTCTGCCTCGCTTTCAAGTCCGCCTCGTTGGCTTCCCTCAACAGATTTTTGATGATAGTTGTCCTTTATTACTCTGCCATTTTGTGAATTGCTGTGCCCTTGAGCTCCATTTTTCAACTCGTTTTTTGTGAGCTGAACGCATGGCCAATATTTTGGTTCAGGAAATATACTGGTTCCCGGTGGGTGGCTGATTCTTTGGTTAATTCTTCTTCCTGCCGGGAAATTAGAGTGACATATTCCCGTCCAATTGCCTAACAGCTACTCTCTCATTGGTTCTCCCTCTTCCCTTTCATCCTCTGCCAAATTGGCAAACTGTGAGAACCAGGAGGTTAAAGGGGCTGTCTCTCCAAGTTGGGAGATTTATAGTAAAGCAGGTGGAAAGTCAAACCCGAGCACCAGGAGAGGGACTATTTGTTGAGTTTTAGATACCTTTCATATTCACAGTGTCTCCATTCTCTAGGTTTCCCGTACATGTTATATCTGTAGTAATATTCCCTTTAACTTGGAGAGTTGGGACCCATGGAATGGGTGCCATGCATTATTGCATTAAAGTGTCTGTATTTGCTCACTGAATCTCACCCATCCTCTCAGTCCCAAGTGTCCAGCCTTATGCCACATCCAGCTGTCATTGTAGACAAGGTCATTGCAGGTTTCATCAGAGACCCTGAAGCAATTGTAAAGAATTTCCCTGTTTTTTTGTTTTGTTTTTGAAATTCCTTTTTATAGTGGCTTTGAGCTGATTCTCGCTGCCTTGTTTATGCCAGTCTAGACACACTTAATTCCCTTACGGAGACATATCAATACATAGGTTTTAAGATTCTTATTAGTCAGATATATTCCTCTGCGGGAAATTTGGGGTTTTGAGTCCCTTTCACTGAGGAAGGTGTAGGTCTTGTCTATTCCATAGTTGGTTGTTGGAATGGTACCTGTGCTTATATCAAACTCTGGTTTTATGCATCAACCCACCTCTCCTTCCCCCTTAAGCAGGCATCAGAGTGTTTTCTAAATGTGAGACTCTGTTCTCTTTCCTAACTCAGTTCATGAGTAGCCATGTTTACAGGATCTTCATAAGTGATATCTTATGATAAGCTTCTTTTTCTGTGTGACTTATTTCACTTAGAATCATCGTACCTGAATCCACTCATTTTGCTGCTACTGGTCTTATGACATTGATTTCATGGCTGAGGGATATTCCATCGTACGTAAGTACCACCATTTTTTGAACCATTTTTATATTTCCTGGAATATTTCAGGTGTACCCAAGTTGAGGTTCTTGTAAGCAGTGCAGCCCTAAATTTGAGGGTGGCTCTGTCTTACTGATTTTCAGTTTTCCTAAGGTATATTCCCTAGACTGAAAGTGCCCTTGGCTCTCTAGCTCTGTTTTGTACCTGTTTTAGGGAACACAATGCACTCCTCCAGAGAGAAAGTTTGCAAATTACATCCCGCCCAAGAGTATAACAACGCTCCCTGTTCTCCAGGGCCTGTCCTGCCTTTCTGGTTTTTACACATTTTGTGGATGTCCCATTTGACCGGTTGGAAGTGATACTTCTTTGTAGTGCAGATTTGCATTGTCCGCTTGCTTGCTTGGCGAAAAAGGGCGTATGCGTTTTCTCCTGCGTATGTTCAGGAGAAAATGCATACGCCATTTTTGGCCAAGTGCATCATTGAAGAAGTTGTGCCCCTCTTCCTGTGCTTTACAGGTGATTCCAATGTACCTCTTGAAATCTGTTTCCTGCTATTCTGCCTAGCTTTCAAGTCTGCCTCGTTGCCTTTCCTCAACAGATTTTTGGATGATAGTTGTCCTTTATTACTTTGCCAGTTTGTGAATTGCTGTGCCCTTGAGCTCCATTTTTCAACTCGTTTTTTGTGAGCTGAACGCATGGCCAATATTTTGGTTCAGGACCTATACTTTTTCCCGGTTGGTGGCTGCAACTTTGGTTAATTCTTCTTCCTGCCAGGAAATTAGAGTGACATATATCCGTCCAAATGCCTAACAGCTACTCTCTCATTGGTTCGCCCTCTTCCCTTTCATCCTCTGCCAAATTGGCAACGTGTGAGAACCAGGAGGTTAAAGGGGCTGTCTCTCCAAGTTGGGAGATTGATAGTAAAGCAGTTGGAAAGTGAAACCGGAGCACCAGGAGAGGGACAATCCGTTGAGTTTTAGAGACCTTTCGTATTCACAGTGTGTCCATTCTCTAGGTTTCCGGTACATGTTATAGCTGTAGTAATATTCCCTTCAACCTGGAGAGTTGGGACCCATGGAATGCGTGCCATGCATTATTGCTTTAAAGGTTCTGCATTTGCTCACCCAATCTCACCAATCCTCTAAGTCCCAAGTGTCCAGCCTTATGCCACATCCAGCTGTCATTGTAGATAGGGTCATTCCAGGTTTCATCAGAGACCCTGAAGGAATTGTAAAGAATTTCCCTGTTTTTCTGTTTTGTATTTGAAATTCCTTTTAATAGTGGGTTTGAGCTGATTCTCGCTGCCATGTTTTTGCCAGTCTAGACACACTTGATTCCCTTACAGAGACATATCAATACATAGGTTTTAAGATTCTTACTAGTCAGATATATTCCTCTGCGGGAAATATGGGGTTTTGAGTCCCTTTCACTGAGGAAGGTATAGGTAGGTCTTGTCTATTCCATAGTTGGTTTTTGGAAAGGTACCTGTGCTTATATCCAACTCTGGTTTTATGCATCACCCCACCTCTCCTTCCCCCTTAAGCAGGCATAAGAGTGTTTTCTAAATGTGAGACTCTGTTCTCTTTCCTAACTCAGTTCATGTGTATCCATGTTTACAGGATCTTCATAAGTGATATCTTATGATAAACTTCTTTTTCTGTGTGACTCATTTCACTTAGAATCATCGAACATGAATCCACTCATTTTGCTGCTACTGGTCTCATGACATTGATTTCATTGCTGACGGATATTCCATCGTACGTAAGTACCACAATTTTTTGAACCATTTTTATATTTCCTCGGATATTTAAGGTGTACCCAAGTTCAGGTTCTTGTAAGCAGTATAGCCCTAAATTTGAGGGTGGCTCTGTCTTATTGATTTTCAGTTTTCCCAAGGTATATTCCCTAGACTGGAAGTGCCCTTGGCTCTGTAGCTCTGTTGTTTACTTGTTTTATGGAACACAATGCACTCCTCCAGAGAGGAAGTTGGCAATTTACATCCCGGCCATCAGCATAACAAGGCTCCCACTTCTCCAGGGCCTGTCTTGCCTTTCTGGTTTTTACCCATTTTGTGGATGTCCCTTTTGACCGATGGGAAGTGATACTCCTTTGTAGTGCAGACTTGCATTGCCCAAGTGCTTGCTTGGCCAAAAGTGCCGTATGTGTTTTCTCCTGAATATATTCAGGGGAAAACACATACGCCCTTTTTGGCCAAGTGCATCATTTTCTAAGTTGTGCCCCTCTTCCAGTGCTTTACAGGTGTTTCCAAAGTACCTCTTGAAATCTGTTTCCTGCTATTCTGCCTCGCTTTCAAATCCGCCTCGTTGTCTTCCCTCAACATATTTTTGGATGATAGTTGTCCTTTATTACTCTGCCAGTTTGTTTATTGCTGTGCCCTTGAGCTCGATTTTTCAACTCGTTTTTTGTGAGCTGAACGCATGGCCAATATTTTGGTTCAGGACCTATACTGGTTCCCGGTGGGTGGCTGAGTCTTTGGTTAATTCTTCTTCCTGCCGGGAAATTAGAGTGACATATGCCCGTCCAAATGACTAAAAACTACTCTCTCATTGGTTCTCCCTCTTCCCTTTCATCCTCTGCCAAATTGGCAACCTGTGAGAACCAGGAGGTTAAAGGGGCTGTCTCTCAAAGTTGGGAGGTTGATAGTAAATCAGTTGGAAAGTCAAACTGGAGCACCAGGAGAGGGACTATTCGTTGAGTTTTAGAGACCTTTCGTACTCACAGTGTGTCCATTCTCTAGGTTTCCCATACATGTTATAGCTGTAGTAATATTCCGTTCAACCTGGAGAGTTGGGCCCCATGGAATGTGTGCCATGCATTATTGCTGTAAAGGGTCTGCATTTGCTCACCTAATCTCACCAGTCCTCTCAGTCCCAAGTGTCCAGCCTTATGCCACATCCAGCTGTCATTGTAGACAGGGTCATTCCACATTTCATCAGAGACCCTGAAGGAATTGTAAAGAATGTCCCTGTTTTTTTGTTTTGTTTTTGAAATTCCTTTTTATAGTGGGTTTTAGCTGATTCTCGCTGCCATGTTTATGCCAGTCTAGACACACTTGATTCCCTTACGGAGAAATATCAATACATAGGTTTTAAGATTCTTACTAGTCAGATATATTCCTCTGCGGGAATTATGGGATTTTGAGTCCCTTTCAGTGAGGAAGGTATAGGTAGGTCTTGTCTATTCCATAGTTGGTTTTTAGAATGGTACCTATGCTTATATCAAACTCTGGTTTTATGCATCACCCCACCTCTCCTTCCCCCTTAAGCAGGCATAAGAGTGATTTCTAAATGTGAGACTCTGATCTCTTTCCTAACTCAGTTCATGTGTAGCCATGTTTACAGGATCTTGATAAGTGATATCTTATGATAAGCTTCTTTTTCTGTGTGACTTATTTCACTTAGAATCACCGTACCTGAATCCACTCATATTGATGCTACTGGTCTTATGACATTGATTTCATGGCTGAGGGATATTCCATCGTACGTAAGTACCACAATTTTTTGAACCATTTTTATATTTCCTGGGATATTTAAGGTGTACCCAAGTTGAAGTTCTTGTAAGCAGTGCAGCCCTAAATATGGGGGTGGCTCTGTCTTATTGATTTTCAGTTTTCCCAAGGTATATTCCCTAGACTGGAAGTGCCCTTGGCTCTGTAGCTCTGTTGTTTACTTGTTTTAGGGGACACAGTGCACTCCTCCAGAGAGGCAGTTGGCAATTTACATCCCGCCCATCAGCATAACAAGGCTCCCTGGTCTCCAGGGCCTGTCTTGCCTCTCTGGTATTTACACATTTTGTTGATGTCCCTTTTGAACGGTTGGGAGTGCTACTTTTTTATAATGCAGATTTGCATTGCCCCCTTGCTTGCTTGGCCAAAAAGTGTGTATGCGTTTTGTCCTTAATATATACAGGACAAAACACATACGCCGTTTTTAGCCAAGTGCATCATTGTCAAAATTGTGCCCCTCTTCTTGTGCTTTACAGATGATTCCAACGTACCTCTTGAAATCTGTTTCCTGCTATTCTGCCTCCCCTTCAATTCCCCCTCATTGCCTTCCCTCAACAGATTTTTGGACGATAGGTGTCCTTTATTACTCTGCCAGTTTGTGAATTGCTGTGTCCCTTAGCTTCATTTTTAAACTCGTTTTTTGTGAGCTCAACGCAAGTCCACAATTTTGATTCAGGACGTAATCTGGATCCCGGTGTGTGGCTGAGACTTTTGTTAATCCTTCTTCTTGCCGGGAAATTAGAGTGACATATGCCCGTCCAAATGCCTAACAGCTACTCTCTCATTGGTTCTCCCTCTTCCCTTTCATCCTCTGCCAAATTGGCAACCTGTGCGAACCAGGAGGTTAAAGGGGCTGTCTCTCCAAGTTGGGAGATTGATAGTAAAGCAGTTGGAATGTAAAACCGGAGCACCAGGAGAGGGACTATTAGTTGAGTTTTAGAAGCCTTTCGTATTTACAGTGTGTCCATTCTGTAGGTTTCCCGTACATGTTATACCTGTAGTAATATTGACTTCAACCTGGAGAGTTGGGACAAATGGAATGGGTGCCACACATTATTGCTTTAAAGGGTGTGCATTTGCTCAACAAATCTCACCAATCCTCTCAGTCCCAAGTGTCCAGCCTTATGCCATATCCAGCTGTCATTGTAGATAGGCTCATTCCAGGTGTCATTAGAGCCCCTAAAGTAATTGTAAAGAATTTCCATGTTTTTTGTTTTTTTTTTTTTTGAAATTCCTTTTTATACTGGGTTTGAGCTGATTCTCACTGCAATGATTATGCCAGTCTAGACACACTTGATTCCATTACGGAAACATATCAATACATAGGTTTTAATATTCTTACTCTTCAGATATATTCCTCTGTGGGAAATATCGTGTTTTGAATTCCTTTCACTGAAGAAGGTGTAGGTCTTGTATATTCCATAGTTGGTTTTTGAAATGGTACATGTGGTTATATCAAACGCTGGTTTTCTGTAGCACCCCACTTCATCTTCCCCCTTGAGCAGGCATAAGAGTTTTTTCTAAATGTGAGACTCTGTTTGCTTTCCTAACTCTGTTCATGTGTAGCCATGTTTAGAGGATCTTCATAAGTGATATCTTATGATAAGTTTCTTTATCTGTGTGACATATTTCAGTTAGAATCATCGTACCTGAATCCACTCATTTTGGTGCTACTGGTCTTATGACATTGATTTCATGGCTGAGGTATATTCCATCGTACGTAAGTACCAAAGTATTTTAAACCATATTTATATTTCCTGGGATATTTAAGCTGTACGCAATTTGAGGTTCTTGTAAGCAGTGCAGCCCTAAATTTTGGGGTGTCTCTGTCTTATTGATTGTCTGCTTTCCCAAGGTATATTCACCAGACTGGAAGTGCCCTTGGCTCTGTAGCTCTGTTGTTTACTTGTTTTAGGGAACACAATGCACTCCTCCAGTGAGGCAGTTGGCAATTTACATCCCGCCCATCAGCATAACAAGGCACCCTGTTCTCCAGGGCCTGTCTTGCCTTTCTGGTTTTTACCCATTTTTTGGATGTACATTTTGACAAGTGGGAATTGATACTTTGTAGTGCAGATTTGCATTGCCAGCATGCTTGCTTGGCCAAAAAGTGCGTATGCATTTTCTCCTGAATATATTCAGGATAAAACGCCTACGCCCTTTTTGGCCAAGTGCATCATTGTCGATGTTGTGCCCCTCTTCCTTTGCCTTAAAAGCGATTCCAACGTACCTCTTGAAGTCTGTTTCCTGCTATTCTGCCTCGCTTTCAAGTCCGCCTCGTTGCCTTCCCTCAACAGATTTTTGGACGATAGTTGTCCTTTATTACTCTGCCTGTTTGTGAATTGTTGTGCACTGAGCTACATTATTTAACTCGTTTTTTTGTGAGCTGAACGCACGTCCAATATTTTGGTTCAGGACCTATACTGGTTCCCGGTGGGTGGCTGAGGCTTTGGTTATTTCTTCTTCTTCCCGCGAAGTAAGAGTGACATGTGCCCGTACAAATGTCTAACAGCTACTCTCTCACTGGTCTCCCTCTTCCCTTTCATCCTCTGACAAATTGGCAACCTGTGCGAACCAGGAGGTTAAAGGTGCTGTCTCTCCAAGTTGGGAGATTGATAGTAAAGCAGTTGGAAAGTCAAACTGGAGCACAAAGAGAGGGACTATTCTTCGAGTTTTAGAAACCTTTCGTATTCACACTGTGTCCATTCTCTAGGGTTCCCGTACTTATTATAGCTGTAGTAATATGCCCTTAAATCTGGCCTGTTGGGGCCAATGGAATGGGTGCCACACATTATTGCTTTAAAGGGTCTACATTTGCTCACCCAATCTCACCAATCCTCTCAGTCCCAAGTGTCCAGACTTATGCCACATCCAGCTGTCATTTTAGATATGGTCATTCCAGGTTTCATCAGCGACCCTGAAGGTATTGTGTAAGAATTGTTCTGTTTTTATGTTTTGTTTTGAATTTCATTTTTATATTGGGTTTGAGCTGATTCTCCCTGCCATGTTTATATCATTCTAGACACACTTAGTTACCTTACGGAGACATATCAATACATAGGTTTTAAAATTCTTACTAGTCAGATATATTTCTCTGTGGGAAAGCGGGATGTTGAGTTCCGTTCACTGAGGAAGGAGTAGGGCTTGTCTCTTTTGTTTTTGGATTATGGAACGGTACCTGTGCTAATATCAATCTTTTGTTTTGTGCATCTCCCCACCTGTCTTTCCCCTTAAGCAAGCGTTAGAGTGTTTTCTAAATCTGAGACTCTGTTCTCTTCCCCAAATCAGTTCATATGTAGCCATGTTTACATTCCCTTCATAAGAGATATCTTATGTCAGAATGCACCATGGCTCTTGTCATAATAATGCTTCATGACCCCTGTCATCACAATGATCCATGCCCTGGTTATCAAAATGTTCCATGTCCCTTGTCATCAAAATTCTCCACGTACTTGTCATCACAATGCTACATGACACTTCTCATCAAAATGTTACATGCTCTTGTCATCACAATTCTCCATTCTCTTGACATTGCAATGCTCCATGCCCTTGTCATCACAATGCTCCATGCCTTTATCATCACATTGCTCCATGACCCCTGTCATCACATTGCTCCCTGACACCTGTCATCACAATGCTTCATGACCCTTGTCATTACAGTGCTCCATGATGCTCGACATCACAATTACCCAAGGTCTTCTCATCACAATGCTCCACGGTTTTGCCATCACCATGCTCCATGCCTTGTCATCTCAAAGCTCAATGTCCCTTGTCCTCACAATTATCCACGTCCTTGTCATTACAATGCTCCATGGCACTTCACATCACAATGTTATATGCTCTTGTCATCACAATACTCCATGCACTTGTCATCGCAATGCTCCATGAGCCCTGTCATAGGAAGCTCCATGCGCTTTTCATCAAAATGTTTCACGACCAGGACATTAAAATTCTCAATGGCCCTTGATATCACAATGCTCCATGCCCTTGTCATCACAATGCTCCTTTACTTTGTCACAACAATCCTCCATAACAATTGGCATCACAATGCTCCATGATATTGTCATCAAACTGGAACATGACTTATTTCATCACAATGCTCCCTGACACCTTTCTTCACAATAATCCATGACCTTGTCATCACAGTGCTCCATGATCTTGTCATCACAATGTGCCATGCCCATTCTTATCACAATAATCCAAGAAACTTGTCAGACCAATGCTCCATGACACTTTTCATCACAATGCTCCATGAACGCTGTCATCAAAATGCACCATGCCCATCATCATAATGCTTCATGCTATTGTCATCACAATGAAATCAAAAAGCTCCATGACATCTGTCATCACAATGCTGCAAACCCTTGTGATCACAATGCCCCATAACACTTGTCATCACAATGCCCCATGACACTGGTCACCAAAGTTATCCATGGGCTTCTCATCACAATGCACCATGACTTTTGTCAACACAATGCTCAATACCCTTGTCAACACAAAGCTCTCTGATTATTGACCTCAGTATGCACCGTGCACTCTTTCATGACAAGGCTCCATGCCTTTTTCATCACAATGACCCATGCCCTTCTCATCAAAATGTTCCAAGACACCTGTGATCACAATGCTCCTTGTACTTCTCATCACAAAGCTCCATGACGAATGTCATCAGAATGCTCCATGGCCTTCTCATCATAATGTTCCATGCCCTTGTCATCACAATGCTCCAAGACCCATGTAATCAAAATGATCCCTGCGCCTTTTCATCAGAATGCTCCATGAGACTTGTCATAACAGGGTTCTATGGTCTTCACATCACAGTGCTCCAGGACCTTGTCATCACAGTGCTCCATTCTCTTGTCATCACAATGCTCCATGACCACTGTCATCACAATAATCCATGAATATTTTCAGTGCAATGCTCCACGAAATTCTTATCACAATGCTCCATAGACCATATCACCACAATGCTCCATGACCACTGTCATCAAATCACTCCATGACACCTGACAACACAATGATCCGGGACACTTGTCATCACAGTGCTCCATTCCCTAGTTATCACAATGCTCCATGACCCCTGTCATCACAACACTCCATGAACATTTTCAGCCCAGTGCTCCATGACCCTTGTCATCACAATGATCCATGCCCTTGTCATCCCAATGCTCCATGACCCCTGTATTCACAATGCTCAGTAACGCTTGTCATCACAGTGCTCCATGACACCTGTCATCACAATGCTCCATGCCTTTGTCAGCAAAATGCTACATGACCTTGTCATTAAAATAATCTATGCGCTTGTCATCACAATACTCCATTTCCATTGTCATCACAATACTCCATGAACCTTGGGATCACAGTGCTTCATGCCATTTTCATCACAATGCTCCATGCTCCTTGAAATCAAAATGATCCATGACCTCTGTCATCACAATGCTCCAAAACCTTGTGATCACAATGTTCCATAACACTTGTCATCACAACGCTCCATGATGCCTGTCATCACAATAATCCATGCCCTTTTCATCACAATGCTCCATGACCTTTGTCATCACCATTCTCAATACACTTGTCTTCAAAATGCTCCCTGACACTTGTCATCAGAATGCTTCTTGAACCCTGTCACGAATAGGCTCCATGCCGTTTTCATCACAATGCACCATGCCGTTTTCATCAGAATGCTCCAGGCCATTTTCATCAAAATCCTCCACAAGATGGTCATCAGAATGCTCCATGACACTTATCATCACAATTCTCCATGCACTTGTCAGCACAATGCTCCCTGACCCTTGTCATCACAATGCTCCAAGCCATTGTCATCACAATGCTCCATTACATTTGTCATCAGAATTCTCCATGACACTTGGCATCACAAAGTTCCATGACATTGTCATCACAATGGGCCATTCCAAATGTCATTTCAATAAACCATGAAACATATTAGACCAATGTTTCATGCCATTGTCATCACAATGCTCCATGCCCTTGTTATCAAAATGCTCCATGACCCCTGTCATCACAATGCTCCGTGACTCCCGTCATCACAATGCTTCATGACCTTTGTCATCACAGTGGTCCATGCCGTCGTCATCAAGAGTCTCTGACCTTCTTAAACACAATGCTCCATGAACTTTTCATCACAATGCTCTTTGACCCTTGTCATCACAATGCTCCATGCGCTTGTCAGCACAATGCTGCATGACACATGTCAACAGAGTGCACCATGCGCTTGTCATCACAGTGCTCCACAATCTTGTCATCACAATGCTCCATGCACTTCTCATCAAAATGCTCTCTCACCACTGATATCACAATGCTACATCACTGTTTGTCACAATACTCCCTCACCCCTGTCCTCACAATGTTCCATGACTCCTGTCATCCCAATGCTACATGCACTTATCATCACAATGTTTGTTGACCCGTGACATCACAATGTTCCATAACACCTGTCATCAAAATGTTCCAGGACAATTTTCATCAAATTGCTCCATGTCCCTGTCATCAGAATGCTCCAAGCCATTCTCATCACAATGCACAACGACCTTGCCATAAAAATGTTCCATGACATTTGTCATCACAAAGATCCATGACCCTTGGCATCACAATGCTCCATGTCACTGTCATCACAATGCTCCATGAACGCTCTCATCACATTGCTCCATGTCCTTGTCTTCACAAAGCTCCATGACACATGTCATCAGAATGCTCCATGTTCTTCTCATCACAATGCTCCATTCCCTTGCCATCACAATGCTCAATTACCCCAGTCATCACAATGCTCCATGACCCCTCCCATCACGATGTTCCATGGCCTTGTCATCACAAAGCTCCATGACCCTTCTCATCACACTGCTCCAAGAACCGTGTAATCACAATGCTGTATGCCCCTTTTCATCTCAATGATCCATGAACCCTGTCATCACAATGCACCATGCCCATCATCATAATGCTTCATGTTATTGTCATCACAATGAAATCAAAATGCTCCATGACCTCTGTCATACAAATGCTCCAAACCCTTGTGACCACAATATTCCATAACACTTGTCATCAAAATGCCCCATGACACATGTCATCAGAATGCTCCATGTCCTTCTCATCACAATGCTCCGTGCCTTAGTCATCACAATGCTCCAAGACCCCTGTAATCACAATGCTCCATGCCCCTTTTCATCAGGATGTTCCATGAGACTTGTCATCACAAGTCTCCATTGTCTTCTCATCACAATTCTCCAGGACATTGTCATCACCATGCTCCATTCCCTTGTCATCACAATGCTCCATGACCCCTGTCATCACAATAATCCATGAACATTTTCAGCCCGGTGCTCCACGACCTACTCATCACAATGCTCCATGGCCAATATCATCACAATGCTCCATGACCACTGTCATCACAACACTACATGACACCTGACAACACAATGATCTGGGACTCTTGTCATCACAATGCTCCATTCCGTAGTCATCACAATGCTTTATGACCCCTGTCATCACAACACTCCATGAATATTTTCAGCCCAGTGCTCCATGACCGTTCTCATCACAATGATCCATGCCATTGTCATCGCAATGCTCCATGACCCCGTGTTCACAATGCTCCATGACGCTTGTCATCACAGTGCTCCATGACACCTGTCATCACAATGCTCCATGCCTTTGTCAGCAAAATGCTACATGACGTTGTCATTACAATGCTCTATGCGCTTGTCAGCACAATACTCCATTTCCATTGTCATCACACTCCTCCATGAACTTTGGGATCACATTGCTTCATGCCCTTGTCATCACAATGCTCCATGCTCCTTGAAATCCAAATGATCCATGACCTCTGTCATCACAATGCTCCAAACACTTGTGATCACAGTGTTCCATAACACTTCTCATCACAATGCTCCATGATGCCTGTCATCACAATACTCCATGCCCTTTTCATCACAATGCTCCATGACCATTGTCATCACAATTCTCAATACACTTGTCATCATAATGCTCCCTGACACTTGTCGTCAGAATGCTCCTTGAACCCTGTCACGAAAAGGCTCCATGCCTTTTTCATCACAATGCCCCATGGCGTTTTCATCACAATGCTCCATGCCATTGTCATCAAAATACTCCACAAGCTTGTCATCAGAATGCTCCATGACCCTTGTCATCACAATTCTCCATGCACTTGTCAGCACAATGCTCCCTGACCCTTATCATCACAATGATCCAAGCCATTGTCATCACAATGGGCCATTACATTTGTCATCACAATGCTACCTGACACGTGTCTTCACAATACTGCATGACCTGGCCATCACAATGCTCCATGCCCTTTTCATCACAATGCGCCATTCCAACTGTCATCACAATAATCCATGAAACTTATTAGACCAGTGTTCCATGCCCTTGTCATCACAACGCTCCATGCCCTTATTATCACAATGCTCCATGGCCCCTGTCATCACAATGCTCCGTGACTCCAGTCATCACAGTGCTTCATGACCTTTGTCATCACAATGGTCCATGCTCTCGTCATCAACAGTCTCTGTGACCTTTTTTTTTTTTTTTTTTTTTTTCTTTTTGCGGTATGCGGGCCTCTCACTGTTGTGGCCTCCCCCGTTGCGGAGCACAGGCTCCGGACGCGCAGGCCCAGCGGCCATGGTTCACGGGCCCAGCCGCTCCGCGGCATATGGGATCCTCCCAGACCGGGGCACGAACCCGTATCCCCTGCATCGGCAGGCGGACTCTCAACCACTTGCGCCACCAGGGAGGCCCCTCTGTGACCTTTTTAAACACAATGCTCCATGAACATTTCATCACAATGCTCTTTGACCCTTGTCATCACAATGCTCCATGCGCTGGTCAGCACAATGCTCCATGACACATGTCATCACAATGCACCATGCGCTTGTCATCACAGTGCTCCACAATCTTGTCATCACAATGCTCCTTAAAATTTGTCGTCACAATGCTCCATGCACTTCTCATCAAAATGCTCTCTCACCACTGATATCACAATGCTACATCACTATTTGTCACAATACTCCCTCACCCCTGTCATCACAATGTTCCATGACTCCTGTCATCTAAATGTTACATGCACTTATCACAATGTTCGATGACCCCTGACATCACAGTGTTCCATAACACCTGTCATCAAAATGATCCATGACACTTTTCATCAAATTGCTCCAAGACCCTGTCATCAGAATGCTCCCTGCCCTTCTCATCACAATGCACAACGCCCTTGCCATCTAAATGCTCCATGACCTTTGTCATCACAAAGATCCATGACCCTTGGCATCACAATGCTCCATGTCATTGTCATCACCATGCTCCATGAACCCTCTCATCACATTGCTCCATGCCCTTGTCTTCACAAAGCTCCATGACACATGTCATCAGAATGCTCCATGGCCTTCTCATCACAATGCTCCATGCCCTTGCCATCACAATGCTCTATTACACCAGTCATAACAATGCTCCATGACCCCTGCCATCACGATGTTCCATGGTCTTGTCATCACAAAGCTCCATGACCCTTCTCATCACAATGCTCCAAGAACCCTGTAATCACAATGCTCTATGCCCTTTTTCATCTCAATGATCCATGAACGCTGTCATCACAATGCACCATGCCCATCATCATAATGCTTTATGCTGTTGTCATCACAATGAAATCAAAATGCTCCATGACCTCTGTCATAACAATGCTCCAAACCCTTGTGATCACAATATTCCCTATCACTTGTCATCACAATGCCCCATGACACTCGTCATCACAATTATCAATGGTCTTCTCATCACAATGCTCAATACACTTGTCATCAAAATGCTCCCTGACACTTGTTGTCTCTATGCTCCTTGAACCCTGTCATGACAAGTCTCCATGCCTTTTTCATCACAATGATCCATCCCCTTTTCATCACAATGCTCCAAGACCCATGTAATCACAATGCTCCATGCCCTTGTCATCACAAAGCTCAATGACACATGTCATCAGAATGCTCCTTGGTCTTCTCCTCACAATGCTCCATGCCCTTGTCATCACAATGTGCCAAGACCCCTCTAATCACAATGCTCCATGCCCCTCTTCATCAGTATGCTCCATGAGACTTTTCATCACAAGGCTCCATGGTTTTGCCAACACAATGCTCCAGGACCTTGTCATCACAATGCTTCTCGACATTGTCATGAAAATTTTCAATGGCCCTTGTCATCATAATGCTCCAAGCCCTAATCATCAAAATGCTCCATTATATTTTTCCTCACAATACTCCATTACATTTTGCATCACAATGCTCCCTGACACCTGTCTTCACAATACTGTATGACCTGGTCTTCACAATGCTCCATGCCCTTGATATCACAAAGCTCCATGACCCCTGTCATCACAATGCTCCGTGACTCCAGTCATCACAATGCTTCATGACCTTTGTCATCACAATGGTCCATGCCCTCATCATCAACAGTCTCTGTGACCTTTTTAACCACAATGCTCCATGAACTTTTCATCACAATGCTCTTTACCCTTGTCATCACAATACTCTATGCCTTTCTCAGCACAATGCTCCATGACCGTTGTCATTACAATGCTCCATTCGCTTGACAGTATAATGCTCCTTGACACATGTCATCACAATTTGCCATGCGCTTGTCATCACAGTGCTCCACAATCTTGTCATCACAATGCTCCATAAACCTTGTCATCACAATGCTACATGCACTTATCATCACAATGTCCGATGACCCCTGACATCACAATGTTCCATAACCCTTGTCACCAAAATGCTCCATTACCCTTTTCATCAAAATGTTCCATGTCCCCTGACATCACAATGCTCCATGACCCCTGTCATCACAATACTCCATGCTCCTTGAAATCACAATGATCCATGACCTCTGTCTTCACAATGCTCCAAACCCCTGTGATCACAATGTTCCATAACCCTTGTCATCACAACGCTCCATGATGCCTGTCATCACAATACTCCATGCCCTTTTCATCACAATGCTCCATGACCTTTGTCATCACAATTCTCAATACACTTGTCATCAAAATGCTCCCTGACACTTGTCATGAGAATGCTCCTAACCCTGTCACGAAAAGGCTCCATGCATTTTTCATCACAATGCCCCATGCCGATTTCATCACAATGCTCCATGCCACTGTCATCAATATACTCCAAAAGCTTGTCATCTGAATGCTCCATGACACTTGTCATCACAATGCTCCATGAGCACTGGCATCACAATGCTCCATACCACGTGTCATTACAGTGCTCCATGACGCTGGCCATTCACAATTATCCGTGGTCTTCTCATCACAATGCTCCACACGCTGGTTATCAAAATGCTCCATGACTCTTGTCATCACAATGTTCCATGGCCACTGTCATCACAATTATCCACACCCCTTGTCATTATAGCTCTCCATGACACTCATACTCAAAATTATCCACGGTCTTCTCATCACAGTGCTCCACGGTCTTGCCATCACATTGCTCCATGCCCTGGTCGTCACAATGCTCCATGTTCCCTCTCATCACAATTCTCCACGTTCTTGGCAACACTATGTTCCATGACACTTCCCATCACAGTGTTAAATGCTTTGTCATCACAATACTCCACAAGCTTGTCATCACAATACTCCATGACCCTTGTCATCACAATGCTCCATGAGTCGTATCATCACAATGCTCCATGCCCCTTGTCATTACAGTGCTCCATGATGCTCGTCACCAGAATTATCCATGGTCTTCTCATCACAGTGCTCCACGGTCTTGCCATCACAATGCTCCATGCCCTGGTCATCAAAATTCTCCACGTCCTTGTCATCACAATGCTCCATGACAGTTCTCATCACAATGTTACATGCTCTTGTCATCACAATTCTCCATGCACTTGTCATCGCAATGCCCCCTGACCCCTGTCATAGCAAGCCCCATGCCTTTGTCATCACAATGCTTCACGACATTTGCATCAAAATTCTCAATGTCCGTTGTCATCACAATGCTCCATGCCCTTGTCATCACAATGCTCCATGACCCTTGTCATCACAATGCTCCAAGCCTTTGTCATCACAATGCTCCATTACTTTTGTCATCACAATCATCCATAACACTTGGCATCACAATGCTCCATGCCATTGTCATCACAATGGTACATGAAATATGTCATCACAATGCTCCCTGACACCTGTCTTCACAATAATCCATGACCTTGTCATCACAATGCTCCATGCCCTTGTCATCACAATGTGCCATGCCCACTGTCAACACAATTATCCATGAAACTTGTCAGACAAATGCTCCATGCCGCTGTCATCACAATGCTACATGACCCCAGTCATCACAATGCTCCGTGTGTCCCGTCATCACAAGGCTTCATGACCTGTGTCATCACAGTGGTCAATGCCCTCATCATCACAATGCTCTGTGAAATTTGTTACCACAATGCTCCATGACCTTTTCATCACAGTGCAGATACGTCCATGAGTGCAAGTGCCCTATGCTCTGTAGCTCATCTTTTAGATGTTTTAGCAAACACAATACACTTCTCCATAGTGGCCGTTGGCAAATTACATTTCCACTATCAGCCTCACAGGGCTCCCTTTTCTCCTCACCCAGTCCTGCATTTCTGGTGTTTACACTTTATGTGGATGGCCCTTCTGACTGATGTGAAGTGATACATTTTGTAGTATTGATTTCCAGTGCCCACCTGTTTGGTTGGATAAAACGTGTGTATGGCCTTTACTTGAATATATTCAGAAAAAATTGCATACTCCCTTTTGGGCCAACTGCATCATTGGCGATGTTCAGCCCCTTTTCTTGTGCTTTAATGGGGAGTCCTTTCTACCTCTTCAAATCTGTTTCCTGCCACTCTCCCTTGCTTACAACTCCTTTTCTGTGACTTACCTCAAGACATTTTTCGATGATAGATATTTTCAACTCTGCAGTTTCATGAATTTTAGAGCCCCTGAGTTCCATTTTTCAAATTGTGTTTTTGGAAACTGGACACAAAACAGCGGGATTTCCTCTAGCCCTATTCTGTTTCCGTGGGCAATTCTAGCCTTTGATGAATTTGTCTTCCAGATTGGAAATTAGAGTGGCATGTTCCTGTCCGAACAACTAAGACTTGTCTCTAAATTTTTCTCATCCTTCCGCTTCATCCTCTGGACAAATTCCAAACTGTGTGCAACAGGATGTTGACGGTGCTGATATCCCCAAGTGAGGAGATTGTTAGGAAAGATGCTGGAGGGGTGAACCCGAGCACCAGACAATGAGGAGATGAGGTGCCTTTTCCAAACTCTTTCCGAACAAATGTTGTACCATCCTCTAGGTGTGACAGGCATGTTTTAGCTGTAGGAAGGGTCCAGTGCATGGAAGGAGAACACCAGGGATTTTTCCAAATCAGTGCCTCCCCGTACCCCAAACTGGGGAATTTTTAAACTACGGCTACACGTATGTCCATTAAGCACCTTGGGAAATAGGCAGAGCCCAAACTTTAGATGATTGAAATCTTCAGGGTCAGAAGCGTTCACCATCGGCCTTGCTTAGGTTACATTTTATCTGTCTTTGATAGACGATGTCAATAAAAATATCTATTGTTTTTCAGATTATTTCCCCTTATAGGTTATTGCAAAATATTCAGTGTAGTTCCCTGTGCTATACAGTAGTTCCTTGTTGATGATCTATTTTATACATAGCAGTGTGTATGTGTTAATCCCACACTGTTAATTTATCCCTTCTCCTACCTTTCCCCTTTGGTAATAATAAATTATAAGATTTTATACTTCTCAGAAATGGGGGAGCTGAAAGAGAGGTATCCTTTTCAATGGAAAAGCATTCAAAACAAGATTGAAGCTTCAGCCAATAGTGTTCGATTTACATCCATGGAAATATATCACTTCATTTCTCTAATGTTGACCTGACAAATAAGACAGACGTCTTCACTGAACTTGCTTATAGTAAAGTGATGGAAATATCAAATATAAGTCTTAGAAAAACCTTATTTTACCCGAGCATTATACACTGCTCTATGTTAACTACAGTTTGGCTCACACATCTGTTCATTGAAGTTACAATGTTCTCAATTTCTGTTACTGATCCTCCAGAGTGGACGCCAACAGAAGTCCCCGTGCCCAGTGTCATTGGAGCCAACAGATCAAGACTGAGTTTGGTTCAGAAGCAAAGGAAACATTATTTTTAAAACAGAATGGAGAGGTGAGAGCGTGCACTCCCCCACGGGCTGTGGGCTGGGATTCTGTGTAGGGATCCCAGGAGCGTCACTGGGAGGGAGGGGATGGAGGTCTCGAGGGCTGGGTTGGCTGAAGCTCAGGCTCTATGCCGTGGAGTCTGCATGGGACCCCGCTAGCTGAGGTGTGGACCCAGCCATTCTGCACTAGGAAATCGGGTCTGAAGTGCCGGGTGTGGGACCTCTGCATGCGGAACCCCAGGAGCACGTGAAATTAGACAAAGCACAAAGGAAAAACATGTTAGACTTTATTTTATTGCCCAGATTCTCTTTTTATCTCCCAGGAATTTTTAATGAACGTTGCCAGAGACAAACACCTCCTCTGCTTTTTGTTCTGTTCCTCATTCTTCCGGTGTTGAGGGTGCAGAAACCCCTTTTTTTTTTTTTTTTTTTTTTTTTTTTTTGCTGTACGCGGGCCTCTCAATGTTGTGGCCTCTCCCCCTGTGGAGCACAGTCTCCGGACGCACAGGCTCAGCGGCCATGGCTCACGGGCCCAGCCGCTCCGCGGCATATGGGATCCTCCCAGACCGGGGCACAAACCCGTATCCCCTGCATTTGCAGGCGGACTCTCAACCACTGCGCCACCAGGGAGGCCCAGACCCCTCTTTTGTAACTGCTTCATGCTGTGGTGGGAGCCCTGATACTTCGGGGGAGGGGCAAAAGGTCTCCCCAGCAGCCTCCAATTGAGGTTGATTGTCCCAAGGCCTCCTGCCTCACTTCTCGTCCACATGAGCACCAACATTGAAAGTGTTATAGATTCTAATGACCTTTAAGTGTCCAGGAGAGAGATGTGCAGAGATGCTGAGGTGGCAGGTTTCACCCCACCCCACATTTGTTCGGTGACCTTAGGCTGACGGTTTTTGCCAGCCTAGATGCTCTGACCAGTAGTCTGTGCTTTCTTTAATTAGGTCCCTGAATTAATATACACACAGCACCATGTGTCAGAACCCTGCCCACACAACTCCCAGACAGTCCAGGGTCAGTGGTGATCCAGGACCATGACGTCCACTGAGTCAACGGCCTTTAGAAGTAGCCAGCAGTCCAGCCGGTCATATTGGCCACCATCACCGCGGTGTCTGTAGGGTTTTCTATGGTGAAAGCGTGATATACGTTTCCCCCGCCAAGCTTATTAGCTCCCCTCTGGGTGCAGTAAGTCCTGCAAGCAGTAGTCTGCTCTTTCGGGACACAGTCTTGTTGTTTTCTGAGAGAAACTCCAGGTCAAGTGATGGTCACACGAGTCATCTTGGGGGCCCGTTGCCCCCATTTGTCTCTCTGGAGGTTGGAGTTGGAGGGCCTCCTCACTCGAGGTCAGTGTGTCCACAGAGCGACCCCTGCAACTTCAGGGCATGATGGGTGGTTAGGATCACGACATGGGGTCCTTTTCCCTTAGGAGGGAGCTGGCCTTGTGGGCTGCTGATTTGTAGCTTTTTAGATACCCCAGTATCCTGGCCTGATGAGTCGGTGGGCAAAGCCCTTGGTGACCATAGTTTATCATACCTGAAGGGCATTCTTGTGTTGCTCCATTTCAAGTGGTCCCAGTTTTTGCACTAAGGCTCCAAGGGCAATTAACCTTTGACCGGGTATGTAAAGGTCAAAGGGTTTAGCTAAATTAGCGAGTTCCTGGGCAAGGGTCTGAATTGACTGCTCTTTCCATTCTTGAAAGGCTGCTTCTGGATTCTATACAAAAGGATCATCATCTTTTCGTGTCAGTGTTTCATGTAGAGGCCCAGCTATTAGACTGTAGTTAGGGATCCAGATGCAGAAAACCTTGGCCTCCCCAGGAACCCCTAAGCTGTCTTCTAGTTTTAGAAGAGGTAAGGCTGCAAATGGCTTCTTCCCTATCCTGGGATGCGTTTCTCTGAATATCTGTGAGAATGAAGCCCAGGCATGTCACCTGAGCCTGGGATATTTGAGCCTTTTTCTTGGACACCTTCTATCCTTTCTTGGCCAGGTATTTCTGAGGCGTCTTTAGTAGGCCTGGTGATCAGAATGTCATCTGCATATTGAAGGAGGGTTCCCTTTTACAGAGGTAGAACTTTTAGGTCTTTAGAGGACATTTCCCCAATGATGGTGTGGGGATTTTTGAACCATTGGGGCAGGACGGCCCAGCATTATTGCTTGTGTTGCATGTTGTGTCCTGCCACTCACAAGCCAAAAAATCTTGTGACTCTGAGATGAATGGAATACAGAAGAAGGCATCATTGAAGTGTAATACAGAATTCCATGGTCTGGTGGATGGTAGAATGAGCAGCAGGGTGTAGGAAATAGGAGCTACTGGATGTATAACCTCGGTGGCTTCACTGACTGTCCTGATATCTCTTACCAGGTCTCCAGCAGCCCATGGGGCTCTCGTGGTCAGGCCAATCCCAGGATATGGAGCTCACCTGGGCTGCACCCCCCACCCCACAGCCCACGGGGCTCTCGTGTTCAAGTCCCTCCCAGGGTATGGAGCTCACCTGTGCAGCTACCCAGCAGCCCATGGGGCTTTCCTAGTCAGGCCCTTCCCAGGATACGGAACTCCCCTGGGCAGGTACCCCAGCAGGGCTGGACACACAGGAACTGTGCACATAGCCCACCTTGCAGAGAACCCCCAGCTCACCTGTCGCTCACAGCTGACACAGAACACCTCAGAGCAGGACTTGAACTAACAAACAGCAGCTCTGACAGGTTTGTGACCCTGGCTATCACTCTGTGCAGCTTCTCTCTGCCTGGTCTTCCAGACACTTCCACTGCAGCCAGGGCACCAGGCCTCTGTCTCCACCCACCATCACTCCTCTCCCTGACTCCTGGGTTCCTCTCATTAGGATAGGGTCTTCTTGAAGTTGTTTTCCACTCATGGACCAGAAAAAATGATAAGAAAACAAGCCGCAGATGCAGCCCCTTGTCTAGCCTGACTCTCAAGGGCCCACACCTCTTCCTTGGGCCTGGCCCGTTTAACAAGTTTCATTTTCTGCAACTGTGAGCCCCTGAGGGGTGAGGATTGACTGATTTGGGCAGCCTGACACTGCCTACCAGCCCTCCCCAGGTGTGCCTGTGTTGAGGTCAATATAAACACAACTCCAGTCAGCAAGAGCACATGTAGCTGTGCCTGACGCCATATTCTCTGCCCCGTCAGCAGTGTCGGGCCTGGGGTGGTGGTACGGAGGGAGAGGCCGTGGCTTTGTGGGTGGCCCAGTGTGAGTGGGGCTCTGTTGGACTTTCTTCAGGAGTTGCCAGGCTGCCACCTGCTAAAGAAGAGGATGTGTCATCCATACCTGCCGCTGGAATTTCTCCCCAGGCAGAGGTGAGGAAGTAAAAAAGCAGTGGGGGCCATGGCAGGAGGGGTATCTCAGGCAGGGAAATGGAAAGATTCCAGAAGAGCATCTGGGGCCAGGACCATCCTGACTGGCCTGCAGGCACCAAGTCGGCCTGCGTGCTGTCGCTGGTGTGGCTCCACAGCCCTTCCTCTAGGCTTGCAAGTGCTTGTACATATTCAGGTGTTTTACCTGGAAAGGGTGGGAAGAGTTCAGCTGCAGCAGGACTGGGGCTCAGCTCACATTTACTCACAGACGCCTCGACACAGTCCCCCAGCTTTGCAATGAGGATGCTCCTTGTGGGGGGGAGTGCTGCTGAGTGCATGGGAGACGATTTCCCACCTCTGACCAACTTAAGAATTTTTTACCACTGGAGCAAGTGCCCTGATACGATTTTCCTCTGTATAACTGGTGGGTCCTGTTTTTTTTTGTTTTTGTTTTTTTTCTTTTTTTCTTTTTGGTTCAAGGTAGATTTTATTTATTCCTCTTTTTTTTTAATTTGGAGATATAAACATGGAAATAATGCATTAATATAAAGACATCTATGTGAAGGGAAAAACTGTTTTTCTGTTTTATTTGATTAAATGTTATTTATTTATTTTTAATTTTTTAAAATTTATTTATTTCTTTTATACAGCAGGTTCTTATTGGATATCTATTTTATACATATAAGTGTGCACATGTGAATCCTAGTCTCCCAATTCATCCCACCACCACCCTCACATGGTGTTCCCCCCTTGGTGTCCATATGTTTGTTCTCTACATCTGTGTCTCTATCTCTGCCCTGCACACCGGTTCATCTGTACCATTTTTCTAGGTTCCACATATATGCATTAATATACAATATTTGTTTTTCTCTTTCTGACTTACTTCACTCTGTATGACAGTCTCTAGATCCATCAAGGTCTCTACAAATGACCCAATTTCATTCCTATGTATGGCTGAGTAATATTCCATTGTATATATGTGCCAGATCTTCTTTATCCATTCATCTGTTGATGGACACTTAGTTTGTTTCCATGTCCTGGCTATTGCAAATAGAGCTGCAATGAACATTTTTGTACATAACACTTTGAATTATGGTTTTCACAAGGCAAATGCCCAGTAGTTGGATTGTTGTGTCATATGGTACTTCTATTGTTAGTTATTTAAAGGAACCTCCGTACTGTTCTCCCTAGTGCCCATATCAATTTACATTCCCACCCACAGTGCAAGTGTGTTCCCTTTTCTCCAATAAAGGCCTCTCCAGCATTTATTGTTTTGTAGATTTTTTTGATGATTGCCACTCTGACTGCTGTGAGGTGATACCTCAGGGTAGTTTTGATTTGCATTTCTCTAATGATTAGTGATGTTCAGCATCCTTTCATGTGTTTCTTGGTAATCTGTATATCTTCTTTGGAGAAATGTCTATTTAGGTCTTCTGCCCGTTTTTGGATTGGGTTGTTTGTTTTTGTGATATTGAGCTACATGCGGTGCTTGTAAATTTAGGAGATTAATCCTTTGTCAATTGCTTCATTTGAAAATATTTTCTCCCATTCTGAGGGTTGATTTTGCATCTTGTTTATGTTTTCCTGTACTGTGTAAAAGCTTTTAAGTTTCATTAGGTCCCATTTGTTGATTTCTGTTCTTATTTCCATTTCTCTAAGTGGTGGGTCAAAAAGGATCTTGCTGTGATTTATGTCATAGAGTGTTCTGCCTATGGTTTCCTCTAAGTGCTTTATAGTGTCTGGTCTTATATTTAGATCTCTAATCAATTTAGAGTTTATTTTTGTGTATGGTGTTATGGAGTGTTCTAATTTCATTCTTTTATGTTTAGGGGTCCAGTTTTACCAGCATCAATTACTGAAGAGACTGTCTTTTCTCCATTGTATATCCTTAGCTCCTTTGTCATAGATGAGATAGCCATAGGTATGTAGGTTTATCTCTGGGCTTTCTGTCCTGTTCCATTGATCTGTGTTTATGCCAATCTACATACACTTGATTCCATTATGGAGACATATAAATACATAGGTTTCAAGGTTATTACCAGTCAGATATATTCCTCTTCAGTGAATAGGGTGTTTTGTGTCCAGTTCATTGAGAAAGGAGTAGGTCTTGTCTATTACATATTTGGTATATGGAATGCGATCTGTGCTAATTTCAAACTCTGCTTTTACACATCACCCCACGTCACCTTTCCCCTTAAGGAGGCATAAGTGTGTTTTCTAAATGTGTAACTCTGTTCTCTTTTGAAATTCAGTTCATGTGTAGCCATGTTTACATTCCCTCTATAAGTGATATATTACAATAAGTTTCTTTTACTTTGTGGCTCATTTCACTTAGCATCATCATACCTAAAGCCACTCATTAAGCTGCTATTGGCCTTATGACATTGATTTTATGTCTGAGTGACATTCCATTGTATATAAGTACCACAACATCTATATCTATTTTTTTTTCCTTTCCTGGGATATTTAAAGTGTACTGAAGTCGAGGTTCTTGTAAACAGAGCAGCCCTAAAGTTTGGGCTGGCTGTGTGTTGTGGATTTTTAGTTTTCCCAAAATACACGCCCATGAGTGGAAGTGTGCTATGCTCTGTAGCTCTGTTTTAGAAAACAACATACAGTTCTCCAGAGAGGCTGTTGGCAATTTACATCCTGTCCATCGGCGTAACCAGACTCCCTTTTCTCCATGGCCTGTCCTGCATTTGTGGTTTTTACACTATTTGTAGATGGCCCTTTTGACTGGAGGTAAGGGACACTTCTATGTAGTGTGGATTTGCAATGCCTGATGGCTTGCTTGGCCAAAAAGGGCATATGCATTTTTTCCCGAATATATTCAAGAAAATACACATAGTCCCTTTTCAGCCAAGGGCAACATTGTCGAAATTCTGTCGCTTTTCATGTGCTTTAAAGACGACTCCAATCTACCTCTTGAAATCTGTTTCCTTCAATTCTGCCTTGCATTCAAATCCTCTTCACTGCCTTTCCTCAATATATTTCTGGATGATAGTTGTCCTTTATAACTCTGCAAGTTTGTGAATTGCTGTGCCCCTGATTTCCATTTTTCAACTCGCCTCTTTGTGAGCTGGCTGCAATACCGCAGGATGGCTTTAGGCACTAGTCTGGTTCCAGGGCTTCAGGCTGAGCCTTTGGTTAATTCTTCTTCCTGGTGGGAAACTAGAGTGACATGTGCCCATCCAAACACCTACAGCTAATCTCTCATTTATTCCCCCTCTTCCTGTTCATCCTCTGCACAATTTGCAAACTGTGCATATCAGGAGGGTAAAGGCGCTGACACTGAAAGTGGGGAGATTTTGAGTAATGCAGATGGAATGGCGAAGCCGAGCACGATAAAAGGAAAAATGAGGTACCTTTTAGAAAACTTTCCCAATTACACAGTGTACCATCCACTGGGTTTCCCATGCATGTTTTAACTGGAGGAAGATTCCCTTAAACATGGAGAGTTGGGACCACTAGAATGGGTAGCACACAGTATTGCTCTAAGTGGTGTTCTTTTGCTCACAAAACCTCAGCAATCTTGTCAGCCCCAAGTGTCCAGTCTTATGTCTCATCCAGCTGTGGGTGTAAAGGTGGTCAAGCCAGGTTGCATCACAGGACCTGAACGAAATTTTTAAGACTTTCTCACTGTTTCGCTGTTTTTGCATTTTGCTTTTGAAATTTATTTTTATAAGTGGGTTTAACTGAATTTCAGTGCTCTGTTCATGCCGTTATACACACACATGATTCCTTTATGGAGACATGAGAATACATATGTTTTAAAATACTGAGAGTCAGACATATTCCTTGCAATGAATAGGGGATGTTGAGTCCAGTTCATTGTGGCGGGATTAGGTGTTGTCTATTACATACTTGGTTTATGTAACGGTATCTGTGCTAATTTAAAACTGTGATTTTATGCATCACCCCACCTCGGCTTTCCCATTAAGCAGGCAGAAGCTTGTTTTCTAAATTTGTGACTCCGTTGTGTTTGTAAATCAGTTCATGTGTAGCCATGTGTACATTCCCGCTATGAGTGATATCTTATGATAAGATTCGTTACTCTGGTATCTTTCCTAAATCAGTTCATGTGAGGCCATGTTTACAGGACCTTCATAAGTGGTATCTTATGATAAGTTTCTTTTTCTGTGTGACTTATTTCACTTAGAATCATCGTACCTGAATCCACTCATTTTGCTGCTACTGGCCTTATGAAATTGATTTCATGGCTGAGGGATATACCATCGTACATAAGTACCACAATTTCTTGAACCATTTTTGTCTTTCCTGGGATATTTAAGGTATACCCAAGTTGAGGTTCTTGTAAGCAGTGAAGCCCTAAATTTTCGGGTGGCTCTGTCTTATTGATTTTCAGTTTTCCCAAGGTATATTTCCTAGACTGGAAGTGCCCTTGGCTCTGTACCTCTGTTGTTTACTTGTTTTAGGGAACACAATGCACTCCTCCAGAGAGGCAGTTGGCAATTTACATCCCGCCCATCAGCATAACAAGGCTCCCTGGTCTCCAGGGCCTGTCTTGCCTTTCTGGTTTTTACACATTTTGCAGATGTCCCTTTCGACCAGTGGGAAGTGATACTTCTTTGTTGTGCAGGTTTGCATTGCCCGCTTGCTTGCTTGGCCAAAAAGGGTGTATGCGTGTTCTCCAGCATATATTCAGGAGAAAACATATACGCCCTTTTTGGGCAAGTGCATCATTGTCGAAGTTGTGCCCCTCTTCCTGTGCTTTAAAGGCAATTCCAACATACCTCTTGAAATCTGTTTCCTGCTATACTGCCTCGCTTTCAAGTCCGCCTCGTTGCCTTCCCTCAGCAGATTTTTGGGCGATAGTTGTCCTTTATTACTCTGCCAGTTTCTGAATTGCTGTGCCCCTGAGCTCCATTTTTAAATTCGTTTTTTTTTGAGCAGACCGCAAGCCCAAAATTTTGGTTCAGGACCTATACTGGTTCCCGGCGCGTGGCTGAGACTTTGGTTAATTCTTCTTCCTGCCGGGCAATTAATGTGACATGTACCAGACCAAATGCCTAACATCTACTCTCTCATTTGTTCTCCCACTTCCCTTTCATCTTTGCCAAATTGGCAACTGTGCGAACCAGGAGGTTAAAGGGGCTGTCTCTCCAAGTTGGCAGATTGATAGTAAAGCAGTTGGAAAGTCAAACTGGGGCTACAGGAGAGGGATTATTAGTTGAGTTTTAGAAACCTTTCATATTCACAGTGTGTCCATTCTCTAGGTTTCCCGTACATGTTATAGCTGTAGTAATATTCCCTTCAACCTGGAGAGTTGGGACCCATGGAATGGGTGCCATGCATTATTGCTTTAAAGGGTCTGCATTTGCTCACCCAATCTCACCAATACTCTCAGTCCCAAGTGTCCAGCCTTATGCCACATCCAGCTGTCATTGTAGATAGGGTCATTCCAGGTTTCATCAGAGATCCTGAAAGAATTGTAAAGAATGTCCCTGTTTTATTGTTTTGTGTTTGAAATTCCATTTTATAGTGGGTTTGAACTTATTCTCACTGCTATGTTTATGCCAGTCTAGACACACTTGATTCCCTTTTGGAGACATATCAATACATAGGTTTTAAGATTCTTACTAGTCAGATATATTCCTCTGCGGGGAATATGCGGGGTTGAGTCCCTTTCACTTAAGAAGGTGTAGGTAATATCTATTCTGTATTTGATTTTTAGAATGGTAGCTGTACTAATATCAAACTCTGATTTTATGCATTACCCACCTCTCCTTCCCCTTTAAGCGGGCATACGATTGTTTTCTAAATGTGAGAATCTCTTACATTCCTAAATCAGTTCCTGTGTAGCCATGTTTACAGGACCTACATAAGTGATATCTTATGATAAGATTCTTTTTCTGTGTGACTTATTTCACTTAGAATCATCGTACATGAATCCACTCATTTTGCTGCTACTGGCCTTATGACATTGATTTCATGGCTGAGGGATAATCCATCGTACGTAAGTACCACAATTTTTTGATCCATTTTTATCTTTCCTGGGATATTTAAAGTGTACCAAAGTTGACGTTTTTGTAAGCAGTGCAGCCCTAAATTTTGGGGTGGCTCTGTCTTTTTGATTTTCAGTTTTCCCAAGGTATATTCCCTAGACTGGAAGTGCCCTTGGCTCTGTAGCTCTATTGTTTACTTGGTTTATGGAACACAATGCACTCCTACAGAGAGGCAGTTGGCAATTTACATCCCGCCCATCAGCATAAAAAGGCTCCCTGTTCTCAAGGGCCTGTCTTGCCTTTCTGGTTTTTACACATTTTGAGGATGTCCCTTTTGACCAGTGGGAAGTGATACATCTTTGTAGTGCAGATTTGCATTGCCCGCTTGCTTGCTTGTCCAAAAAGGGTGTATGCGTTTTCTCCTGAATATATTGAAGAGAAAACGCATAAGCCCTCTTTGGCCAAGTGCATCATTGTCGAAGTTATGTCCCTTTTCCTGTGCTTTAAAGCCGATTCCAACGTAACTCTTGAAATCTGTTTCCTGCTATTCTGCCTCGTTTCAAGTCCGCCTCGTTGCCTTCCCTCAACAGATTTTTGGACGATAGTAGTCCTTTATTACTCTGCCAGTTTGTGAATTGCTGTGCCCCTAATCTCCATTTTTCTACTCGTTTTTTGTGAGCTGAACCCAAGTCCAAAATTGTGATTCAGGACCTATACTGGTTCCCAGTGGGTGGCTGAGACTTTGGTTAATTCTTCTTCCTTACGGGAAATAAGAGTGACATGTGCCCGTCCAAATGCCTAACAGCTATTATTTCATTGGTTCTCCCTCTTCACTTTCATCCACTGTCAAATTGGCAACCTCTGCGAACCAGGAGGTTAAAGGTGCTGTCTCTCCAAGCTGGGAGATTGACAGTAAATCTGTTGGAAAGTCAAACAAGAGCACCAGTAGAGGGACTATTTGTTGAGTTTTAGAGACCTTTCGTATTCACAGTGTGTCCATTCTCTAGGATTCCCATATATGTTATAGCTCTAGTAATAGTCCCTTCAACCTGGAGACATGGGACCCATGGAATGGGTGCCATGCATTATTGCTTTAAAGGGTCTGCATTTGCTCACCCAATCTCACCAATCCTCTCAGTCCCATATGTACAGCCTTATGCCACATCCAGCTGTCATTGTAGATAGGGTCATTCCAGGTTTCATTCAGAAACCCTGAAGGAATTGTAAAGAATTTCCCTTTTTTTGTTGTTTTTCACATTACTTTTTATAGTGGGTTTGAGCTGATTCTCGCTGCCATGTTTATGCCAGTCTAGACACAATTGATTCCCTTAAGGTGACATATCAATACATAGGTTTTAAGATTCTTATTAGTCAGATATATTCCTCGGAGGAAAATATTTGGTTTTGAGTCCCTTTCCCTGAGGAAGGTGTAGGTATTGTCTATTCCATAGTTGGTTTTTGGAATGGTACCTGTGCTTATATCAAACTCTGGTTTTATGCATCACCCCACCTCTCCTTCCCCATTAAGCAGGCATAAGGGTGTTTTCTAAATGTGAGACACTGTTCTCTTTCCTAAATCAGTTCATGTATAGCCATGTTTACAGGATCTTCATAAGTGATATCTTATGATAAGTTTCTTTTTCTGTGTGACTTATTTCACTTAGAATCATCGTACCTGTATCCACTCATTTTGCTGCAACTGGTCTTATGACATTGATTTCATGGCTGAGGGATATTCCATCATACATATGTGCCACAATTTTTTGAACCAATTTTATCTTTCCTGGGATAATTAAGTTGTACCCAAGTTGAGGTTCTTGTAATCAGTGCCGCCCTAAATTTTGGGGTTGCTCTGTCTTATTGATTTTCAGTTTTCCCAAGGTATATTCCCTGGACTGGAAGTGCCCTTGGCTCAGTAGCTCTGTTGTTTACTTGTTTTAGGGAACACAATGCACTCCTCCAGAGAGGCAGTTGGCAATTTACATCCCGCCCATCAGCATAACAACGCTCCCTGTTCCCCAGGGCCTGTCTTGCCTTTCTGAATTTTACCCATGTTGCAGATGTCCCTTTTGACCGGTGGGAAGTGATACTTCTTTGTAGTGCACATTTGCATTGCCTGCATGCTTGTTTGGCCAAAAAGGGCCTATGCGTTTTCTCCTGAATATATTCAGGAGGAAATGCATACGCCGTTTATGGCCAAGTGCATAATTGTCGAAGTTGTGAGCCTCTTCCTGTGCTTTACAGGTGATTCCAACGTACCTTTTGAAATCTGTTTCCTGCTATTCTGCCTCGCTTTCAAGTCCACCTCGTTGCCTTCCCTCAACCGATTTTGGGATGATAGTTGTCCTTTATTACTCTGCCTCTTTGTGAATTGCTGTGCTCCTGAGCTCCACTATTTAACTTGTATTTGTTAGCTGAACGCATGTCCAATATTTTGGTTCAGGAACTATACTGGTTCCCGTGGGTGGCTGAGACTTTGGTTAATTCTTCTTCCTCCCAGGAAATAAGAGTGACATGTGCCCGTCCAAATGCCTAACAGCTACTCCTTCATTGGTTCTCCCTCTTCCCTTTCATCCACTGTCAAATTGGCAACCTGTGCGAACCAGGAGGTTAAAGCTGCTGTCTCTCCAAGCTGGAAGATTTATAGTAAAGCAGTTGGAAAGTCAAACTGGAGCACCAGTAGAGGGACTATTCATTGAGTTTTAGAGACCTTTCGTATTCACATTGTGTCCTTTCTCTAGGTTTCCCGTACATGTTATAGCTGTAGTAATATTCCCTTTAACTGGGAGACATGGGACCCATGGAATGGGTGCCATGCATTATTGCTTTAAAGGGTCTGCATTTGCTCACCCAATCTCACCAATCCTCTCAGTCCCATGTGTCCAGCCTTTTGTGACATCCAGCTGTCATTGTAGATATGGTCATTCCAGGTTTCATCAGAGAACCTGAAGGAATTGTAAACAATTTCCCTGTTTTTTTGTTTTTCAAATTCCTTTTCATAGTGGGTTTGAGCTGATTCTCGCTACCATGTTTATGCCAGTCTAGACACACTTGATTCCCTTACGGAGACATATCAATACATAGGTTTTAAGATTCTTACTAGTCAGATATATTCCTCTGTGGGAAATATGGTGTTTTGAGTCCTTTTCACTGAGGAAGGTGTAGGTCTTGTCTATTCCATAGTTGGTTTTGGAACGCTACCAGTGCTTATATCAATCTCTGGTTTTATGCATCACCCCACCTCTCCTTCCCCCTTAAGCAGGCATAAGAGTGTTTTCTAAATGTCAGACTCTGTTCTCTTTCCTAACTCAGTTCATGTGTAGCCATGTTTACAGGATCTTCAAAAGTGATATCTTATGATAAGTTTCTTTTTCTGTGTGACTTATTTCACTTAGAATCATCGTACATTAATCCAATCATTTTGCTGGTACTGGTCTTATGACATTGATTTCATGGCTGAGGGATATTCCGTCTTACGTAAGTACCACAAATTTTTGAACAATTTTTATCTTTCCTGGGATATTTAACGTGTACCCAAGTTGAGGTTCTTGTAAGCAGTGCAGCCCTAAATTTGGGGTGGATCTGTCTTACTGATTTTCAGTTTTCCCAAGGTATATTCCCTAGACTGGAAGTGCCCTTGGCTCTGTAGCTCTGTTGTTTACTTGTTTTAGGGAACACAATGCACTCTTCCAGAGAGGCAATTGGCAATTTACATCCTGCCCAACAGCATAACAAGGCTCCCTGTTCTCCAGGGCCTGTCTTGCCTTTCTGAATTTTACCCATTTTGTGGATGTCCCTTTTGACCGGTGGGAAGTGATACTTCTTAGTAGTGCACATTTGCATTGTCTGCTTGCTTGCTGGGCCAAAAAGGGCGTATAAATTTTCTCCTGAATATATTCAGCAGAAAACCCATACGCCCTTTTTGGCCAAGTGCATCATTGTCGAAGTTGTGCCCCTCTTCCTGTCCTTTAAAAGCAATTCCAACGTACCTATTGAAATCTGTTTCCTGCTATTCTGCCTCACATTCAAGTCCGCCTCGTTGCCTTCCCTCAACAGATTTTTGCATGATAGTTGTCCTTTATTACTCTGCCAGTTAGTGAATTGCTGTGCCCCTGAGCTCCATTTTTTAACTCGTTTTTTTGTTAGCTGAACGCATGTCCAATATTTTGGTTCAGGAACTATACTGGTTCCCGTGGGTGGCTGAGACTTTCATTAATTCTTCTTCCTCCCGGGAAATAAGAGTGACATGTGCCCGTCCAAATAGCTAACAGCTACTCTTTCATTGGTTCTCCCTCTTCCCTTTCTTCCACTGTCAAATTGGCAACCTGTGCGAACCAGGAGGTTAAAGCGGCTGTCTCTCCAAGTTGGGAGATTGATAGTAAAGCAATTGGAAAGTCAAACCGGAGCACCAGGAGGGTGAGAATTCGTTGAGTTTTAGAGACCTTTCGTATTCACAGTGTGCCCATTCTCTAGGTTTCCCGTACATGTTATAGCTGTAGTAAAATTCCCTTCAACCTGGAGACATGGGACCCATGGAATGGGTGTCATGCACTATTGCTTTAAAGGGTCTGCATTTGCTCACCAAATCTCACCACTCCTCTCAGTCCCATGTGTCCAGCCTTATGCCACATCCAGCTGTCATTGTAGATAGGGTCATTCCAGGTTTCATCAGAGACCCTGAAGGAATTGTAAAGAATTTCCCTTTTTTTGTTTTTCAAATTCCTTTTTATAGTGGGTTTGAGCTGATTCTCGCTGCCATGTTTATGCCAGTCTAGACACTCTTGTTTCCCTTATGGAGACATATCAATACATAGGTTTTAAGATTCTTACAAGTCAGATATATTCCTCTGCGGGATATGGGGTTTTGAGTCCCTTTCACTGAGGAAGGTGTAGGTCTTGTCTATTCCATTGTTGGTTTTTGGAACAGTACCTGTGCTTATATCAAACTCTGGTTTTATGCATCATCCCACTTCTCCTTCCCCATTAAGCAGGCATAAGAGTGTTTTCTAAATGTGAGACTCTGTTCCCTTTCCTAACTCACTTCAAGTGTAGCCATGTTTACAGGATCTTCATAAGTGATATCTTATGATAAGCTTCTTTTTCTGTGTGACTTATTTCACTTAAATCATTGTACCTGAATCCAGTCATTTTGCTGCTACTGGTCTTATGACATTGATTTCATGGCTGAGAGATATTCCATCGTATGTAAGTACCAAAATTTTTGAACCATTTTTATATTTCCTGGGATATTTTAGTTGTACCCAAGTTGAGGTTCTTGTAAGCAGTGCAGCCCTAAATTTGGGGGTGGCTCTGTCTTATTGATTTTCAGTTTTCCCAAGGTATATTCCCTAGACTGCAAGTGCCCTTGGCTCTGTAGCTCTGTTGTTTAATTGTTTAAGGGAACACAATGCACTCCTCCAGTGAGGCAGTTGGCAATTTACATCCCCCCCATTAGCATAACAAGGCTCCCTGTTCTCCAGGGCCTGTCTTGCATTTCTGGTTTTTACGCATTTTGTGGATGTCCCTTTTGCCCGGTGGGAAGTGATACTTATTTGTAGTGCAGATTTGCATTGCACTCTTGCTTGCTTGGCCAAAGAGGTCGTATGTGTTTTCCCCTGCATATATTCAGGAGAAAATGCATAAGCACTTTTTGGCCAAGTGCATCATTGTCGAAGTTGTGCCCCTCTTCCTGTGCTTTCCAGGTGATTCCAATGTACCTCTTGAAATCTCATTCCTGCTATTCTGCCTCGCTTTCAAGTCTGCCTCGTTGCCTTCCCTCAACAGATTTTTGGATAATAGTTTTCCTTTATTACTCTGCCAGTTTGTGAATTGCTTTGCCCCTGAGCTCAATTATTTAACTTGTTTTTTTTTTTTAATTTTTATTTATTTATTTATTTATTTATTTTTTGGTTTGAAGAAACAAAGCATATTTTATTCACTAGTCCTTTCTCCCTATGTGTTGACATTACAAGATAAGACTGAATGGTAGTATTGTAAAGTATTCTTTTTTTTTCTGCTTTACAACAAATTTAATCAGTTATACATATACATATGTTTCCATATCCCCTCCCTTTTGCGTCTCCCTCCCACCCTCCCTATCCCACCCCTCCAGGCAGTCACAAAGTATCGAGCTGATCTCCCTGTGCTATGCGGCTGCTTCCCACTAGCTATCTACCTCACGTTTGGTAGTGTATATATGTCCATGCCGCTCTTTCACTTTGTCACAGCTTACCCTTCCCCCTCCCCATATCCTCAAGTCCATTCTCTAGTAGGTCTGTGTCTTTATTCCTGTCTTACCCCTATGTTCTTCATGACATTTTTTTTTCTTAAATTCCATATATATGTGTTAGCATACAGTATTTGTCTTTCTCTTTCTGACTTACTTCACTCTGTATGACAGACGCTAGGTCTATCCACCTCATTACAAATAGCTCAATTTCATTTCTTTTTATGGCTGAGTAATATTCCATTGTATATATGTGCCACATCTTCTTTATCCATTCATCTGATGATGGACACTTAGGTTGTTTCCATCTCTGGGCTATTGTAAATAGGGCTGCTATGAACATTTTGGTACATGTCTCTTTTTGAATTATGGTTTTGTCAGGGTATATGCCCAGTAGTGAGATTGCTGTGTCATATGGTAGTTCTATTTGTAGTTTTTTAAGGAACCTCCATACCGTTCTCCATAGTGGCTGTACCAATTCACATTCCCACCAGCAGTGCAAGAGTGTTCTTTTTTTTCCACACCCTCTACAGCATTTATTGTTTCTAGATTTTTTGATGATGGCCATTCTGACTGGTGTGAGATGATATCTCATTGTAGTTTTGATTTGCATTTCTCTAATGAGCAAAGATGTTGAGCATCCTTTCATGTGTTTGTTGGCAGTCTGTATATCTTCTGTGGAGAAATGTCTATTTAGGTCTTCTGCCCATTTTTGGATTGGGTTGTTTGTTTTTTTTGTTATTGAACTGCATGAGCTGCTTATAAATTTTGGAGATTAATCCTTTGTCAGTTGCTTCATTTACAAATATTTTCTCCCATTCTGAGGGTTGTCTTTTGGTCTTGTTTATGGTTTCCTTTGCTGTGCAAAAGCTTTTAAGTTTCATTAGGTCCCATGTGTTTATTTTTGTCTTTATTTCCATTTCTCTAGGAGGTGGGTCAAAAAGGATCTTGCTGTGATTTATGTCATAGAGTGTTCTGCCTATGTTTTCATCTAAGAGTTTGATAGTGTCTGGCCTTACATTTAGGTCTTTAATCCATTTTGAGCTTATTTTTGTGTATGGTGTTAGGGAGTGATCTAATCTCATACTTTTACATGTCCCTATCCAGTTTTCCCAGCAACACTTATTGAAGAGACTGTCCTTTCTCCACTGTACATTCCTGCCTCCTTTATCAAAGATAAGGTGACCATATGTCCGTGGGTTTAACTCTGGGCTTTCTATCCTGTTCCATTGATCTATCTTTCTGTTTTTGTGCCAGTACCATACTGTCTTGATTACTGTAGCTTTGTAGTATAGTCTGAAGTCAGGGAGCCTGATTCCTCCAGCTCCAATTTTCGCTCTCAAGATTGCTTTCGCTATTCGGGGTCTTTTGTGTTTCCATACAAATTGTGAAAGTTTTTGTTCTAGTTCTGTGAAAAATGCCAGTGGTAGTTTGATAGGGATTGCATTGAACCTGTAGATTGCTTTGGGTAGTAGAGTCATTTTCACAATGTTGATTCTTCCAATCCAAGAACATGGTACATCTCTACATCTATTTGTATCATCTTTAATTTCTTTCATCAGTTTCTTATAATTTTCTGCATACAGGTCTTTTGTCTCCTTAGGTAGGTTTATTCCTAGATATTTTATTCTTTTTGTTGCAATGGTAAATAGGAGGGCTTCCTTGATTTCACTTTCAGATTTTTCATCATCAGTATATAGGAATGCCAGAGATTTCTGTGCATTAATTTTGTATCCTGCAACTTTACCAAATTCACTGATTAACTCTAGTAGTTTTCTGGTAGCATCTTTAGGATTCTCTATGTATAGTATCATGTCATCTGCAAACAGTGACAGCTTTACTTCTTCTTTTCCAATTTGGATTCCTTTTATTTCCTTTTCTTCTCTGATTGCTGTGGCTAAAACTTCCAAAACTATGCTGAATAAGAGTGTTGAGAGTGGGCAACCTTGTCTTGTTCCTGATCTTAGTGGAAATGGTTTCAGTTTTTCACCATTGAGGACGATGCTGGCTGTGGGTTTGTCATATATGGCCTTTATTATGTTGAGGAAAGTTCCCTCTATGCCTACTTTCTGCAGGGTTTTTATCATAAATGGGTGCTGAATTTTGTCGAAAGCTTTCTCTGCATCTATTGAGATGATCATATGGTTTTTCTCCTTCAATTTGTTAATATGGTGTGTCACGTTGATTGATTTGCGTATATTGAAGAATCCTTGCATTCCTGGAATAAACCCCACTTGATCATGGTGTATGATCCTTTTAATGTGCTGTTGGATTCTGTTTGCTAGTATTTTGTTGAGGATTTTTGCATCTATGTTCATCAGTGATATTGGCCTGTAGTTTTCTTTCTTTGTGACATCCTTGTCTGGTTTTGGTATCAAGGTGATGGTGGCCTCGTAGAATGAATTTGAGAGTGTTCCTCCCTCTGCTATATTTTGGAAGAGTTTCAGAAGGATGGGTGTTAGCTCTTCTCTAAATGCTTGATAGAATTCGCCTGTGAAGCCATCTGGTCCTGGGCTTTTGTTTGTTGGAAGATTTTTTATCACAGTTTCAATTTCAGTGCTTGTGATTGGTCTGTTCATATTTTCTATTTCTTCCTGATTCAGTCTTGGCAGGTTGTGCATTTCTAAGAATTTGTCCATTTCTTCCAGGTTGTCCATTTTATTGGCATAGAGTTGCTTATAGTAATCTCTCATGATCTTTTGTATTTCTGCAGTGTCAGTTGTTACTTCTCCTTTTTCATTTCTAATTCTATTGATTTGAGTCTTCTCCCTTTTTTTCTTGATGAGTCTGGCTAATGGGTTATCAATTTTGTTTATCTTCTCAAAGAACCAGCTTTTAGTTTTATTGATCTTTGCTATTGTTTCCTTCATTTCTTTTTCATTTATTTCTGATCTGATTTTTATGATTTCTTTCCTTCTGCTAACTTTGGGATGTTTTTGTTCTTCTTTCTCTAATTGCTTTAGGTGCAAGGTTAGGTTGTTTATTCGAGATGTTTCCTGTTTCTTAAGGTGGGATTGTATTGCTATAAACTTCCCTCTTAGAACTGCTTTTGCTGCATCCCATAGGTTTTGGGTCGTCATGTCTCCATTGTCATTTGTTTCTAGGTATTTTTTAATTTCCTCTTTGATTTCTTCAGTGATCACTTCGTTATTGAGTAGTGTATTGTTTAGCCTCCATGTGTTTGTATTTTTTACAGCTCTTTTCCTGTAATTGATATCTAGTCTCATAGCATTGTGGTCAGAAAAGATACTTGATACAATTTCCATTTTCTTAAATTTACCAAGGCTTCATTTATGACCCAAGATATGATCTATCCTGGAGAATGTTCCATGAGCACTTGAGAAAAATGTGTATTCTGTTGTTTTTGGATGGAATGTCCTATAAATATCAATTAAGTCCATCTTGTTTAATGTATCATTTAAAGCTTGTGTTTCCTTATTTATTTTCATTTTGGATGATCTGTCCATTGGTGAAAGTGGGGTGTTAAAGTCCCCTACTATGAGTGTGTTACTGTCGATTTCTCCTTTTATGGCTGTTAGTATTTGCCTTATGTATTGAGGTGCTCCTATGTTGGGTGCATAAATATTTAAAATTGTTATATCTTCTTCTTGGATTGATCCCTTGATCATTATGTAGTGTCCTTCTTTGTCTCTTCTAGTAGTCTTTATTTTAAAGTCTATTTTGTCTGATATGAGAATTGCTACTCCAGCTTTCTTTTGGTTTCCATTTGCATGGAATATCTTTTTCCATCCCCTTACTTTCAGTCTGTATGTGTCTCTAGGTCTGAAGTGGGTCTCTTGTAGACAGCATATATATGGGTCTTGTTTTTGTATCCATTCAGCCAATCTGTGTCTTTTGGTGGGAGCATTTAGTCCATTTACATTTAAGGTAATTATCGATATGTATGTTCCTATGCCCATTTTCTTAATTGTTTTGGGTTCGTTATTGTAGGTCTTTTACTTCTGTTGTGTTTCTTGCCTAGAGAAGTTCCTTTAGCATTTGTTGTAAAGCTGGTTTGGTGGTGCTGAACTCTCTCAGCTTTTGCTTGTCTGTAAACGTTTTAATTTCTCCATCAAATCTGAATGAGATCCTTGCTGGGTAGAGTAATCTTGGTTGCAGGTTTTTCTCCTTCATCACTTTAATTATGTCCTGCCACTCCCTTCTGGCTTGTAGAGTTTCTGCTGAGAGATCAGCTGTTATCCTGATGGGGATTCCCTTGTGTGTTATTTGTTGTTTTTGCCTTGCTGCTTTTAATATGATTTCTTTGTGTTTAATTTTTGACAGTTTGATTAATATGTGTCTTGGAGTATTTCTCCTTGGATTTATTCTGTATGGGACTCTCTGTGCCTCCTGGACTTGATTAACTATTTCCTTTCCCATTTTAGGGAAGTTTTCAACTATAATCTCTTCAAATATTTTCTCAGTCCCTTTCTTTTTCTCTTCTTCTTCTGGAACCCCTATAATTCGAATGTTGGTGCGTTTAATGTTGTCCCAGAGGTCTCTGAGACTGTCCTCTGTTCTTTTCATCCTTTTTTCTTTATTTTGTTCTGCAGCAGTTATTTCCACTATTTTATCTTCCACCTCACTTATCCGTTCTTCTGCCTCAGTTATTCTGCTATTGATCCCGTCTAGAGTATTTTTTATTTCATGTATTGTGTTTTTAATCGATGCCTGATTCATCTTTAGTTCTTCTAGGTCCTTGTTAACTGTTTTTTGCATTTTGTCTATTCTATTTCCAAGATTTTGGATCTGGGAAATAGAATCTTGGATCATCTTTACCATCATTATTCTGAATTCTTTTTCCGGTAGACTGCCTATTACCTCTTCATTTGTTAGGTCTGGTGGGTTTTTATCTTGCTCCTTCTCCTGCTGTGTGTTTTTCTGTCTTCTCATTTTGCTTATGTTACTGTGTTTGGGGTCTCCTTTTTGCAGGCTGCAGGTTCGTAGTTCCTGTTGTTTTTGGTGTCTGTCCCCAGTGGCTAAGGTTGGTTTAGTGGGTTGTGTAGGCTTCCTGGTGGAGGGGACTAGTGCCTGTGTTCTGGTGGATGAGGCTGGATCTTGTCTTTTGGTGGGCAGGTCCACGTCTGGTGGTGTGTTTTGGGGTGTCTGCGGACTTTTTATGATTTTAGGCCACCTCTCTGCTAATGGGTGGCGTTGTGTTCCTGTCTTGCTAGTTGTTTGGCTTAGGGTGTCCAGCACTGTAGCTTGCTGGTCGTTGAGTGAAGCTGGGTGCTGGTGTTGAGATGGAGATCTCTGGAAGATTTTCGCCGTTTGATATTATGTGGAGCTGGGAGGTCTCTTGTGGACCAGTGTCCTGAAGTTGGCTCTCCCACCTCAGAGGCACAGCACTGACTCCGGGCTCCTCAATTTGGGATGATGTGTTGTCTATTCATGTATTCCACAGATGCAGGGTACATCAAGTTGATTGTGGAGCTTTAATCCGCTGCTTCTGAGGCTGCTGGGAGAGGTTTCCCTTTCTCTTCTTTGTTCTCACAGCTCCTGGGTCTCAGCATTGGATTTGGCCCCGCCTCTGCGTGTAGGTCACCGGAGGGTGTCTGTTCTTCGCTCAGACAGGACAGGGTTAAAGGAGCAGCCTCTTCGGGGACTCTGGCTCACTCAGGCCGGGAAGGAGGGAGGGGCACGGAGTGCGGGACGAGCCTGCAGTGGCAGAGGTCCGCCGGCGTGACGTTGCACCAGCCCGAGGCGCACCGTGCGTTCTCCCAGGGAAGCCGCCCCTGGATCCTGGGACCCCGGCAGTGGCAGGCTGCACAGTCTCCCGGAAGGGCGGTGTGGGCAGTGACCTGCGCTCACACACAGGCTTCTTGGCGGCGGCAGCAGCAGCCCCAGCGTCCCACGCCTGTCACTGGGCTCCGCGCTTTCAGTCGCGACTCGCGCCCGTCTGTGGAGCCCCTTTAAGCAGCGCTCTTAATCCCCTCTCCTCGGACACCAGGAAACCAAGAGGGAAGAAAAAGTCTCTTGCCTCTTCAGCAGCTCCAGAGTTTTCCCGGACTCCCTCCCGGCTAGCTGTGGCACATTAGCCCCCTTCAGGCTGAGTTCTCGCCGCCAGCCCCAGTCCTCTCCCTGCGCTCTGACCGAAGCCCGCGCCTCAGCTCCCAGTGCCGACTGCCCCGGCGGGCGAGCAGACAAGCCTCTCGGGCTGATGAGTGCCGCTCGGCACCGATCCTCTGTGTTGGGATCTCTCCGCTTTGCCCTACCCAGGTATGTGGGGAGTTTCTTGCCTTTTGGGAGGTCTGGGGTCTTCTGCCAGCGTTCAGTAGGTGTTCTGTAGGAGTTGTTCCACGTGTAGCTGTATTTCTGGTGTATCCGTGGGGAGGAAGGTGATCTCCGCGTCTTACTCTTCCGCCATCTTACCCGGAAGACTAACTTTTTTTTTGTGAGCTGAACGCAAGTCCAATATTTTGGTTCAGGACCTATACTGGTTCCCAGTGGGTGGCTGATACTTTAGTTAATTCTTCTTCCTCTGGGAAATAAGAGTGACATATGCCTGTCCAAATGCCTAACAGCTACTCTTTCATTGGTTCTCCCACTTCGCTTTCATCCTCTGCCAAATTGGCAACCTGTGAGAACCAGGAGGTTAAAAGTGCAGTCTCTCCAAGCTGGGAGATTGATAGTAAAGCAGTTGGAAAGTCAAACCGGAGCACCAGGAGAGGTTCTATTCGTTGAGTTTTAGAGACCTTTTGTATTCACAGTGTGTCCATTCTCTAGGTTTCCCATACATGTTATAACTGTAGTAATATTCCCTTCACCCTGGAGAGTTGGGACCCATGGAATGGGTGCCATGCATTATTGCTTTAAAGGGTCTGCCTTTGCTCACCCAATCTTAACAATCCTCTCAGTCCCATGTGTCCAGCCTTATGCCACATCCAGCTGTCGTTGTAGATAGGGTCATTCCAGGATTCATCAGAGACCCTGAAGGAATTGTAAAGAATTTCGCTGTTTTTTTGTTTTGTTTTTGAAATTCCTTTTTATAGTGGGTTTGAGCTGATTCTCACTGCCATGATTATGCCAGTCTAGAAACACTTGATTCCCTTACAGAGACATATCAATACATAGGTTTTAAGATTCTTACTAGTGAAATATATTCCTCTGCGGGAAATATGGGGTTTGAGTCCCTTTCACTGAGGAAGGTATAGGTCTTGTGTATTCCATAGTTGGTTTTTGGAACGGTACCTGTGCTTATATCAAACTCTGGTTTTATGCATCACCTCACCTCTCCTTCCCCCTTCAGCAGGCCTAAGAGTGTTTTCTAAATGTGAGACTCTGTTCTCTTTCCTAACTCAGTTCATGTGTAGCCATGTTTACAGGATCTTCATAAGTGATATCTTATGATACGGTTCTTTTTCTGTGTGACTTATTTCACTTAGAATCATCGTACCTGAATACAGTCATTTTGCTGCTACTGGTCTTAAGACATTGATTTCTTGGCTGATGGATATTCCATCGTATGTAAGTACCAAAATTTTTTGAACCATTTTTATATTTCCTGGAATATTTAAGGTGAACCCAAGTTGAGGTTCTTGTAAGCAGTGCAGCCCTAAATTTTGGGGTGGCTCTGTCTTATTGATTTTCAGGTTTCCCAAGGTATATTCCCTAGACTGGAAGTGTCCTTGGCTCTGTAGCGCTGCTGTTTACTTGTTTTAGGGAACACAATGCACTCCTCCAGAGAGGCAGTTGGCAATTTACATCCCGCCCAACAGCATAAAAAGGCTCCCTGTTCTCAAGGGCCTGTCTTAAAATTCTGGTTTTTACACTTTTTGTGGATGTCTCTTTGGACCGGTGGGAAGTGATACTTCTTTGTAGTGCATACTTACATTGTCCGCTTGCTTGCTTGGCCAAAAAGGGTGTATGCATTTTCTCCTGAATATACTCAGGAGAAAACGCATACGCCCTTTTTGGCCAAGTGCATCATTGTCGAAGTTGTGCCCCTCTTCCTGTGCTTTAAAGGCGATTCCAATGTACCTCTTGGAATCTGTTTCCTGCTATTCTGCCTCACTTTCAAGTTCACCTCGTTGCCTTCCCTTAACAGATTTTTGGATGATAGTTGTCCTATATTACTCTGCCAGTTTGTGAATTGCTCTGCCCTATAACTCCATTTTTTAACTCGTTTTTTTGTGAGCTGAACGCCAGTCCTATATTTTGGTTCAGGACCTATACTTGTTCCCGGTGGGTGGTTGAGACTTTTGTCAATTCTTCTTCGTCCCGGGAAATAAGAGTGACATATGCCCGTCCTAATGCCTAAAACTACTCTCTCATTGGTTCTCCCTCTTCCCATTCATTCTCTGCGAAATTGGCCACCTGTGTGAAACAGGAGGTTAAAGGTGCTCTCTCTCCAGGTTGGCAGATTGATAGTAAAGAGGTTGGAAAATCAAACCGGAGCACCAGGAGAGGGACTATTCATTGCGTTATACAGACCTTTCGTATTCACAGTGTGTCCATTCTCTAGGTTTCCCATACATGTTATAGCTATAGTAATATTCCCTTCAACCTGGAGAGTTGGGACCCATGGAATGGGTGCCATGCATTATTGCTTTAAAGGGTCTGCGTTTGCTCACCCAATCTCACCAATCCTCTCAGTCCCATGTGTCCAGCCTTATGCCATATCCAGCTGTCGTTGTAGATAGGGTCTTTCCAGGTTTCATCAGAGACCCTGAAGGAATTGTAAAGAATGTCCCAGTTTTTTTGTTTTGTTTTTGAAATTCCTTTTTATAGTGGGTTTCAGCTGAATCTCACTGCCATGTTTATGCCAGTCTAGACACACTTGATTTCCTTACGGAGACATATTAATACATAGGTTTTAAGATTCTTACTAGTCAGATATATTCCTCTGCGGGAAATTTGGGGTTTTGAATCCCTTTCACTGAGGAATGTGTAGGTCTTCTCTATTCCATGTTTGGTTTTTGGAACAGTACATGTGCTTATATAAAACCCTGGTTTTATGCATCACCCCACCTCTCCTTCCCGCTTAAGCAGGCATAAGAGTGTTTTCTAAATGTGAGACTCTGTACTCTTGCCTAACTCACTTCATGTGTAGCCATGTTTACAGGATCTTCATAAGTGATATCTTATGAAAAGCTTCTTTTTCTGTGTGACTTATTTCACTTAGAATCATCGTACCTGCATCCACTCATTTTGCTGCTACTGGTCTTATGACATTGATTTCATGGCTGAGGGATACTCCATCGTACATAAGTACCACAATTTTTTGAACCATTTTTATCTTTCCTGGGATATTTCAGGTGTACCCAAGTTGACGTTCTTGTTAGCAGTGCAGACCTAAATTTGGGGGGTGCCTCTGTCTTATTGATTTTCAGTTTTCCCAAGGTATATTCACTAGACTGGAAGTGCCCTTGGCTCTGTAGCTCTGTTGTTTACTTGTTTTAGGGAACACAATGCACTCCTCCAGAGAGGCAGTTGGCAATTTACATCCTGCCCATCAGCATAACACGGCTCCCTGTTCTCCAGGACCAGTCTTGCCTTTCTGGTTTTTACCCATTTTGTGGATGTCCCTTTTGACCGGTGGGAAGTGATACTTCTTTGTAGTGCAGATTTGCATTGTCCGCTTGCTTGTTTGTCCAAAAGGGTGTATGCGTTTTCTGCTGAATATATTCAGGAGAAAATGCATACGCATTTTTGGCCAAGTGCATCATTGTCGAAGTTGTGCCCATCTTTCTGTGCTTTAAAGGCGATTCCAACATACCTCTTGAAATCTGTTTCCTGCTATTCTGCCTCGCTTTCAAGTCCACTTCGTTGCCTTCCATCAACAGATTTTTGGACGATAGTTGTCCTTTATTATTCTGCCTGTTTGTGAATTGCTGTGCTCCAGAGATCCATTATTTAACCCGTTTTTTGTGAGCTGAACGCAAGTCCAATATTTTGGTTCAGCACCTATACTGGTACCCGGTGGGTGGCTGAGGCTTTGGTTAATTCTTCTTCTTCCCGGGAAACAAGAGTGTCATGTGCCCGTCCAAATGCCTAACAGCTACTCTCTCATTGGTTCTCCCTCTTCTGTTTCATCCTCTGCCAAATTGGCAACCTGTGTGAAACAGGAGGTTAAAGGGGCTGTCTCTCCAAGTTGGGAGATTGATAGTAAAGCAGTTGGAAAGTCAAACTGGAGCACCAGGAGAGGGGCTATTTGTTGAGTTTTAGAGACCTTTTGTATTCACAGTGTGTCCATTCACTAGGTTTCCCGTACATGTTATAGCTGTAGTAATATTCCCTTCACCCTGGAGAGTTGGGACCCATGGAATGGGTGCCATGCATTATTGCTTTAAAGGGTTTGCATTTGCTGACCCAATCTCACAAATCCTCTCAGTCCCATGTGTCCAGCCTTATGCCACATACAGCAGTCATTGTAGATAGGGTCATTCCAGGTTTCATCAGAGACCCTGAAGGAATTGAAAAGAATTTCCCTGTTTTTTGTTTTCTTTTTGAAATTTCATTTTATAGTGTGTTTGAGCTGATTCTCACTGCCATGTTTATGCCATTCTAGACACACTTGATTCCATTATGGGGACATATCAATACATAGGTTTTAAGATTCTGACTAGTAAGTTATATCCCTCTGCATGGAATATGGGGAGTTGAGTCCATTTCACTGAGGAAGGTGTAGTTCTTGTCTATTCCATATTTGGTTTTTGGAACGGTACCTGAACTAATATCAAAATCTGGTTTAATGCATCACCCCACCTCTCCTTTCCCGTTAAGCAGGCATAAGAATGTTTTCTAAATGTCAAACTCTTTTCTCTTTCCTAAGTCAGTTCATGTGTAGCCATGTTACAGGAACTTCATAAGTGATATCTTATGATAAGTGTCTTTCTCTGTGTGACTTATTTCACTTAGAATCATCGTACCTGAATCCACTCATTTTGCTGCTACTGGTCTTATGACATTGATTTCATGGCTGGGGGATATTCCATCGTACATAAGTACCACAATTTTTTGAACCATTTTTATGTTTCCTGGGATATTTAAGGTGTAGACAAGTTGAGGTTTTTGTAAGAAGTGCTTCCCTAAATTATGGACTGGCTCTGTCTTATAGATTTTCGGTTTGCCCAAGGTATATTCCCTATACTGGAAGTGCTCTTGGCTCTGTAGCTCTGTTGATTCCTTGTTTTAGGGAACACAATGCACTCCTCCAGAGAGGCAGTTGACAACTTACATCCCGCCCATCAGCATAACAAGGCTCCCTGTTCTCCAAGGCCTGTCTTGCCTTTCTGGTTTTTACCCATTTTGTGGATGTGCCTTTGGAACGGTGGGAAGTGATACTTCTTTTTAGTGCAGATTTGCATTGCCCGCTTGTTTGCTTGGACAAAAAGGGCGTATGCGTTTTCTCCTGCATATATTCAGGAGAAAATGCATTTGCCCTTTTTGGCCAAGTGCATCATTGTCGAAGTTGTGACCCTCTTCCTGTGCTTTACAGATGATTCCTACGTACATCTTGAAATCTGTTTCCTGCTATTCAGCCTGAATTTCAAGTCCACTTCGTTGCCTTCCCTCAACAGATTTCTGGACGATAGTTGGCCTTTATTACTCTGCCAGTTTGTCAATTGCTCTGCCCCTGCGCTCCATTTTTCAACTCGTTTTTTGTGAGCTGAATGCAAGTCCAAAATTTTGGTTCAGGACCTATACTGTTTCCCGGTGAGTGGCTGAGACTTTGGTTAATTCTTCTTCCTCCCAGGCAATTAGAGTGGCATGTGCCCGTCCAAATGCCTAACAGCTACTCTCTCATTGGTTCTCCCTCTTCCCTTTCATCCTCTGCCACATTTGAAACCTGTGGGAACCAGGAGGTTAAAGTGGCTGTCTCTCCAAGTTGGGAGATTGATAGTAAAGGAGTTGGAAATTCAAACTGGAGCACCAGGAGAGGGATTATTCGTCGAGTTTTAGAAACCATTCATATTCACAGTGTGTCCATTCTCTAGGTTTCCCGTACATGTTATAGCTGTAGTAATATTCCCTTCAACCGGGAGAGTTGGGACCCATGGAATGTGTGCCATGCATTATTGCTTTAAAGGGTCTGCATTTGCTCACCCAATCTCACCAATCCTCAGTCCCAAGTGTCCAGGCTTATGCCACATCCAGCTTTCATTGTAGACAGGGTCATTCCACGTTTCATCAGAGACCCTGAAGGAATTATAAAGAATTTCCCTGTTTTTTTGATTTGTTTTTGAAATTCCTTTTTATAATAGGTTTGAGCTGATTCTCGCTGCCATGTGTATGCCAGTCTAGACACAATTGATTCCCTTACAGAGACATATCAATACATAGGTTTTAATATTCTTACTAGTCAGATATATTCCTCTGCGGGAAATATGGGGTTCTGAGTCCGTTTCACTGAGCAAGGTATAGGTAGTTCTTGTCTATTCCATAGTTGGTTTTGGGAATGGTACCTGTGCTTATATCAAACTCTGGTTTTATGCATCACCCCACCTCTCCTTCCCCCTTAAGCAGGCATAAGAGTGTTTTCTAAATGTGAGACTCTCTTCTCTTTCCTAACTCAGTTCATGTGTAGCCATGTTTACAGGATCTTCATAAGTGATATCTTATGATAAGCTTCTTTTTCTGTGTGACTTATTTCACTTAGAATCATCGTACCTGAATCCACTCATTTTGCTGCTACTGGTCTTATGACATTGATTTCATGGCTGAGCGATATTCCATCGTACGTAAGTAGCACAAATTTTTGAACCATTTTTATCTTTCCTGGGATATTTCACGTGTACCCAAGTTGAGGTTCTTGTAAGCAGTGCAGCCCTAAATTTGGGGATGGCACTGTCTTATTGATTTTCAGTTTTCCCAAGGTATATTCTCTAGACTGGTAGTGCTCTTGGCTCTGTAGCTCTGTTGTTTACTTGTTTTAGGGAACACAATGCACTCCTCCAGTGAGGCAGTTGGCAATTTACATCCTGCCCAACAGCATAACAAGGCCCCCTCTTCTCCAGGGCCTGTCTTGCCTTTCTGGTTTTACAAATTTTGTGGATGTCCCTTTTGACCGGTGGGAAGTGATACTTCTTTGTAGTGTAGATTTGCATTGCCCGCTTGCTTGCTTGGCCAAAAAGGGCATATGTGTTTTCTCCTGCATATATTCAGGAGAAAATGCATACGCCCTTTTTGGCCAAGTGCATCATTGTCGAAGTTGTGCCCCTCTTCCTGTGCTTTACAGGTGTTTCCCACGTACCTCTTGAAATATGTTTCCTGCTATTCTGCCTCGCATTCAAGTCTGCCTCATTGCCATCCCTCAACAGATTTCTGGATGATATTTGTCCTTTATTACTCTTCCAGTTTGTGAGTTGCTGTGCCCTTGAGCTCCATTTTTCAACTCGTTTTTTGTGAGCTGATCGCATGTCCAAAATTTTGGTTCAGGACCTATACTGGTTCCCGGTGGGTGGCTGCAACTTTGGTTAATTCTTCTTCCTGCCGGGAAATTAGAATGACATGTGCCCGTCCAAATGCCTAACAGCTACGCTCTCATTGGTTCTCCCTCTTCCCTTACATCCTCTGCCAAATTGGCAACCTGTGAGTACCACGTGGTTAAAGGGGCTGTCTCTACAAGTTGGTAGATTGATAGTAAAGCAGTTGGAAAGTCAAACCAGAGCACCAGGAGAGGGAATATTCGTTGAGATTTAGAAACCTTTTGTATTCACAGTGTGTCCATTCTCTAGGTTTCCCGTACATGTTATAGCTGTAGTAATATTCCCTTCAACCTGGAGAGTTGGGACCCATGGAATGGGTGCCATGCATTATTGTTTTAAAGGGTCTGCATTTGCTCACCCAATCTCACCAATCCTCTCAGTCTCAAGTGTCTAGCCTTATAGCACATCCAGCTGTCATTTTAGACAGTGTCATTCCAGGTTTCATCAGAGACCCTGAAGGAATTGTAAAGAATTTCCCTGTTTTTGTGTTTTGTTTTTGAAATTCATTTTTATAGTTGGTTTGAGCTGACTCTAGCTGCCATGTGTATGCCAGTCTAGGCACACTTGATTCCCTTACGGAGACATATCAATACTTAGGTTTTAAGATTCTTACTAGTCAGATATATTCTTCTGCGGGAAATATGGGGTTTTGAGTCCCTTTCACTGAGGAAGGTATAGGTAGGTCTTGTCTATTCCATAGTTGGTTTTTGGAACGGTACCTGTGCTTATATCAAACTCTGGTTTTATGCATCACCCCACCTCTCCTTCCCCCTTAAGCAGGCATAAGAGTGTTTTCTAAATGTGAGACTCTGTTCTCTTTCTTAACTCAGTTCATGTGTAGTCATGTTTACAGGATCTTCATAAGTGATATCTTATGATAAGCTTCTTTTTCTGTGTGACTTATTTCACTTAGAATCATCGTACCTGAATCCACTCATTTTGCTGCTACTGGTCTTATGACATTGATTTCATGGCTGAGGGATATTCCATCATATGTAAGTACCACAATTTTTTGAATCATTTTTATATTTCCTGGGATACTTAAGGTGTACCCAATTTGAGGTTCTTGTAAGCAGTGCAGCCCTAAATTTGGGGGTGGCTCTGTCTTATTGATTTTCAGTTTTCCCAAGGTATATTCCCTAGACTGGAACTGCCCTTGGCTCTGGAGCTCTGTTGTTTCCTTGTTTTAGGGAACACAATGCACTCCTCCAGTGAGGCAGTTGGCAATTTACATCCCACCCATCAGCATAACAAGGCTCCTTGTTCTCCAGGGCCTGTCTCGAATTTCTGGATTTTACCCTTTTTGTGGATGTCCTTTTGGACCGGTGGGAATTGATACTTCTTTGTAGTGCAGACTTACATTGTCCGCTTGCTTGCTTGGCCAAAAAGGGCGTATGCGTTTTCTCCTGAATATACTCAGGAGGAAACGCATATGCCCTTTTTGGCCAAGTGCATCATTGTCGAAGTTGTGCCCCTCTTCCTGTGCTTTAAAGGTGATTCCAACGGACCTCTTGAAATCTGTTTGCTGCTATTCTGCCTCACTTTCAAGTCTGCCTCGTTAGCTTCCCTCAAAAGATTTTTGGATGACAGTTGTCCTTTATTACTCTGCCAGTTTGTGAATTGCTCTGCCCTATAGCTCCTTTTTTTAACTCCTTTTTAGTGAGCTGAACGCCAGTCCCATATTTTGGTTCAGGACCTATACTGGTTGCCGGTAGGTGGCTGAGACTTTGGTTAATTCTTCTTCCTCCCGGGAAATAAGAGTGATATGTGCCTGTCCAAATGCCTAACAGCTACTCTCTCTTTGGTTCTCCCTCTTCCCTTTCATCCTTTGCCAAATTGGCAACCTGTGCAAAACAGGAGGTTAAAGATGCTGTCTCTCCAGGTTGGGAGATTGATAGTAACGCAGTTGGAAAGTCAAACCGGAATACCAGGAGAGGGAATATTCGTTGAGTTTTAGAAACCTTTCGTATTCACAGTGTGTCCATTCTCTAGGTTTCCCGTACATGTAATAGCTGTAGTAATATTCCCTTCAACCTGGAGAGTTGGAGCCCATGGAATGGGTGCCTTGCATTATTGCTTCAAATGGTCTGCATTTGCTCACCCTATCTCACCAATCCTCTCAGTCCCATGTGTCCAGCCTTATGCCACATCCAGCTGTCATTGTAGATAGCGTCATTCCAGGTTTCATCAGAGACCCTGAAGGAATTGTAAAGAATTTCCCTGTTTTTTTGTTTTGTTTTTGAAATTCCTTTTTATAATGGGTTTGAGCTGATTCTCGCTGCCATGATTATGCCAGTCTAGAAATTTTTGATTCTCTTACAGAGACATATCAATACATAGGTTTTAAGATTCTTACTAGTCAGATATATTTTTCTGCGGGAAATATGGGGTTTTGAGTCCCTTTCACTGAGGAAGGTGTAGGTCTTGCCTATTCCGTACTTTGTTTTTGGAACGGTACCTGTGCTTATATCAAACTCTGGTTTTATGCATCTCCCGACCTCTCCTTCCCCCTTAAGCTGGCATAGCCGTTTTTTCTAAATGTGAGACTCTGTTCTCTTTCCTAACTCAGTTCATGTGTAGCCATGTTTACAGGATCTTCATAAGTGATATCTCATGATAAGTTTCTTTTTCTGTGTGACTTATTTCACTTAGAGTCATCATACCTGAATCCACTCATTTTGCTGCTACTGGTCTTATGACATTGATTTCATGGCTGAGGGATATTCCATCGTACGTAAGTTCCACTATTTTTTGAACCATTTTTATGTTTCCTGGGATACTTAAGGTGTACCCAAGTTGACGTTCTTGTAAGCAGTGCAGCCCTAAATTTTGGGGTGGCTGTGTCTTATTGATTTTCAGTTTTCCCAATGTATATTCCCTATACTGGAAGTGCCCTTGGCTCTGTAGCTCTGTTGATTACTTGTTTTATGGAACACAATGCACTCCTCCAGGGAGGCAGTTGGCAATTTACATCCCGCCCATCAGCATAACAATGCTCGCTGTTCTCCAGGGCCTGTCTTGCCTTTCTTGTTTTTACCCATTTTGTGGATGTCCCTTTTGACCGGTGGGAAGTGATACTTCTTTGTAGTGAAGATTTGCATTGCCCGCTTGCTTGCTTGGCGTAAAAGGGCTTATGTGATTTCTCCTGATTATATTCAGGAGAAAATGCATACGCCCTATTTGGCCAAGTGCATCATTGACAAAGTTGTGCCCTCTACCTGTTCTTTCAAGGCAATTCCGCCGTACCTCTTGAAATCTGTTTCCTGCTATTCTGCCTCGCTTTCAAGTCCGCCTCGTTGCCTTCACTCAACAGATTTTTGGATGAGAGTTTTCCTTTATTACTCTGCCTGTTTGTGTATTGCTGTGCCCCTGAGCTCCTTTTATGAACTCGTTTTTGTGAGCTGAACGCAAGTCCAAAAGACTGCTTCACGACCTATACTGGTTTACTGTGCTTGGCTGAGTCGTTGGTTAATTCTCCTTCCTGATATGAAATTAGAGTGACATGTGACCGTCCAAACGCCTAACAGCTAATCTCTCTGTGATTCTTCCTCTTCCCTTTCATCCTCTGCCAAATTGGCAACCTGGGCAAACTAGGATGTTAAAGGGGCTGTTTCTCCAAGTTGGGAGATTGATAGTAAAGCAGTTGGAAAGTCAAACCAGGGCACCAGCAGAGGGACTATTAGTTGAGTTTTAGAAACCTTTCGTATTCACAGAGTGTACTTTCTCTAGGTTTCCCATACATGTTATATCTGTAGTAATATTCCCTTCAACCTGGAGAGTTGGGACCCATGGAATGGGTGCCACACATTATTGCTTTAAGGGGTCTGCATTTGCTCACTCAATCTCACCAATCCTTTTAGTCCGAAGTGTCCTGCCTTATGCCACATCCAGCTGTCGATGTAGATAGTGTCATTCCAGGTTTCGTCAAAGACCCTGAAGAAATTGTAAACAATTTCCTCTTTTTTTGGTGTGTTTGAAATTCCTTTATATAGTGGGTGTGAGCTGATTCTCAGTGCCATGTTTATGCCAGTCTAGAAACACTTGTTTGCCTCATGGAGACATATCAATCAATAGGTTATAAGATTCTTACTAGTCAGATATATTCCTCTGCAGGTAATATGGCGTTTTGAGTGCCTTTCACTGAGGTAGGTGTAGGTCTTGTCTACTGCATATCTGATTTTTGGAAAGGTACATGTACTAATATCAAACTCTGGGTTTATGCATCACCCCACCTCTCCTTCCCCCTTAAGCAGGCATAAGAGTGTTTCCTAAATGTGAGACTCTGTTCTCTTTCCTAACTCAGTTCATGTGTAGCCATGTTTACAGGACCTTCATACGTGATATCTTATGATAAGTTTCTTTTTCTCTGTGACTTATTTCACTTAGAATCATCGTACCTAAATCCACTCATTTTGCTGCTACTGGTCTTATGACATTGATTTCATGGCTGAGGGATATTCCATCGTACATATGTACCCCAATTTCTTGAACCATTTTTATCTTTCCTGGGATATTTAAGATGTACACAAGTTGAGGTTCTTGTAAGCAGTGCAGCCCTAAATTTGGGGGTGGCTCTGTCTTATTGATTTTTAGTTTTCCCAAGGTATATTCACTAGGCTGGAAGTGCCCTTGGCTCTGTAGCTCTGTTGTTTACTTGTTTTGGGGAACACAATGCACTCCTCCAGAGAGGCAGTTGTCAATTTACGACCCGCCCATCAGCATAACAAGGCTCCCAGTTCTCCAGGGCCTGTCTTGCCTTTCTGCTTTTTACACATTTTGCAGATATCCCTTTTGACTGGTTGGAGGTGATAATTCTTTGTAGTGCAGATTTGCATTGCCCGCTTGCAGGGTGGCCAAAAAGGGCGTATTCCTTTTCTCCAGAATATATACAAGAGAAAAGGAATACGCCCTTTTTGGCCAAGTGCATCATTGTCGAAGTTGTGCCCATCTTCCTGTGATTTAAAGGCGATTCCAACATACCTCTTGAAATCTGTTTCCTGCTATTCTGCCTCGCTTTCAAGTCCGCCTCGTTGACTTCCATTAAACAGATATTTGGACGATATTTGTCCTATATTTCTCTGCCAGTTTGTGAATTGCTGTTCCCCTGAGCTCCATTTTTCAACTCGTTTTTTGTGAGTTGAATGCAAGTCCAAACTTTGGTTCAGGACCTATACTGGTGTCCGGTGGGTGGCTGAGACTTTGGTTAATTCTTCTTCCAGCCGGGAAATTAGAGGGACATGTTCCCTTCCAAATGCCTAACAGCTACTCTCTCATTGGTTCTCCCTCTTCCCTTTCATCCTCTGCCAAATTGGCAACCTGTGAGTACCAGGAGGTTAAAGGGGCTGTCTCTCCAAGTTGGGAGATTGATAGGAAAGCAGTTGGAAAGTCAAACCGGAGCACCAGGAAAGGGACTATTAGTTGAATTTTAGAGACCTTTCGTATTCACAATGTGTCCATTCTCTAGGTTTCCCGTACATGTTATAGCTGTAGTAATATTCCCTTCAAACTGGAGAGTTGGGACCCATGGAATGTGTGCCACTCATTATTGCTTTAAAGGGTCTGCATTTCCTCACCCAATCTCACCAATCCTCTCAGTCCCAAGTATCCAGCCTTATGCCATATCCAGCTGTCATTGTACATAGGGACATTTCAGGTTTCATCAGAGACCCTGAAGGAATTGAAAGAAATTTCGCTGTTTTTTTTGTTTTGTATTTGAAATTCCTTCTTATAGTGGGTTTGAGCTGATTCTCACTGTCATGTTTATGCCAGTCTAGACACACTTGATTCCTTACGGCGACATATCAATACATACGTTTTAAGATTCATACTAGTAAGATATATTACTCTGTGGTGAATATGGGGTGTTGAGTCCCTTTCACTGAGGAAGGTGTAGGTCTTGTCTATTTCGTATTTGGTTTTTGGAAAGGTACCTGTACTAATATCAAACTCTGATTTTATGCATCCCCCCACCTCTCCTTCCCCCTTAAGCAGGCATAAGTGTGTTTTTTAAATGTGAGTTTCTCTTCTCTTTCCTAACTCAGTTCATGTGTAGCCATGTTTACAGGATCTTCATAAGTGATATCTTATGATAAGTTTCTTTTTCTGTGTGACTTATTTCACTTAGAATTATCGTACCTAAATCCACTCATTTTGCTGCTACTGGCCTTATGACATTGATTTCATGGCTGAGGGATATTCCATCATACGTAAGTACCACAATTTCTTGAACCATTTTTGTCTTTCCTGGGATATTTAAGGTGTACGCAAGTTGAGGTTTTTGTAAGCAGTGCAGCCCTGAATTTTGGTGTCGATCTGTCTTATTTATTTTCAGTTTTCCCAAGGTATATTCCCTAGACTGGAAGTGCCCTTGGCTCTGTACCTCTGTTGTTTACTTGTTTTAGGGAACACAATGCACTCCTCCAGAGAGGCAGTTGGCAATTTACATCCCGCCCATCAGCATAACAAGGCTCCCTGTTCTCCAGGGCCTTTCTTGCCTTTCTGGTTTTTACACTTTTTGCGGATGTCCCTTTTGACCGGTGGGAAGTGATACTTCTTTGTAGTGCCGATTTGCATTGCCCGCTTGCTTGCTTGTCCAAAAAGTGCATATGTGTTTTCTCCTGAATATATTCACGTGAAAACCCATATGCCCTTTATGGCCATTTCCATAATTTTCGAAGTTGTAATGCTTTTCCTGTGTTTAAAGGTGATTCCAATGTACCTCTTGAAATCTGTTTCATGCCATTCTTCCTCATTTTCCCTTTTGCCTCGTGGCTTTCCCTCAACAGATTTTTGGCAGTGAGTAGTCCTTTATAACTCTGCAGGTTAGTGAATTGCTGTGGCCCTGAGCTCCATTTTTCAACTCGCATTTTTGTGAGCTGACCGCAAATCAACAGTTTTGCTTCCAGACTTATACTGGTTCTGGGGGGCAGGCTGAGACTTTGGTTAATTCCTCTTTGTGACGGGAAATTAGAGAGACATGGGGCCGTCCAAATGCCTACAGCTACTGTCTCATTGGTTCTCTCTCTTCCCTTATATCCTGTGCACAATTTGCCAACTGTGCGAACCAGGAGGTTATAGTGGCTGACTTTCCAAGTTGGGAGATTGATAGTAAAGCAGTTGGAATGTCAAACTGGAGTACAAGTAGAGTTTTAGAAACCTTTCACCATCAGATGGTTTCCATTCTCTAGGTTCCCATACACGTTATAACTGTAGTGATTTCCCTTCTACCTGGAGAGTTGGGAACCATGGAATGGGTGGAAGGCATTATTGCTTTAAAGGGTCTGCATTTTTTCACCCAATCTCACCAATCCTCTCAGTCCCAAGTGACCAGCCTTATGCCACATCCAGCTGTCATTTTAGATAGGGTCATTCCAGGTTTCATCAGAACCTCTGAAGGTATTGTGTAAGAATTTTACTGTTTATATGTTTTGTTTTGAAATTCCTTTTTATAGTGGGTTTGAGCTGATTCTCACTGCCATGTTTATGTCATTCTAGACACACTTGGTTCCCTTACGGAGACATATCAATACATAGGTTTTAAAATTCTTACTAGTCAGATATATTTCTTTGCGGGGAATAGGGATGTTGAGTTCCATTCACTGAGGAAGGAGTATGGTTTGTATCTTCTGTTTTTGGATTATGGAACGGTACCTGTGCTAATATCAATCTTATGTATTGTGCATCTCCCCACCTCTCTTTCCCCTTAAGCAAGCATTAGATTGTTTTCTAAATCTGAGACTCTGTTCTCTTCCCTAAATCAGTTCATATGTAGACATGTTTACATTCCTTTCATAAGTGATATCTTATGTCAGAATGCACCATGGCCGTTCTCATAATAATGCTCCATATCCCCTGTCATCACAATGCACCATGCCCTGGTTATCACAATGCTCCATGTCCCTTGTCATCACAATTCTCCACGTACTTGTCATCACAATGCTACATGACATTTCTCATCAAAATGTTACATGCTTTTGTCATCACAATTATCCATCCACTTGACATTGCAATGCTCCATGCATTTGTCATCACAATGCTCCATGCACATGTCATCACAAAGCTACATGCCCTTGTCATCACAATGCGCCATGACCCCTGTCTTCACAATGTTCCCTGACACCTGTCATCACAATGATTCCGGACTCTTGTCATCACAATGTTCCATTCCCTTGTCATCACAATGCTCCATGACACCTGTCATCACAATACTCCATGAACATTTTCAGCCCACTGTTCCACGACCCTTGTCATCACAATACTCCAAGCCATTTTCATCACAATGCTCCATTACCTTTGTCATCAGAATCCTCCATGACACTTGGCATCACAATGCTCCATGCCATTGTCATCACAATGGGCCATTACATATGTCATCACAATTCTCCCTGACACCTGTCTTCACAATACTGCATGACCTGGTCATCACAATGCTCCATGCCCTTGTCATCACAATGTGCCATTCCAACTGTCATCGCAAGAATCCTTGAAACTTATTAGACCAATGCTCCATGCCCTTGTCATCACAATGCTCCATGCCCTTGTTATCACAATGCTCCATGACCCCTGTCATCACAATGCTCCGTGACTCCAGTCATCACAATGCTTCATGAACTTTGTCATCCCAATTGTCCATGTCCTCGTCATCAACAGTCTTTGTGACATTTTTAACGACAATGCTCCATGAAGTTAACATCACAATGCTCTTTGACCCCTGTCATCACAATGCTCTATGCCTTTCTCAGCACAATGCTCCATGACCCTTGTCATCACAATGCTCCATGCGCTTGTTAGCACAATGCTTCATGACACATGTCATCTCAATGCACCATGCGCTTGTCATCACAGAGCTCCACAAACTTCTCATCACCATGCTGCATAAAACTTCTCATCACAATGCTCCATGCACTTCTCATCAAAATGCTCTCTCACCACTGATAACCCAATGCTACATAACTATTGGTCACAATACCCCCTCACCCCTGTCATCACAATGTTCCATGTCTCCTGTCATCACAATGATACATGCACTTATAATCACAATGTTCGATGACCCCTGCCATCACAATGTTCCATAACACCTGTCATCAAAATGCTCCATGACCCTTTTCATCAAAATGCTCCATGACACCTGACATCACAGTGTTCCATAAAACCTGTCATCAAAATGTTCCATAATATTTTTCATCAAATTGCTTCATGACCCTGTCATCAAAAAGCTCCCTGCCCTTCTCATCACAATGCACAATGCCCGTGCCATCAGAATGCTCCATGACCTCTGTCATCACAAAGATCCATGACCCTTGGCATCACAATGCTACATTTCTTTGTCATCACAATGCTCCATGAAATTGTCATCACAATGCTCTTTGACCCTTGTCATCACAGTGCTCTATACCTTTCTCAGCAAAATGCTCCATGACCCTTGTCATCACAATGCTCAATACACTTGTCATCAAAATGCTCCCTGACACTGGTTGTCTGTATGCTCCTTGAACCCTGTCATGACAAGGCTCCATGCCTTTTTCATCACAATGATCCATGCCCTTTTCATCACAATGCTCCAAGACCCATATAATCAAAATGCTCCATGCCCTTGTCATCACAAAGCTCAAGGATGCATGCCATCAAAATGCTCCTTGGTCTTTTACTCACAATGCTCCATGCCCTTGTCATCACAATGTTCCAAGACAACTGTAATCACAATGCTCCATGCCCCTTTTCATCAGTATGCTCCATGAGACTTGTCATCACAAGGCTCCATGGTTTTTTCATCACAATGCTCCAGGATCTTGTCATCACCATGCTCCATTCCCTTGTCATCACAATGCTCCATGACTCCTTTCATCACAATGCTACATGCACATATCATCACAATATTCGATGACCCCTGACATCACAATGTTCCATAACAACTGTCATTAAAATGTTCCATGACACTTTTCATCAAATTGCTCCATGACCCTGTCATCAGAATGCTCCTTGCCCTTCTCATCACAATGTACAACGCCCTTGCCATCAAAATGCTCCATGACATTTGTCATCACAAATATCCATGACCCTTGGCATCACAATGCTCCATGTCATTGTTATCACAATGCTCCATGAACGCTCTCATCACATTGCTCCATGCCCTTGTCTTCACAAAGCTCCATGACACATGTCTTCAGAATGCTCCATGGCCTTCTCATCACAATGCTCCAAGCCCTTGCCATCACAATGCTCCATTTCACCTGTGAGAACAATGCTCCATGACCCCTGCCATAACAATGTTCTGTGGCCTTGTCATCACAAAGCTCCATGACCCTTCTCAACACAATGCTCCAAGAACCCTGTAATCACAATGCTCTATGCCCCTTTTCATCTCAATGATCTATGAACCCTGTCATCACAATGCACCATGCCCATCATCATAATGCTTCATGCTATTGTCATCACAATGAAATCAAAATGCTCCATGACCTCCGTCATAACAATGCTCCAAACCCTTGTGATCACAATATTCCATAACACTTGTCATCACAATGCCCCATGACGCTCGTCATCACAATTATCCATGGTCTTCTCATCACAGTGCTCCATGATCTTTGTCATCACAGTGCTCAAAACACTTGTCATCACAATGCTCCCTGACCCTTGTAGTCAGTGTGCTCCTTGAACCCTGTCATGACAAGGCTCCATGCCTTTTTCATCGCAATTATACATGCCCTTTTTATCACAATGCTCCAAGACCCATGTAATCACAATGCTCTATGCCCTTGTCATCACAAAGCTCAATGACGCATGCCATCAGAATGCTCCTTGGTCTTCTCCACACAATGCTCCATGCCCTTGTCATCACAATGTTCCAAGACCCCTGTAATCACAATGCTCCATGCCCTTTTTCATCAGTATGTTTCATGAGACTTGTCATCACAAGGCTCCATGATTTTGTCATCACAATGATCCAGGATCTTGTCATCACAATGCTTCTCGACCTTGTCATGAAAATTTTCAACGGCCCTTGTCATCATAATGCTCCAAGCCCTAATCATCACAATGCTCCATTATATATGTCATCACAATTTTCCATTACATTTGGCATCACAGTGATCCATGCCATTGTCATCGCAATGGACCTTGACATATGTCATCACAATGCTCCCTGACACCTGTCTTCACAATACGACCTGACCTCCTCATCACAATGCTCCATGCCCTTGTCATCACAAAGCTCGATGACGCATGCCATCAGAATGCTCCTTGGTCTTCTCCTCACAATGTTCCATGCCCTTGTCATGACAATGTTCCAAGACCCTTTTCATCAGTATGCTCCATGAGACTTGTCATCACAAGTCTCCATGGTTTTGTCATCACAATGCTCAAGGAACTTGTCATCACAATACTTCACGACCTTGTCATGAAAATTCTCAATGGCCATTGTCATCATAAGGCTCCAAGCCCTAGTCATCACAATGCTCCATTATATTTGTCATCACAATCCTCCATTTCATTTGGCATCACAGTACTCCCTACCTTTGTCATCGCAATGGACCATGACATATGTCATCACAATGCTCCCTGACACCTGTCTTCACAATACACCATGACCTTCTCTTCACAATGATCCATGCCCTTGTCATCACAATGCACCATGTCCACTGTCATCACAGTAATCTATGAAACTTGTCAGACAAATGCTCCATGCCCCTGTCATCACAATGCTCCATGCCCTTGTCATCACAATGCTCCATGACTGGTCATCACAATCCTCCATGACCCATGACACATGTATCACAGTGTTCCATGCCCTAGTCTTCACAATGCTCCAAGACCCCTGTAATCACAATGCTCCATGCCCCTTTTCATCAGAATGCTCCATGAGACTTGTCATCACAAGTATCCATGGTCTTCTCATCACAATGCTCCAGGACCTTGTCATCACCATGCTCCATTCCCTTCTCATCACAATGCTCCATGACCACTGTCATCACAATAATCCATGAATATTTTCAGCCCAATGCTCGAAAAACTATTCATCACAATGCTCCATGTCCACTGTCATCACAACACACCATGACACCCGACAACACAATTTTCCGCGACTCTTGTCATCACAATGCTCCATTCCATAGTCATCACAGTGCTCCATGACACCTGTCATCACAACACTCCATGAACATTTTCAGCCCAGTGCTCCATGACCATTGTCATCAAAATGATCCATGCCCTTGTCATCCCAATGCTCCATGACCCCTGTATTCACAATGCTCCGTGACGCTAGTTATCACAGTGCTCCATGACACATGTCATCACAATTCTCCATGACTTTGTCAGCAAAATGCTACATGACCTTTTCATTACAATGCTCTATGCGCTTGTCATCACAATACTCCATTTCCATTGTCATCACAATCCTCCATGATACTTGAGATCATATTGCTTCATGCCCTTGTCCTCACAATGCTCCATGCTCCTTGAAATCAAAATGATCCATGACCTCTTTGCCCTGGTCATCACAATGCTCCATGCCCACTCTCATCACAATAATCCATGAAACATTTCAGACAAATGTTCAATGCCCTTCTCATCACAATGCTCCATTACCTCTGTCATAACAATGCACCATGACCCCTGCCATCAAAATGTTCCACAGCTTAGTCATCACAAGGTTCCATGACACTTGTCATCACAATGCTGAAGGCCCCTGTAATCACAATGCTCCAAGCCCTTGTCATCACAAAGCTCCATGACGCATGTCATCAGAATGTTCCATGACCTTCTCATCACAATGCTCCATGCCCTTGTCATCACAATGCTCCATGCCCCTTTTTCATCTCAATGCTCCATGAAACCTGCCATCACAATGCACCATGCCCATCATCATAATGCTTCAGGCTATTGTCATCACAATGAAATAAATATTCTCCATGACCTCTGTCATCATAATGCTCCAAACACTTGTGATCACAATGTTCCATAACACTTATCATCACAACACCCCATGACGCTCATCATCACAATTATCCTTGGTCTTCTCTTCACAATGCTCCATGATCTTTGTCATCACAATGCTCAATACACTTGTCATCACAATGCCCCCTGACACTTGTCATCAGTATGCTCCTTGAATTCTGTCATGACAAGGCTCCATGCCTTTGTCATCACAATTATCCATGCCCTTTTCATCACAATGCTCCAAGATCCATGTAATCACAATGATCCATGCCATTGTCATCAAAAAGCTCCATGACGCATATCATCAGAATGCTTCATGTTCTTCTCATCATAATGCTCCATGCCATTGTCATCACAATGCTCCAAGACCTCTGTAATCACAATGCTCCATGCCCCTTTTCATCAGAATGCTCCATGAGACTTGTCATCACATGTCTCCGTGGTCTTCTCCTCACAATGCTCCAGGACCTTTTCATCACCATGCTCCATTCCCTTGTCATCACAATGCTACATGACCCCTGTCATCACAATAGTCCATGAACATTTTCAGCCCAATGCTCCACGACCTACTCATCACAATGCTCCATGGCCAATATCATCACAATGCTCCATGACCACTGTCATCACAACACTCCATGACTCCTGACAACAAAATGATCTGGGACTCTTGTCATCACAATGCTCCATTCCCTAGTCATCACAATACTCCATGACCCCTGTCATCACAACACTCCATGAACATTTTCAGCCCAGTGATCCATGACCCTTGTCATCACAATGATCCATGCCCTTGTCATCCCAATGCTCCATGACCCATGTATTCACAATACTCCGTGACGCTTGTCATCACAGTGCTCCATGACACATGTCATCATAATGCTCCATGCCTTTGTCAGCAAAATGCTACATGACCTCTCCATTACAATGCTCTATGCGCTTGTCATCACAATACTCCATTTCCATTGTCATCACAATCCTCCATGAACCTTGAGATCACATTGCTTCATGCCCTTGTCATCACAATGCTCCATGCTCCTTGAAATCAAAATGATCCATGACCTCTGTCATCACAATGCTCCAAACCCTTGTGATCACAATGTTCCATAACACTTGTCATCACAACGCTCCATGATGCCTGTCATCACAATATTCCATGCCCTTTTCATCACAATGCTCCAAGACATTTGTCATCACAATTTTCAATACACTTGTCATCACAATGCTCCCTGACACTTGTCATCAGAATGCTCCTTGAAACTTGTCACGAAAAGGCTCCATGCCATTTTCATCACAATGCCCCATGCCATTTTCATCACAATGCTCCATGCCATTGTCATCAAAATACTCCACAAGCTTGTCATCAGAATGCTCCATGACCCTTGTCATCACATTTCTCCATTCACTTGTCAGCACAATGCTCCCTGACCCTTGTCATCACAATGCTCCAAGCCATTGTCATCACAATGCTCCATTACCTTTGTCATCAGAATCCTCCATGACACTTGGCATCCCAATGCTCCATGCCATTGTCATCACAATGGGCCATTACATATGTCATCACAATGCTCCCTGACATCTGTCTTCACAATACTGCATGTCCTGGCCATCACAATGCTCCATGCCCTTGTCATCACAATGTGCCATTCCAACTGTCATCGCAATAATCCCTGAAACTTATTAGACAAATGCTCCATTCCCTGGTCATCACAATGTTCCATGCCCTTGTTATCACAATGCTCAATGACCCCTGCCATCTCAATGCTCTGTGACTCCACTCATCACAATGCTTCATGACCTTTGTCACCACAATGGTCCATGCACTCGTCATCATCAGTCTCTGTGAGCTTTTTAACCAAAATGATCCATGAACTTTTCATCACAATGCTCTTTGACCCTTGTCATCACAATGCTCTATGCCTTTCTCAACACAATGCTCCATGACAATTGTCATCACAATGCTCCATGCGCTTGTCAGCACAATGCTCCATGACAGATGTCATCACAAGCTCCATGAACCTTGTCATCACAATGCTCCATGCGCTTGTCAGCACAATGCTCATTGACACATGCCATCACAATGCTCCATGACCCCTGTCATCACAATGCTTCGTGACTCCAGTCATCACAATGATTCATAACGTTTATCATCACAATGGTCCATGCCCGTGTCATCACAAGGCTCTGTGACCTTTTTATCCACAATCATCCATGAACTTTTCATCGCAATTCTCTGTTACCCTTGTCATCACAATGCTCCATGTCTTTGTCATAACAATGCTCCATGACCATTGTCTTCACAATGTGCCAAACGCATTTCATCACAACGGTCCACAACCTTGTCATTGCAATGCTCCATAAACCTTGTAATCACAATGCTCCATGCACTTCTCATCAAAATGCTCTCTCACCAGAGATATCACAGTGTTCCATCACTAGTCATCACAATACTCCCTCAGCCCTGTAATCAAAATATTCCATGACCCTGTCATCACACTGCTACATCCCCTTATCATCACAATGTTCCATGACCCCTGACATCACAATGTCCCATAACCCTTGTCATCAAAATGCTCCATGACCCTTTTCATCCCAAAGCTCCAAGACCCCTGATATCACAATGTTCTATAACCCCTGCCATCAAAATATTCCATTACACTTTTCATGAAATTGCTGCATGACCCGGTCATCAAAATGCTCCCTGCCATTCTCATCACAATGCCCCATGCGCTAGTCATCAAAATGGTCCATGATTTGTCATCACAAAGCTCCATGACCCTTGTCATCACAATGCTCCATGTCCTTGTCATCACAATGCGCCATTCCATCTGTCATCACAATAATCCATGAAACATATTAGACCAATGTTCCATGCCCTTGTCATCACAATGCTCCATGCCCTTGTTTTCACAATGCTCCATGCCCTTGTCAGCACAATGCTCCATGACACATGTCATCACAATGCTCCTTGACCCCTGTCATCACAATGCTCCGTGACTCCAGTCATCTCAATGCTTCAAAACGTTTGTCATCACAATGGTCCATTCCCGCGTCATGACAAGACTCTGTGACATTTGTAACCATAATGCTCCATGAACATTTCATCACAATTCTCTGTGACCCTTGTCATCACAATGCTCCATGTCTTTGTCAGAACAATGCTTCATGACCATTGTCTTCACAATGTTCCAAGCGCATTTCATCAAAAAGGTCCTCAACATTGTCATTGCAATGCTCCATAAAACTTGTAATCAAAATGATCCATGCACTTCTCATCAAAATGCTCTCTCACCAGAGATATCAAAGTGTTCCATCTCTAGTCATCACAATACTCCCTCACCACTGTAATCACAATGCTCCATTACACTGTCATCACACTGCTACCTCCCCTTTTCATCACAATGTTCCATGACCCATGTCATCAAAATGCTCCATGACCCTTTTCATCCCAAAGCTCCAAGAAAACTGACATCATAATGATCTATAACCCCTGCTATCAAAATATTCCATTACACTTTTAATCAAATTGCTGCATGAACCTGTCATCAGAATGCTCCCTGCCCTTCTCATCAGAATGAACCATACCCTTGTCATCAAAATGCTCCATGTCTTGTCATCACAAAGCTCCATGACCCTTTGAATCATAATGCTCCATATCATTGTCATGACAAAGCTCCATGAAATCTCTCATCACATTGCTCCATGACCTTGTCATCACAAAGCTCCATGACACTTGTCATCACAATGCTCGATGCCCTTCTCATCACAATGCTCCATGCCCTTGTCATTACAATCCTGCATGACCCATGTATCATAGTGTTCCGTACCCTTGTCATTACAATGCTCCATGCCCACTCTCATCACAATAATCCATGAAACATTTCAGACAAATGTTCCATGCCCTTCTCATCACAATGCTCCATTACCCCTGTCATTACAATGCACCATGATACCTGCCATCACAAAGTTCCACGGCCTGGTAATCACAAGGTTCCATGACACTTGTCATTACAATGCTGGAGACCCCTGTAATCACAATGTTCCATGCCCTTGTCATTACAAAGCTCCTTGACGCATGTCATCAGAAAGTTCCATGGCCTTCTCATCACAATGCTCCATGCCCTTGTCATCACAATGCTCCAAGACACCTGTAAACACAATGCTCTATGCCCCTTTTCATCTCAATGCTCCATGAACCCTGTCATCACAATGCACCATGCCCATCATCATAATGCTTCAGGCAATCGTCATCACAATGAAATCAATATTCTCCATGACCTGTGTCATCATAATGCTCAAAACTCTTGTGATCACAATGTTCCATAAGACTTATCATCACAACACGCCATGACGCTCATCATCACAATTATCCATGGTCTTCTCATCACAATTCTCCATTATCTTTGTCATCACAATGCTCAATACACTTGTCGTCAAAATGCTCCCTGACACTTGTCTTCAGTATGCTCCTTGAAACCTGTCATGACAAGGCTCCATGCCTTTTCATCACAATGATCCATGCCCTTTTCATCACAATGCTTCAAGACCCCTGTAATCACAATGCTCCATGCGCTAGTCATCACAAAGCTCCATGACACATGTCATCAGAATGCTCCATGGCCTTCTCCTCACAATGCTGAATGCCCTTGTCATCACAATGCTCCAAGACCCCTGTAATCACAATGCTCCATGCCCCTTTTCATCAGAATGCTCCATGAGACTTGTCATCACAAGTCTCCATGGTCTTCTCATCACAATGCTCCAGGACCTTGTCATCACCATGCTCCATTCCCTTGTCATCACAATCCTCCATGACCCCTGTCATCACAATAATCCATGAATATTTTCAGCCCAATGCTCCACGACCTACTCATCACAATGCTCCATGGCCCATATCATCACAATGCTCCATGACCACTGTCATCAAAACAATCCATGACACCTGACAACACAATGATCTGGGACTCTTGTCATCACATTGCTCCATTCCCTAGTCATCACAATGTTCCATGACCCCTGTCATCACAACACTCCATGAAAATTTTCAGTCCAATGCTCCAGGACTCTTGTCATCACAAAGATCCATGCCCTTGTCATCCCAATGCTCCATGACCCCTGTATTCACAATGCTCCGTGACGCTTGTCTTCACAGTGCTCCATGACACATGTCATCACAATGTTCCATGCCTTTGTCAGCAAAATGCTACATGACCTTGTCATTACAATGCTCTATGCGCTTGTCATCACAATACTCCATTTGCATTGTCATCACAATCCTCCATGAACAGTGGGATCACATTGGTTCATGCCCTTGTCATCACAATGCTCCATGCTCCTTGAAATAAAAATGATCCATGAGCTCTGTCATCACAATGCTCCAATCCGTTGTGATCACTATGTTCCATAACACATGTCATCACAACGCTCCAAGATGCCTGTCATCAAAATACTCTATGCCATTTTCATCACCATGCTCCATGACTTTTGTCATCACAATTCTCAATACACTTGTCATCACAATGCTCCCTGACACTTTTCATCAGAATGCTCCTTGAACCCTATCACGAAAAGGCTCCATGACTTTTTCATCACAATGCCCCATGCCGTTTTCATAACAATGCTCCATGCCATTGTCATCAAAATACTCCACAGGCTTGTCATCAGAATGCTCCATGACCCTTGGCATCACAATTCTCCATGCACTTGTCAGCACAATGCTCCCTGACCCTTGTCATCTCAATGCTCCAAGCCATTGTCATCTCAATGCTCCATTACATTTGTCATCAGATTCCTCCATGACACTTGGCATCAGATGCTCCATGCCATTGTCATCACAATGGGCCATTACAAATGTCATTACAATGCTCCCTGAAACCTATATTCACAATACTGCATGACCTGGTCTTCACAATTATCCATTCCAAATGTCATCGCAATAATCCATGAAACTTATTAGACAAATTTCCATGCCCTTGTCATCACAATGCTCCATGGCCTTGTTATCACAATGCTCCATGACACCTGTAATCACAATGCTCCGTGACTCCAGTCATCACAATGCTTCATGACCTTTGTCATCACTATGGTCCATGCCCTCGCCATCAACAGTCTCTGTGACCTTTTTAACCACAATGCTCCATGAACTTTTCATCACAATGCTCTTTGACCCTGGTCAGCACAATGGTCCATGCACTTCTCAGCACAATGCTCCATGACACATGTCATCACAATGCACCATGCACTTGTCAACACAGTGCTCCACAATCTTGTTATCACAATGCTCCATAAAATTTGTCATCACAATGCTCCATGCACTTCTCATCAAAATGCTCTCTCACCACTGATATCACAATGCTACATCACTATTTCTCACAATACCCCCTCACCCCTGTCAACACATTGTTCCATGACTCCTGTCATCACAGTGCTACATGCACTTATCATCACAATGTTCGATGACCCCTGACATCACAATGTTCCATAACACCTGTCATCAAAATGTTCCATGACACTTTTCATCAAATTGCTCCATAACCCTGTCATCACAATGCACCCTGCCCTTCTCATCACAATGCCCAAAGCCCTTGCCATCAAAATGCTCCATGACTTTTGACATCACAAAGATCCATGACCCTTGGCATCACAATGCTCCATGTCATTGTCATCACAATGCTCCATGAACGCTCTCATCACATTGCTCCATGCCCTTGTCTTCACAAAGCTCCATGACACATATCATCAGAATGCTCCATGGCCTTCTCATCACAATGCTCCATACCCTTGCCTTCACAAAGTTCCATTACCGCTGTCATAACTATGCTCCATGACCCCTGCCATCACGATGTTCCTTGGCCTCGTCATCACAAAGCTCCATGACCCTTTTCATCACAATGCTCCCAGAACCCTGTATTCACAATGCTGTATGCCACTTTTCATCTCAATGATCCATGAACCCTGTCATCACAATGCACCATGCCTATCATCATAATGCTTCATGCTATTGTCATCAAAATGAAATCAAAATGCTCCATGACTTCTGTGATAACAATGCTCCAAACGCTTGTGATCACAATATTCCATAACACTTGTCATCACAATGCCCCATGATGCTCGACATCACAATTATCAATGGTCTTCTCATCACAATGCTCCATGACTTTTGTCATCACAATGCTCTATACACTTGTCATCAAAATGCTCCCTGACACTTGTGGTCTGTATGCTCCTTGAGCCCTGTCATGACAAGGCTCCATGCCATTTTCATCACAATGATACAAGCTCTTATCATTACAATGCTCCAAGACCCATGTGATCACAATTCTCCATGCACTTTTCATCACAAACCTCAATGATGCATGCTAGTAGAATGCTCCTTGGACTTTGCCTCACAATTCTCCATGCCCTTGTCATCACTATGTTCCAAGACCCCTGTAATCACAATGCTCCATGCCCCTTTTCATCAGTGTGCTCCATGAGACTTGTCATCAAAGGGATCCATGGTTTTGTCATTACAATGATCCAGGACTTGTCATCACAATGCTTCTCGACCTTGTCATGAAAATTTTCAATGGCCATAGTCATCATAATGCTCCACGCCCTAATGATCACAATTATCCATTATATTTGTCATCACAATTCTCCATTACATTTGGCATCACAATGTTCCATGCCATTGTCATCGCAATGGACCATGGCATATGTCATCACAATGATCCCTGACAACTATCTTCACAATATTCCATGACCTTCTCATCACAATGCTCCATGCCCTTGTCATCACAATGCACCATGCCCACTGACATCACAATAATCTATGAAACTTGTCAGACCAATGCACCCTGCCCCTGTCATCACAATGCTCCATGCCCTTGTCATCAAAATGCTCCAAGACCCCCATAAACACAATGCTCCATGCCCATTTTCATCTCAATGCCCGTGAACCCTGTCATCACAATGCACCATGCCCATCATCATAATGCTTCAGGCTATTGTCATCACAATGAAATCAATATTCTCCATGACCTCTGTCATCATAATGCTCCAAACCCTTGTGATCACAATGTTCCATAACACTTACCATCAAAACACCCCTTGACGCTCATCATCACATTTATCCATTGCCTTCTCATCACAATGCTCCATGATCTTTGTCATCACATTGTGCAATACACTTGTCATCACAGTGCTCCCTGACACTTGTCGTCATTATGCTCCTTGAACACTGTCATGACAAGGCTCCATGCCTTTTTCATCACAATGATCATTGCCCTCTTCATCACAATGCTCCATGACCTTTGTCATCACAATTCTCAATACACTTGCCATCACAATGCTCCCTGCCACTTGTCATCAGAATGCTCCTTGAACCCTGTCACGAAAAGGCTCCATGCAATTTTCATCACAATGCCCCATGCCGTTTTCATCACAATGCTCCATGCCATTGTCATCAAAATACTCCACAAGCTTGTCATCAGAATGCTCCATGACCCTTGTCATCACAATTCTCCATGCACTTGTCAGCACAATGCTCCCTGACCCTTGTCATCACAATGCTCCAAGCCATTGTCATCACAATGCTCCATTACCTTTGTCATCAGAATCCTCCATGACACTTGGCATCACAATGCTCCATGCCATTGTCATCACAATGGGCCATTACATATGTCATCACAATGCTCCCTGACACCTGTCTTCCCAATACTGCATGACCTGGTCATCACAATGCTCCATGCCCTTGTCATCACAAAGCGCCATTCCAAATGTCATCGCAATAATCCATGAAACTTATTACACCAATGTTCCATGCCCTTGTCATCACAAAACTCCATGACGCATGTCATCAGAATGCTCCATGGCCTTCTCAACAAAATGCTCCATGCCCTTGTCATCACAATGCGCCATTCCAACTGTCATCGCAATAATCCATGAAACATATTAGACCAATGTTCCATGCCCTTGTCATCATAATGCTCCATGACACATGTCATCACAATTCACCATGCGCTTGTCATCACAGTGCTCCACAATCTTGTCATCACAATGCTCCATAAAATTTGTCATCACAATGCTCCATGCACTTCTCATAAAAATGCTCTCTCACCACTGATATCACAATGCTACATCACTATTTGTCACAATACTCCCTCACACCAGTCATCACAATGTTCCATGACTCCTGTCATCACAATGCTACATGCACATATCATCACAATGTTCGATGACCCCTGACATCACAATGTTCCATAACACCTGTCATCAAAATGTTCCATGACACTTTTCATCAAATTGCTCCATGACCCTGACATCAGAATGCTCCCTGCCCTTCTCATCACAATGCACAACGCACTTGCCTTCAAAATGCTCCATGACCTTTGTCATCACAAAGATCCATGACCCTTGGCATCACAATGCTCCATATGCTTGTCATCACAATGCTTCATGACACATGTCATCACAATGCACCATGCGCTTGTCATCACAGTGCTCCACAATTTTGTCATCACAATGCTCCTTAAAATTTGTCATCACAATGCTCCATGCACTTCTCATCAAAATGCTCTCTCACCACTGATATCACAATGCTACATCACTATTTGTCACAATACTCCCTCACCCCAGTCATCACAATGTTCCATGACCCCTGTCATCACAATGCTCCGTGACTCCAGTCATCACAATGTTTCATAACGTTTGTCATCACAATGGTCCATGCCCGCGTCATCACATGGCTCTGTGACCTTTGTAACCACAATGCTCCATGAAATTTTCATCACAATTCTCTGTGACCCTTGTCATCACAATGCTCCATGTCTTTGCCTGAACAATGCTGTATGACCATTATCATCACAATGTGCCACGTGCATTTCATCACAACGGTCCACAACCTTGTCATTGCAAAGCTCCATAAACCTTGTAATCACAATGGTCCATGCACTTCTCATCAAAATGCTCTCTCACCAGAGATATCACAATATTCCAACAATAGTCATAACAATACTCACTCACACCAGGAATCACAATGTTCCATGAATCTGTCATCACAATGCTACATCCCCTTATCATCACAATGTTCCATGACCCCTGATATCACAATCTTCCATAACCCCTGTGAAGAAAATGCTCCATGACCCGTTTCATCCCAAAGCTCCAAGACCCCTGACATCACAATGTTCTATAACCCCTGCCATCAAAATGTTCCATTACACTTTTCATCAAATTGCTGCATGACCCGGTCATCAAAATGCTCCCTGCCCTTCTCATCACAATGCATCATGCCCTTGTCATCAAAATGCTCCATGACTTGTCATCACAAAGCTCCATGACCCTTGGCATCACAATGCTCCATGTCATTGTCATCACAATGCTCGATGCCTTTCTCATCACAATGCTACATGCCCTTGTCATTACAGTCCTGCATGACCCATGTATCATTGTGTTCCGTAGCCTTGTCATCACAATGCTCCATGCCCACTCTCATCACAATAATCCATGAAACATTTCAGACCAAGTTTCCATGCCCTTCTCATCACAATGCTCCATTACCTCTGTCATAACAATGCACCATTACCCCTGACATCACAATGTTCCAAGGCCTAGTCATCACAAGGTTCCATGACACTTGTCATCACAATGCTGAAGGCCCCTGTAATCACAATGCTCCTTGCCCTTGTCATCACAAAGCTCCATGACGCATGTCATCAGAAAGTTCCATGGCCTTCTCATCACAATGCTCCATGTCCTTGTCATCACAATGCTCCAAGACATTTGTAAACACAATGCTCCATGCCCCTTTTCATCTCAATGCTCCATGAACCCTGCCATCACAATGCATCATGCCTCTCATCATAATGCTTCAGGCTATTGTCATCACAATGAAATCAATATTCTCCATGACCTCTGTCATCATAATGCTCCAAACCCTTGTGATCACAATGTTCCATAACACTTATCATCACAACACCCCATGACGCTCATCATCACAATTATCCATGGCCTTCTCATCACAATGCTCTATGACCTATGTCATCACAATGCTCAATACACTTGTCATCACAATGCTCACTGACACTTGTCGTCAATATGCTCCTTGAACCCTGTTATGACAAGGCTCCATGCCTTTTTCATCACAATGATCCATGCCCTTTTCATCACAATGCTCCAAGATCCCTGTAATCACAAAGCTCCATGCCCTTTTCATCAAATGCTCCATGACGCATGTCATCAGAATTCTTCATGGCCTTCTCCTCACAATGCTCCATGCCCTTTTTCATCAGAATGCTCCATGAGTCTTGTCATCACAAGTCTCCATGGTCTTCTCATCACAATGCTCCAGGACCTTGTCATCACCATGTTCCATTCCCATGTCTTCACAATGCTCCATCACCCGAGTCATCACAACACTCCATGAACATTTTCAGCCCAGTGCTCCATGACCATTGTCTTCACAATGATCCATGCCCTTGTCATCCCAGAGCTCCATGACCCCTGTATTCACAATGCTCCATGACACTTGTCATCACAGTGCTCCATGACACATGTCATCACAATGCTTCATGCCTTTGTCAGCAAAATGCTACATGACCTTTTCATTACAATGCTCTATGCAATTGTCATCACAATACTGCATTCCCATTGTCATCACAATCCTCAATGAAACTTGGGATCACATTGCTTCATGCCTTTGGCATCACAATGCTCCATGCTCCTTGAAATCAAAATGATCCATGACCTCTGTCATCACAATGCTCCAATCCCTTGTGATCACAGTGTTCCATATCACTTGTCATTACAACGCTCCATTATGCCTGTCATCACAATACTCCATGCAGTTTTCATCACAATGCTCCATGACCTTTGTCATCACAGTTATCAATACCCTTGTCATCACAATGCTCCCTGACACTTGTCATCAGATTGCTCCTTGAACCCTGTCACGAAAAGGTTCCATGCCTTTTTAATCACAATGCCCCATGCCATTTTCATAACAATGCTCCATGCCATTTTCATCAAAATACTCCACAAGCTTGTCATCAGAATGCTCCATGACACTTGTTATCACAATTCTCCATGCACTTGTCAGCACAATGCTCCCTGACCCTTGTCATCACAATGCTCCAAGCCATTGTCATCACAATGCTCCATTACATTTGTCATCAGAATCCTCCATCACACTTGGCATCACAATGTTCCATGCCATTGCCATCACAAAGGGCCATTACATATGTCATCACAATGCTCCCTGACACCTCTCTTCACAATAATGCATGACCTGTTCATCACAATGCTCCATGCCCTTGTCATCACAATGCGCCATTCCAACTGTCATCATAATAATCCATGAAACTTATTAGACCAATGTTCCATGCTCTTGTCATCACAATGCTCCAATCCCTTGTGATCACAATGTTCCGTAACATTTATCATCACAAATGCCCATGACGCTCATCATCACAATTATCCATGGTATTCTCATCACAATGCTCCATGCCTTGTCATCACAATGCTCCATGCCCTTGTTATCACAGTGCTCCATTACCCCTGTCCTCACAATGCTCCGTGACTCCAGTCATCACAATGCTTCATGACATTTGTCATAACAATGGTCCATGCCCTCATCATCAAGAGTCTCTGTGACCTTTTTAACCACAATGCTCCATGAATTTTTCTTCACAATGCTCTTTATCCCCTGTCATCACAATGCTCTATGCCTTTCTCAGCACAATGCTCCATGACGTATGTCATCAGAATGCTCCATGGTCTTCTCCTCACAGTGCTCCATGCCCTTGTCATCACAATGCTCCAAGAACCCTGTAATCACAATGCTCCATGCCCCTTTTCATCAGAATGCTCCATGACACTGGTCATCACAAGTCTCCATGGTCATCTCATTACAATGCTCCAGGACCTTGTCATCACAATGCTCCATGACACCTGTCATCACAATGCTCTGTGGCTCCAGTCATCACAGTGCTTCATAATATTTGTCATCACAATGGTCCATGACCACGTCATCACAAGGCTCTGTTACCTTTGTATCCACAGTGCTCCATGAACATTTCATCACAATGCTCCGTGACCCTTGTCATCACAATGCTCCATGCCTTTGTCATTAAAATGCTACATGACCATTGTCATCACAATGTGCCACACGCTTTTCATCCCAACGGTCCAAAAATTTGTCATCACAATGCTCCATAAAAATTGTAATCACAATGCTTCATGCCCTTCTCATCACAATGCTCCATTACCCCTGTCATAACAATGCTCCATGACCCCTGCCCTCACAATGTTCCACGGCCTTGTCATCACAAGGCTCCATGACACTTGTCATCGCAATGCTCCAAGACCCCTTCAATCACAATGCTCCATGCCGTTGTCATCACAAAGCTCCATGACACATGTCATCAGAATGTTCCATGGCCATCTCATCAAAATGCTCCTTGCCCTTGTCATCACAATGCTCCAAAACCCCTGTAAACACAGTGCTCCATGCCCCTATTCATCTCAATGCTCCATGAACCGGGTCATCACAACACTCCATGACACGTGACAACACAATGATCCGGGACTCTTGTCATCACAGTGCTCCAAGACCCCTGTAATCAAAATGCTCCATGACCCCTGTCATCACAATACTCCATGAATATTTTCAGCCCAATGCTCCATGACCCTTGTCATCACAATTATCCATGCACTTGTCATCCCAATGATCCATGACCCCTTTATTCAAAATGCTCCGTGACAATTGTGTCACAGTTCTCCATGACACCTGTCATCACAATGCTCCATGCCTTTGTCAGGAAAATTCTACATGACCTTGTCATTACAATGCTCTATGCGTTTGTCACCACAATGCTCCAAGACCCCTGTAATCACAATGCTACATGCCCCTTTTCATCTCAATGCTCCATGAACTCTGTCATCACAATGCACCATGCCCATCATCATAATGCTTCAGGCTATTGTCATCACAATGAAATCAAAATTCTCCATGACCTCTGTCATCGTAATGCTCCAAAGCCTTGTGATCAAAATGTTCCATAACACTTATAATCACAACACCCCATGACGATCATCATCACAATTATCCATGGCCTTCTCATCACCATGCTCCATGACTTTTGTCATCACAATTCTCAATACACTTGTCATCACAATGCTCCCTGACACTTGTCATCAGAATGCTCCTGGAACCCTGTCACGAAAAGGCTGCATGCCATTTTCATCACATTGCCCCATGCCGTTTTCATAACAATGCTCCATGCCATTGTCATCAAAATACTCCACAAGCTTGTCATCAGAATGCTCCATGACCCTTGTCATCACAATTCTCCATGCACTTGTCAGCACAGTGCTCCCTGACCCTTGTCATCACAATGCTCCAAGCCATTGTCATAACAATGCTCCATTACCTTTGTCATCAGAATCTTTCATGAAACTTGGCATCACAAAGCTCCATGCCATTTTCATCACAATGGGCCATTACATATGTCATCACAATGCTCCCTGACACTTCTCTTCACAATACTGCATGAGCTGGTCATCACAATGCTCCATGCCCTTGTCATCACAATGTGCCATTCCAAATGTCATCGCAATAATCCATGAAACATATTAGACCAATGCTCCATGCCCTTGTTATCAAAATGCTCCATGACCCCTGTCATCACCATGCTCCGTGACTCCAGTCATCACAATGCTTCATGACCTTTGTCATCACAATGGTCCATTACCTCATCATCAACAGCCTCTGTGACCTTTTTAAACACAATGCTCCATGAACTTTTCTTCACAATGCTTTTTGACCGTTGTCATCACAATGATCTACGCCTTTCTCAGCACAATGCTCCATGCCCTTGTCATCACAATGCTCCATGACCCTGTCATCACAATGCTCCTTGACTCCAGTCATCACAATGCTTCATAACATTTGTCATCACAATGGTCCATGTCCGTGTCATCACAAGGCTTTGTGACATTTTTAACCTCAATGCTTCATGAACTTTTCATCACAATGCTCGTGACTCTTGTCATCACAGTGCTCCTTGCCTTTGTCAGAAAAATGCTCCATGACCCATGTCATCACAATGTGCCAGGCGCTTTTTATCCCAATGGTCCACAGATTTGTCATCACAATGCTCCATAAATCTTGTAATCACAATGCTCCATGCCCTTCAAATCACAATGCTCCATTACCCCTGTCATAACAATGCTCCTTGAGCCCTGCCATCACAATGTTCCAAGGCCTTGTCATCACAAATCTCCATGACCCTTGTCATCACAATGCTCCAAGACCCCAGTAATCACAATGATCCATGCCCTTGTCATCACAAAGCACCATGACACATGTCATCAGAATGTTCCATGACCTTCTCATCCAAATGCTCCATGCCCTTGTCATCACAATGCTCCAAGACCCCTGTAATCAAAATGCTCCATGCCCCTTTTCATCTCAATGCTCCATGAACCCTGTCATCACAATGCATCATGCCCATCATCATAATGCTTCCGGCTATTGTCAGCACAATGAAATCAAAATTCTCCATGAGCTCTGTCATCACAATGCTCCATGACCCCTGTCATCACAATACTATATGAACATTTTCAGCCCAATGCTCCATGACCCTTGTCATCACAATGATCCATGACCCCTGTATTCAGAATGCTCTGTGACACATGTCATCACAGTGCTCCATGACAACTGTCATCACAGTGCTCCATGCATTTGTCTGCAGAATTCTCCATGATCTTGGAAATACAATGCTCTATGCGATTGTCATCACAATGCTACAAGACCTCTGTAATCACAATGCTCCATGCCCCTTTTCATCTCAATGCTCCATGAACCCTGTCATCACATTGCACCATGCCCATCATCATAATGCTTCAGGCTATTGTTATTACAATGAAATCAAAAGTCTCCATGACCTCTGTCATCATAATGCTCCAAACCCTTGTGATCACAATGTTCCATAACATTTATCCTCACAACACCCCATGACGATCATCATCACAATTATCCTTGGTCTTCTGATCACAATGCTCCCTGATCTTTGTCATCACAATGCTCAATACACTTGTCTTCACAATGCTTCCTGACACATGTCATCAGTATGCTCCTTGAACGCTGTCATGACAAGTCTCCATGCCCTTTTCATCACAATGCTCCAAGACCCCTGTAATCACAATGCTCCATGCCCTTGTCATCAAAAAGCTCCATGAGGCATGTCATCAGAATGCTCCATGGCCTTTTCCTCACAATGCTCCATGGCATTGTCATCACAATTCTCCATGTACCCTCTCATCACATTGCTCCATGCCCTTGTCATTACAATCCTCCATGACCCATGTATCACATTGTTCCATGCCCTTGTCATCACAATGCTGCAGCCCACTCTCATCACAATAATCTATGAAATATTTCAAACCAATGCTCAATGCCCTTCTCATCACTATGCTCCATTACCTCTGTCATAACAATGCACCATGACCACTGCCATCACAATGATCCACGGACTTGTCATCACAAGGCTCCATGACCCTTGTCATCACAATGCTCCAAGAAACTTGTAATCAAAATTCTCCATGCCCTTGTAATAACAAAACTCCATGACGCATGTATCAGAAGGTTCCATGGTTTTCTCATCACAATGCTCCATGCCCTTGTCATCACAATGCTCCAAGACCCTTGTAATCACTATGATCCATGGCCCTTTTCATCTCAATGCTCCATGAACCCTGTCATCACAAAGCACCATGCCCATCATCATAATGCTTCAGGCTATTGTCACTACAATGAAATAAAAATTCTCCATGACCTCTGTCATCATAATGCTCCAAACCCTTGTGATCACAATGTTCCATAACACTTATCATCACAACACCCCATGACGATCATCAACACAGTTATCCATGGTCTTCTCATCACAATGCTCAATACACTTGTCATCACAATACTCCCTGACACCTGTCGTCAGTATGCTCCTTGAACCCTGTGATGACAAGGCTCCATGCCTTTTACATCACAATGATTCATGCCTTTTCATCACAATGCTCCAAGACCCCTATAATCACAACTCTCCATGGCCTTGTCAGCACAAAGCTCCATGACGCATGTCATCAGAATTCTCCATGGCCTTCTCCTCAAAATGCTCCATGCCCTTGTCATCACAATGCTCCAAGTCCACTGTAATCAAAATGCTCCATGCCCCTTTTCATTAGAATGCTCCATGAGAATTGTCATCACAGGTCTCCATGGTCATCTCATAACAATGTTCCAGGACATTGTCATGACCATGCTCTATTCCCTTGTCATCACAATGCTCCATGACCCCTGTCATTACAATAATCCATTAACATTTTCAGCCCAATGCACCATGACCTTCTCATCACAATGCTCCATGACCACTGTCATCACAACCACCCATAACACCTGATAACACAATGATCCGGGACTCTTGTCATCAAAATTCTCCATGCCCTTGTCATCACAATGCACCATGTCCACTGTCATCACAATAATCTATGAAAATTTTCAGACCAATGCTCCATTCCCCTGTCATCACTATGCTCCTTGCCCTTGTTATCACAATGTTCCATGACCCATGTCATCACAATGCCCCGTGACTCCAGTCATCACTATGCTTCATAACGTTTGTCATCACAACGGTCCCTGCCCACGTCATCACAAGGCTCTGTTACCTTTGTAACCCCAATGCTCCATGAACTTTTCATCACAATGCTCCGTGACCCTTGTCATCACAATGCTCCATGCTTTGTCAGAACAATGCTCCATGACCTTTGTCATCACAATGTGCCATGCACTTTTCATCACAATGATCCACAAACTTGTCATCACTATGCTCCATAAACCTTGTAATCACAATGCTCCATGCACTTCTCATCCAAATGCTCTCTCACATGAGATATCACAATGTTCCATCACTAGTCATCACAATCCTTGCTCAACCCTGTTATCACAATGTTCCATGACCCCTGTCATCACAATGCTACATCCCCTTATCAGCACAATGTTCCTTGACCCCTGACATCACAATGTTCCATAACCCCTGTCATCAAAATGCTCCATGACCATTTTCATCCCAAAGCTCCATGATCCCTGGCAACACAATGTTCTATAACCCATGTCATCAAAATGTTCCATTACACTTTTCATTAAATTGCTGCATGAACCTGTCATCAAAATGCTCCCTGCCCTTCTCATCACAATGCACAACACACTTGTCATCAAAATGCTCCATGACTTTGTCATCACATATCTCCATGACACTTGGCATCACAGTGCTCCATGTCATTGTCATCACAATGCTCCATGAACCATCTCATCACATTGCTCCATGCCCTTGTCATCAAAGGCTCCATGACACTTGTCATCACAATGCTCGATGCTGTTCTCATCACAATGCTCCATGCCCTTGTCATTACAATCCTCCATGACCCATGTATCACAGTGTACCGTGCCCTTGTCATCAAAATGCTCCATGCCCACTCTCATCACAGTAATCCATGAAACATTTCAGACAAATTCTCAATGACCATCTCATCACAATGTTCCATTACTTATGTCATAAAAATGCTCCATGACACCTGCCATCAAAATGTTCCATGGGCTTGTCATCACAAGGCTCCATGGCCCTTGTCATCACAATGCTCCAAAACCCCTGTAATCACAATGCTCCATGCCCTTGTCATCACAATGCTCCATGACCTTTGTCATCACAATTCTCAATACACTTGTCATCACAATGCTCCCTGACACTTGTCGTCAGAATGCTCCTTGAAACCTGTCACGAAAAGGCTCCATGACTTTTCATCACAAAGCCCCATGCCGTTTTCATGACAATGCTCCATGTCATTGTCATCAAAATACTCCACAAGCTTGTCATCACAATGCTCAATGACTCTTGCCATCACAATTCTCCATGCACTTGTCAGCACAATGCTCCCTGAACCTTGTCATCACTATGCTCCAAGCCATTGTCATCAAAATGCTCCATTACCTTTGTCATCAGAATCATCCATGACAATTTGCATCACAATGCTCCATGTCATTGTCATCACAGTGGGCCAATACATATGTCATCACAATGCTCCGTGACACCACTTTTCACAATACTGCATGACCTGGTCATCGCAATGCTCCATGCCCTTCTCATCACAATGCTCCATTACCTCTGTCATCACAATGCTCCAAGACCCCTTTAATCACAACGATCCATGCCCTTGTCATCACAAAGATCCATGACGCATGTCATCAGAAGGTTCCATGGCTTTCTCCACACAATGCTCCATGCCCTTGTCATCACAATGCTCCAAGACCCCTGTAATCACAATGCTCCATGCCCCTTATCATCAGAATGCTCCATGAGATTTGTCATCACAAGTCTCCATGTTCTTCTCATCACCATGCTCCATTCCCTTGTCATCACAATGCTCCATGACCCCTGTCATCACAATTCTCCATGAATATTTTCAGCCCAATGCTCCGTCACCTTCTTATCACAATGCTCCAAGACCAATATCATCACAATGCTCCATGACCACTGTCATCACAACACTCCATGACACCTGACAACAGTATGATCCGGGACTCTTGTCATCACAATGCTCCATTCCCTAGTCATCACAATGCTCCATGACCAGTGTCATCACAATACTCCATGAATATTTTCAGCCCAATAATCCATGACGCTTGTCATCACAATGATCCATGCCCTTGTCATCCAAATGCTACATGACCCCTGTATTCACAATGCTCCGTGACGCTTGTCATCACTGTGCTCCATGACACCTGTCATCACAATGCTCCATGCCTTTGTCATCAAAATGCTACATGACCTTCTCATTACAATGCTCTATGCACTTGTCATCACAATACTCCATTACCATTGTCATCACTATCCTCCATGAACCTTGGGATCACATTGCTTCATGCCCTTGTCATCACAATGCTACATGCTCCTTGAAATCAAAATGATCCATGACCTCTGTCATCACAATGCTCCAAATACTTGTGATCACAGTGTTCCATAACACTTGTCATCACAACGCTCTATGATGCCTGTCATCACAATACTCCATGCCCTTTTCATCACAATGCTCCATGACCTTTGTCATCACAATTCTCAATACACTTGTCATCACAATGCTCCACGACACTTGTCTTCAGAATGCTCCTTGAACCCTGTCACGAAAAGGCTGCATGCATTTTTCATCACAAAGCCCCATGCCGTTTTCATCACAATGCTCCATGCCATTGTCATCAAAATACTCCACAAGGTTTTCATCAGAATGCTCCATGACCCTTGTCATCACAATTCTCCATGCACTTGTCAGCACAATGCTCCCTGAACCTTGTCATCACTATGCTCCAAGCCATTGTCATCACAATGCTCCATTACCTTTGTCATCAGAATCCTCCATGACACTTGTCATCACAATGCTCCATGCCATTGTCATCACAATGGGCCAATACATATGTCATCACAATGCTCCGTGACACCTCTTTTCACAATACTGCATGACCTGGTCATCACAATGCTCCATGCCCTTGTCATCACAATGCGCCATTCCAACTGTCATCACAATAATCCATGAAACTTATTAGACCAATGCTCCATGCCATTGTCATCACAATGCTCCAGGCCCTTGTTATCACAAAGTTCCAAGACCCCTGTAATCAGAATGCTCCATGCCCATTTTCATCAGTATGCTCCATGAGACTTGTCATCACAAGGCTCCATGGTTTTCTCATCACAATGCTTCAGGACCTTGTCATCACAATGCTTCACGACATTGTCATGAAAATTCTCATTTGCCCTTGTCATCATAATGCTCCAAGCCGTAGTCATCACAATGCTACATTATATTTGTCATTACAATCCTCAATTAAATTTGGCATCACAATGCTCCATGCCATTGTCATCGCAATGGACAATGACATATGTCATCACAATGCTCCCTGACACCTGTCTTCACAATACACCATGCCCTTGTCATCACAATGCTCCATGCCCTTCTCATCACAATGCACCATGTCCACTGTCATCACAATCATCTATGAAACTTGTCAGACCAATGCTCCATGCCCCTGTCATCACAGTGCTCCATGCCCTTGTCATCACAATGCTCCATGACCTCTGTCATCACAATGCCCCGTGACTCCAGTCATCACAATGCTTCATAACGTTTGTCATCACAACGGTCCATGCCCGCGTCATCACAAGGCTCTGTGACCATTTTAACCACAATGCTCCATGTACTTTTCATCACAATGCTCCGTGACCCTTGTCATCACAATGCTCCATGCCTTTGTCAGAACAATGCTCCATGACCTTTGTCATCACAATGTGCCATGCACTTTTCATCACAATGATCCACAACCTTGTCATTGCTATGCTCCATAAACCTTGTAATCACAATGCTCCATGAACTTCTCATCCAAATGCTCTCTCACATGAGATATCACAATGTTCCACCACTAGTCATCACAATCCTCCCTCACCCCTGTTATCACAATTTTCCATGACCCCTGTCATCACAATGCTATATCCCCTTATCTGAACAATGTTCCATGACCCCTGACATCACAATGTTCCATAACCCCTGTCATCAAAATGCTCCATGACCCTTTTCATCCCAAAGATCCATGAACCCTGGCATCACAATGTTCTATAACCCCTGTCATCAAAATGTTCCATTACACTTTTCATCAAATTGCTGCATGACCCTGTCATCAAAATGCTCCCTGCCCTTCTCATCACAATGCACCACACACTTGTCATCAAAATGCTCCATGACCATTGTCATCACAAAGCTCCATGGCCCTTGGCATCACAATGCTCCATGTCATTGTCATCACAATGCTCTATGAACCCTCTCATCACAGGACTCCATGCCCTTGTCATCACAAAGCACCATGACACTTGTCATCACAATGCTCGATGCCCTTCCCATCACAATGCTCCATGCCTTTGTCATTACAATCCTCCATGACACATGTATCACAGTATTCCGGGCCCTTGTCATCACAATGCTCCATGACCACTCTCATCACAATAATCCATGAAACATTTCAGACCAATGCTCAATGCCCTTCTCATCACAATGCTCCATTATCTGTGTCATAACAATGCTTCATGACCCCTGCCATCACAATGTTCCACGGCCTTGTCATCACAAGGCTCCATGACAATTGTCATCACAATGCTCCAAAACCCCTGTAATCACAATGATCCATGCCCTTGTCATCACAAAGCTCCATGACGCATGTCATCAGAATGTTCCTTGGCCTTCTCCTCACAATGCTCCATGCCCTTGTCATCACAATGCTCCAAGACCGCTGTAATCACAATGCTCCATGCCCCTTATCATCAGAATTCTCCATGAGACTTGTCATGACAAGTCTCCATGGTCATCTCATCACAATGCTCCAGGAACTTGTCATCACCATGCTCCATTCCGTTGTTATCACAATGCTCCATGACCCCTGTCATCACAATACTCCATGAACATTTTCAGCCCACTGCTCCATGACCTTCTCATCACAATGCTCCATGAACAATATCATCACAATGCTCCATGACCACTGTCATCACAACATTCCATGACAGCTGACAACCCAATGTTCTGGGACCTCTGTCATCATAATGCTCCAAGACCCCTGTAATCACAATGCCCCATGACACCTGTCATCACAATACTCCAGGAAAATTTTCAGCCCAATTCTCCATGACTCTTGTCATCACAATGATCCATGCCCTTGTCATCCTAATGCTCCATGACCCCTGTATTCTCAATGGTCCGTGACGCTTGTCATCACAGTGCTCCATGACACATGTCACCACAATGCTCTATGCCTTTCTCAGCACAAGGTTCCATGCCCTTTTCATCACAATGCTCCATGACCCCTGTCATCACAATGCTCCATGACTCCAGTCATCACAATTCTTCATAACATTTGTCATCACGATGGGCGATACCCACGTCATCACAAGGCTCTGTTACCTTTGTAACCACAATGCTCCATGAACTTTTCATCACAATGCTCCGTGACCCTTGTCATCACAATGCTCCATGCCTTTGTCAAAAAAATGCTCCATGACCCTTGTCATCACAATGTGCCACGTACTTTTCATCCCAACGGTCCACAAATTTGTCATCACAATGCTCCATGAACCTTGTAATCACAATGCTCCATGCCCTTCTCATCACAATGCTGCATTACCCCTGTCATAACAATACTCCATGACCCCTGCCATCACAAATTTCTATGCCCTTGTCATCACAAAGCTCCATGACACGTCATCAGAAAGTTCCATGTACTTCTCATCAAAATGCTCAATGCCATTGTCATCACAATGCTCCAAGACCCCTGTAATCACAATGCTCCATGCCCCTCTTCATCTCAATGCTCCATGAACCCTGTCATCACAATGCATCAGGCCAATCATCATAATGTTTCCGGCTATTGTCAGCACAATGAAATCAAAATTCTACATGACCCCTGTCATCACAGTACTCCATGAACATTTTCAGCCCAATGCTCCATGACACTTGTCATCACAAAGATCCATGCCCTTGACATCCCAATGCTCCATGACCCCTGTATTCACAATGCTCCGTGACGCTTGTCATCACAGTGCTCCATGAATCTTGTCATCACAATGCTCCATGTCATTGTCATCACAATGCTCCATGAACCTTCTCATTACATTTCTCCATGCCCTTGTCATCACAAAGCTCCATGACACATGTCTTCTCAATGCTCGATGCCCTTCTCATCACTATGCTCCATGCCCTTGTCATTACAATCCTCTATGACCATTGTATCACAGTGTTCCGTGCTCTTGTCATCACAATGCTCCATGTCCACTCTCATCACAATAATCCATGAAACATTTCACACCAATGCTTCCTGTCCTTCTCATCACAAGGCTCCATTACACCTGTCATAACAATGTTCCATGACCCCTGCCATCACAAAGTTCCACGGCCTTGTCATTCACAAGGCTCCATGACACTTGTCATCACAATGTTCCAAGACCCCTGTAATCACAATGCTCCATGCCCTTGTCATCACAAAGCTCCATGACGCATGTCATTAGAATGTTCCATGGACTTCTCATCACAATGCTCCAAGACACTTATTATCACAGTGCTCCATGCCACGTTTCATCTCAAAGCTCCATGAATCCTATCATCACAATGCACCATGCCCATTATCATAATGCTTCAGGCTATTTTCCTCACAATGAAATCAAAATGCTCCATGACCTCTGTCATCACAATGCTCCAAACCGTTGGGATCACAATGTTCCATAACACTTCTCATCACAACACCCCATGATGCTCATAATCACAATTATCCATGGTCTTCTCATCACTATGCTCCATAACCTTTGTCATCACAATGCTCCCTGACACTTGTTGTCAGTATGCTCCTTGAACACAGTCATGACAGGGCTCCATGCCTTTTTCATCACAATGATCCATGCCCTTTTCATCACAATGCTCCAAGACACCTGTAATCACAATGATCCATGCACTTGTCATCACAGTGCTCCATGACGCATTCATCAGAATGCTTCATGGCCTTCTCTTCACAATGCTCCATGCCCTTGTCATCACAATACTCCAAGACCCCTGTAAACACAATGCTCCATGCCGCTTGTCATTATAGCGCTCCATGATGCTCGTCATCACAATTTTCCATGGTCTTCTCATCACAGTGCTCCACGGTTTTGCCATCACAATGCTCCATGCCCTGATCATCACAATGCTCTATGTTCCCTTTCATCACAATTCTCCACGTTCTTGGCATCACTATGTTCCATGACACTTCCCATCACAGTGTTAAATGCTTTGTCATCACAATACTGCACAAGCTTGTCATCAGAATACTCCATGACCCTTGTCATCACAATGATCCATGACCCCTGTCATGACAATGCTCCATGAGACGTATCATCACAATGCTCCATGCCCCTTGTCATTACAGTGCTCCATGATGCTCGTCACCAGAATTATCCATGGTCTTCTCATCACAGTGCTCCACGGTCTTGCCATAACAATGCTCCATGCCCTGGTCATCACAATGCTCCATGTCCCTTGTGATCACAATTCTCCAGGTCCTTGTCATCACAATGCTCCATGACAGTTCTCATCCCCATGTTACATGCTCTTGTCATCACAATTCTCCATGCACTTGTCATCGCAATGTCCCATGACCCCTGTCATAGCAAGCTCCATGCCTTTTTCATCACAATGCTTCACGACCTTTTCATCAAAATTCTGAAAGGCTGTTGTCATCACAATGCTCCATGCCCTTGTCATCACAATGCTCCATGGCCCTTGTCATCACAATGCTCCAAGCCCTTGTCATCACAATGCTCCATTACCTTTGTCATCACAATCCTCCATAACACTCGGCATCACAATGCTCCATGCCATTGTCATCAAAATGGAACATGAAATATGCCATCACAATGCTCCCTGACACCTGTCTTCACAATAATCCATGACCTTGTCATCACAATGCTCCATGCCCTTGTCATCACAATGTGCCATGCCCTCTGTCAACACAATTATCCATGAAACTTCTCAGACCAATGCTCCATGCTCCTGTCATCACAATGCTACATGACCCCAGTCATCACAATGCTCCATGTGTCCCGTCATCACAAGACTCCATGACCTGTGTCACCACAAAAGTCAATGCCCTCATCATCACAAGGCTCTGTGAAATTTGTCACCACAGTGCTCCATGAACTTTTCATCAAAATGCTCAATGTCATTGTCATCACAATGCTCCATGAACACTCTCATCACATTGCTCCATGAACTTGTCATCACAAAGCTCCATGACGCATGTCATCAGAATGCTCCATGGCCTTCTCATCACAATGTTCCATGCACTTGCCATCACAATTCTCCATTAACCCTGTCATAAAAATGCTCCATGACCCCTGCCATCACGATGTTCCATGGCCTTGTCATCACAAGGCTCCATGACCCTTCTAATCACAATGCTCCAAGACCCCTGTAATCACAATGCTCCATGCCCCTTTTCATCTCAATGATCCATGAACCTGGTCATCACAATGCACCATGCCCATCATCAAAATGCTTCATGCTATTGTCATCACAATGAAATCAAAAATCTCCATGATCTCTGTCATCACAATGCTCCAAATCCTTTTGATCAAAATGTTCCATAACACTTATCATCACAACGTCCCATGACGCTCGTCATCACAATTATACATGGGCTTCTCATCACAATGCTCCATGACCTTTTTCACCACAATGCTCAATACACTTGTCATCACAATGCTCCCTGACACTTGTCCTCAGTATGCTCCTTGAACCATGTCATGACAAGGCTCCATGCCTTTTTCATCACAATGCTCCATGTCCTTGTCATCACAAAGCTCCATGATGCATGTCATCAGAACGTTCCATGGCCATCTCATCCCAATGCTCCAAGCCCTTGTCATCACAATGCCCCAAGACCCCTGTAATCACAATGCTCCATGCCCCTTTTCATCAGAATATTCCATGAGACTTGTCATCACAAGTCTCCATGGTCTTCTCATCACAGTGCTCCAGTACCTTGTCATCACAAGCCTCCATGGCCCCTGTCATCACAATACTCCATGAACGTTTTCAGCCCAATGCTCCTTGACCTTCTCATCACAATGCTCCATGACCCCTGTCATCACAATGCTCTATGACTCCTGTCATCACAACGATCCATGAACCCTGACAACACAATGATCCGGGACTCTTGTCATGAAAATGCTCCATGCACATGTCATCCCAATGCTTCATGACCCCTGTAATCACAATGCTCCGTGACGCTTGTCATCACAGTGCTCCATGAACCTTGTCCTCACAATGCTCCATGCCTTTGTCAGCAATATGCTACATAATCTTGTCATCACAATGCTCCATGCGCTTGTCATCACAATCCTTCATGACACTTTGGATCATATTGCTTCATGCCCTTGTCATCTCCCTCTTGCTTTTCTGGTTTTTACAGATTTTCGGATGTCCCTTTTGACCCGTGGGAAGTGACAGTTCTTTGTAGTGTGGATTTGCATTGCGTGCTTACTTGATTGTCCAAAAAGGGCGTATGCGTTTTCTCCTGAATATATTCAGGAGAAAACGCATACGCCCTTTTTGGCCAAGTGCATCATTGTCGAAGTTGTGATGCCTTTCCTGTGCTTTAAAGGCGATTCCAATTTACCTCTTGAAATATGTTTTGTGCAATTCTGCCTCATTTTCAAGTCAGCTTCGTTGCCTTCCCTCAACAGATTTTTGGAAGACAGTAGTCCTTTATAACTGTAGGTTTGTGAATTGCTGTGCCCGTGAGCTCCAATTTTCAAATCCCATTTTTGGGAGCTGACCGCAAATCCACAATTTTGCTTCAGGACCTATACTTGTTCCAGGGGTGGCTATACTCTTCCCTGCAGGTGTCTGAGGCTTTGGTTAATTCTTCTTCCTGACGGGAATTTACAGTGACATGTGCCCGTCCAAATGCCTACATCTACTCTCTGATTGGTTCTCCCTCTTCCCTTTCATCCTCTGCACAATTAGCAAACTGTGCGAACCAGGAGGTTATAGGGGCTGGCTCTCCTAAGTTGGGAGATTGATAGTAAAGCAGTTGGAATGCCAAACTGGAGCACAAGGAGAGGAAAAATTAGGAGACTTTTAGAAACCTTTCACCATCACAGGGTGTCCATTCTCTAGGTATCCCATACATGTTATAACTGTAGTGATATTCCCTACTACCTGGAGATTTGGTATCCATGGAATCGTGGCATGCATTACTACTTTAAAGGGTCTGCATTTTCTCTCCCAATCTCACCAGTCCTCTCAGTCCCAAGTGTCCAGCCTTATGTCTCATTCAGCTGTCTTTGCAGATAGGGTCATTGCCGGTTTCATCAGAACCCCTGAAGGAATTGTGTAAGAATTTCGCTGTTTTTTTGTTTGTTTTTGAAATTCATTTTTATAATGGGGTTGAGCTGATTTTCACTGACGTGTTTATGCCAGTCTAGACACACTTGATTCCCTTTTGGAGACAAATCAATACATAGGTTTTAAGATTCTCACTATTCAGATATATTCCTCTGTGGGAAATAGGGGGTTTGAGTCCCGTTCACTGAGGAAGGGGTAGGTCTCATCTGTTCTCTATTTGGTTTATGGAATGGTACCTGTGCTAATATCAAACTCTGGTTTTATGCATCATCCCACCTCTCCTTTCCAATTAAACAGGCATAAGAGTGTTTTCTAAATGTGAGACTCTGTTCTCTTTCTGAATTCAGTACATGTGTTGTGATGTTGACATTCCCTCTGTAAGTGATATCTTATGATAAGATTCTTTTTCTGTGTGACTAATTTCCCTTAGAATCATCATACCTAAATCCACTCTTTATGCTGCTACTGGCCTTATGACATTGATTTCACGTCTGAGTGATATTCCGTTGTACAAAATTACCACAAGTAATTTATGCATTTCTCTTTTTCCTGGGATATTTTAGGTGTACCGAAGTTGAGGTTCTTGTATGCAGAGCAGCCCTAAACTTTGGGGAGCCTGTGTGTTGTCGATATTTAGTCTTCCCAAGTTATATGTCTATGAGTTGAAGTCACCTTTGCTCGGGGGCTTTGTATTTAAATGTTTTAGGAAACAGCATACACTTCTTCAGAGTGGCTCTTGGATATTTATACCCCACCCATCAGCGTGACTAGGCTCCCTGTTCTCCATGGCCTCTCCAGCATTTCTGGTTTGTACACATTTTTTGGATGGCCTTTCTGAGCAGTGGAAATTGAGACTTCTTTGTTGTGCGGATTTGCATTTCCCGCTTTCTTAGTTGGCCAAAAACTCTGTATGTGTTTTTTTCCTGAAGATATTCACGAAAAAAACGCATACACCCTTTTGCCCAACTGCATCATTTTAGAAATTCTGCTGCTTTTCATATGCTTTAAATGTGAGTACAATCTACCTTTTGAAAAATGTTTCCTGCAATTCTGCCTCTCATTCAGATCCCCTTCGTTGCCTTACCTGAATATATTTTTGGACGTTGGTTATCATTTATATCTTTGCAGGTCTTTGAATTGTCTGCTCCTGAGCTCCATTTTGCAACTCGCTTTTATTGTGAGCTCGCCGCCAAACCATTGGATTGCTTCTGGCCCTATTCTGGTTCTGAGGAGGCAGGCTGAGCCTTTGGTTAATTCTTGTTCCTAATGGGAAATTAGAGTGACATGTGCCTGTCAAAACTCCTACAGCTAATTTCTCATTGGTTCCCCCTCTTCTCATTTATCCTCTGCACAATTTGCAAACTGTGTGAAATAGGAGGTTAAAGGTGCTGATTCTCCAAGAGGGGAGATTGTTAATAATGTGGCTGGAATGGCGAACCCCAGCACCAGGAGATCAAAAATGAGGTGCATTTTAGACACCTTTCCTGAGCACATGGTGTACATTCATCTCGGGTTCGCAGGCATGTTTTCGCTGTCAGAAGATTCCCTTGAACCTGCCGATTTGGGACCCATGGAATGGGTACCAGGCAGTATTACTTTAAAAGGTCTGCATTTCCTCACCCAGCCTCTCAAACATCTCTTACCGTGCATAGCTTCCAGCCTTATATATCATCCTGCTGTGGGTCTACATGTGTTCAATCCATGTTACATCGTAGCCCTTCAACAAAAGTTGTAAGAATTTTTGTCTGTCTCACCGTTTTTATAAATATTTTTAAATTTATTTTTATATTGGTTACAGCTGATTTTCAAAGCTCTGTTTTTTGCTGCTGTACATCCACTTGATTCATGTACTGTGAGACAACAATAAATTATTTTTCAGATGCTTACGAGTCATATGTATTATTGTCCAGTGACTTGAGTGGGCTGAGTGCAGTTCTTTGAGGTACCGTGTAGGCCTTGTCAGTTATTCAATTTGGTACTTGGAATGGTATATTTGCTAATTTCAACCTCCTGGATAATACCTCAGCATTCCCCACCTTTCCCATTTAGCAGCCTTATGTCTATTTTCTACATATTTGACTATGTTTCTGTTTTGTAGTTTATTTCATGTGTAGCCATGTTTGATTCCACCTTTAAGTGACATCTTATGATATGTGTCTATTTCTTTCTGACATGTGTCACTTAGAATGATCGTATGTAACTCCTCCAGAGTTGTTCCAACTGGCCTTATTTCATTGATTTCGGGATGAGTAATATTCCACTCTACATAAGTACCCCATCTCTTTTATCCATTTTATCCTTCCAGGGACATTTAGGTTATATCCAAGTGAAGGCCCTTTTTAACAGAGAGGTGGTAAACGTTGGGGTGCCTGTTTTCTGTCCATGTTTGTTTTTCCCAAGGTATACGCCCATGAGTGCAAGTGCACTATGCTCTGTAGCTCATCTTTTAGATGTCTTAGCAAACACAATACACTTCTCCAGAGTGGCCATTGGCAAATTACATTTCCACTATCAGCCTCACAGGGCTCCCTTTTCTCCTCGCCCTGTCCTGCATTTCTGGTGTTTACACTTTATGTGGATGGCCCTTCTGACTGATGTGAAGTGATACATTTTGTAGTATTGATTTACAGTGCCCACCTGTTTGGTTGGATAAAAAGTGTGTATGGCCTTTACTTGAATATATTCAGAAAAAATGCATACGCCCTTTTGGGCCAACTGCATCATTGGCGATGTTCAGCCCCTTTTCTTGTGCTTTAATGGGGAGTCCTTTCTACCTCTTCAAATCTGTTTCGTGCCACTCTCCCTTGCTTACAACTCCTTTTCTGTGACTTACCTCAAGACATTTTTCGACGATAGATATTTTCAACTCTGCAGTTTCATGAATTTTAGTGCCCCTGAGTTCCATTTTTCAACTTGTGTTTTTGGAAACTGGACACAAAACAGCGGGATTTCCTCTAGACCTATTCTGTTTCCGTGGGCAATTCTAGCCTTTGATGAATTTGTCTTCCAGATTGGAAATTAGAGTGGCATGTGCCTGTCCAAACAACTAAGACTTGTCTCTAAATTTTTCTCATCCTTCCGCTTCATCCTCTGGACAAATTCCAAACTGTGTGCAACAGGATGTTGACGGTGCTGATATCCCCAAGTGAGGAGATTGTTAGGAAACATGCTGGAGGGGTGATCCGGAGCAACAGGCGATGAGGAGATGAGGTGCCTTTTCCAAACTCTTTCCGATCAAACGGTGTACCATCCTCTAGGTGTGACAGGCATGTTTTAGCTGTAGGAAGGGTCCCGTGCATGGAAGGAGAACACCAGGGATTTTTCCAAATCAGTGCCTCCCCGTACCCCAAACAGGGGAATTTTCAAGCTACAGCTACACGTATGTCCATTAAAGGCCTTGGGAAATAGGCAGAGCCCAAACTTTAGATGATTGAAATCTTCAGGGTCAGAAGCGTTCACCATGGGCCTTGCTTAGGTTACATTTTATCTGTCATTGATAGATGATGTCAATATAAATATCGATTCTTTTTCAGATTATTTCCCCTTATAGGTTATTGCAAAATATTCAGTGTAGTTCCCTGTGCTATACAGTAGTTCCTTGTTGATGATCTATTTTATACATAGCAGTGTGTATGTGTTAATCCCAAACTGTTAATTTATCCCTTCTCCTACCTTTCCCCTTTGGTAATAATAAATTATAAGATTTTATACTTCTCAGAAATGGGGGAGCTGAAAGAGAGGTATCCTTTTCAATGGAAAAGCATTCAAAACAAGATTGAAGCTTCAGCCAAGAGTATTCGATGTACATCCATGGAAATAAATCACTTCATTTCTCTAATGTTGACCTGACAAATAAGACAGACGTCTTCACTGAACTTGCTTATAGTAAAGTGATGGAAATATCAAATGTAAGTCTTAGAAACATCTTATTTTACCCGAGCATTATACACTGCTCTATGTTAACTACAGTTTGGCTCACACATCTGTTCATTGAAGTTACAATGTTCTCAATTTCTGTTACTGATCCTCCAGAGCGGACCCCAACAGAAGTCCCCGTGCCCAGTGTCATTGGAGCCAAGATATCAAGACTGAGTTTGCTTCAGAAGCAAAGGAAACATTATTTTGAAAACAGAATGGAGAGGTGAGAGCGTGCAGTCCCCCACGGGCTGTGGGCTAGGCTGCTGTGTAGGGATCCCAGCAGCGTCAGTGGGAGGGAGAGGATGGAACTCTCGAGGGCTGGGTTGGCTGCAGCTCAGTCTCTATGCCGTGGAGTCTGCATGTGACCCCGCTAGCTGAGCTGTCGACCCAGCCATTCTGCACTAGGAAATCGGGTCTGAAGTGCCGGGTGTGGGACCTCTGCATGCGGAACCCTAGGAGCATGTGAAATTAGACAAAGCACAAAGGAAAAGCAGGTTAGACTTTATTTTATTGCCCAGATTCTCTTTTTATCTCCCAGGAATTTTTAATGAACGTTGCCGGAGATGAACACCTCCTCTGCTTTTTGTTCCGTTCCTCATTCTTGGGGCGTTGAGGGTGCAGACCCCTCTTTTGTAACTGCTTCATGCTGTGGTGGTAGCCCTGATACCTGAGGGGAGGGGCAAAACATATCCCCACCAGCCTCCAGGTGAGGTTGATTGTCCCAAGGCCTCCTGCCTCACTTCTCGTCCGCATGAGCACCAGCATTGGAAGTGTTATAGATTCTAATGACCTTTAAGGGTCCAGGAAAGAGATGCACAGAGATGCTGAGGTGGCAGGTTTCTCCCCACCCCACATTTGTTTGGCGACCTTAGGCTGACGGTTTTTGCCAGCCTAGATGCTCTGACCAGTAGTCTGTGCTTTCTTTAATTAGGTCCCTGAATTAAAGTACAAATAGCACCATGTGTCAGAACCCTGCCCGTGCAACTCCCAGACAGTCCAGGGTCAGTGGTGATCCAGGACCATGACGTCCACTGAGTCAATGGCCTTTAGAAGTAGCCAGCAGTCCTGCCGGTCATATTGGCCACCATCACCGCGGTGTCTGTAGGGTTTTCTATGGTGATAGGGTGATATACTTTTCCCCCGCCAAGCTTATTAGCTCCCCTCTGGGTGCAGTAAGTCCTGCAAGCAGTAGTCTGCTCTTTCGGGACACAGTCTTGTTGTTTTCTGAGAGAAACTCCAGGTCAAGTGATGGTCACACGAGTCATCTTGGGGGCCCGTTGCCCCCATTTGTCTCTCTGGAGGTTGGAGTTGGAGGGCCTCCTCACTCGAGGTCAGTGTGTCCACAGAGCGACCCCTGCAACTTCAGGGCATGATGGGTGGTTAGGATCACCACGTTGGGTCCTTTTCCCTTAGGAGGGAGCTGGCCTTGTGGGCTGCTGATTTCCAGCTTTTTAGATACCCCAATATCCTGGCCTGATGAGTCAGTGGGCAAAGCCCTTGGTGACCATAGTTTATCATACCTGAAGGGCATTCTTGTGTTGCTCCATTTCAAGTGGTCCCAGTTTTTGCACTAAGGTTCCAAGGGCAATTAACCATTGACCCGGTATGTAAAGGTCAAAGGGTTTAGCTAAATTAGGGAGTTCATGGGCAAGTGTCTGAATTGACTGCTCTTTGCATTCTTGAAAGGCTGCTTCTGGATTCTATACAAAAGGATCATCATCTTTTCGTGTCAGTGTTTCAGTTAGAGGCCCAGCTATTAGACTGTAGTTAGGGATCCAGATGCAGAAAACCTTGGCCTCCCCAGGAACCCCTAAGCTGTCTTCTAGTTTTAGAAGAGGTAAGGCTGCAAATGGCTTCTTCCCTATCCTGGGATGCGTTTCTCTGAATATCTGTGAGAATGAAGCCCAGGCATGTCACCTGAGCCTGTGATACTTGAGCCTTTTTCTTGGACACCTTCTATCCTTTCTTGGCTAGGTATTTCCGAGGCATCTTTAGTAGGCCTGGCGATCAGAATGTCATCTGCATATTGAAGGAGGGTTCCCTTTTACAGAGGTAGAACGTTTAGGTCTTTAGAGGTCATTTCCCCAATGATGGTGTGGGGATTTTTGTACCGTTGGGGCAGGACGACCCAGCATTATTGGATTTGTTGCATGTTGTGTCCTGCCACTCACAAGCCAAAAATTCTTGTGACTCTGAGATGAATGGAATACAGAAGAAGGCATCATTGAAGTGTAATACAGAATGCCATGGCCTGGTGGATGGTAGAATTTCCAGCAGGGTGTAGGAAATAGGAGCTACTGGATGTATATCCTCGGTGGCTTCACTGACTGTCCTGATATCCTTTACCAGGTCACCAGCAGCCCATGGGGCTCTCGTGGTCAGGCCAATCCCAGGATATGGAGCTCACCTTGGCTGCACCACCCATCCCCACAGCCCACGGGGCTCTCGTGTTCAAGTCCCTCCCTGGGTATGGAGCTCCCCTGTGCAGCTACCCAGCAGCCCATGGGGCTCTCATAGTCAGGCCCTTCCCAGGATACAGAGCTCCCATGGGCAGGTACCCAAGCAAGGCTGGACACACAGGAACTGTGCACATAGCCCACCTTGCAGAGAACCCCCAGCTCACCTGTCGCTCACAGATGACACAGAACACCTCAGAGCAGGACTTGAACTAACAAACAGCAGCTCTGACAGGTCTGTGACCCTGGCTATCACCCTGTGCAGTCTCTCTCTGCCTGGTCTTCCAGACACTTCCACTGCAGCCAGGGCACCAGGCCTCTGTCTCCACCCACCATCACTCCTCTCCCTGACTCCTGGGTTCCTCTCATTAGGATAGGGTCTTCTTGAAGTTGTTTTCCACTCATGATAAGAAAACAAGCCGCAGCTGCAGCCCCTTGTCTAGCCTGACTCTCAAGGGCCCACACCTGTTCCTTGGGCCTGGCCCGTTTAGCAAGGTTCATTTTCTGCTACTGTGAGCCCCTGAGGGGTGAGGATTGGCTGATTTGGGCAGCCTGACACTGCCTGCCTGCCCTCCCCAGGTGTGCCTGGGTTGAGGTCAATATAAACACCTCTCCAGTCAGCAAGAGCCCCTGTAGCTGTGCCTGACGCCACATTCTCTGCCCCGTCAGCAGTGTCGGGGCTGGGGTGGTGGTAGGGAGTGAGGGGCCGTGGCTTTGTGGGTGGCCCAGTGTGAGTGGGGCTCTGCTGGACTTTCCGCAGGAGTTGCTAGGCTGCCACCTGCTAATGAAGAGGATGTGTCATCCATACCTGCCTCTTGAATTTCTCCCCAGGCAGAGGTGAGGAAGTAAAAAAGCAGTGGGGGCCGTGGCAGGGGGGGTATCTCAGGCAGGGAAATGGAAAGATTCCAGAAGAGCATCTGGGGCCAGGACCATCCTGACTGGCCTGCAGGCACCAAGTCGGCCTGTGTGCTGTCGCTGGTGTGGCTCCACAGCCCTTCCTCTAGGCTTGCAAGTGCTTGTACATATTCAGGTGTTTTACCTGGAAAGGGTGGGAAGAGTTCAGCTGCAGCAGGACTGGGGCTCAGCTCACATTTACTCACAGACGCCTCGACACAGTCCCCCAGCTTTGCAATGAGGATGCTCCTTGTCGGTGGGAGCACTGCTGACTGCTAGGGAGATGATTTCCCACCTCTGACCAACTTAAGAATTTTTTACCACTGGAGCAAGTGCCCTGATACGATTTTCCTCTGTATAACTGGTGGGTTCTGTTTTTTTTTTTTTTTTTTCTTTTTTTTCTTTTTGGTTCGAGGTAGATTTTATTTATTCCTCATTTTTTTAATTTACAGATATAAACATGGAACTAATGCATTAATATAAAGACGTCTATGTGAAGGGAAATACTTTTTTTCTGTTTTCTTTTATTAAATGCTATTTATTTTTATTTTTTTAAATTTATTTCTTTTATACAGCAGGTTCTTATTGGATATCTATTTTATACATATAAGTGTGCACATGTGAATCCCAGTCTCCCAATTCATCCCACCACCACCCTCGCATGGCGTTTCCCCCTTGGTGTCCATATGTTGGTTCTCTACATCTGTGTCTCTAACTCTGCCCTGCAAACCGGTTCATCTGTACCATTTTTCTAGGTTCCACATATATGCATTAATATACAATATTTGTTTTTCTCTTTCTGACTTACTTCACTCCGTATGACAGTCTCTAGATCCATTAAGGTCTCTACAAATGACCCAATTTCATTCCTATGTATGGCTGAGTAATATTCCATTGTATATATGTACCACATCTTTATCCATTCGTCTGTCTGTGGGCACTTAGGTTGCTTTCATTACCTGGCTATTGTAAATAGTGCTGCAGTGAACATTGTGGTGAATGTGTCTTTTTGATTTATGGTTTTCTCTGGGTATATGCCCAGTAGTGGGATTGCTGGATTATATGGTAATTCTATTTTTACTTTTTTAAGGAACCTCCATACTGTTCCCCATAGAGACTGTATCAATTTACATTCCCAACAATAGTGGAAGAAGGTTCCTTTCCTCCATACCCTCTCCAGCATTTGTTGTTTGTAGATTCTCTGTTGATGCCCATTCTAACAGGTGTGACATGACACCTCATTGTAGTTTCCATTTCCATTTCTCTAATAATTAGTGATATTGAGCAGATTTTCATGTGCGTACTGGCCACCTCTATGTCTTCTTGGAAGAAATGTCTATTTATATCTTCTTCCATTTTTGTATTGGGTTGTTTGTTTTATTAATATTGAGCTGCATGAGCTGTTTATATATATTGGAGATTAATCATTTGTCCATTGATTCGTCTGCAAATATTTTCTGCCATTCTGAGGGTTGTCTTTTCGTCTTGTTTGTAGTTTCCTTTGCTTTGCAAAAGCTTTTACGTTCCATTAGGTCCCATCTGTTTAGTTTTCTTTTTTATTTCATTACTATAGGAGGTGGATCAAAAAAGATCTTGCTGTGATTGACGTCAGAGTATCCTTCGTAAGTTTTCCTCTCAGAGTTTTATACTATCCGGGCTTACATTAAGGTCTCTAATCCATTTTGAATATATTTTTATGTATGGTGTTGGGGAGTGTTCTAATTTCATTCTTTTACATGTAGCTGTCCATATTTCCCAGCACCAATGATTGAAGAGACTGTCTTATCTCCATTGTATAGTCTTGCCTCCTTTGTCATAGATTAGGTGACCATAGATGTGTAGGTTTATCCCTGTGCTTTCTTTTTTTTTTTCCTTTTACACGTTTATTGGAGTGTAATTGATTTACAATGGAGTGTTCGTTTCTGCTATATAAAAAAATGAATGGGGCCTCCCTGGTGGCGCAGTGGTTGAGAGTCCGCCTGCCGATGCAGGGGATACGGGTTCGTGCCCCGGTCTGGGAGGATCCCATATGCCCTGGAGCGGCTGGGCCCGTGAGCCATGGCCGCTGGGCCTGCGCATCCGGAGCCTGTGCTCTGCAACGGGAGAGGCCACAACAGTGAGAGGCCCGCATACCGCAAAAAGAAAAAAAAAAAAATGAATGAGCTATACGTATACAAATATCACCAGATACCCTCCCTCTTGCTTCTCCCTCTCACACCCCATATCCCACCCCTTTATGTGGTCACAAAGCACCAAGCTGATCTCCCTGTTCTATGTGGCTGCTTCCCAGTACCTATCGGTGTTACATTTGGTAATGTATTTATGTCCAGGCCACTCTCTCACTTCGTCCCAGCTTACCCATCCCCCTTCCGGTGTCCTCAAGTCCTTTCTCTATGTCTGTGTCCTTAATCCTGTCCTGCCACTAGGTTCTTCAAAATCTTTTTTTTTTCTTCATTAGATTCCGTATATCTCTGTTAACATACAGTATTTGTTTTTCCCTTTCTGACTTACTTCACTGTGTAGGACAGATTCTAAGTCCATCCACCTCAGAACAAATAACTCAGTTTTGCTTCTTTTTATGGCTGAGTAATACTCCATTGTATATATGTGCCAGATCTTCTTTAAACATTCATCTGTCGATGGACACTTAGGTTGCTTCCATGTCCTGACTATTGTAAATAGAGCTGCAATGAACATTTTTGTACATAACTCTTTTTGAATTATGGTTTTCACAAGGCAAATGCCCAGTAGTTGGATTGTTGTGTCATATGGTACTTCTATTGTTAGTTATTTAAAGGAACCTCCATACTGTTCTCCCTAGTGCCCATATCAATTTACATTCCCACCCACAGTGCAAGTGTGTTCCCTTTTCTCCAATAAAGACCTCTCCAGCATTTATTGTTTTGTAGAGTTTTTTGATGATTGCCACTCTGACTGCTGTGAGGTGATACCTCAGGGTAGTTTTGATTTAGATTTTTCTAATGATTAGTAATATTCAACATCCTTTCATGTGTTTCTTGGTAATCTGTATATCTTCTTTTGATAAATGTCTATTTAGGTCTTCTGCCCGTTTTTGGATTGGGTTGTTTGTTTTTGTGATATTGAGCTACATGCGGTGCTTGTAAAGTTAGGAGATTAATCCTTTGTCAATTGCTTCATTTGAAAATATTTTCTCCCATTCTGAGGGTTGTTTTTGCATCTTGTTTATGTTTTCCTGTACTGTGTAAAAGCTTTTAAGTTTCATTAGGTCCCATTTGTTGATTTCTGTTTTTATTTCCATTTCTCTAGGAGGTGGGTCCAAAATGATCTTGCTGTGATTTATGTCATAGAGTGTTCTGCCTATGGTTTCCTCTAAGTGTTTTATAGTGTCTGGTCTTATATTTAGAGCTCTAATCAATTTAGAGTTTATTTTTGTGTATGGTGTTATGGAGTGTTCTAATTTCATTCTTTTATGTGTAGGGGTCCAGTTTTCCCAGCACCAATTACTGAAGAGACTGTCTTTTCTCCATTGTATATCCTTAGCTCCTTTGTCATAGATGAGATAGCCATACGTATGTAGGTTTATCTCTGGGCTTTCTGTCCTGTTCCATTGATCTGTGTTTATGGCAATCTACATACACTTGATTCCATTATGCAGACATTTAAATACATAGGTTTCAAGGTTATTACCAGTCAGATATATTCCTCTTCAGTGAATAGGGTGTTTTGTGTCCAGTTCATTGAGAAAGGAGTAGGTCTTGTCTATTACATATTTGGTATATGGAATGGGATCTGTGCTAATTTCAAACTCTGCTTTTACACATCACCCCACGTCACCTTTCCCCTTAAGGAGGAATAAGTGTGTTTTCTAAATGTGTAACTCTGTTCACATTTGAAATTCAGTTCATGTGTAGCCATGTTTACATTCCCTCTATAAGTGATATATTACAATATTTTTTTTCTTTGTGGCTCATTTCACTTAGCATCATCATACCTAAAGCCACTCATTATGCTGCTATTGGCCTTATGACATTGATTTTATGTCTGAGTGACATTCCATTGTATATAAGTACCAAAACATCTATATCCATTTTTTTTCCCTTTCCTGGGATATTTTAAGTGTACCGAAGTTGAGGTTCTTGTAAACAGAGCAATCCTAAACTTTGGGCTGTCTGTGTTGTGGATTTTTAGTTTTCCCAAAATACACACCCATGAGTGGAAGTGTGCTATGCTCTGTAGCTCTGTTTTAGAAAAAAACATACAGTTCTCCAGAGAGGCTGTTGGCAATTTACATCCTGATCATCAGCGTAACCAGGCTCCCTTTTCTCCATGGCCTGTCCTGCATTTGTGGTTTTTACACTATTTGTGGATGGCCCTTTTGACTGGAGGTAAGGGACACTTCTCTGTAGTGTGGATTTGCAATGCCTGATGGCTTGCTTGGCCAAAAAGGGCATATGCATTTTTTCCCGAATATATTCAAGAAAATACACATACTCCCTTTTCGGCCAAGGGCAACATTGTCGAAGTTCTGTCGCTTTTCATGTGCTTTAAAGACAACTCCAATCTACCTCTTGAAATCTGTTTCCTTCAATTCTGCCTTGCATTCAAATCCTCTTCACTGCCTTACCTCAATATATTTCTGGATGATAGTTGTCCTTTATAACTCTGCAAGTTTGTGAATTGCTGTGCCCCTGATTTCCATTTTTCAACTCGCCTCTTTGTGAGCTGGCTGCAATACCGCAGCATGGCTGTAGGCCCTAGTCTGGTTCCGGGGTGTCAGGCTGAGCCTTTGATTAATTTTTCTTCCTGATGGGAAACTAGAGTGACATGTGCCCATCCAAACACCTACAGCTAATCTCTCATTTGTTTCCCCTCTTCCTGTTCATCCTCTGCACAATTTGCAAACTGTGCATAACAGGAGGGTAAAGGCACTGACACTCCAAGTGGGGAGATTTTTAGTATTGCAGATGGAATGGCGAAGCCAAGCACGACAAACGGAAAAATGAGGTACCTTTTAGAAAACTTTCCCAATTACACAGTGTACCATCCACTGGGTTTCCCATGCATGCTTTAACTGTAGGAAGATTCCCTTAACCTTGGAGAGTTGGGACCACAAGAATGGGTAGTACACAGTATTGCTCAAAGTGGTGTTCTTTTGCTCACACAACCTCAACAATCTTGTCAGCCCCAAGTGTCCAGTTTTATGTCTCATCCAGCTGTGGCTGTAAAGGTGGACAATCCAGGTTGCATCACAGGCCCTGAACGTAATTCTTAAGGCTTTCACTCTGTTTCGCTGTTTTTGCATTTTGCTTTTGAATTTTATTTTTATAAGGGTGTTTAGCTGAATTTCAGTGCTGTGTTCATGCCATTATACACACACATGACTCCTTTATGGAGACATGATAATACATATGTTTTAAAATTCTTGGAGTCAGATATATTCCTCTGCAATGAATAGGGGGTGTTGAGTCGAGTTCATTGTGCGGGGAGTAGGTGATGTCTATTACATACTTGGTTTATGTAACGGTATCTGTGCTAATTTAAAACTGTGGTTTTATGCATCAACCCACCTCGCATTTCACCTTAAGCAAGGAGAATATTGTTTTCTAAGTGTGTGACTCTGTTGTGTTTGTAATTCAGATCATTCGTAGCCAAGTGTACATTCCCACTATAAGTGATATCTTATGATAAGATTCAGTACTCTGTTATCTTTCCTAACTCAGTTCATATGTAGCCATGTTTACAGGATCTTCATAAGTGATATCTTATGATAAGTTTCTTTTTCTGTGTGGCTTATTTCACTTAGAATCATCGTACCTGAATCCACTCATTTTGCTGCTACTGGTCTTATGACATTGATTTCATGGCTGAGGGATATTCCATCGTATGTAAGTAACACAATATTTTGAACCATTTTAATCTTTCTTGGGATATTTAAGGTGTACCCAAGTTGAGGTTCTTGTAAGCAGTGCAGCCCTAAATTTTGGGGTGGCTCTGTCTTATTGATTTTCAGTTTTCCAAGGTATATTCCCTAGAGTGGAAGTGCCCTTGGCTCTGTAGCTCGGTTGTTTACTTGTTTATGGAACACAATGCACTCCTACAGTGAGGCAGTTGGCAATTTATATCCCGCCCATCAGCATAACAAGGCTCCCTGTTCTCCAGGGCCTGTCTTGCCTTTCTGGTTTTTATCCATTTTGTGGATATGCATTTTGACTGGTGACAAGTGATACTTCTTTGGAGTGCAGATTTGCATTGCCCGCTTGCTTGCTTGGCCAAAAAGGGCGTATGCATTTTCTCCTGGATATATCCAGGAGAAAACGCATACGCCCTTTTTGGCCAAGTGCATCATTGTCGAAGTAGTGCCCCTCTTCCTGTGCTTTAAAGCCGATTCCAACGTACCTATTGAAATCTGTTTCCTGCTATTCTGCCTCGCATTCAACTCACCCTCGTCGCCTTCCCTCAACAGATTTTTGGACGATAGTTGTCCTTTATTACTCTGCCAGTTTGTGAAGTGCTGTGCCCCTGAGCTCCGATTTTTAACTCGTTTTGTGTGAGCTGAACGCAAGTCCAAAATTTTGGTTCAGGAACTCTACTGGTTCCCGGTGGGTGATGGAGACTTTGGTTAATTCTTCTTCCGCACGGGATATAAGAGTGACATGTGCCCGTCCAAATGCCTAACAGCTACTCTCTCATTGGTTCTCCCTCTTCCCTTTCATCCTCTGCCGAATTGGCAACCTGTGAGAACCATGAGGTAAAAGGTGCTGTCTCTTCAAGTTGGGAGATTGATAGTAAAGCAGTTGGAATGTCAAACCAGAGCACCAGGAGGGGGAATATTCGTTGAGTTTTAGAGACCTTTCGTATTCACAGTGTGTCCATTTTCTACGTTTCACGTACATGATATAGCTGTAGTAATATTCCCTTCAACCTGGAGACATGGGACCCATGGAATGGGTGCCATGCATTATTGCTTTAAAGGGTCTGCATTTGCTCACCCAATCTTACCAATCCTCTCAGTCCCATGTGTCCAGCCTTATACCACATCCAGCTGTCATGTAGATAGGGTCATTCCAGGTTTCATCAGAGACCCTGAAGGAATTGTAAAGAATTTCCGTTATTTTTTGAAATTCCTTTTAATAGTGGGTTTGAGATGATTCTCACTGCCATGTTTATGCCAGTCTAGACACTCTTGATTCACTTAAGGAGACATACCATTACATAGGTTTTAAGATTCTTCCTAGTCAGATATATTCCTCTGCAGGAAGTATGGGTTGTTGAATCCCTTTCACTGAGGAAGGTGTAGATCTTGTCTGTTCTGTATTTCGTTTTTGGAACGGTGCCTTTTCTAATATTAAACTCTGATTTTATGCAACACCCCACCTCTCCTTCCCCCTTAAGGAGGCATAAGAGTGTTTTCTAAATGTGAGACTCTGTTCTCTTTCCTAACTCAGTTCATGTGTAGCCATGTTTACAGGATCTTCATAAGTGATATCTTATCATACGTTTCTTTTTCTGTGTGACTTATTTCAATTAGAATCATCAAACCTGAATCCACTCATTTTGCTGCTACTGGACTTATGACATTGATTTCATGGCTGAGGGATATTCCATCGTACCAAAGTACCACAAATTTTTGAACCATTTTTATCTTTCCTGGGATATTTAAGGTGTACCCAAGTTGAGGTTCTTGTAAACAGTGCAGCCCTAAATTTTGGGGTGGCTCTGTCTTATTGATTTTCAGTTTCCCAAGGTTTATTCCCCAGACTGGAAGTGCCCTTGGCTCTGTAGCTCTGTTGTTTACTTGTTTTAGGGAACACAATGCACTCCTCCAGAGAGGCAGTTGGCAATTTATATCCCGCCCATCAGCATAACAAGGCTCCCTGTTCTCCAGGGCCTGTCTTGAATTTCTGGTATTTACCCTTTTTGTGGATGTCCCTTTGGACCGGTGGGAAGTGATACTTCTTTGTAGTGCAGATGTACATTGTCCGCTTGCTTGCTTGGCCAAAATGGGCGTATGCATTTTCTCCTGAATATACTCAGGAGAAAACGCATACGCCCTTTTTGGACAAGTGCATCATTGTCGAAGTTGTGCCCCTCTTCCTGTGCTTTAAAGGCGATTCCAACATACCTCTTGAAATCTGTTTCCTGCTATTCTGCCTCACTTTCAAGTCCACCTCGTTGCCTTCCCTCAACAGATTTTTGGATGATTGTTGTCCTTTATTACTCTGCCATTTTGTGAATTGCTGTGCCTTTGAGCTCCATTTTTCAAGTCGTTTTTTATGAGCTGAACGCATGTCCAAAATTTTCGTTCAGGACCTATATTGGTTCCCGGTGGGTGGCTGCAAATTTGGTTAATTCTTCTTCCTGCCAGGAAATTAGAGTGACATATGCCCGTCCAAATGCCTAATAGCTACTCTCTCATTGGTTCTCCCTCTTCCCTTTCATCCTCTGCCAAATTGGCAACCTGTGAGAACCAGGAGGTTAAAGGGGCTAGCTCTCCAAGTTGGGAGATTGATAGTAAAGCAGTTGGAAAGTCAAACCGGAGCACCAGGAGAGGGACTATTCATTGAGTTTTATAGACCTTTCGTATTCACAGTGTGTCCTATCTCTAGGTTTCCCGTACATGTTATAGCTGTAGTAATATTCCCTTCAACCTGGAGAGTTGGGACCCATGGAATGGGTGCCATGCATTATTGCTTTAAAGGGTCTGCATTTACTCACACAATCACACCGTTCCCCTCAGTCCCAAGTGTCCAGCTTTATGCCACATCCAGCTGTCATTGTAGACAGGGTCATTCCACCTTTCATCAGAGACCCTGAAGGAATTGTAAAGAATTTCCCTGTTTTTTTTGTTTAGTTTTAGAACTTACTTTTTATAGTGGGTTTGAGCTGATTCTCACTGCGATGCTTATGCCAGTCTAGACACACTTGATTCCCTTACGGAGACATATCAATACATAGGTTTTAAGATTCTTACTAGTCAGATATATTCCTCTGTATGAAATATGGGGTTTTGAGTCCCTTTCACTGAGGAAGGTATAGGTAGGTCTTGTCTATTCCCTAGTTGGTTTTTGGAACGGTACCTGTGCTTATATCAAACTCTGGTTTTATGCATTACCCCACCTCTCCTTCCCCCTTAAGCAGGCATAAGAGTGTTTTCTAAATGTGAGACTCTGTTGTCTTTCCTAACTCAGTTCATGTTTAGCCATGTTTACAGGATCTTCATAAGTGATATCTTATGATAAGCTTCTTTTTCTGTGTGACTTATTTTATTTAGAATCACCGTACCTGAATCCTCTCATATTGATGCTACTGGTCTTATGACATTGATTTCATGGCTGAGGGATATTCCATCGTACGTAAGTACCACAATTTTTGGAACCATTTTTATATTTCCTGGGATATTTAAGGTGTACCCAAGTTGAGGTTCTTGTAAGTAGTGCAGCCCTAAATTTGGGGGTGGCTCTGTCTTATTGATTTTCAGTTTTCCCAAGGTATATTCTGTAGACTGGAAGTGCCCTTGGCTCTGTAGCTCTGTTGTTTACTTGTTTTAGGGAACACAATGCACTCCTCCAGTGAGGCAGTTGGCAATTTACATCCCGCCCATCAGCATAACAATGCTCACTGTTCTCAAGGGCCTGTCTTGCCTTTCTGGTTTTTAACCATTTTGTGGATGCACCTTTTGACCGGTGGGAAGTGATACTTCTTTCTAGTGCAGATTTGCATTGCCGGCTTGCTTGCTGGGCCAAAAATGGCGTATGCGTTTCCTCCTGAATATATTCAGGAAAAAACGCATACACCCATTTTGGCCAAGTGCATCATTGTCGAAGTTGTGCCCCTCTTCCTGTGCTTTAAAGGCGATTCCAACGTACCTATTGAAATCTGTTTCCTGCTATTCTGTCTCGCTTTCAAGTCCACCTCGTTTCCTTCCCTCAACAGATTTTTGGACGATAGTTGTCCTTTAATACTCTGCCAGTTTGTGAATTGCTGTGCCCCTTAGCTTCATTTTTCAACTCTTTTTTTGTGAGCTGAACGCAAGTCCACAATTTTGTTTCAGGACGTAATCTGGATCCCGGGCGGTGGCTGAGACTTTGGTTAATTCTTCTTCTTGCCGGAAATTAGAGTGACATATGCCCGTCCAAATGCCTAACAGCTACTCTCTCATTGGTTCTCCCTCTTCCCTTTTATCCTCTGCCAAATTGGCAACCTGTGCAAATCAGGAGGATAAAGGGGCTGTCTCTCCAAGTTGGGAGCTTGATAGTAAAGCAGTTGGAAAGTCAAACCGGAGCACCAGGAGAGGGACTATTAGTTGAGTTTTAGAAACCTTTCGTATTTACAGTGTGTCCATTCTCTAGGTTACCCGTACATGTTATATCTGTAGTAATATTGACTTCAACCTGGAGAGTTGGGACAAATGGAATGGGTGCCACACATTATTGCTTTAAAGGGTGTGCATTTGCTGAACCAATCTCACCAATCCTCTCAGTCCCAAGTGTCCAGACTTATGCCATATCCAGCTGTCATTGTAGATAGGGTCATTCCAGGTTTCATTAGAGCCCCTAAAGGAATTGTAATGAATTTCCATGTTTTTTGTTTTTTTTTTTGTTTTTGAAATTCCTTTTTATAGTGGGTTTGAGCTGATTCTCACTGCAATGATTATGCCAGTCTAGACACACTTGATTCCATTACGGAAACATATCGATACATAGGTTTTAATATTCTTACTAGTCAGATATATTCCTCTGTGGGAAATATCGTGTTTTGAGTTCCTTTCACTGAGGAAGGTGTAGGTCTTGTATATTCCATAGTTGGTTTTTGAAATGGTACGTGTGGTTATATCAAACGCTGGTTTTCTGCAGCACCCCACCTCATATTCCCCCTTAAGCAGGCATAAGCGTGTTTTCGAAATGTGAGTCTCTGTTCACTTTCCTAACTCTGTTCATGTGTAGCCATGTTTAGAGGACCTTCATAAGTGATATCTTATGATAAGTTTCTTTTTCTGTGTGACTTATTTCACTTAGAATCATCTTACCTTAATCCACTCAATTTGCTGCTACTGGTCTTATGACATTGATTTCATGGCTGAGGGATATTCCATCATACGTAACTACCAAAATATTTTAAACCATATTTATATTTCCTGGGATATTTAAGCTGTACCCAAGTTGAGGTTCTTGTAATAAGTGCAGCCCTAAATTTTGGTGTGGCTCTGTCTTATTGAATTTCTGCTTTCCCAAGGTATATTCCCCAGACTGAAAGTACCCTTGGCTCTGTAGCTCTGTTGTTTACTTGTTTTAGGGAACACAATGAACTCCTCCAGAGAGGCAGTTGGCAATTTACATCCCGCCCATCAGCATAACAAGCCTCCCTGTTCTCCAGGGCCTGTCTTGCCTTTTTGGTTTTTACCCATTTTGTGCATGTACCTTTTGACAAGTGGGAAGTGATACTTTGTAGTGCAGATTTGCATTGCCAGCATGCTTGCTTGGCCAAAAAGGGCATATGCGTTTTCTCCTGAATATATTCAGGAGAAAACGCATACGCCCTTTTTGGCCAAGTGCATCATTGTCGATGTTGTGCCCCTCTTCCTGTGCCTTAAATGCGATTCTAACGTACCTCTTGAAATCTGTTTCCTGCTATTCTGCCTTGCTTTCAAGTCTGCCTCGTTGCCTTCCCTCAACAGATTTTTGGACGATAGTTGTCCTTTATTACTCTGCCTGTTTGTGAATTGTTGTGCACTGAGCTACATTATTTAACTCGTTTTTTTTGTGAGCTGAATGCAGGTCCAATATTTTGGTTCAGGACCTATACTGGTTCCCGGTGGGTGGCCGAGGCTTTGGTTATTTCTTCTTCTTCCCGCGAAGTAAGAGTGACATGTGCCCGTACAAATGTCTAACAGCTACTCTCTCACTGGTCTCCCTCTTCCCTTTCATCCTCTGCCAAATTGGCAACCTGTGCGAACCAGGAGGTTAAAGTGCTGTCTCTCCATGTGGGGAGATTGATAGTAAAGCAGATGGAAAGTCAAACTGGAGCACAAGTAGAGGGACTATTCGTTGAGTTTTAGAAACCTTTCGTATTCACACTGTGTCCATTCTCTAGTGTTCCCGTACATATTATAGCTGTAGTAATATGCCCTTAAACCTGGCCTGTTGGGGCCGATGGAATGGGTGCCACACATTATTGCTTTAAAGGGTCTACATTTGCTCACCCAATCTCACCAATCCTCTCAGTCCCAAGTGTCCAGACTTATGACACATCCAGCTGTCGTTTTAGATATGGTCATTCCAGGTTTCATCAGCGACCCTGAAGGTATTGTGTAAGAATTGTTCTGTTTTTATGTTTTGTTTTGAATTTCATTTTTATATTGGGTTTGAGCTGATTCTCCCTGCCATGTTTATGTCATACTAGACACACTTAGTTACCTTACGGTGACATATCAATACATAGTTTTTAAAATTCTTACTAGTCAGATATATTTCTCTGCGGGGAATAGGGATGTTGAGTTCTGTTCACTGAGGAAGGAGTAGGGCTTGTCTCTTTTTTTTTTTTTGATTATGGAACCGTACCTTTGCTAATATCAATCTTTTGTTTTGTGCATCTCCCCACCTGTCTTTCCCCTTAAGCAAGCATTAGAGTGTTTTATAAATCTGAGACTCTGTTCTCTTCCCTAAATCAGTTCATATGTAGCCATGTTTACATTCCCTTCATAAGTGATATCTTATGTCAGAATGCACCATGGCCCTTGTCATAATAATGCTTCATGACCCCTGTCATCACAATGATCCATGCCCTGGTTATCAAAATGCTCCATGTCCCTTGTCATCAAAATTCTCCACGTACTTGTCATCACAATTCTACATGACACTTCTCATCAAAATGTTACATGCTCTTGTCATCACAATTCTCCATTCTCTTGACATTGCAATGCTCCATGCCCTTGTCATCACAATGCTCCATGCCTTTGTCATCACATTGCTCCATGACCCCTGTCATCACATTGCTCCCTGAAAACTGTCATCACAATGCTTCATGCCCCTTGTCATTACAGTGCTCCATGATGCTCGACATCACAATTACCCAAGGTCTTCTCATCACAATGCTCCACGGTTTTGCCATCACCATGCTCCATGCCTTGTCATCTCAAAACTCAATGTCCCTTGTCCTCACAATTCTCCACGTCCTTGTCATTACAGTGCTCCATGGCACTTCACATCACAATGTTATATGCTCTTGTCATCACAATACTCCATGCACTTGTCATCGCAATGCTCCATGACCCCTGTCATAGGAAGCTCCATGCGCTTTTCATCAAAATGTTTCATGACCAGGGCATTATAATCCTCAATGGCCCTTGATATCACAGTGCTCCATGCCCTTGTCATCACAATGCTCCTTTACTTTGTCACAACAATCCTCCATAACAATTGGCATCACAATGCTCCATGATATTGTCATCAAACTGGAACATGACATATTTCATCACAATGCTCCCTGACACCTTTCTTCACAATAATCCATGACCTTGTCATCACAGTGCACCATGCCCTTGTCATCACAATGTGCCATGCCGATTCTTATCACAATAATCCAAGAAACTTGTCAGACCATTGCTCAATGACACTTTTCATCACAATGCTCCATGAACGCTGTCATCAAAATGCACCATGCCCATCATCATAATGCTTCATGCTATTGTCATCACAATGAAATCAAAAAGCTCCATGACATCTGTCACCACAATGCTGCAAACCCTTGTGATCACAATGTCCCATAACACTTGTCATCACAATGCCCCATGAAGCTGGTCACCACAGTTATCCATGGGCTTCTCATCACAATGCACCATGACTTTTGTCAACACAATGTTCAATACCCTTGTCAACAATATGCTCTCTGACTATTGACCTCAGTATGCACCGTGCACTATTTCATGGCAAGGCTCCATGCCTATTTCATCATAATGATCCATGCCCTTTTCATCAAAATGTTCCAAGACACCTGTGATCACAATGCTCCTTGCACTTGTCATCACAAAGCTCCATGACGAATGTCATCAGAATGCTCCATGGCCTTCTCATCATAATGTTCCATGCCCTTGTCATCACAATGCTCTAAGACCCCTGTAATCAAAATGATCCCGGTGCCTTTTCATCAGAATGCTCCATGAGACTTGTCATCACAAGGTTCCATGGTCTGCACATCACAGTGCTCCAAGACCTTGTCATCACAGTGCTCCATTCCCTTGTCATCACAATGCTCCATGACCCCTGTCATCACAATAATCCATGAATATTTTCAGCCCAATGCTCTACGAAATTCTCATCACAATGCTCCATAGCCCATATCACCACAATGCTCCATGACCACTGTCATCAAAACACTCCATGACACCTGACAACACAATGATCCGGGACAATTGTCATCACAATGCTACATTCCCTTGTCATCAAAATGCTCCATGACCCCTGCCATCACAACACTGCATGAACATTTTCAGCCCAGTGCTCCATGACCCTTGTCATCACAAAGATCCATGCCCTTTTCATCCCAATGCTCCATGACCCCTGTATTCACAATGCTCTGTAACGCTTGTCATCACAGTGCTCCATGACACCTGTCATCACAATGCTCCATGCCTTTGTCAGCAAAATTCTACATGACCTTGTCATTACAATACTCAATGCACTTGTCATCACAATACTCCATTTCCATTTTCATCACAATCCTCCATGAAACTTGGGATCACATTGCTTCCTGCCATTGTCATCACAATGCTCCATGCTCCTTGAAATCAAAATGATCCATGACCTCTGTCATCACAATGCTCCAAAACCTTGTGATCACAATGTTCCATAACACTTGTCATCCCAACGCTCCATGATGTCTGTCATCACTATAATCCATGCCCTTTTCATCACAATGCTCCATGACCTTTGTCATCACAATTCTCAATACACTTGTCATCAAAATGCTCCCTGACACTTGTCATCAGAATGCTCCTTGAAACCTGTCACGAAAAGGCTCCATGCCGTTTTCATCACAATGCACCATGCCGTTTTCATCACAATGGTCCAGGCCATTTTCATCAAAATCCTCCACAAGCTTGTCATCAGAATGCTCCATGTCCCTTCTCATCACAATTCTCCATGCACTTGTCAGCACAATGCTCCCTGACCCTTGTCATCACAATGCTCCAAGCCATTGTCATCACAATGTTCCATTACATTTGTCATCAGAATTCTCCATGACACTTGGCTTCACAATGCTCCATGCCATTGTCATCACAATGGGCCATTCCAAATATCATTGCAATAATCCATGAAACATATTAGACCAATGTTCCATGCCCTTGTCATCACAATGTTCCATGCCCTTGTTATCACAATGCTCCATGACCCCTGTCATCACAATGCTCTGTGACTCCCATCATCAAAATGCTTCATGACCTTTGTCATCACAATGGTCCATGCCGTCGTCATCAACAGTCTCTGACCTTTTTAACCAAAATGCTCCATGAACTTTTCATCAGAATGCTCTTTGACCCTTGTCATCACAATGCTCCATGTGCTTGTCAGCACAATGCTCCATGACACATGTCATCACAATGCTCCATGCACTTCTCATCAAAATGCTCTTTCACCACTGATATCACAATGCTACATCACTATTTGTCACAATACTCCGTCACTCCTGTCATCACAATGCTACATGCACTTATCATCACAATGTTCGATGACCCCTGACATCACAATTTTCCATAACACCTGTCATCAAAATGTTCCATGACACTTTTCATCAAATTGCGCCATGACCCTGTTATCACAATGCTCCCTGCCCTTCTCATCACAATGCACAACGCCCTTGCTATCAAAATGCTCCATGACTTTTTTCATCACAAAATCCATGACCCTTGGCATCACAATGCTCCATGTCATTGTCATCACAATGCTCCATGAACGCTCTCATCACATTGCTCCATGCCCTTGTCTTCACAAAGCTCCATGACACATGTGATCAGGAATGCTCCATGGCCTTCTCATCACAATGCTCTACTCCCTTGCCATCAGAATGCTCCATTACACCTGACATAACAATGCTCCATGACCCCTGCCATCACGATGTTCCATGGCTTAGTCATCAAAAAGCTCCATGATCTTTCTCATCACAATGCTCCAGGAACCCTGTAATCACAATGCTCTATGCCCCTTTTCATCTCAATGATCCATGAACCCTGTCATCACAATGCACCATGCCCATCATCATAATGCTTCATGCTATTGTCATCACAATGAAATCAAAATGATCCATGACCTCTGTCATAACAATGCTCCAAACCCTTGTGATCACAATATTACATATCACTTGTCATCACAATGCCCGATGATGCTCGTCATCACAATTATCAATGGTCTTCTCATCACAATGCTCCATGACCTTTGTCCTCACAATGCTCAATACACTTGTCATTAACATGCTCCCTGACTCTTGTTGTCTGTATGCTCCTTGAATCCTGTCATGACAAGGCTCCATGCCTTTTTCATCACAATAATCCATGTCCTTTTCATCACAGTGCTCCAAGACACATGTAATCTCAATGCTCCATGCCCTTGTCATCACAAACCTCAATGTCGCAGGCCATCAGAATGCTCCTTGGTCTTCTGCTCTCATTGTTCCATGCCTTTGTCATCACAATGTTCCAAGACCCCTGTAATCACAATGTTCCATGCCCTTGTCATCAAACAACTCCATGACGCATGTCATCAGAAGGCTCTATGGCCTTCTCATCACAATGCTCCATGCCCTAGTCATCACAATGCTCCAAGACCCCTGTAATCACAATGCTCCATGCCGCTTTTCATCAGAATGCTCCATGAGACCTGTCATCACAAGTCTCCATGGTCTTCTCATCACAATGCTCCAGGACCTTGTCATCACCATGCTCCTTTCCCTTGTCATCAAAATGCTCCATGACCACTGTCATCACAATAATCCATGAATATTTTCAGCCCAATGCTTCACGACCTACACATCACAATGCTCCATGGCCAATATCATCACAATGTTCCATGACCACAGTCATCACAACACTCCATGACACCTGACAACACAATGATCCGGGACTCTTGTCATCACAATGCTCCATTCCGTAGTCATCACAATGCTGCATGACCCCTGTCATCACAACACTCCATGAACATTTTCAGCCCAGTGCTCCATGACCCTTGTCATCACAATGATCCATGCCCTTGTCATCCCAATGCTCCATGACCTCTGTATTCACAATGCTCCGTGACGCTTGTCATCACAGTGCTCCATGACACATGTCATCACAATGATCCATGCTTTGTCAGCAAAATGCTACTTGACCTTGTCATTACAATGCTCTATGCGCTTCTCATCACAATACTCCATTTCCATTGTCATCACAATCATCCATGAACCTTGGGATCACATTGTTTCATGCCCTTGTCATCACAATGCTCCATGCTCCTTGAAATCAAAATGATCCATGACCTCTCTCATCACAATGCTCCAATCCCTTGTGATCACAGTGTTCCATAACACTTGTCATCACAACGTTCCATGATGCCTGTCATCACAATAATCCATGCCCTTATCATCACAATGCTACATGACCTTTGTCATCACAATTCTCAATACACTTGTCCTCACAATGCTCCCTGACACTTTTCATCAGAATGCTCCTTGAACCCTGTCACGAAAAGGCTCCATGCCTTTTTCATTACAATGCCCCATGCCGTTTTCATCAAAATGCTCCATGCCATTGTCATCAAAATACTCCACAAGCTTGTCATCAGAGTGCTTCATGACCATTGTCATCACAATTCTCCATGCACTTGTCAGCACAATGCTCCCTGGCCCTTGTCATCACAATGCTCCAAGCCATTGTCATCACAGTGCACCATTACCTTTGTCTTCAGAATCCTCCATGACACTTGGCATCACAATGCTCCATGCCATTGTCATCAAAATGGTCCATTACTTATGTCATCACAATGCTCACTGACACCTGTCTTCACAATACTGCATGACCTGGTCATCACAATGCTCCATGCCCTTGTCATCACAATGCGCCATTCCAACGGTCATCGCAATAATCCATGAAACTTATTAGACCAATGTTCCATGCCGTTGTCATCACAATGCTCCATGCCCTTTTTATCACAATGCTCCATGACCCCTGTCATCACCATGCTCCGTGACTCCAGTCATCACAATGCTTCATAACGTTTGTCATCACAATGGTCCATGCCCTCGTCATCAACAGTCTCTGTGACCTTTTTAACCACAAAGCTCCATGAACTTATCATCACAATGCTCTTTGACCCTTGTCATCACAGTGCTCCATGTGCTTGTCAGCACAATGCTCCATGACACATGTCATCACAATGCAACATGCACTTGTCATCACAGTGCTCCACAATCTTGTCATCACATTCTCCTTACAATTTGTCATCACAATGCTCCATGCACTTTTCATCAAAATGCTCTCTCAACACTGATATCACAATGCTACATCACTATTTTTCACAATACTCCCTCACCCTGTCATCACAATGTTCCATGACTCCAGTCATCACAATGCTACATGCACTTATCATCACAATGTTTGATGACCCCTGACATCACAATGTTACATAACACCTGTCATCAAAATGTTCCATGACACTTTTCATCAAATTGCTCCATGACCGTGTCATCACAATGCTCCCTGCCCTTCTCATCACAATGCACAACGCCCTTGTTATCAAAATGCTCCATGACTTTTTTCATCACAAAGATCCGTGACTTTTGACATCACAATGTTCCATGTCATTGTCATCACAATGCTCCAAGACACATGTAATCTCAATGCTCCAAGCCCTTGTCATCACAAAGCTCAATTTCGCAGGCCATCAGAATGCTCCTGGGTCTTCTGCTCCCATTGCTCCATGCACTTGACATCACAATGTTCCAAGAACCCTGTAATCACAATGCTCCATGCCCTTGTCATTAAAAAACTCCATGACGCATGTCATCAGAATGCTCCATGGCCTTCTCATCACAATGCTCCAAGACCCCTGTATTCACAATGCTCCATGCCCCTTTTCATCAGAATGCTCCATGAGACTTGTCATCACAAGTCTCCATGGTCTTCTCATCACCATGCTCCATTCCCGTGTCATCACAATGCTCCATGACCCCTGTCATCACAATAATCCATGAACATTTTCAGCCCAATGCTTCACGACCTACTCATCCCAATGCTCCATGGCCAATATCACAAAGCTCCATGACCACTCTCATCACAACACTCCATGACTCCTGACAACACAATGACCCGGGACTCTTGTCATCACAATGCTCCATTCCCTAGTTATCACAATGCTCCATGACCCCTGTCATCACAACACTCCATGAACATTTTCAGCCCAGTGCTCCATGACCCTTGTCATCACAATGATCCATGCCTTTGTCATCCCAATGCTCCAGGACCCCTGTATTCACAATGCTCCATGACGCTTGTCATCACAGTGCTCCATGACACCTGTCATCACAATGCTCCATGCCTTTGTCAGCAAAATGCTACATGACCTTGTCATTACAATGCTCTATGTGTTTGTCATCGCAATACTCCATATCCATTTTCATCACAATCCTCCATGAAATTTGCGATCACATTGCTTCATGCCCTTGTCATCACAATGCTCCATGCTCCTTGAAATCAAAATGATCCATGACATTTGTCATAACAATGATCCAAACCCTTGTGATCACAATGTTCCATAACACTTGTCATCAAAACGCTTCATGATGCCTGTCATCACAATACTCCATGCCCTTTTCATCACAATGCTCCATGACCTTTGTCATCACAATTCTAAATACACTTGTCATCACAATGCTCCCTGACACTTGTCATCAGAATGCTCCTTGAAACCTGTCACGAAAAGGCTCCATGCCTTTTTCATCACAATGTCCCATGCCGTTTTCATCACAATGCTCCATGCCATTGTCAACAAATACTCCACAAGCTTGTCATCAGAATGCTCCATGACCCTTTTCATCACAATTCTCCATGCACTTGTCAGCACAATGCTCCCTGACACTTGTCATAACAATTTTGCAAGCCATTGTCATCACAATGATCCATGACATTTGGCATCACAATGCTCCATGCCATTGTCATCCCAATGGGCCATTACATATGTCATCCCAGTGCTCCCGGACACCTGTCTTCACAATACTGCATGACCTGGTCATCACAATGCTCCATGCCCTTGTCATCACAATGCGCCATTCCAACTGTCATTGTAATAATCCAAGAAACTTATTAGACCAATGTTCCATGCCCCTCTCATCACAATGCTCCATGCCCTTGTTATCACAATGCTCCATGACCCCGGTCATCACCATGCTCCGTGACTCCAGTCATCTCAATGCTTCATAACGTTTGTCATCATAATGGTCCATGCCCGCATCATCACAAGGCTCTCTGATATTTTTAACCACAATGCTCCATGAACTTTTCATCACAATGCTCTTTGACACTTGTCATCACAATGCTCCATGTGCTTGTCATACAGTGCTCCACAATTTTGTCATCACAATGCTCCATAAAATTTGTCATCACAATGCTCCTTGCACATCTCATCAAAATGCTCTCTCACCACTGATATCACAATGCTACATCACTATTTGTCACAATACCCCCTCACCCCTGTCATCACAATGTTTCATGATTCCTCTCATCACAATGCTACATGCACTTATCATCACAGTGTTCGATGACCCCTGACATCAAAATGTTCCATAACAACTGTCATCAAAATGTTCCATGACACTTTTCATCAAATTGCTCCATGACCCTGTCATCACAATGCTCCCTGCCTTTCTCATCACAATGCACAATGCCCTTGCTATCAAAATGCTCCATGACCTTTTTCTACAAAAATATCCATGACCCTTGGCATCACAATACCCCATGTCATTGTCATCAAAATTCTACATGAACGCTCTCATCACATTGCTCCAAGCCCTTGTCTTCACAAAGCTCCATGACGCATGTCATCACAATGCTCCATGGCCTTCTCATCACAATGCTCCACGACCTTGCCATCACAATGCTCCATTACCACTTTCATAACAATGCTCCATGACCCCTGCCATCACGATGTTCCATGGCCTTGTCATCACAAAGCTCCATGAACCTTCTCATCACAATGCTCCAAGAACCCTGTAATCACAATGCTCTATGCCCCTTTTCGTCTCAATGATCCATGAACCCTATCATCACAATGCACCATGCCCATCATCATAATGCTTCATGCTATTGTCATCACAATGAAATCAAGATGCTCCATGACCTGTGTCATAACAATGCTCCAAACCCTTGTGATCACAATATTCCATATCACTTGTCATCACAATGCCCCATGACGCTCGTCATCACAATTATCCATGGTCTTCTCATCACAATGCTCCATGACCATTGTCATCACAATGCTCAATACACTTGTCATCAAAATGCTCCCTGACACTTGTTGTCTGTATGCTCCTTGAATCCTGTCATGACAAGGCTCCATGCTTTTTTCATCTCAATGTTCCATGCACTTTTCATCACAATGCTCCAAGACCCATGTAATCACAGTGCTCCATGCCCTTGTCATCACAAAGCACAATGACGCATGCCGTCAGAATGCTCCTTGGTCTTCTCCTCACAATGCTCCATGCCCTTGTCATCACAATGTTCCAAGACCCCTGTAATCACAATGGTCCATGCCCCTTTTCATCAGTATGCCCCAAGAGACTTGTCATCACAAGGCTCCATGGTTTTGTCATCACAATGCTCCAGGAATTATTCATCACAATGCTTCACGACCTTGTCATGAAAATTTTCAATGGCCCTTATCATCATAATGCTCCAAGCCGTAACCATCACAATGCTCCATTATATTTGTCATCACAATCCTCCATTACATTTGACATCACAGTGCTCCATGCCATTGTCATCGCAGTGGACTATGACATATGTCATCACAATGCTCCCTGACACCTGTATTCACAATACTCCATGACCTTCTCATCACAATGCTCCATGCCCCTGTCATCACAATGCACCATGCCCACTGTCATCACAATAATCTATGAAACTTGTCAGACAAATGCTCCATTCCCCTGTCAACACAATGCTCCATGCCCTTGTCATCACATTGTTCAATGACCCCTGTCATCACAATGCTCCTTGACTCCAGTCATCTCAATCCTTCATAACGTTTCTCATCAAAATGGTCCATGCCCACGTCATCACAAGGCTCTGTGACCTTTGTAACCACAATGCTCCATGAACTTTTCATCACAATTCTCCGTGACCCTTGTCATGACAATGCTCCATGCGTTTTTCAGAACAATGCTCCATGACCCTTGTCATCACAATGTGCCATGTGCTTTTCATCATAATGATCCACAACTTTGTCTTCGCTATGCTCCATAAACCTTGTAATCACAATGCTCCATGCACTTCTCATCCAAATGCTCTCTCACATGAGATATCACAATGTTCCATCACTAGTCATCACAATCCACCCTCACCCATGTTATCACAATATTCCATGACCCCTGTCATCACAATGCTACATCCCATTATCAGCACAATGTTCCATGACCCCTGACATCACAATGATCCATAACCCCTGTCATCAAAATGCTCCATGACCCTTTTCATTCCAAAGCTCCAAGACCCCTGGCATCACAATGTTCTATAACCCCTGCCATCAAAATGTTCCATTACACTTTTCTTCAAATTGCTGCATGACCCGGTCATCAAAATGCTCCCTGACCTTCTCATCACAATGCACCACACCCTTGTCATCAAAATGCTCCATGACATTTGTCATCACAAAGCTCCATGACCCTTGGCATCACAATGCTCCATGTCATTGGCATAACAATGCTCCATGAACCCTCTCATCACATGTCTCCATGCCATTTCATCACAAAGCTCCATGACACTTGTCATCACAATGCTCGATGCCCGTCTCATCACAATGCTCCATGCCCTTGTCATTACAATCCTCCATGACCCATGTATAACAGTGTTCCGTGCCCTTCTCATCACAATGCTCCATGCCCACTCTCATCACAATAATCCATGAAACTTTTCAGACCAATGCTCAATGCCCTTCTCATCACAATGCTCCATTACCTCTGTCATAACAATGCTCCATGACCCGTGCCATCACAATGTTCCATGGCCTTGTCATAACAAGGCTCCATGACCCTTGTCATCACAATGCTCCAAGACCCCTGTAATCACAATTCTCCATGCCCTTGTCTTCACAAAGCTCCATGACACATGCCATCAGAATATTCCATGGCCTTCTCTCACAATGCTCCATGCCCTTGTCATGACGATGCTGCAAGACCCTGTAATCACAATGCTCCATGCCCCTTTTCATCTCAATGCTCCATGAACCCTGTAATCAAAATGCACCATGCCCATCATCATAATGCTTCAGGCTCTTGTCATCACAATGAAATCAAATTTCTCCATGACCACTCTCATCATAATGCTCCAAAACCTTGTGATCACAATGTTCCTTAACACTTATCATCACAACACCCTATGACGCTCATCATCACAATTATCCATCGTCCTCTCATCACAATGCTCCATGATCTTTGTCATCACAATTCTCAATACACTTGTCATCACAATGCTCCCTGACACTTGTCGTCAGTATGCTACTTGAACCCTGTAATGACATGGCTCCATGCCTTTTCATCACAATGAACCATGCCCTTTTCATCACAATGCTCCAAGACCCCTGTAATCACAATGCTCCATGCCCTTGTCATCACAAAGCTCCATGACGCATGTCATCGGAAAGCTCCATGGCCTCCTCCTCACAATTCTCCATGCACTTGTTATCACAGTGCTCCATGTCCCGTGTAATCACAATGCTCCATGCCCCTTTTCATCACAATGCTCCATGAGATTTGTCATCACAAGTCTCCATGGTCTTCCCATCACAATGCTCCAGGACCTTGTCATCACCATGCTCCATTCCCTTGTCATCACAATGCTCCATGACCCATCTCATCACAATACTCCATGAACATTTTCAGCCCAGTGCTCCATGAACTTCTCATCACAGTGCTCAATGACAAATATCATCAAAATACTCCATGACCACTGTCATCACAACACTCCATGACACATGACAACACAATGACCCGGGACTCTTGTCATCACAATGCTCCATTCCCTAATTATCAAAATGCTCCATGACCCCTGTCATCACAGTACTCCATGAACATTTTCAGCCCAATGATCCATGACCCTTGTCATCAAAATCATCCATGCCCTTGTCATCCCAATTCTCCTTGACTCTTTTAATCACAATGCTCCAAGAACCCTTAATCAAAATGCTCCGTGCCCCTGTCATCACAAAGCTCCATGACGCATGTCATCAGAATGTTCCATGGCCTTCTCATCAATATGTTCCATGCCCTTGTCATCACAATGCTCCCATACCCCTGTAATCACAATGCTCCATGCCTCTTTTCATCTCAATGCTCCATGAACCCTGTCATCACAATGCATCATGCCCATCATCATAATGCTTCCGGCTATTGTCAGCAAAATAAAATCAAAATTCTCCATGACCTCTGTCATCACAATGCTCCATGACCCCTGTCATCACAATACTCCATGAACATTTTCAGCCCAATGCTCCATGACTCTTGTCTGCACAATGATCCATGCCCTTGTCATCCCAATTCCCCATGACACATGTATTCACAATGCTCCGTGACGCTTCTCATCACAGTGCTCCATGACACCTGTCATCACAATGCTCCAGGCCTTTGTCAGCAAAATGCTACGTGACATTTTCATTACAATGCTCTATGCGCTTATCATCACAATACTCCATTACCTTTGTCATCACAATCCTCCATGAACTTAGGATCACATTGCTTCATGCCCTTGTCATCACAATGCTCCATGGTCCTTGAAATCAAAATGATCCATGGCCTCTGTCATTGCAATGCTCCAAAACCTTTTGATCACAATGTTCCAAAACACTTGTCATCACAACGCTCCATGATGCCTGTCATCACAATACTCCATGCCATTTTCATCACAATGTTCCATGAATATTGTCATCACAATTCTCAATAAACTTGTCATCACAATGCTCCCTGACACTTGTCGTCAGAATGCTCCTTGAAACCTGTCACGAAAAGGCTCCATGCCTTTTGAATCAAAAAGCCCCATTCCATTTCCTTCAAAATGTTCCATGCCATTGTCTTCAAAACAATCCTCAAGCTTGTCATCCGAATGCTCACTGACCCTTGTCATCACAATGCTCCAAGCCATTGTCATCACAATGCTCCATTACCTTTGTCATCAGAATCCTCCATGAGACTTGGCATCACAATGCTCCATGCCATTGTCATTACAATGGGCCATTACATATGTCATCACAATGCTCCCTGATAACTCTCTTCACAATACTGCATGACCTGGTCATCAAAATGCTCCAAGCCATTGTCATCACAATGCTCCATTACCTTTGTGATCAGAATCCTCCATGACACTTGGCATCAAAATGCTCCATGCCATTGTCATCACAATGGGCCCTTACAAATGTCATCACATTGCTCCCTGATACCTCTCTTCACAATACTGAATGACCTGGTCATCACAATGCTCCATGCCCTTGTCATCACAATGCGCCATTCCTACTGTCATCACAATAATCCATGAAACATATTAGACCAATGTTCCATGTCCTTGTCATCACAATGCTCCATGCCCTTGTTATCACAAAGTTCCAACACCCCTGTAATCAGAATGCTCCATGCCCCTTTTAATCAGTATGCTCCATGAGACTTGTCATCACAAGGCTCCATGGTTTTCTCATCACAATGCTCAAGGACCTTGTCATCACAATGCTTCATGGCATTGTCATGAAAATTCTCAAAGGCCCTTGTCATCATAATGCTCCAAGCCCTAGTCATTACAATGCTCCAGTATATTTGTCATCACATCCTCCATTACATTTGGCATCACAATGCTCCATGCCATTGTCATCGCAATGGACCATGGCATATTTCATCACAATGCTCCCTGACACCTGTCTTCACAATACTCCATTCCCTTGTCTTCACAATGCTCCATGCCCTTGACATCACAATGCACGATGTCCACTGTCATCACAATAATCTATGAAACTTGTCAGACCAATGCTCCATGCCCCTGTCATCACAATGCTCCATGCCCTTGTCATCACAATGCTCCATGACCCCTTTCATCAGAATGTTCCGTGACTCCAGTCATCACAATGCTTCATAACGTTTGCCATCACAACGGTCCATGCCCGTATCATCACAAGGCTCTGTGACTTTTGTAACCACAGTGCTCCATGAACTTTTCATCACAATGCTCTGTGACCCTTGTCATCACAATGCTCCATGCCTGTGTCAGTACAATGCTCCAGGACCCTTGTCATCACAATGTGCCATGCGCTTTTCATCACAATGTTCCACAACCTTGTCATCGCTATGCTCCATGAACCTTGTAATCACAATGCTCCATGCACTTCTCATCCATATGCTCTCTCTCATGAGATATCTCAATGTTCCATCACTAGTCATCACAATCCTCCCTCACCCCTGTTATCACAATATTCCATGACCCCTATCATCACAATGCTATATCCCATTATCGGCACAATGTTCCATGACCCCTGACATCACAATGTTCCATAACCCCTGTCATCAAAGTGCTCCATGACACTTTTCATCACAAAGCTCCATGAACCATGGCATCACAATGTTCTATAACCCCTGTCATCAAAATATTCTCTTACACATTTCATCAAATTGCTGCATGACCCTGTCATCAAAATGCTCCTTGCAATTCTCATCACAATGCACCACACACTTTTCATCAAAATGCTCCATGAACTATGTCATCACAAACTCCATGACCGTTGGCATCACAATGCTCCATGTCATTGTCATCACGATGCTCCATGAACCCTCTCATCACATTGCTCCATGCCCTTGTCATCACAAAGTTCTATGACACTTGTCATCACAATGCTCGATGCCCGTCTCATCACAATGCTCCATGCCCTTGACATTACAATCGTCCATGACCCAAGTATCACAGTGTTCCGTGCCCTTCTCATCACAGTGCTCCATATCCAATCCCATCACAATAATTATTGAAATATTTCAGACCAATGCTCAATGCCCTTCTCATCACAATGCTCCATTACATCTGTCATAACAATGCTCCATGACCCATGCCATCACAAGGTTCCACGGCCTTGTCATCACAAGGCTCCATGACCCTTGTCATCACAATGCTCCAAGACCCCTGTAATCACAAAGCTCCAAGCCCTTGTCATCACAAAGCTCCATGACGCATGTCATCAGAATGTTCCATGGCCTTCTCCTCACAATGCTCCATGCACTTGTAATCACAATGCTCCAAGTCCCCTGTAGTCACAGTGATCCATGCACCTTTTCATCAGAATGCTCCATGAGACTTGTCATCACAATTCTCTATGGTCATCTCATCACAATGCCCCAGGCCATTGTCATCACCATGCTCCATGCACTTGTCATCACAATGCTCCAAGACCCCTGTAATCACAATGCTCCATGCCCCTTTTCATCAGAATGCTCCATGAGACTTGTCATCACAAGTCTCCATGGTCTTCTCATCACAACGCTCCAGGACCTTTTTATCACCATGCTCCATTCCCTTGTCATCACAATGCTCCATGACCCCTGTCATCACAATACTCTATGAATATATTCAGCCAAATGCTCCATGACTTTCTCATCACAATGCTCCATGACCAATATCATCACAATGCTCCATGAACACTGTCATCACAACACTCCATGACACCTGACAACACAGTGATCCGGGACTCTTGTAATCACAATGCTCCAAGTCCCCTGTAATCAGAGTGATCCATGACCTCTGTCATCACAATAATCCATGAACATTTTCAGCCCAATGCTCCATGACCCTTGTCATCACAATGATCCATGCCCTTGTCATCCCAATGCTCCATGACCCCTGTATTCACAATGCTCCGTGATGCTTTTCTTCACAGTGCTCCATGACACATGTCATCACAATGCTCCATGCCTTTGTCAGCAAAATGATACATGACCTTGTCATCACAATGCTTCACGACCTTGTCATGAAAATTTTCAATGGTCCTTGTCATCATAATGCTCCAAGCCCTAGGCATCACAATGCTCCATTATATTTGTCATCACAATCCTCCATTACATTTGGCATCACAATGCTCCATGCCATTGTCATCGCAATGGACCATGACATATGTCATCACAATGCTCCCTGACAACTGTCTTCACAATACTCCATGACCTTCTCTTCACAATGATCCATGCCCTTGTCATCACAATGCACCATGCCCACTGTCATTACAATAATCTATGAAACTTGTCAGACCAAGGCTCCATGCCCCTGTCGTCACAATGCTCCATCCCCTTGTCCTCACAATGCTCCATGACCCCTTTCATCACAATGCTCAATGAACCCAGTCATCACAATGCTTCATAACGTTTGTCATCACAATGGTCCCTGCCCGCGTCATCACAAGGCTCTGTGAGCTTTGTAACCACAATGCTCCATGAACTTTTCATCACAATTCTCTGTGACCCTTGTCATCACAATGCTCCATGTCTTTGTCAGAACAATGCTCCATGACCATTGTCATCACGATGTGCCCCGGGCATTTCATCACAACGGTCCACAGCCTTGTCATTGCAATGCTCCATAAAAATTGTAATCACAATGCTGCATGCACTTCTCATTAAAATGCTCTCTCACAAGTGATATCACAGTGTTCCATCACTAGTCATCACAGAACACCCTCACCCCTGTAATCACAATGTTCCATGACCCTGTCATCACACTGCAACATCCGCTTATCATCACAAAGTTCCATGACCCCTGACATCACAATGTTCCATAACCCCTGTCATCAAAATGCTCCATGACCCTTTTCATCCCAAAGCTCCAAGAACCCTGACATCACAATGTTCTATAACCCCTGCCATAAAAATGTTCCATTACACTTTTTATCAATTTGCAGCATGACACGGTCATCAAAATGCTCCCTTCCCTTCTCATCACAATGCACCATGACCTTGTCATCAAAATGCTCCATGACTTGTCATCACAAAGCTCCATGACCCTTGGCATCACAATGCTCCATGTCATTGTCATCACAGTGCTCCATGAACTCTCTCATTACATTGCTCAATGTCCTTGTCATCACAAAGCTCCATGACACTTGTCATCACAATGCTCGATGCCCTTCTCATCACAATGCTCCATGCCCTTGTCATTACAATCCCGCCTGACCCATGTATCATAGTGTTCCGTACCCTTGTCATCACAATGCTCCATGCCCACTCTCATCACAATAATCCATGAAACATTTGAGACCATTTTCCATGCCATTCTCATCACAATGCTCCATTACCTCTGTCATAACAATGCACCATGACTCCTGCCATCACAATGTTCCACGGCCTAGTAATCACAAGGCTCCTTGACATTTGTCATCACAATGCTGAAGGCCCCTGTAATCACAAAGCTCCATGCCCTTGTCATCACAGAGCTCCATGACGCATGTCATCAGAATTTTCCATGGCCTTCTCATCACAATGCTCCATGACCTTGTCATCACAATGCTCCAAGACCCCTGTAAACACAATGCTCCATGCCCCTTTTCATCTCAATGCTCCATGAACCCTGTCATCACAATGCACCATGCCCATCATCATAATGCTTCAGGCTATTGTCATCACAATGAAATCAATATTCTCCATGACCTCTGTCATCATAATGCACCAAACCCTTGTGATCACAATGTTGCATAACACTTATATCACAACACCCCATGACGCTCATCATGACAATTATCCATGGCCTTCTCATCACAATGCTCCATGATCTTTGTCATCACAATGGTCAATACACTTGTCATCAAAATGCTCCCTGACACTTGTCGTCAGTATGCACCTTGAACCCTGTCATGACAAGGCTCCATGCCTTTTTCATCACAATAATCCATGCCCTTTTCATCACAATGCTCCAAGATCCCTGTAATCACAATGCTCCATGCCCTTGTCATCACAAAGCTCCATGACGCATGTCATCAGAATGCTTCATGGCCTTATCATCACAATGCTCCATGTCATTGTCATCACAATGCTCCATGAACACTCTCATCACATTGCTCCATGCACTTATCTTCACAAAGCTCCATGACACATGTCATCAGAATGCTCCATGGCCTTCTCATCACAATGCTCCATGCCCTTGCCATCACAATGCTCCATTACCACTCTCATAACTATGCTCCATGACCCTTGCCATCACGATATTCCATGGCCTTCTCATCACAATGCTCGATCACCCTTCTCATCAGAATGCTCCAAGAACCCTGTAATCACAATGCTCTATGCCCCTTTTCATTTCAATGATCCATGAACCCTGTCATCACAATGCACCATGCCCATCATCATAATGCTTCATGCTATTGTCATCACAATGAAATCAAAATGCTCCATGACCTCTGTCATAACAATGATCAAAACCCTTGTGATCACAATATTCCATAACACTTGTCATCACAATGACCCATGACGCTCGTCATCACAGTTATCCATGGTCTTCTCATCAGAATGTTCCATGACCTTTGTCATCACAATGCTCAAAACACTTGTCTTCAAAATTCTCCCTGACACTTGTTTTATGTAAGCTCCTTGAAACCTGTCATGACAAGGCTCCATGCGTTTTTCATCACAATGATCCATGCCCTTTTCAACACAATGCTTCAAGACCACTGTAATCACAATGCTCCATGCCTTTGTCATCACAAAGCTCAATGACAAATGTCATCAGAATGTTCCTTGGCCTTCTGCTCACAATGCTCCATACCCTTGTCATCACAATGCTCCATGCCCTTGTCATCACAAAGCTCAATGACACATGTCATCAGAATGCTCCTTGGCCTTCTGCTCACAATGCTCCATGCCCTTGTCATCACAATGTGGCAAGACCCCTGTAATCACAATGCTCCATGGCCTTTTTCATCAGTATGCTCCATGAGACTTGTCATCATAAAGCCTCATGTTTCTCTCATCACAATGCTCCAGGATCTTGTCATCACAATGCTTCACGACCTTGTCATGAAAATTCTCAATGGCCCTTGTCATCATAATGCTCTAAGCCCTAGTCATCACAATGCTCCATTATATATTCGTCATCACAATCCTCCATTACATTTGGCATCACATAACTCCCTGCCATTGTCATCGAAATGGACCATGACATATGTCATCACAATGATCCCTGACATCTGTCTTCACAATACTCCATGAGCTTCTCTTCACAATGCTCCATGCCATTGTCATCACCATGCACTATGTCCACTGTCATCACAATAATCTATTAAACTTGTCAAACCAATGCTTCATGCCCCGGTCATAACAATGCTCCATGTCCCTGTCATCACAATGCTCCATGCCCTTGTCATCACAATGCTCTATGATTTTTCATCACAAAGCTCCTTGACACATGACCCATGTATCAAAGTGTTTCGTGCCCTTGTCATCACAATGCACCATGCCACTCTCATCATAATACTCAATGAAATATTTCAGACCTATGTTCACGCCCTTCTCATCAAAATGCTCCATTACCCCTGTCATAACAATGCTCCATGACCCCTGCCATCAAAATGTTACACGGCCTTGTCATCACAAGGCTCCATGAAACTTGTCATCACAATGCCGCATGATGCTAGTCATCACAATTATCCATGGATTTCTCATCACAATGTTCCATGATCTTTGTCATCACAATGCTCAAAACACTTGTCATCACAATGCTCCATGACAGTTGTCGTCAGTATGCGCCTTGAACCATGTCATTACAAGGCTCCATGCCTTTTTCATCACAATAATCCATGCCATTTCATCACAATGCTCCAAGATCCCTGTAATCACAATGCTTCCTACCCTTGTCATCACAAAGCTCCATGACACATGTCATCAGAATGCTCCATGGACTTCTCATCACCATGATTCATGCCCTTGTCATCACAATGCTCCAAGACCCCTGTAATCACAATGCTCCATGCCCCTTTTCAACAGAATGCTCCATGAGACTTCTCATCAAAAGTCTCCATGGTCTTCTCATCACAATGCTCCAGGACATTGTCATCTCCATGGTCCATTCCCTTGTCATCACAATGCACCATGACCAATATCATCACAATTCTCCATGACCACTGTCATCACAACACTCCATGACACCTGACAACAAAATGATCCGAGACTCTTGTCATCACAATGCTCCATTCCCTACTCATCACAATGCTCCATGACACTTGTCATCACAATGATCCATGCCCTTGTCATCCCAATGCTCCATAACACCTGTATACACAATGCTCTGTGACGCTTGTCATCACAGTGCTCCATGACACCTGTCATCACAATGCTCCATGCCTTTGTCAACAAAATGCTACATGACCTTGTCATTACAATGCTCTATGTGCTTGTCATCACAATACTCCATTTCCATTGTCATCACAATCCTCCATGAAACTTGGGATCACATTGCTTCATGCCCTTTTCATCACAATGCTCCATGCTCCTTGAAATCAAAATGATCCATGACCTCTGTCATCACAATGCTCCAAACTCTTGTGATCACAAAGTTCCATAACATTTGTCATCACAACGCTCCATGATGCCTGTCATCACAATACTCCATGCCCTTTTCATCACAATGCTCCATGACCTTTGTCATCACAATGCTCAATACACTTGTCATCACAGTGCTCCCTGACACTTGTCGTCAGAATGCTCCTTGAACCCTGCCACGAAAAGGCTACATGCCTTTTCATCACAATGCCCCATGCCGTTTACATCACAATGCTCCATTGCATTGTCATCAGAATACTCCAAAAGCTTGTCATCAGAATGGTCCATGACCCTTGTCATCACAAATCTCTATGCACTTGTCAGCACAATGCTCCCTAACCCTTGTCATCACAATGCTCCAAGCCATTGTCATCACAATGCTCCATTACCTTTGTCATCAGAATCCTCCATGACACTTGGCATCACAATGCTCCATGCCATTGTCATCACAATGGGCCATTACATATGTCATCACAATGCTCCCTGACACCTGTCTTCACAATACTGCATGACCTGTTCATCACAATGCTCCATGCCCTTGTCATCACAATGTGCCATTCCAACTCTCATCGCAATAATTCATGAAACTTATTAGACCAGTGTTCCATGCCCTTGTGATCACAATGCTCCATGCCCTTGTTGTCACAATGCTCCATGACCCCTGTCATCACAATGCTCCGTGACTCCAGTCATCACAATGTTTCATGACCTTTGTCATCACATTGGTCCAGGCCCTCGTCATCAACAGTCTCTGTGACCATTTTAACCACAATGCTTCAAGAACTTTTCATCTCAATGCTCTTTGACCCTTGTCATCAAAATGCTCTATGCCTTTCTCAGCACAATGCGCCATGACCCTTGTCATCACAATGCTCCAGGCACTTGTCAACACAATGCTCCATGACACATGTCATCACAATGCACCATGCGCTTGTCATCACAGTGCTCCACCATTTGTCATCACAGTGCTCCATAATGCTTGTCATCACAAAGCTCCCTGCACTTCTCATCAAAATGCTCTCTCACCACTGATATCACAATGCTACATCACTATTTGTTACAATACTCCCTCACCCCTGTCATCACAAAGTTCCATGACTCCTGTCATCACAATGCTACATGCACTTATCATCACAATGTTCGATGACCCATGACATCACAATGTTCCATAACACCTGTCATCAAAATGCTCCATGACCCTTTTCATCAAAATGCTCCATGACCCCAGACATCACAATGTTCCATAACACCTGTCATCAAAATGTTCCATGACACTTTTCATTAAATTGCTCCATGACCCTGTCATCACAATGATCCCTGCCCTTCTCATCAAAATGCACAGCGCCCTTGCCATCAAAATGCTCCATGACATTTGTCGTCACAAATATCCGTGACCCTTGGCATCACAATGTTCCATGTCATTTTCATCACACTGCTCCATGAACGCTCTCATCACATTGCTCCATGCACTTGTCTTCATAAAGCTCCATGACACATGTCATCAGAATGATCCATGGCCTTCTCATCACAATTCTCCATGCCCTTACAATCACAATGCTCCATTAAACCTGTCATAAAAATGCTCCATGACCCCTGCCATCACGATGTTCCATGGCCTTGTCATCACAAGGCTCCATGACCCTTCTCATCACAATGTTCCAAGACCCCTGTAATCACAATGAACTATGCCCCTTTTCATCTCAATGATCCATGAACCCTGTCATCACAATGTGCAATGCCCATCATCATGCTTCATGCTATTGTCATCACCATGAAATCAAAATGCTCCATGACCTCTGTCATAAAAATGTTCCAAACCCTTGTGATCACAATATTCCATAACACTTGTCATCACAATGCCACATGACGCTAGACATCACAATTATCCATGGTTTCTCATCACAATGCTCCATGACTTTTGTCATCACAATCCTCAATACACTTGTCATCAAAATGCTCCCTGACACTTGTTGTCTGTATGCTCCTTGAACCCTGTCATGACAAGCCTCCATGCATTTTTCGTCACAATTCTCCATGCCCTTGTCATCACAAATCTCAATGACACATGTCAACAGAATGCTCCTTGGCCTTCTGCTCACAATGATCCATGCCCTTGTCATCAAAATGTGCCAAGACCCCTGTAATCACAATGCTCCGTGCCCCTTTTCATTAGTATGCTCCATGAGACTTGTCATCACAAGGCTCCATGGTTTTCTCATCACAATGCTCCAGGACATTGTCATCACAATGCTTCACGATGTTGTCATGAAAATTCTCAATGGCCCTTGTCATCATAATGCTCCAAGCCCTAGTCATCACAATGCTCCATTATATTTGCCATCACAATCCTCCATTACATTTGGCATCACAATACTACCTGCTATTGTCATCGCAATGAACCATGAACTAAGTCATCACAATGCTCCCTGGCACCTGTCTTCAAAATACTCCATGACCTTCTCTTCACAATACTCCATGCCATTGTCATCACAATGCACTATGTCCACTGTCATCACAATAATCTATGAAAATTGTCAGACCAATGCTCCATGCCCCTGTCATAACAATGCTCCATTACTTGCCATCACAAAGCTTCATAACCCCTGACCCATGTATCACAGTGTTCTGTGCCGTTGTCTTCACAATGCTCCATGCCCACTCTCATCACAATAATCCATGAAATATTTCAGACCAATGTTCCATGCCCTTCTCATCAAAATGCTCCATTACACCTGTCATAACAGTGCTTCATGAACCCTACCATCACAATGATCAACGGCTTTGTCATCACAAGGCTCCATGACACTTGTCATCACAATGCCCATGACGCTCGTCATCACAATTATCCATGGTCTTCTCATCACAATGTTCCATGATCTTTGTCATCACAATGTTCAATACAGTTGTCATCACAATGATCCCTGACACTTGTCATCAGTATGCTCCTTGAACCCTGTCATGACAAGGCTGCATGCCATTTTCATCACAATGATCAATTCCCTTTTCATAACAATGCTCCAAGACCACTGTAATTACAATGCTCCATGCCCTTTGTCATCACAAAGCTCCATGACGCATGTCATCAGAATGCTCTACGGCCTTCTCATCACCATGATCCATGCCCTTGTCATCACAATGCTCCAATAACCCTATAATCACAATGGTCCATGCCCCTTTTCAACAGAATGCTCCATGAGACTTCTCAACAAAAGTCTCCATGGTCTTCTCATCACAATGCTCCAGGACTTTGTCATCACCATGCTCCATTCCCTTGTCATCGCAATGCTCCATGACCAATATCATCACAGTTCTCCATGACCACTGTCATCACAACACTCCATGACACCTGACAACACAATGATCTGGGACTCTTGTCATCACAATGCTCAATTCCCTACTCATCACAATGCTCAATGACACTTGTCATCACAATGATCATTGCCCTTGTCATCCCAATGCGCCATAACCCCTGTATTCACAATGCTCCATGACGCTTGTCATGACAGTACTCCATGACACCTGTCATCACAATGCTCCATGCCTTTGCAGCAAAATGCTACATGACCTTGTCATTACAATGCTCTATGTGATTGTCATCAAAATATTCAATTACCATTGTCATCACAATCCTCCAAGAACCTTGGGATCACATTGCTTCATTCCCTTGTCATCACAATGTTCCATGCTCCTTGAAATCAAAATGATCCATGACCTCTGTCATCACAATGCTCCAAACCCTTGTGATCACAATGTACCATAACACTTGTCATCACAACGCTCCATGATGCCTGTCATCACAATACTCCATGCCCATTTCATCACAATGCTCCATGACCTTTGCCATCACAATTCGCAATACACTTGTCATCACAATGCTCCCTGAAACTTGTCGTCAGAATGCTCCTTGAACCCTGTCACGAAAAGTCTCCGTGACTTTTTCATCACAATGTCCCATGCCATTTAAATCACAATGCTCCATGCCATTGTCATCAAAAAACTCCACAAGTTTGTCATCAGAATGCTCCATGACCCTTGTAATCACAAATGTCCATGCACTTGTCTGCACAATGCTCCCTGACCCTTGTCATCACAATGCTCCAAGCCATTGTCATCACAATACTCCATTACCTTTGTCATCAGAATCCTCCATGACACTTGGCATCACAATGCTCCATGGCATTGTCATCACAATGGGCCATGACATATGTCATCACAATGCTCGATGACACCTGTCTTCACAACACTGCATGACCTGGTCATCACAATGCTCCATGCCCCTTTCATCACAATGCGCCATTCCCACTGTCATCGCAATAATTCATGAAACTTATTTGACCAATGTTCCATGCCCTTGTCATCACAAAGCTCAATGACGCATGCCATCAGAATGCTCCTTGGTCTTCTGCTCAAAATGCTCCATGCCCTTGTCATCACAATGTTCCAAGACCCCTGTAATCACAATGCTCCATGCCCCTTTTCATCAGTATGCTCCATGAGACTTGTCATCACAAGGCTCCATGGTTTTGTCAACACAATGCTCCAGGAACTTGTCATCACAATGCTTCACGACATTGTCATGAAAATTCTCAATGGCCCTTTTCTTCATAATGCTCCAAGCCCTAGTCATCACAATGCTCCATTATATTTGTCATCACAATCCTCCATTACATTTGGCATCACAATGCTCCATGCCATTGTCATCGCAATGGACCATGACATGTATCATCACAATGCTCCCTGACACCTGCCTTCACAATACTCCATGACCTTCTCATCACAATTCTCCATGCCCTTGTCATCACAATGCACCATGCCCACTGTCATCACAATAATCTATGAAACTTGTCAGACCAATGCTCCATGCCCCTGTCATCACAATGCTCCATGCCCTTGTCCTCACAATGCTCCATGACCCCTGTCATCACAATGCTCCATGACCACAGTCATCACAATGCTTCATAACGTTTGTCATCACAATGGTCCATGCCCGCGTCATCACAAGGCTCTGTGACCTTTGTAACCACAATGCTCCATGAACTTTTCATCACACATCTCTGTGACCCTTGTCATCACAATGCTCCATGTCATTGTCAGAACAATGCTGCATGACCAGTGTCATCACAATGTGCCACGCGCATTTCATCACAATGGTCCACAACCTTGTCATTGCAATGCTCCATAAATCTTTTACTCACAATGCTCCATGCACTTCTCATCAAAATGCTCTCTCACCAGAGATATCACAGTGTTCCATCGCTAGTCATCAAAAAACTCCCTCACCCATGTAATCACAATGTTCCATGACACTGTCATCTCACTGCTACATCCCCTTATAATCACAATGTTCCATGACCCCTACCATCACAATGTTCCATAGCCCCTGTCATCAAAATGCTCCATGACACTTTTCATCCCAAAGCTCCAAGACCACTGACATCACAATGTTCTATAACCCCTGCCATCAAAATGTTCCATTATACTTTTCATCAAATAGCTGCCTGACCCGGTCATCAGAATTCTCCCTGCCCTTCTCATCACAATGAGGCATGCCCTTGTCATCAAACTGCTCCATGACGCATGTCATCAGAATGCTTCATGGCCTTCTCATCACAATGCTCCATGATCTTTGTCATCACAATGATCCCTGACACTTGTCGTCAGTATGCTCCTTGAACCCTGTCATGACAAGGCTCCATGACTTTTTCATCACAATAATCCATGCCCTTTTCATCACAATGCTTCAAGGCCCCAGTAATCACAATGCTCCATGCCCTGGTCATCACAAAGCTCAATGACACATGTCATCAGAATGCTCCTTGGCCCTCTGCTCACAATGCTCTTGCCCTTGTCATCACAATGTGGCAAGACCCCTGTAATCACAATGCTCCATGCCCCTTTTCATCAGTATGCTCCATGAGACTTGTCATCACAAACCTCCATCGTTTTCTCATCAAAATGCTTCACGACCTTGTCATGAAAATTCTCAATGGCCCTTGTCATCATAATGCTCCAAGCCCTAGTCATCACAATACTCCATTATATTTGTCATCACAATCCTCCATTACATTTGGCATCACAATAAACCCTGCCATTGTCATCGCAATGGACCATGACATATGTCATCACAATGCTCCCTGACACCTGTCTTCACAATACTCCATGACCTTCTCTTCACAATGCTCCATGCCATTGTCATCACAATGCACTATGTCCAATGTCATCACAATAAACTATGAAAATTGTCAGACCAATGCTCCATGCCCCTGTCATCACAATGCTCCATGTCCCTGTCATCACAGTGCTCCATGCCCTTGTCATCACAATGCTCCATGACTTGTCATCACAATGTTCCATGATCTTTGTCATCACAATGCTCAGTACACTTGTCATCACAATGATCCCTGACACTTGTCGTCAGTATGCACCTTGAAAACTGTCATGACAAGGCTGCATGCCTTTTTCATCAGAATGTTCCATGCCTTTTTCATAAAAATGCTCCAAGACCCCTGTAATCACAATGCTCCATGCCCTTCTCATCACAAAGGTCCATGACACATGTCCTCAGAATGCTCCATGGCCTTCTCATCACCATGATCCATGCCCTTGTCATCACAATGCTCCAAGACCCCTGTAATCACAATGCTCCATGCCCCTTTTCAACAGAATGCTCCATGAGACTTCTCATCAGAAGTCTCCATGGTCTTCTCATCACAATGCTCCAGGACTTTGTCATCACCATGCTCCATTCCCTTGTCATCACAATGCTCCATGACCAATATCATCACAATTCTCCATGACCACTGTCATCACAACACTCCATGACACCTGACAACACAATGATCCGGGACTCTTGTCACAACAATGCTCCATTCCCTAGTCATCCCAATGCTCCATGACACTTGTCATCAAAATGATCCATGCCCTTGTCATCCCAATGCTCCATAACCTCTGTATTCACAATGCTCCGTGACGCATGTCATCACAGTGCTCCATGACACATGTCATCACAATGCTCCATGCCTTTGTCAGCAAAATGCTACATGACCTTGTCATTACAATGCTCTATGTGCTTGTCATCACAATACACCATTACCATTGTCATCAAAGTCCTCCATGAACCTTGGGATCACATTGCTTCATTCCCTTGTCATCACAATGCTCCATGCGCCTTGAAATCAAAATGATCCATGACCTCTGTCATCACAATGCTCCAAGCCCTTGTGATCACAATGTTCCATAACATTTGTCATGACAACGCTCCATGATGCTTGTCATCACAATATTCCATGCCCTTTTTATCACAATGCTCCATGACCTTTGTCATCACAATTCTCAATACACTTGTCATCACAATGCTCCCTGACACTTGTCATCAGAATGCTCCTTGAACCCTGTCATGAAAAGGCTCCATGTCTTTTCATCACAATGCCCCATGCCATTTACATCACAATGCTCCATGCCATTGTCATCAAAATACTCCACAAGCTTGTCATCAGAATGTTTCATGACATTTGTCATCAAAATTCTCCATGCACTTGTCAGCACAATGCTCTCTGACCCTTGACATCACAATGCTCCAAGCCATTGTCGTCACAATGCTCCATTACCTTTGTCATCAGAATCCTCCATGACACTTGGCATCACAATGCTCCATGCCATTTTCATCACAATGGGCCATTACATATGTCATCACAATGCTCCCTGTCGCCTGTCTTCACAATACTGCATGACGTGGACATCACAATGATCCATGCCCTTGTTATCACAATGCTCCATGACCCCTGTCATCACAATGCTCCGTGACTCCAGTCATCACAATGCTCCATGACCTTTGTCATCACAATGGTCCATGCCCTCATCATCAACAGTCTCTGTGACCTTTTTAACCACAATGCTCCTTGAACATTTGATCACAATGCTCTTTGACCCGTGTCATCATAATTCTCTATGCCTTTCTCAGCACAATTCTCCATGACCCTTGTCATCACAATGCTCCATGCGCTTGTCAGCACAATGCTCCATGACAAATGTCATCACAATGCACCATGCGCTTGTCATCACAGTGCTCCACCATCTTGTCATCACAATGCTCCATAAAATTTGTCATCACAATGCTCCATGCACTTCTCATCAAAATGCTCTCTCACCACTGATATCACAATGATACATCATTATTTGTCACAGTACTCCCTCATCCCTCTCATCACAATGTTCCATGACTCCTGTCACCACAATGCTACATGCAATTATCATCACAATGTTCGATGACCCCTGACATCACAATGTTCCATAACACCTGTCATCAAAATGCTCCATGACCCTTTCCATCCCAAAGCTCCAAGTCCCCTGACATCACAATGTTCTATAACCCCTGCCATCAAAATGTTCCATTACACTTTTTATCAAATTGCTACATGACCCGGTCATCAAAATGCTCCCTGCACTTCTCATTACAATGCACCATGCCCTTGTCATGAAAATGCTCCATGACTTGTCATCACAAATCTCCATGACCCTTGGCATCACAATGCTCCATGTCATTGTCATCACAATGCTCCATGAACACTCTCATAACATTGCTCAATGCACTTGTCATCAAAAAGCACCATGACACTTGTCATCACAATGCTCGATGCCCTTCTCATCACAATGCTCCATGCCCTTGTCATTACAGTCCTGCATGACCCATGTATCACAGTGTTCCGTGCCCTTGTCATCACAATGCTCCATGCCCACTCTCATCACAATAATCCATGAAACATTTCAGACCAATGTTCCATACCCTTCTCATCACAATGCTCCATTACTCCTGTCATAACAATGCACCATGACCCCTGCCATCACAATGTTCCACGGCCTAGTCATCACAAGGTTCCATGACACTTCTCATCACAATGCTCAAGACCCCTGAAATCACAATGCTCCATGCCCTTGTCATCACAAAGCTCCATGACGCATGTCATCAGAATGATCCATGGCCTTCTCATCACAATGTTCCATGCCCTTGTCAGCACAATGCTCCAAGACCCTTGTAATCACAATGTTCCATGCCACTTTTCATCTCAATGCCCCATGAAACCTGTCATCAGAATGCACCATGCCCATCATCATAATGCTTCAGGCTATTGTCATCACAATGAAATCAATATTCTGCATGTCCTCTGTCATCATAATGCTCCAAACACTTGTGATCACAATTTTGCATAACACTTATCATCACAACACCCCATGACGCTCATCATCACAATTATACATGGTCTTCTCATCACAATGCTCCATGATATTTGCCATCACAATGCTCAATATAATTGTCATCACAATGCTCCCTGACACTTGTCGTCAGTATGCTCTTTGAACCCTGTCATGACAAGGCTCCATGCCTTTTTCATCACAATGATCCATGCCCTTTTCATCTCAATGCTCCAAGATCCCTGTAATCACAGTGCTCCATGCCCTTGTCATCACAAAACTCCAGGAAACATGTCATCAGAATGCTCCATGGCCTTCTCATCACAATGATCCATGCCCTAGTCATCACAATGCTCCAAGACCCCTGTAATCACAGTGCTCCATGCCACTTTTCATCAGAATGCTCCATGAGACTTGTCATCACAAGCCTCCATGGTCTTCTCATCACAATGCTCCAGGACCTTGTCATCACCATGCTCCATTTCCTTGTCATCACAATGCTCCATGACCCATATCATCACAATACTCCATGCATATTTTCAGCCCAATGCTCCACGGCCTACTCATTACAATGCTCCATGGCCAGTATCATCACAATGCTCCATGACCACTGTCATCACAACACTCCATGACACCTCACAACACAATGATCCGGGACTATTGTTATCACAATGATCCATGCCCTTATCATCCCCATGCTCCATGACCCCTGTATTCACAATGCTCCGTGACGCTTGTCATCACAGTGCTCCATGACACATGTCCTCACAATGCTCCATGCCTTTGTCAGCAAAATGCTACATGACAATGTCATTACAATGCTTTGTGTGTTTGTCATCACAATACTCCATTTCCATTGTCATCACAATCCTCCATGAACCTTGGGATCACATTGCTTCATTCCTTTGTCATCACAATGCTCCATACTCCTTGAAATCAAAATGATCCATGACCTCTGTCATCACAATGCTCCAAAACCTTGTGATCACAGTGATCCATAACACTTGTAATCACAATGCTCCATGATGCCTGTCATCAAAATACTCCATGCCCTTTAAAACACAATGCTCCATGACCTTTTTCATCACAATTCTCAATATACATGTCATCACAATGCTCCCTGACACTTGTCATCAGAATGTTCCTTGAACCCTGTCACGAAAAGGCTCCATGCCTTTTTCATCACAAAGCCCCATACCGTTTTCATCACAATGCTCCATGCCATTGTCATCAAAATACTCCACAAGCTTGTCATCAGAATGCTCCATGACCCTTGTCATCACAATTCTCCATGCACTTGTGAGCACAATGCTCCCTGACCATTGTCATCACAATGCTCCAAGCCATTGTCATCAAAATGCTCCATTACCTTTGTCATCATAATCCTCCATGACACTTGGCATCACAATGCTCCATGCAATTGTCATCACAATGGGCCATTACATATGTCATCACAATGCTCCCTGACAACTGTCTTCACAATACTGCATGATCTGGTCAACACAATGCTCCATGCCCTTGTCATCACAATGCGCCATTCCAACTGTCATCGCAGTAATCCATGAAACTTATTAGACCAATGATCCATGCCCTTTTCGTCACAATGCTCCATGCCCTTGTTATCACAATGCTCCATGACCCCTGTCATCACAATGCTCCGTGACTCCAGTCATCAAAATGCTTCATGACCTTTGTCATCACAATGGTCCATGCCTTCGTCATCAACAGTCTCTGTGACATTTTTATCCACAATGCTCCATGAACTTTTCATCACAATGCTCTTTGACCCTTGTCATCACAATGCTCTATGACTTTCTCAGCACAATGCTCCATGACCATTGTCATCACAATATTCCAAGCCTTTGTCATCACAGTGCTCCATTATATTTGTCATCAGAATCCTCCATGACACTTGTCATCACAATGCTCTTTGACACTTGTCATCAGAATCCTCCATGACACCTGGCATCACAATTCTCCATGCCATTTTCATCACAATGGACCATTACATATGTCATCACAATGCTCCCTCACACCTGTCTTCACAATACTGCATGACGTGGTCATCACAATGCTCCATGCCCTTGTCATCACAATGTGCCCTTCCATCTTTCATCACAATAATCCATGAAACGTATTAGACCAATGTTCCATGCCATTGTCATCACAATGCTCCATGCCCTTGTTATCACAATGTTCCAAGACCCCTGTAATCAGAATGCTCCATGCCCCTTTTCATCAGTATGCTCCATGAGACTTGTCTTCACAAGGCTCCATGGTTTCTAATCACATATCTCCAGGAACTTGTCATCACAATGCTTCAAGACCTTGTCATGAAAATTCTCAATGGCCCTTGTCATCATAATGCTCCAAGCCCTAGTCATCACAATGCTCCATTATATTTGTCATCACAATACTCCATTACATTTGGCATCTCAATGCTCCCTGCCATTGTCATCGCAATGGACCATGACATATGTCATCACAATTCTCCCTGACAACTGTCTTTACAATACTCCATGACCTTCTCATCAAAATGATCCATGCCATTGTCATCCCAATGCTCCATGACCCCTGTATTCACAATGCTCCGTGACCCTTGTCATCACAGTGCTCCATGACACCTGTCTTCACAATACTCCATGACCTTCTCATCACAATGCTCCATGCCCTTGTCATCACAATGCACCATGTCCACTGTCATCACAATAATCTATGAAACTTTTCAGACCAATGCTCCATGGCCCTGTCATCGCAATGCTCCATGCCCTTGTCATCACACTGCTCCATTACCCCTGTCATTACAATGCTCCGTGAATCCAGTCATCACAATGTTTCATAACGTTTGTCAACACAACGGTCCATGCTTGCATCCTCAAAAGGCTCTGTGTCTTTTGTAACCTCAATGCTCCATGAAATTTTCATCACAATGCTCCATGACCCTTGTCATCACAATGCTCCATGCCTTTGTCAGAACAATACTCCATGACCCTTGTCATCACAATGTGCCACGCGCTTTTCATCACAATGATCCACAACCTTGTCATCACTATCCGCCATAAACCTTGTAATCACGAAGCTCCATGAACTACTCATCCAAATGCTCTCTCACCTGAGATATCACAATGTTCTGTCACTAGTTATAACAATCCTCCCTCACCCCTGTAATCACAATGTTCCATGACCCCTGTCATCAGAATGCTACATCCCCTTATCAGCACAATGTTCCTTAACCCCTGACATCACAATCTTCCATAAGCCTGTCATCAAAATGCTCCATGACCCATTTCATTTCAAAGCTCCATGACACCTGGCATCAAAATGTTCTATAACCCCTGTCATCAAAATGTTCCATTACAATTTTCATCAAATTGCTGCATGACCCTCTCATCAAAATGCTCCCTGCCCTTCTCATCACAATGCACCACACCCTTGTCATCAAAATGTTCTATGACATTTGTCATCACAAAGCTCCATGACCCTTGGCATCACAATGCTCCATGTCATTGTCATCACAGTGCTCCATAAAATCTTTCATCACATTGCTCCATGCCCTTGTCATTACAAAGCTCCATGACACTTGTCATCACAATGCTCGATGCCCTTCTCATCACAATGCTCCTTGCCCTTGTCATTACAATCCTCCATGACCCATGTATCACAGTGTTCCGTGCCCTTGTCCTCACAATGCTCCATGCCCACTCTCATCAGAATAATCCATGAAATATTTCAGACCAATGCTCAATGCCCTTCTCATCACAATGCTCCATTACCTCTGTCATAACAATGCTCCATGACCACTGCCATCACAATGTTCCACGGCCTTGTCATCACAAGGCTCCATGACCCTTGTCATCACAATGCTCCAAGACCCCTGTAATCACAATGCTCCATGCCCTTGTCATCACAAAGCTCCATGACACATGTCATCAGAATGTTCCATGGACTTCTCCTCACAGTGCTCCATGCCATTGTCATCACAATGCTCCAAGACCCCTGTAATCACAACACTCCATGCACCTTTTCATCAGAATGCTCCATGAGACTTGTCATCACAAGTCTCCATGGTCATCTCATCACAATGCTCCAGGACCATGTCATCACCACGCTGCATTCCCTTGTCATCACAATGCTCCATGAACATTTTCAGCCCAGTGCTCCATGACCTTCTCTTCACAATGCTCCATGACCAATAGCATCACAATGATCCATGACCACTGTCATCACAACACTCCATGACATATGACAACACAATGATCCGGGACTCTTGTCATCACAATGCTCCAAGACCCCTGTAATCACAATGCTCCATGACCCCTTCATCACAATACTCCATGAACATTTTCAGCCCAATGTTCCATGACCCTTGTCATCACAATGATCCATGCCCTTGTCATCACAAAGCTCGATGACACATGTCTTCAGAATTATAGATGGCCTTCTCATCACAATGTTCCATGCCCTTGTCATCACAATGCTCCATGCCCTTGTCATCACAATGTGCCTAGACCCCTGTAATCACAATGCTCCATGCCCCTTTTCATCAGTATGCTCCATGAGATTTGTCATCACAAGGCTCCATGATTTTCTCAACACAATGCTCCAGGACCTTGTCATCACAATGCTTCACGACCTTGTCATGAAAATTCTCAATGGCCCTTGTCATCATAATGCTCCAATCCCTAGTCATCACAATGCTCCCTTATATTTGTCATCACAATCCTCCATTACATTTGGCATCACAATACTCCCTGCCATTGTCATCGCAATGGATCATGACATAAGTCATCACAATGCTCCCTGACACCTGTCTTCAGAATACTCCATGACCTTCTCATCACAATGCTCCATGCCATTGTCATCACAATGCACTATGCCCACTGTCATCACAATAATGTATGAAACTTGTCAGCCCAATGCTCCATAGCACTGTCATAACAATGCTCCATGTACCTGTCATCACAATGCTCCATGCGCTTTTCATCACAATGCTCCATGACTTGTCATTACAAAGCTCCATGACCCATGACCCATGTATCACAGTGTTCCGTGCCCTTGTCATCACAATACACCATGCCACTCTCATCACAATAATCCATGAAATATTTCAGACCAATGTTCCATGCACTTCTCATCAAAATGCTCCATTACCCCTGTCATAACAATGCTCCATGACCCCTGCCATCACAATGTTCCACGGCTTGTCATCACAAGGCTCCATTACAGTTGTCATCACAATGCCCCATGACGCTCGTCATCACAATTATCCATGGTCTTCTCATCACAGTGTTCCATGATCTTTGTCATCACAATGCTCAATACACTTGTCATCACAATGATCCCTGACACTTGTCGTCAGTATGCTCCTTGAACCCTGTCATGACAAGGCTGCATGCCTTTTTCATCACAATGTTTCATGCCCTTTTCATAACAATGCTCCAAGACCCCTGTAATCACAATGATCCATGCCCTTGTCATCACAAAGCTCCATGACACATGTCATCAGAATGCTCCATGGCCTTCTCATCACCATGATCCATGCCCTTGTCATAACAATGCTCCAAGACCCCTGTAATCACAATGTTCCATGCCCCTTTTCAACAGAATGCTCCATGAGACTTCTCATCAAAAGTCTCCATGGTCTTCTCATCACAATGCTCTAGGACTTGTCATCACCATGCTCCATTCCCTTGCCATCGCAATGCTCCATGACCAATATCATCACAATACTCCATGACCACTGTCATCACCACACTCCATGACACCTGACAACACAATGATCCGGGACTCTTGTCATCACAATGCTCCAAGACCCCTGTAATCACAATGCTCCATGCCCTTGTCATCACAAAGCTCAATGACACATGTCATCAGAATGTTCCATGGCCTTTTCATCAAATGCTCCATGCCCTTGTCTTCACAATGCACCATGCACTTGTCAGGACAATGCTCAATGACCCTTGTCATCACAGTGCTCCAAGCCATTGTCATCACAATGCTCCATTACCTTTGTCATCAGAATCCTCCATGAAACTTGGCATCACAATGCTCCATGCCATTGTCATCACAATGGGCAATTACATATATCATCACAGTGCTCCCTGACAACTCTCTTCACAATAGAGCAAGACCTGGTCATCACAATTCTTCACGCCCTTGTCATCACAATGCTCCATGACCCCTGCCATCACAATGATCCACGGTCTTGTCCTGACAAGGCTTCATGACCCTTGTCATCACAATGCTCCAAGACCCCTCTAATCACCATGCTCCATGCCCTTGTCATCACAAAGCTCCATGACACACGTCATCAGAATGTTCCATGGCCTTCTCATCAAAAAGCTCCATGTCCTTGTCATCACAATTCACCATGTCCAATGTCATCACAATAGTCTATGAAACTTGTCAGACCAATGCTCCATGCCCCTGTCATCACAATGCTCAATGCCCTTGTCATCAAAATGCTCCATGACCCCTGTCATCACAATCCTCCATGACTCCAGTCATCACAATGCTTCATAAGTTTGTCATCCGAACGGGCCATTCTCGCGTCATCACAAGGCTCTGTGACCTTTGTAACCACAATGCTCCATGCCCTTGTCATGACAATGCTCCAAGACCCCTGTAATCACAATGCTCCATGCTACTTTTCATCTCAATGCACCTTGAAGCCTGTCATCAAAATGCACCATGCCCATCATCATAATGCTTCAGGCTATTGTCATCACAGAGAAATCAAAATTATCCATGACCACTGTCATCATAATGCTCCAAACCCTTGTGATCACAATGTTTTATAACACTATTCATCACAACACCCTCTGACGCTCATCATCACAATTATCCATGGTCTTCTCATCACAATGCTCCATGATCTTTGTCATCAGAATGCTCAATACACTTGTCATCACAATGCTCCCTGACACTTGTCGTCAGTATGCTCCTTGTACCCTGTCATGACAAGACTCCATGCCTTTTCATCACAATGATCCATGCCCTTTTCCTCACAGTGCTCCCAGTCCCCTGTAATCACAATGCTCCATGCCCTTGTCATCACAAAGCTCCATGACACATGTCATCAGAATGCTCCATTGCCTTCTCCTCACAATGCTCCATGCTTTTGTAATCAGAATGCTCCAAGACCCCTGTAATCACAATGCTCCATGCCCCTTTTCATCAGAATGCTCCATGAGAGTTGTCATCACAAGTCTCCATGGTCTTATCATCACAATGCTCCAGAATCTTGTCATTAACATGCTCCATTCCCTTGTCCTCACAATGCTCCATGACCACTGTCATCACAATACTCCATGAATATTTTCAGCCCAATGCTCCATGAAATTCTCATCACAATGCTCCATGACAAATATCATCAAAATGCTCCATGACCACTCTCATCACAACACTCCATGACACCTGACAACACAATGATCTGGGACTCTTGTCATCACAATGCTCCATTCCCTACTCATCACAATGCTCCATGACCCATGTCATCACAATACTCCATGAACACTTTCAGCCCAATGATCCATGACCCTTGTCATCACAATCATGAATGCCCTTGTCATCCCAATGCTCCATGACCCCTGTATTCACAATGCTCCGTGACGCTTGTCATAACAGTGCTCCATGACACCTGTCATCACAATGCTCCATGCCTTTGTCAGCAAAATGCTACATGACCTTGTCATTACAATGCTCTATGCGCTTGTCATCACAATACTCCATTACCATTGTCATCACAATCCTCCATGAACCTTGGGATCACATTGCTTCATGCCCTTGTCATCACAATTCTCCATGATCCTTGAAATCAAAATGATCCATGACCTCTGTCATTACAATGCTCCAAACCCTTGTGATCACAATGTTCCATAACACTTGTCATCACAACGCTCCATGATGCCTGCCATCACAACACTCCATGCCGTTTTCATCACAATGCTCCATGACCTTTGTCATCACAATTCTCAATAATCTTGTCATCACAATGCTCCCTGACACTTGTCGTCAGAATGCTCCTTGAACACTGTCACAAAAAGGTTCCATGACTTTTTCATCACAAAGCCCCATGCCATTTTCATCAAAATGCTCCATGCCATTGTATTCAAAATACTCCACAAGCTTGTCATCAGAATGCTTCATGACCCTTGTCATCACAATTCTCCATGCACTTGTCATCACAATGCTCCATTACCTTTGTCATCAGAATCCTCCATGACACTTGGCCTCACAATGCTCCATGCCATTGTAATCACAATGGGCCATTACATGTGTCATCACAGTGCTCCCTGACACCTCTCTTCACAATACAGAAAGACCTGGTCATCACATTGCTCCATGCCCTTATCATCACAATGCGCCATTCCAAATGTCATCACAATACTCCATGAAACTTATTAGAGCAATGCTCCATGCCCTTGTCATCACAATGCTCCATGCCCTTGTTATCACAATGTTCCATGACCCCTGTCATCACAATGCTCTGTGACTCATGTCATCACAATTCTCCATGACCTTTGTCATCACAATGGTCCATGCCCTCATCATCAACACTCTCTGTGACCTTTTTAGGCACTATGCTCCATGAACATTTCATCACAATCCTCTTTGACCCTTGTCATCACAATGCTCTATGCCTTTCTCAGGACAATGCTCCATGCCCTTGTCATCACATTGCTCCATGACCCCTGTCATCACAATGCTCCGTGACTCCAGTCATCACAATTCTTCAAAACATTTGTCATAACAATGGTCGATGCTCGTGTCATCAAAATGCTCTGTTACCATTGTAACCACAATGTTCTATGAACTTTTCATCACAATGCTCCGAGACCCTTGTCATCAAAATGCTCCATGCCTTTGTCAGAAAAATGCTCCTTGACCCTTGTCATCATAATGCTCCAAAACCCCTGTAATCACAATGCTCCATGCCCTTGTCATCACAAAGCTCCATGACACATGTCATCAGAATGTTCCATGGACTTCTCATCAAAATGCTCCATGTCCTTGTCATCAAAATGCTCCCAGACCCCTGTAATCACAATGCTCAATGCCCCTTTTCAAATCAATGGTCCATTAACCCTGTCATCACAATGCATCATGCCCATCATCATAATGCTTCCAGCTATTGCCAGCACAATGAAATCAAAATTCTCAATGACCTCTGTCATCACAATGCTCCATGACCCCTGTCATCACAATACTCCATGAACATTTTCAGCCCACTGCTCCATGACACTTGTCATCACAATGATCCATGCCCTTGTCATCCCAATGCTCCATGACCCCTGTATTCACAATGCTCTCTGACGCTTGTCATAACAGTGCTCCATGACACCTGTCATCACAATGCTTCATGCCTTTGTCAGCAAAATGCTACATGACCTTGTCATTACAATGCTCTATGTGCTTGTCATCACAATACTCCATTACCATGGTTATCACAATCCTCCTTGAACCTTTTGATCACATTGCTTCATGCCTTTGTCATCACAGTGCTCCATGCTCCTTGAAATCAAAATGATCCATCACCTCTGTCATCACAATGCTCCAAAACCTTGTGATCACAATGTTCCATAATACTTGTCATTACAACGCTCCATGATGCCTGTCATCACAATACTCCATGCCCTTTTCATCAAAATGCTCCATGACCTTTGTCATCACAATTCTCAATACACTTGTCATCACAATGCTCCCTGACACTTGTCGTCAGACTGCTCCTTGAACCATGTCATGAAAAGGCTCCATGCCTTTTTCATCACTATGCCCCATGCCATTTTCATAACAATGCTCCATGCCATTTTCATCAAAATACTCCACAAGCTTGTCATCAGAATGCTCCATGACCCTTGTTATCACAATTCTCCATGCACTTGTCAGCACAATGCTCCCTGACCCTTGTCATCACAATGCTCCAAGCCATTGTCATCACAATGCTCTATTACATTTATCATCAGAATCCTCCATGACACTTGGCATCACAATGCTCCATGCCATTGTCATCATAATGGGTCATTACATATGTCTTCACAGTGCTCCCTGAGACCTCTCTTCACAATACTGCAAGACCTGGTCATCACAATGCTCCATGACCTTGTCATCACAATGCGCCATTCCAACTCTCATCAAAATACTCCATGGAACTTATTAGAACAATGCTCCATGCCCTTGTCATCACAATTCTCCATGCCCTTGTTATCACAATGTTCCATGACCCCTGTCATCACAATGCTCCGTGACTCCAGTCATCACAATGCTCCATGACCTTTGTCATCACAATGGTCCATGCCGTCATCATCAACAGTCTCTGACCAATTTAACCACAATGCTCCATGAACATTGCATCATAATGCTCTTTGACACTTGACATCACAATGCTCTATGCCTTTGTTATCACAATGCTCCATGCCCTTCTCATCACAATGCTCCATGACCCCTGTCATCAAAATGCTCCGTGACTCCAGTCATCACAATTCTTCATAACATTTGTCATCACAATGATCAATGCCCGCGTCATCACAAGGCTCTGTTACCTTTGTAACCACAATGCTCCATGAACTTTTCATTACAATGCTCCGTGACCCTTGTCATAACAATGCTCCATGCCTTTGTCAGAAAAATGCGCCATGACCCTTGTCATCACAATGGGCCACGCGCATTTCATCCCAACGGTCCAGAAATTTGTCAATGCAATGCTCCATAAAACTTGTAATCACAAAGATCCATGCCCTTCTTATCACAATGCTCCATTACACCTGTCATAGCAATGCTCCATGACCCCTGCCATCAAAATGTTCCACGGCCTTGTCATCACAATGCTCCAAGACCCCTGTAATCAAAATGCTCCATGCCCTTGTCATCACAAAGCTCAATGACACATGTCATCATAATATTCCATGGACTTCTCATCAAAATGCTCCATGCCCTTGTCATCACAATGCTCCCAGACCCCTGTAATCACAGTACTCCATGCCCCTTTTCCTATCAATGGTCCATGAACCCTGACATCACAGTGCATCATGCCAATCATCATAATGCTTCTGGCTATTGTCAGCACAATGAAATCAAAATTCTCTATGACCTCTGTCATCACAATGCTCCATAACCCAAAGCATCACAATACTCCATGAACATTTTCATCACAATGCTCCATGACCATTGTCACCACAATGATCCATGCCCTTCTCATCCCAATGCTCCATGACCCCTCTATTCACAATGCTCTGTGACACTTGTCATCAGAGTTCACCATGACACCTGTCATCACAATGCTCCATGACTTTGTCAGCAAAATGCTACATGACCTTGTCATTACAATGCTCTATGTGCTTGTCATCACAATACTCCATTTCCATTGTCATCACAATCCTCCATGAAACTTTTGATCAGATTGCTTAATGCCTTTTTCATCACAATGCTCCATGATCCTTGAAATCAAAATGATCCATGACCTCTCTCATCACAATGCTCCAAAACCTTGTGATCACAATGTTCCATAACACTTGTCATCACAACGCTCCATGATGCCTGTCATCACAATACTCCATGCTCTTTTCATCACAATGCTCCATGACCTTTGTCATCACAATTCTCAATACACTTGTCATCACAATGCTCCCTGACACTTGTCGTCACAATGCACCTTGAACCCTGTCACCAAAGGCTCCATGACATTTTCATCACAAGGCCCCATGCCGTTTTCATCAAACTGATCGATGTCATTGTCATCAAAATACTCCACAAGCTTGTCATCAGAATGTTCCATGACCCTTGTCATCATAATTCTCCATGCACTTGTCAGCAAAATGCTCCCTGACCCTTGTCATCACAATGCTCCAAGCCATTGTCATCACAATGCTCCATTACCTTTGTCATCAGAATCCTCCATGACACTTGGCATCACAATGCTCCATGCCATTGTCATACAATGGGCCATTACATATGTCATCACAATGTGCGCTGAAACCTCTCTTCACAATAATGCATGACCTGGTCATCAAAATTCTCCATGCCCTTGTCATCACAAATCGCCATTCCAACTCTCATCGAATAATCCATGAAACTTATTAGACCAATGCTCCATGCCCTTGTCATCACAATGCTCCATGCACTTCTTATCACAATGCTCCATGACCCCTGTCATCAAAATGTTCTGTGACTACAGTCATCAATATGCTTCATGACCTTTATCATCACAATGGTCCATGCCCTCATCATCAACAGTCTCTGTGACATTTTTAACCACAATGCTCCATGAACTTTTCATCACAATGCTCTTTGGCCCTTGTCATCTCAATGCTCTATGCCTTTCTCAGCACAATGCTCCATGACCATTGTCATCACAATTCTCCATGCGCTTGTCAGCACAATGCTCCATGACACATGTCATCACAATGCTCCATGCGCTTGTCATCACAATGCTCCACAATCTTGTCATCACAGTGCTCCATAAACCTTGTCATCACAATGCTCCATGCGCTTCTCATCACAATGGTCTCACAACTGATATCACAATGTTACATCAATATTCGTCACAATACTCCCTCACCTCTGTCATCACAATGTTCCATGACTCCTGTCATCACAGTGCTACATGCATTATCATCACAATGTTCAATGACCACTGTCATCACAATGTTACATAACCCCTGTCATCAAAATACTCCATGACCATTTTCATCAAAATGCTCCATAACCCGTGACATCACAATGTTCCATAACCCCTGTCATCAAAATATTCCATGACCTTTTTCATCAAATTGCTCCATGACCCTATCATCACAATGCTTCCTGCCCTTCTCATCACAATGCAAAACGCCCTTGTCATCAAAATGCACCATGACCTTTGTCATCACAAAGATCTATGACCCTTGGCATAACAATGCTCCAAGTCATTGTCATCACAATGCACCATGAACGCTCTCATCACATTCCTTCATGCCCATGTCATCACATAGCTCCATGACACATGTCATCAGAATGTTCCATGGCCTTCTCATCACAGTGTTCCTTTCCCATGCCATCACAATGCTCCATTACCCCTGTCATAACAATGCTCCATGACCCCGGCGATCACAATGTTCCACGGCCTTGTCATCACAAGGCTCCATGACACTTGTCTCCAAAATGATCCAAGACCCCTGTAATCACAATGATCCATGCCCCTTTTCAACACAATGCTCCATGAACCCTGTCATCACAATGCCTCATGCCCATCATCATAATGCTTCATGCTATTGTCAGCACAATTAAATCAAAATTCTTCATGACCTCTGTCATAACAATGATCCAAACACTTGTGATCACATTATTCAATAACACTTGTCATCACAATGCCCCATGACGCTCGTCACCACAATTATCCATGGTCTTCTCATCACAATGCTCCATGACCTTTCTCATCACAATGCTCAATACACTTGTCATCACAATGCTCCCTGACACTTGTCGTCAGTATGCTCCTTGAACCCTGTCATGACAAAGCTCCATGCCTTTTTCATCACAATGATCCATGCCCTTTTCATCACAATGCTCCTAGAACACTGTAATCACAATGTTCCATGCCCTTGTCATCACAAAGCTCAATGACGCATATCTTCAGAATGCTCCTTCGCCTTCTCCTCACAATGCTCCATATCCATGTCATCACAATGTTCCAAGACCCCTGTAATCACAATGGTCCATGCCCCTTTTTATCAGTATGCTCCAAGAGATTTGTCATCACAGTCCACCATGGTTTTCTCATCACAATGCTCCAGGACCTTATCATCACAATGCTTCACGACATTTTCCTGAAAATTCTCAATGGCCCTTGTCATCATAATGCTCCAAGCCCTAGTCCTTAAAATGCTCCATTATATTTGTCATCACAATCCTCCATTACATTTGGCATCACAGTGCTCCCTGCCTTTGTCATCGCAATGGACCATGACATATGTCATCACAATGCTCCCTGACACCTATCTTCACAATACTCCATGACCTTCTCATCACAATGATCCATGCCCTTGTCATCACAATGCACCATGTCCCCTGTCATCACAATAATCTATGAAACTTGTCAGAACAATGACCCATGCCCCTGTCATCAAAATGCTCCGTGCCCTTGTCATCACAATGCTCCATGCCATTGTCATCACAGTACTCCATGACCCCTGTCATCACAATGCTCCATGACTCCAGTCAACACAATGCTTCATGAGATTTGTCATCACAATTGTCCATGCCCGCGTCATCACAAGGCTCTGTGACTTTTGTAACCACAGTGCTCCATGAACATTTCATCACAATGCTCCGTGATCCTTGTCATCACAATGCTCCATGCCTTTGTCAGAAAAATGCTCCATGACCCTTGTCATCACAATGTGCCATGCGCTTTTCATCACAACGGTCCACATATTTGTCATAGCAATGCTCCATAAACCCTGTAAACAAAATGTTCTATGCCCCTTTTCATCTCAATGAACCATGAACCCTGTCATCACAATGCACAATGCCCATCTTCATAATGCTTCATGCTATTGCCATCACAATGAATTCAAAATGCTCCATGATCTCTGTCATAACAATGCTCCAAACCCTTGGGATCATAATATTCCATAACACTTGTCATTCCAGTGCCCCATGACACTCGTCATCACAATTATCCATGGTCTTCTCATCACAATGCTCCATGACATATGTCATCACAATGCTCAATACACTTGTCATCAAAATGCTCCCAGACACTTGTTCTCTGTATGCTCCTTGAACCCTGTCATGACAAGGCTCCATGCCTTTTTCATCACAATGATCCATGCCCTTTTCCTCACAATGCTCCAAGACCCCTTTAAACACAATGCTCCATGCCCTTGTCATCACAAAGCACAATGAAACATGTCTTCAGATTGCTCCTTGGCCTTCTCCTCACAATGTTCCATGCCCATGTCATCACAATGTTCCAAGACCCCTGTAATCACAATGGTCCATGCACCTATTCATCAGTATGCTCCATGAGATTTGTCATCACATGTCTCTATGGATTTCTCATCACAATGCTCCAGGACCTTGTCATCACAATGCTTCACGACCTTGTTCTGAAAATTCTCAATGGCCCTTGTCATCATAATGCTCCAAGCCCTAGTCATCACAATGCTCCATTTTATTTGTCATCAAAATCCTCCATTACATTTGGCATCACAATGCTCCCTGCCATTGTCATTGCAATGGACCAGGACATATGTCATCACAATGCTCCATGACACCTGTCTTCACAATAATCCACGACCTTCCCATCACAATGATCCGTGCCCTTGTCATCACAATGCAATATGTCCACTGTCATCACAATAATCTATGAAATTTGTCAGACCAATAGTCCATGCCCCTGTCACCACAATGCTCCATGCCCTTGTCATCACAATGCTCCATGACCCCTGTCATCACATTGCTCCGTGACTCCAGTCATCACAATGCTTCATAACATTTGTCATCACAGTGGTCCATGCCCGCGTCAGCAAAAGGCTCTGTGACCTTTATAGCCACAATGCTCCATGAACTTTTCATCACAATGCTCCGTGACCCTTGTCATAACAATGCTCCATGCCTTTGTCAGAAAAATGTGCCATGACCCTTGTCATCACAATGGGCCACGCGCATTTCATCCCAACGGTCCAGAAATTTGTCAATGCAATGCTCCATAAAACTTGTAATCACAAAGATCCATGCCCTTCTTATCACAATGCTCCATTACACCTGTCATAGCAATGCTCCATGACCCCTGCCATCAAAATGTTCCACGGCCTTGTCATCACAATGCTCCAAGACCCCTGTAATCAAAATGCTCCATGCCCTTGTCATCACAAAGCTCAATGACACATGTCATCATAATATTCCATGGACTTCTCATCAAAATGCTCCATGCCCTTGTCATCACAATGCTCCCAGACCCCTGTAATCACAGTACTCCATGCCCCTTTTCCTATCAATGGTCCATGAACCCTGACATCACAGTGCATCATGCCAATCATCATAATGCTTCTGGCTATTGTCAGCACAATGAAATCAAAATTCTCTATGACCTCTGTCATCACAATGCTCCATAACCCAAAGCATCACAATACTCCATGAACATTTTCATCACAATGCTCCATGACCATTGTCACCACAATGATCCATGCCCTTCTCATCCCAATGCTCCATGACCCCTCTATTCACAATGCTCTGTGACACTTGTCATCAGAGTTCACCATGACACCTGTCATCACAATGCTCCATGACTTTGTCAGCAAAATGCTACATGACCTTGTCATTACAATGCTCTATGTGCTTGTCATCACAATACTCCATTTCCATTGTCATCACAATCCTCCATGAAACTTTTGATCAGATTGCTTAATGCCTTTTTCATCACAATGCTCCATGATCCTTGAAATCAAAATGATCCATGACCTCTCTCATCACAATGCTCCAAAACCTTGTGATCACAATGTTCCATAACACTTGTCATCACAACGCTCCATGATGCCTGTCATCACAATACTCCATGCTCTTTTCATCACAATGCTCCATGACCTTTGTCATCACAATTCTCAATACACTTGTCATCACAATGCTCCCTGACACTTGTCGTCACAATGCACCTTGAACCCTGTCACCAAAGGCTCCATGACATTTTCATCACAAGGCCCCATGCCGTTTTCATCAAACTGATCGATGTCATTGTCATCAAAATACTCCACAAGCTTGTCATCAGAATGTTCCATGACCCTTGTCATCATAATTCTCCATGCACTTGTCAGCAAAATGCTCCCTGACCCTTGTCATCAAAATGCTCCAAGCCATTGTCATCACAATGCTCCATTACCTTTGTCATCAGAATCCTCCATGACACTTGGCATCACAATGCTCCATGCCATTGTCATACAATGGGCCATTACATATGTCATCACAATGTGCGCTGAAACCTCTCTTCACAATAATGCATGACCTGGTCATCAAAATTCTCCATGCCCTTGTCATCACAAATCGCCATTCCAACTCTCATCGAATAATCCATGAAACTTATTAGACCAATGCTCCATGCCCTTGTCATCACAATGCTCCATGCACTTCTTATCACAATGCTCCATGACCCCTGTCATCAAAATGTTCTGTGACTACAGTCATCAATATGCTTCATGACCTTTATCATCACAATGGTCCATGCCCTCATCATCAACAGTCTCTGTGACATTTTTAACCACAATGCTCCATGAACTTTTCATCACAATGCTCTTTGGCCCTTGTCATCTCAATGCTCTATGCCTTTCTCAGCACAATGCTCCATGACCATTGTCATCACAATTCTCCATGCGCTTGTCAGCACAATGCTCCATGACACATGTCATCACAATGCTCCATGCGCTTGTCATCACAATGCTCCACAATCTTGTCATCACAGTGCTCCATAAACCTTGTCATCACAATGCTCCATGCGCTTCTCATCACAATGGTCTCACAACTGATATCACAATGTTACATCAATATTCGTCACAATACTCCCTCACCTCTGTCATCACAATGTTCCATGACTCCTGTCATCACAGTGCTACATGCATTATCATCACAATGTTCGATGACCACTGTCATCACAATGTTACATAACCCCTGTCATCAAAATACTCCATGACCATTTTCATCAAAATGCTCCATAACCCGTGACATCACAATGTTCCATAACCCCTGTCATCAAAATATTCCATGACCTTTTTCATCAAATTGCTCCATGACCCTATCATCACAATGCTTCCTGCCCTTCTCATCACAATGCAAAACGCCCTTGTCATCAAAATGCACCATGACCTTTGTCATCACAAAGATCTATGACCCTTGGCATAACAATGCTCCAAGTCATTGTCATCACAATGCACCATGAACGCTCTCATCACATTCCTTCATGCCCATGTCATCACATAGCTCCATGACACATGTCATCAGAATGTTCCATGGCCTTCTCATCACAGTGTTCCTTTCCCATGCCATCACAATGCTCCATTACCCCTGTCATAACAATGCTCCATGACCCCGGCGATCACAATGTTCCACGGCCTTGTCATCACAAGGCTCCATGACACTTGTCTCCAAAATGATCCAAGACCCCTGTAATCACAATGATCCATGCCCCTTTTCAACACAATGCTCCATGAACCCTGTCATCACAATGCCTCATGCCCATCATCATAATGCTTCATGCTATTGTCAGCACAATTAAATCAAAATTCTTCATGACCTCTGTCATAACAATGATCCAAACACTTGTGATCACATTATTCAATAACACTTGTCATCACAATGCCCCATGACGCTCGTCACCACAATTATCCATGGTCTTCTCATCACAATGCTCCATGACCTTTCTCATCACAATGCTCAATACACTTGTCATCACAATGCTCCCTGACACTTGTCGTCAGTATGCTCCTTGAACCCTGTCATGACAAAGCTCCATGCCTTTTTCATCACAATGATCCATGCCCTTTTCATCACAATGCTCCTAGAACACTGTAATCACAATGTTCCATGCCCTTGTCATCACAAAGCTCAATGACGCATATCTTCAGAATGCTCCTTCGCCTTCTCCTCACAATGCTCCATATCCATGTCATCACAATGTTCCAAGACCCCTGTAATCACAATGGTCCATGCCCCTTTTTATCAGTATGCTCCAAGAGATTTGTCATCACAGTCCACCATGGTTTTCTCATCACAATGCTCCAGGACCTTATCATCACAATGCTTCACGACATTTTCCTGAAAATTCTCAATGGCCCTTGTCATCATAATGCTCCAAGCCCTAGTCCTTAAAATGCTCCATTATATTTGTCATCACAATCCTCCATTACATTTGGCATCACAGTGCTCCCTGCCTTTGTCATCGCAATGGACCATGACATATGTCATCACAATGCTCCCTGACACCTATCTTCACAATACTCCATGACCTTCTCATCACAATGATCCATGCCCTTGTCATCACAATGCACCATGTCCCCTGTCATCACAATAATCTATGAAACTTGTCAGAACAATGACCCATGCCCCTGTCATCAAAATGCTCCGTGCCCTTGTCATCACAATGCTCCATGCCATTGTCATCACAGTACTCCATGACCCCTGTCATCACAATGCTCCATGACTCCAGTCAACACAATGCTTCATGAGATTTGTCATCACAATTGTCCATGCCCGCGTCATCACAAGGCTCTGTGACTTTTGTAACCACAGTGCTCCATGAACATTTCATCACAATGCTCCGTGATCCTTGTCATCACAATGCTCCATGCCTTTGTCAGAAAAATGCTCCATGACCCTTGTCATCACAATGTGCCATGCGCTTTTCATCACAACGGTCCACATATTTGTCATAGCAATGCTCCATAAACCCTGTAAACAAAATGTTCTATGCCCCTTTTCATCTCAATGAACCATGAACCCTGTCATCACAATGCACAATGCCCATCTTCATAATGCTTCATGCTATTGCCATCACAATGAATTCAAAATGCTCCATGATCTCTGTCATAACAATGCTCCAAACCCTTGGGATCATAATATTCCATAACACTTGTCATTCCAGTGCCCCATGACACTCGTCATCACAATTATCCATGGTCTTCTCATCACAATGCTCCATGACATATGTCATCACAATGCTCAATACACTTGTCATCAAAATGCTCCCAGACACTTGTTCTCTGTATGCTCCTTGAACCCTGTCATGACAAGGCTCCATGCCTTTTTCATCACAATGATCCATGCCCTTTTCCTCACAATGCTCCAAGACCCCTTTAAACACAATGCTCCATGCCCTTGTCATCACAAAGCACAATGAAACATGTCTTCAGATTGCTCCTTGGCCTTCTCCTCACAATGTTCCATGCCCATGTCATCACAATGTTCCAAGACCCCTGTAATCACAATGGTCCATGCACCTATTCATCAGTATGCTCCATGAGATTTGTCATCACATGTCTCTATGGATTTCTCATCACAATGCTCCAGGACCTTGTCATCACAATGCTTCACGACCTTGTTCTGAAAATTCTCAATGGCCCTTGTCATCATAATGCTCCAAGCCCTAGTCATCACAATGCTCCATTTTATTTGTCATCAAAATCCTCCATTACATTTGGCATCACAATGCTCCCTGCCATTGTCATTGCAATGGACCAGGACATATGTCATCACAATGCTCCATGACACCTGTCTTCACAATAATCCACGACCTTCCCATCACAATGATCCGTGCCCTTGTCATCACAATGCAATATGTCCACTGTCATCACAATAATCTATGAAATTTGTCAGACCAATAGTCCATGCCCCTGTCACCACAATGCTCCATGCCCTTGTCATCACAATGCTCCATGACCCCTGTCATCACATTGCTCCGTGACTCCAGTCATCACAATGCTTCATAACATTTGTCATCACAGTGGTCCATGCCCGCGTCAGCAAAAGGCTCTGTGACCTTTATAGCCACAATGCTCCATGAACTTTTCATCACAATGCTCCGTGACCCTTGTCATAACAATGCTCCATGCCTTTGTCAGAAAAATGCGCCATGACCCTTGTCATCACAATGGGCCACGCGCATTTCATCCCAACGGTCCAGAAATTTGTCAATGCAATGCTCCATAAAACTTGTAATCACAAAGATCCATGCCCTTCTTATCACAATGCTCCATTACACCTGTCATAGCAATGCTCCATGACCCCTGCCATCAAAATGTTCCACGGCCTTGTCATCACAATGCTCCAAGACCCCTGTAATCAAAATGCTCCATGCCCTTGTCATCACAAAGCTCAATGACACATGTCATCATAATATTCCATGGACTTCTCATCAAAATGCTCCATGCCCTTGTCATCACAATGCTCCCAGACCCCTGTAATCACAGTACTCCATGCCCCTTTTCCTATCAATGGTCCATGAACCCTGACATCACAGTGCATCATGCCAATCATCATAATGCTTCTGGCTATTGTCAGCACAATGAAATCAAAATTCTCTATGACCTCTGTCATCACAATGCTCCATAACCCAAAGCATCACAATACTCCATGAACATTTTCATCACAATGCTCCATGACCATTGTCACCACAATGATCCATGCCCTTCTCATCCCAATGCTCCATGACCCCTCTATTCACAATGCTCTGTGACACTTGTCATCAGAGTTCACCATGACACCTGTCATCACAATGCTCCATGACTTTGTCAGCAAAATGCTACATGACCTTGTCATTACAATGCTCTATGTGCTTGTCATCACAATACTCCATTTCCATTGTCATCACAATCCTCCATGAAACTTTTGATCAGATTGCTTAATGCCTTTTTCATCACAATGCTCCATGATCCTTGAAATCAAAATGATCCATGACCTCTCTCATCACAATGCTCCAAAACCTTGTGATCACAATGTTCCATAACACTTGTCATCACAACGCTCCATGATGCCTGTCATCACAATACTCCATGCTCTTTTCATCACAATGCTCCATGACCTTTGTCATCACAATTCTCAATACACTTGTCATCACAATGCTCCCTGACACTTGTCGTCACAATGCACCTTGAACCCTGTCACCAAAGGCTCCATGACATTTTCATCACAAGGCCCCATGCCGTTTTCATCAAACTGATCGATGTCATTGTCATCAAAATACTCCACAAGCTTGTCATCAGAATGTTCCATGACCCTTGTCATCATAATTCTCCATGCACTTGTCAGCAAAATGCTCCCTGACCCTTGTCATCACAATGCTCCAAGCCATTGTCATCACAATGCTCCATTACCTTTGTCATCAGAATCCTCCATGACACTTGGCATCACAATGCTCCATGCCATTGTCATACAATGGGCCATTACATATGTCATCACAATGTGCGCTGAAACCTCTCTTCACAATAATGCATGACCTGGTCATCAAAATTCTCCATGCCCTTGTCATCACAAATCGCCATTCCAACTCTCATCGAATAATCCATGAAACTTATTAGACCAATGCTCCATGCCCTTGTCATCACAATGCTCCATGCACTTCTTATCACAATGCTCCATGACCCCTGTCATCAAAATGTTCTGTGACTACAGTCATCAATATGCTTCATGACCTTTATCATCACAATGGTCCATGCCCTCATCATCAACAGTCTCTGTGACATTTTTAACCACAATGCTCCATGAACTTTTCATCACAATGCTCTTTGGCCCTTGTCATCTCAATGCTCTATGCCTTTCTCAGCACAATGCTCCATGACCATTGTCATCACAATTCTCCATGCGCTTGTCAGCACAATGCTCCATGACACATGTCATCACAATGCTCCATGCGCTTGTCATCACAATGCTCCACAATCTTGTCATCACAGTGCTCCATAAACCTTGTCATCACAATGCTCCATGCGCTTCTCATCACAATGGTCTCACAACTGATATCACAATGTTACATCAATATTCGTCACAATACTCCCTCACCTCTGTCATCACAATGTTCCATGACTCCTGTCATCACAGTGCTACATGCATTATCATCACAATGTTCGATGACCACTGTCATCACAATGTTACATAACCCCTGTCATCAAAATACTCCATGACCATTTTCATCAAAATGCTCCATAACCCGTGACATCACAATGTTCCATAACCCCTGTCATCAAAATATTCCATGACCTTTTTCATCAAATTGCTCCATGACCCTGTCATCACAATGCTTCCTGCCCTTCTCATCACAATGCAAAACGCCCTTGTCATCAAAATGCACCATGACCTTTGTCATCACAAAGATCTATGACCCTTGGCATAACAATGCTCCAAGTCATTGTCATCACAATGCACCATGAACGCTCTCATCACATTCCTTCATGCCCATGTCATCACATAGCTCCATGACACATGTCATCAGAATGTTCCATGGCCTTCTCATCACAGTGTTCCTTTCCCATGCCATCACAATGCTCCATTACCCCTGTCATAACAATGCTCCATGACCCCGGCGATCACAATGTTCCACGGCCTTGTCATCACAAGGCTCCATGACACTTGTCTCCAAAATGATCCAAGACCCCTGTAATCACAATGATCCATGCCCCTTTTCAACACAATGCTCCATGAACCCTGTCATCACAATGCCTCATGCCCATCATCATAATGCTTCATGCTATTGTCAGCACAATTAAATCAAAATTCTTCATGACCTCTGTCATAACAATGATCCAAACACTTGTGATCACATTATTCAATAACACTTGTCATCACAATGCCCCATGACGCTCGTCACCACAATTATCCATGGTCTTCTCATCACAATGCTCCATGACCTTTCTCATCACAATGCTCAATACACTTGTCATCACAATGCTCCCTGACACTTGTCGTCAGTATGCTCCTTGAACCCTGTCATGACAAAGCTCCATGCCTTTTTCATCACAATGATCCATGCCCTTTTCATCACAATGCTCCTAGAACACTGTAATCACAATGTTCCATGCCCTTGTCATCACAAAGCTCAATGACGCATATCTTCAGAATGCTCCTTCGCCTTCTCCTCACAATGCTCCATATCCATGTCATCACAATGTTCCAAGACCCCTGTAATCACAATGGTCCATGCCCCTTTTTATCAGTATGCTCCAAGAGATTTGTCATCACAGTCCACCATGGTTTTCTCATCACAATGCTCCAGGACCTTATCATCACAATGCTTCACGACATTTTCCTGAAAATTCTCAATGGCCCTTGTCATCATAATGCTCCAAGCCCTAGTCCTTAAAATGCTCCATTATATTTGTCATCACAATCCTCCATTACATTTGGCATCACAGTGCTCCCTGCCTTTGTCATCGCAATGGACCATGACATATGTCATCACAATGCTCCCTGACACCTATCTTCACAATACTCCATGACCTTCTCATCACAATGATCCATGCCCTTGTCATCACAATGCACCATGTCCCCTGTCATCACAATAATCTATGAAACTTGTCAGAACAATGACCCATGCCCCTGTCATCAAAATGCTCCGTGCCCTTGTCATCACAATGCTCCATGCCATTGTCATCACAGTACTCCATGACCCCTGTCATCACAATGCTCCATGACTCCAGTCAACACAATGCTTCATGAGATTTGTCATCACAATTGTCCATGCCCGCGTCATCACAAGGCTCTGTGACTTTTGTAACCACAGTGCTCCATGAACATTTCATCACAATGCTCCGTGATCCTTGTCATCACAATGCTCCATGCCTTTGTCAGAAAAATGCTCCATGACCCTTGTCATCACAATGTGCCATGCGCTTTTCATCACAACGGTCCACATATTTGTCATAGCAATGCTCCATAAACCCTGTAAACAAAATGTTCTATGCCCCTTTTCATCTCAATGAACCATGAACCCTGTCATCACAATGCACAATGCCCATCTTCATAATGCTTCATGCTATTGCCATCACAATGAATTCAAAATGCTCCATGATCTCTGTCATAACAATGCTCCAAACCCTTGGGATCATAATATTCCATAACACTTGTCATTCCAGTGCCCCATGACACTCGTCATCACAATTATCCATGGTCTTCTCATCACAATGCTCCATGACATATGTCATCACAATGCTCAATACACTTGTCATCAAAATGCTCCCAGACACTTGTTCTCTGTATGCTCCTTGAACCCTGTCATGACAAGGCTCCATGCCTTTTTCATCACAATGATCCATGCCCTTTTCCTCACAATGCTCCAAGACCCCTTTAAACACAATGCTCCATGCCCTTGTCATCACAAAGCACAATGAAACATGTCTTCAGATTGCTCCTTGGCCTTCTCCTCACAATGTTCCATGCCCATGTCATCACAATGTTCCAAGACCCCTGTAATCACAATGGTCCATGCACCTATTCATCAGTATGCTCCATGAGATTTGTCATCACATGTCTCTATGGATTTCTCATCACAATGCTCCAGGACCTTGTCATCACAATGCTTCACGACCTTGTTCTGAAAATTCTCAATGGCCCTTGTCATCATAATGCTCCAAGCCCTAGTCATCACAATGCTCCATTTTATTTGTCATCAAAATCCTCCATTACATTTGGCATCACAATGCTCCCTGCCATTGTCATTGCAATGGACCAGGACATATGTCATCACAATGCTCCATGACACCTGTCTTCACAATAATCCACGACCTTCCCATCACAATGATCCGTGCCCTTGTCATCACAATGCAATATGTCCACTGTCATCACAATAATCTATGAAATTTGTCAGACCAATAGTCCATGCCCCTGTCACCACAATGCTCCATGCCCTTGTCATCACAATGCTCCATGACCCCTGTCATCACATTGCTCCGTGACTCCAGTCATCACAATGCTTCATAACATTTGTCATCACAGTGGTCCATGCCCGCGTCAGCAAAAGGCTCTGTGACCTTTATAGCCACAATGCTCCATGAACTTTTCATCACAATGCTCCGTGACCTTTGTCATCAACATGCTCCATGCCTTTGTCAGAAAAATGCTCCTTGACCCTTGTCATCACAATGTTTTACCCGCTTTTCATCACAACGGTCCACAAATTTGTCATGGTAATGCTCCATAAACCTTGTAATCACAATGCTCCATGTCCTTCTCATCACAATGCTCCATTACACCTGTCGTAACAATTCTCCATGACCCCTGCCATCACAATATTCCACGGCCTTGTCATCACAAGGCTCCATGACACTTGTCATCACAATGCTCCAAGACCCCTGTAATCACAATGCTCCATGCCCTTGTCATCACAAAGCTCCATGACACATGCCATCAGAATGTTTCATGTCCTTCTCATCAAAATGCTCCAAGCCCTTGTCATCACAGTGCTCCAAGACCCCTGTAATCACAATGCTCCCTGCCCCTTTTCATCTCAATGCTCCATGAACCCTGTCATCACAATGCACCATGCCCATCATCATAATGCTTCCGGCTATTGTCACCACAATGAAATCAAAATTCTCCATGACCTCTGTCATCACAATACTCAATGAACATTTTCAGCCCAATGCTCCATGACCATTGTCATCACAATGATCCATGCCCTTGTCATCCCAATGCTCCATGACCCCTGTATTCACAATGCTCCGTGACGCTTGTCATCACAGTGCTCCATGACACATGTCATCACAATGCTCCATGACTTTGTCAGCAAATTGCTATATGACCTTGTCATTACAATGCTCTATGCACTTGTCATCACAATACTCCATTACCATTGTCATCACAATCCTCCATGAACCTTGGGATCACATTGCTTCATGCCCTTGTAATCACAATGCTCCATGCTCCTTGAAATCAAAATGATCCATGACCTCTGTCATCACAATGCTCCAAACCCTTGTGATCACAATGTTCCATAACACTTGTCATCACAACGCTCCATGATGCCTCTCATCACAATACTCCATGAACTTTTCATCACAATTCTCCATGACCTTTGTCATCAAAATTCTCAATACACTTGTCATCACAATGCTCCCTAACACTTGTCATCAGAATGCTCCTTGAAACCTGTCACGAAAAGGCTCCATGCCTTTTTCAACACAGTGCCCCATGCCGTTTTCATCACAGTGCTCCACGCCACTGTCATCAAAATTCTCCACAAGCTTGTCATGAAAATGCTCCATGACCCTTGTCATCACAATTCTCAATGCACTTGTCAGCACAATGCTTTCTGACACTTGTCATCTCAATGCTCCAATCCATTGTCATCACAATGCACCATTATCTTTGTCATCAAAATCCTCCCTGACACTTGGCATCACAATGCTCCATGCCATTGTCATCACAATGGGCCATTACATATGTCAATACAAAGCTCCCTGACACCAGTCTTCACAATACTGCATGACCTCGTTATCACAATGCTCCATGCACTTGTCACCACAGTGCACCATTCCAACAGTCATCGCAATAATCCATGAAACTTATTAGACCAATGCTTCATGCCCTTGTCATCACAATGCTCCATGACCCTTGTCAAGAGAATGCTCCATAAACTTTTCATCACAATGCTCTTTGATCCTTGTCATCACAATTCTCTATGCCTTTCTCAGCACAATGCTCCATGACCCTTGTCATCACAATGATCCATGCCCTTGTCATCGCAATGCTCCATGACCCCTGTATTCACAAATCTCCATGACGCTTGTCATCACAGTGCTCCATGACACATATCATCACAATGCTCCATGACTTTGTCAGCAAAATGCTACATGACCTTGTCATTACAATGCTCTATGCACTTGTCATCACAATACTCCATTACCATTGTCATCACAATCCTCCATTAACCTTGGGTTCACATTGCTTCATGCCATTGTAATTACAATGTTCCCTGCTCCTTGAAATCAAAATGATCCGTGACTTCTGTCATCACAATGCTCCAAACCCTTGTGATCAAAATGTTCCATAATACTTGTCACCACAACGCTCCATGATGCCTGTCATCACAATACTCCATGCACTTTTCATCACAATGCTCCATGACCTTTGTCATCACAATTCTCAATACACTTGTCATCACAATGCTCCCTGAAACTTGTCATCAGGATGCTCCTTGAACCCTGTCACGAAAAGGCTCCATGCCTTTTTCATCACAAGGCCCCATGCCGTTTTCATCACAATGCTCCACGCCACTGTCATGAAAATACTCCACAAGCTTGTCATGAGAATGCTCCATGACCCTTGGCATCACAATTCTCCATGCACTTGTCAGCACATTGCTCCCTGATATTTGTGATAACAATGCTCCAAGCCATTGCCATCACAATGCTCTATTACTTTATCATCAGAATCCTCCATGACATTTGGTATCACAATGCTCCATGCCATTGTCATCACAATGGGCCATTACATATGTCATCACAATGCTCCCTGACACCTGTCTTCACAATACTGCATGACCTGGTCATCACAATGCTCCATGCCCTTGTCATCACAATGCACAATTCCAACTGTCATCACAATAATCCATGAAAATTATTAGACCAATGCTCAATGCCCTTGTCATCACAATGCTCCATGCCCTTGTTATCACAATGCTCCATGACCCCTGTCATCACAATGATCCGTGACTCCAGTTATCACAATGCTTCATGACCTTTGTCACCACAATGGTCCATGCCCTCATCATCAACAGTCTCTGTGTTCTTTTTAACCACAATGCGACATGAACTTTTCATCAAAATGCTCTTTGACCCTTGTCATCACAATGCTCTGTGCACTTCTCATCAAAATGCTCAATCACCACTGATATCACAATGTTACATCACTATTCGTCACAATATTCCCTCACCCCTGTCATCAAAATGTGCCATGACTCCTGTCATCACAATGCTACATGCACTTATCATCACAATGTTCGATGACCCCTGGCATCACAATGTTCCATAACCCCTATCATCAAATTGTTCCATGATCCTTTTCATCAAATTGCTCCATGACCCTGTCATCACAATGTTCCATGTCATTGTCATCACAGTGCACCATGAAGGTTCTCATTACATTGCTCCATGTCCTTGTCTTCACAAACCTCCATGACACATGTTATCAGAATGCTGCATGGCCTTCTCATCACAATGCTCCATGCCCTTGCCATCACAATGCTCCATTACCCCTGTCATAACAATGCTCCATGAACCCTGATATCACGATGTTCCATGGCCTTGTTATCACAAGGCTCCATGACCCTTCTCATCACAATGCTCCAAGACCCCTGTAATCACAATGCTCCATGCCCGTTTTCATCTCAATGATCCATGAAACCTGTCATCACAATGCACCGTGCCCATCATCATAATGCTTCATGCTATTGTCATCACAATGAAATCAAAATGCTCCATGACCTCTGTCATAACAATGGTCCTAACCCTTGTGATCACAATATTCAATAATACTTGTCATCACAATGCCCCATGAAGCTCGTCATACCAATTATCCATGGTCTTCTCATCACAATGCTCCATGACCTTTGTCATCACAATGATCAATACACTTGTCATCAATATGCTCCCTGACACTTGTTCTCTGTATGCTCCTTGAATCCTGTCATGAGAAGGCTCCATGCCTTTTTCATCACAATGATCCATGCACTTTTCATCAAAATGCTCCATGACCCCTGACATCACAGTGTTCCATAACCCCTGTCATCAAAATGTTTCATGACCCTTTTCAACAAATTGCTCCATGACCCTGTCATCACAATGCTCCCTGCACTTCTCATCACAATGCACAACACACTTGTCATCAAAATGCTCCATGACCTTTGACATCACAAAGATCCATGACACTTGGCATCACAGTGCTCCATGTCATTGTCATCACAATGCTCCATGAACACTCTCATCACATTGCTCCATGCCCTTGTCACAGCAAAGCTCCATGACACATGTCATCAGAATGCTCCATGGCCTTCTCATCACAATGCTCTATGCGTTTGACATCACAATGCTCCATTACCCCTGTCATAACAATGCTCCATGACACCTGCCATCACGATGTTCTGTGGCCTTGTCATCACAAGGCTCCATGACCCTTCTCATCACAATGCTCCAAGACCCCTGTAATCACAATGCTCTATGCCACTTTTCATCTCAATGATCCATGAACCCTGTCATCACAATGCACCATGTCCATCATCATAATGCTTCATGCTATTCTCATCACAATGAAATCAAAATGCTCCATGACCTCTGACATAACAATGCTCCAAAACCTTGTGATCACAATATTCCATAACACTTGTCATCACAGTGCCCCATGACACTCATCATCACAATTATCCATGGTCTTCTCATCACAATGCTCCATGACATTTGTCATCACAATGCTCAATACACTTGTCATCAAAATGCTCCCTGACACTTGTGGTCTGTATGCTCCTTGAACCCTGTCATGACAAGGCTCCATGCCTTTTTCATCACAATGATCCATGCACTTTTCATCAAAATGCTCCATGACCCCTGACATCACAGTGTTCCATAACCCCTGTCATCAAAATGTTTCATGACCCTTTTCAACAAATTGCTCCATGTCCCTGTCATCACAATGCTCCCTGCACTTCTCATCACAATGCACAACACACTTGTCATCAAAATGCTCCATGAACTTTGACATCACAAAGATCCATGACACTTGGCATCACAGTGCTCCATGTCATTGTCATCACAATGCTCCATGAACACTCTCATCACATTGCTCCATGACCTTGTCACAACAAAGCTCCATGACACATGTCATCAGAATGCTCCATGGCCTTCTCATCACAATGCTCTATGCGCTTTCCATCACAATGCTCCATTACCCCTGTCATAACAATGCTCCATGACACCTGCCATCACGATGTTCCGTGGCCTTGTCATCACAAGGCTCCATGACCCTTCTCATCACAATGCTCCAAGACCCCTGTAATCACAATGCTCTATGCCACTTTTCATCTCAATGATCCATGAACCCTGTCATCACAATGCACCATGCCCATCATCATAATGCTTCATGCTATTCTCATCACAATGAAATCAAAATGCTCCATGACCTCTGACATAACAATGCTCCAAAACCTTGTGATCACAATATTCCATAACACTTGTCATCACAGTGCCCCATGACACTCATCATCACAATTATCCATGGTCTTCTCATCACAATGCTCCATGACATTTGTCATCACAATGCTCAATACACTTGTCATCAAAATGCTCCCTGACACTTGTGGTCTGTATGCTCCTTGAACCCTGTCATGACAAGGCTCCATGCCTTTTTCATCACAATGATCCATGCTCTTTTCCTCACAATGCTCCAAGACCCCTTTAAACACAGTGCTCCTTGCCCTTGTCATCACAAAGCTCAATGAAACATGTCTTCAGAATGCTCCTTGGCATTCTTCTCACAATGCTCCATGCCCATGTCATCACAAAGTTCCAACAACCCTGTAATCACAATGGTCCATGCGCCTTTTCTTCAGTATGCTCCATGAGATTTGTCATCACAAGTCTCTATGGATTTCTCATCACAATGCTCCAGGACCTTGTCATCACAATGCTGCACGACAATGTTCTGAAAATTCTCAATGGCCCTTCTCTTCATAATGCTCCAAGCCCTAGTCATTAAAATGCTCCATTATATTTGTCATCAAAATCCTCCATTACCTTTGGCATTACAATGTTCCCTGCCTTTGTCATTGCAATGGAAAATGACGTATGTCATCACAATGCTCCCTGACACCTGTCTTCACAATACTCCATGACCTTCTCATCACAATGATCCATGCCCTTGTCATCAAAATGCACCATGTCCACTCTCATCACAATAATCTATGAAATTTGTCAGAACAATGCTCCATGCCCCTGTCACCACAACGCTCCATTCCCTTGTCATCACAATGCTCCATGACCACTGTCATCACAATGCTCCATGACTCCAGTCATCACAATGATTCATATCGTTTGTCATCACAGTGGTCCATGCCCACGTCATCACAAGGCTCTGTGACCTTTGTAACCACAATGCTGAATGAACATTTCATCACAATGCTCCGTGACCCTTCTCATCAAAATGCTCCATGCCTTTGTCAGAAAAATGCTCCTTGACCCTTGTCATCACAATGTGCTACGTGCTTTTCATCACAACTGTCCACAAATTTGTCATGGTAATGCTCCATAAACCTTGTAATCACAATGCTCCAAGACCCCTGGAATCACAATGCTCCCTGCCCCTTTCCATCTCAATGCTCCATGAACCCTGTCATCACAATGCACCATGCCCATCATCATAATGATTCCGGCTATTGTCAGCACAATGAAATCAAAATTCTCCATGACCTCTGTCATCACAATGCTCCATGACAGCTGTCATCAAAATACTCCATGAACATTGTCAGCCCAATGCTCCATGACCCTTGTCATCACAATGATCCTTGCCCTTGTCACCCCAGTGCTCCATGACGCCTTATTCACAATGCTCTGTGACGCTTGTCATCACAGTGCTCCATGACACCTGTCATTAGAATGCTACATTCCCTTGTCATCCCAATGCTCCATGACCCCTGTATTCACAATGCTCCGTGACGCTTGTCATCACAGTGCTTCATGACGCCTGTCATCACAAGGCTCCTTGCCTTTGTCATCACAGTACTCCATGACCCGTGTCAACATAATGCTCCATGACTCCAGTCACCACAATGCTTCATAACATTTGTCATCACAATTGTCCATGCCCACGTCATCACAAGGCTTTGTGACCTTTGTAACCACAATGCTCCATGAACTTTTCATCACAATTCTCCGTGATCCTTGTCATCACAATGTTCCATGCCTTTGTCAGAAAAATGCTCCATGACCCTTGTCATCACAATGTGCCACGTGCTTTTCATCACAATGGTCCACAAAGTTGTCATAGCAATGTTCCATAAACCTTGTAATCTCAATTCTCCATGCCCTTCTCATCACAATGCTCCATTACCACTGTCAGAACAATGCTCCATGACCCCTGCCATCACAATGTTCCTCGGCCTTGTCATCACAAGGCTCAATGACAATTGTCTACACAATGCTCCAAGACCACTGTAATCACAATTCTCCATGCCCTTGTCATCACAAAGCTCCATGACACATGTCATCAGAATGTTCGATGGCCTTCTCATCATAATGCTCCATGCCCTTGTCATTACAGTGCTCCTAGACCCCTGTAATCACAATGCTCCACGCCCCTTTTCATCTCAATGCTCCATGAACCCTGTCTTCACAATGCGTCATACCCTTCATCAAAATGCTTCCGGCTATTGTCAGCACAATGAAATAAAAATTCTCCATGACCTCTGTCATCACAATGCTCCATGACCCCTGTCATCAAAACACTACATGAACATTTGCAGCCCAATGCTCCATGACCCTTGTCATCACAATGATCCATGCCCTTGTCATCCCAATGCTCCATGACCCCTGTATTCACAATGCTCCGTGACGCTTGTCATCACAGTGCTGCATGACACCTGTAATCACAGTGCTCCATTCCCTTGTCATCCCAATGCTCCATGACCCCTGTATTCACAATGCTCCGTGACGCTTGTCACCACAGTGCTCCATGACACCTGTCATCACAATGTTCCATGCCTTTGTCAGCAAAATGCTACATGACTTTGTCATTACCATGCTTTATGCGCTTATCATCACAATACTCCATTACCATTGTCATCACAATCATCCATGAATCTTGGGATCACATTGCTACATGCCCTTGTCATCACAATGCTCCATGCTCCTTGAAATCAAAATGATCCATGACCTCTGTCATCACAATGCTCCAAAACCTTGTGATCAAAATGTTCCATAACACTTGTCCTCCCAACGCTCCATGATGCCTGTCATCACAATACCCCATGCACTTTTCATCACAATGCTCCACGACCTTTGTCATCACAATTCTCAATACACTTGTCATTACAATGCTCCCTGAGTCTTGTCGTCAGAATGCTCCTTGAACCCTGTCACGAAAAGGCTCCATGCCTTTTTCAACACAATGCCCCATGCCGTTTTCATCACAATACTCCACGCCACTGTCAGCAAAAACTCCACATGCTTATCATGAGAATATTCCATGACACTTGTCATCAAATTCTCCATGCACTTGTCAGCACAATGCTCCCTGACACTTGTCATCTCAATGCTCCAAGCCACAGTCATCACAATGCACCATTACCTTTGTCATCAGAATCCTCCATGACACCTGGCATCACAATGCTCCATGTCATTGTCATCACAATGGGCCATTACATATGTCATCACAATGCTCCCTGACACCTCTCTTCACAATACTGCATGACCTGGTCATCACAATGCTCCATGCCCTTGTCACCACAATGCACCATTCCAACAGTCATCTCAGTAATCAATGAAACTTATTAGACCAATGCTCCATGCCCTTGTCATCACAATGCTCCATGACCCTTGTCATCACAATGCTCCATGAACTTTTCATCACAATGCTCTTTGATCCTGGTCATCACAATTCTCTATGCCTTTCTCAGCGCAATGCTCCGTGACCCTTGTCATCACAATGCTCCATGCGCTTGTCAGCACGATGCTGCATGACACATGTCATCATAATGCACCATGCACTTGTCATTACAGTGCTCCAGAAGCTTGTCATCAGAATGCTCCATAAACCTTGTCATCACAATGCTCCATGCACTTCTCATCAAAATATTCTCTCACCACAGATATCACAATGCTACATCACTATTCGTCACAATACTCCCTCACCCCTCTTATCACAGTGTTCCATGACTCCTGTCATCACAAGGCTACATGCAATTATCATCACAATGTTCGATGTCCCCTGACATCACAATGATCCATAACCCCTGTCAGCAAAATGCTTCATGACCCTTTTCATCATAATGCCCCATGACACCTGACATCACAATGTTCCATAATCTTTCTCATCAAAATGTTCCATGACCCTTTTCATCAAATTGCTCAATGACCCTCTCATCACAATGCTCCCTGCCCTTCTCATCACAGTGCACAACGCACTTGTCATCAAAATGCTCCATGACCATTGTCATCACAAAGATCCATGATGCTTGGCATCACAGTGCTCCATGCCCTTGTCCTCACAAAGCTCCATGACACATGTCATCAGAATGCTCCATGGCCTTCTCATCACAATGTTCCATGCCCTTGCCATCACAATGCTCCATTACACCTGTCATAAAAATGCTCCATGACACCTGCCATCACGATGTTCCGTGGCCTTGTCATCACAAGGCTCCATGACCCTTCTCATCACAATGCTCCAAGACCCCTGTAATCACAATGCTCCATGCCCATTTTTCATCTCAATGATCCATGAACACTGTCATCACAATGCACCATGCCCATCATCATAATGCTTCATGCTATTGTCATCACAATGAAATCAAAATGCTCCATGACCTCTGTCATAACAATGCTCCAAACCCTTGTGATCACAATATTCCATAACACTTACCATCACAGTGCCCCATGACACTCGTCATCACAATTATCCATGGTCTTCTCATCACAGTGCTCCATGACCATTGTCATCACAATACTCAATACACTTGTCATCAAAATGCTCCCTGACACTTGTTGTCTGTATGCTCCTTGAACCCTGTCATGACAAGGCTCCATGCCTTTTTCATCACAATGATCCATGCACTTTTCTTCACAATGCTCCAAGACCCATTTGAACACAATGCTCCATGCCCTTGTCATCACAAAGCTCAATGACAAATGTCATCAGAATGCTCCTTGGCATTCTACTCCCAATGTTCCATGCCCATGTCATCACAAAGTTCCAAGACCCCTGTAATCACAGTGGTCCATGCCCCTTTTCATCAGTATGCTCCCTGAGATTTGTCATCACAAGTCTCTGTGGATTTCTCATCACAATGCTCCAGGAACTTGTCATCACAATGCTTCTCGACCTTGTTCTCAACATTCTCAATGGCCCTTGCCTTCATAATGCTCCAAGCCCTAGTCATCACATTGCTCCATTATATATGTCATCAAAATCCTCCATTACATTTGGCATCACAATGCTCCCTGCCATTGTCATTGCAATGGACCATGACATAAGTCATCACAATGCTCCCTGACACCTGTGTTTACAATACTTCATGACCTTCTCATCACAATGATCCATGGACTTGTCATCACAATGCTCCATGACACCTGTATTCACAATGCTCCATGACCCTTGTCATCACAGTGCTCAATGACACCTGTCATCACAGTGCTCCATGGCTTTTTCAGCAAAATGCTACATGACCTTGTCATTACAATGCTCTATGCGCTTGTCATCACAATACTCCATTACCATTGTCATCACAATCCTCCATGAATCTTGTGATCACATTGCTACATGCCCTTGTCATCACAATGTTCCATGCTCCTTGAAATCAAAATGATCCATGACCTCTGTCATCACAATGCTCCAAAACCTTGTGATCACAATGTTCCATAACACTTGTCATCCCAACGCTCCATGATGACTGTCATCACAATACTCCATGCCCTTTTCATCACAATGCTCCATGACCTTTGTCATCACAATTCTCAATACACTTGTCATCACAAGTCTCCCTGACACTTGTCGTCAGAATGCTCCTTGAACGCTGTCACGAAAAGGTTCCATGCCTTTTTCAACACAATGCCCCATGCCGTTTTCATCACAATGCTCCACGCCACTGTCAGCAAAAAACTCCTCAAGCTTATCATGAGAATGTTCCATGACCCTTGTCATCACAATTCTCCATGCACTTGTCAGCACAATGCTCCCTGAACCTTGTCATCTCAATGCTCCAAGCCACTGTCATCACAATGCACCATTACCTTTGTCATCAGAATCCTCCATGACACCTGGAATCACAATGCTCCATGCCATTGTCATCACTATGGGCGATTACATATGTCATCACCGTGCTCCCTGACACCTCTCTTCACAATACTGCATGACCTGGTCATCACAATTCTCCATGCTCTTGTCAACACAATGCACCATTCCAACAGTCATCACAATAATCCATGAAAATTATTAGACCAATGCTCCATGCCCTTGTCATCACAATGCTCCATGACCCTTGTAATCACAATGCTCCATGAACTTTTCATCACAATGCTCTTTGATCCTTGTCGTCACAATGCTCTATGCCTTTCTCAGCGCAATGCTCCATGACCCTTGTCATCACAATGCTCCATGCCCTTGTCAGCACGATGCTACATGACGCATGTCATCATAATGCACCATGTGCTTGTCATCACAGCGCTCCACAAGCTTGTCATCACAATGCTCCATAAACATTGTCATCACAATGCTCCATGCACTTCTCATCAAAATGATGTCTCACCACAGATATCACAATGTTACCTCACTATTCGTCACAATACTCACTCACTCCGGTTATCACAATGTTCCATGACCCCTGTCATCACAATGCTACATGCATTTATCATCACAATGTTCGATGACCCCTGACATCACAATGCTCCATAACCCCGGTCATCAAAATGTCCCATGACCCTTTTCATCATAATCCTCCATGACCCCTGACATCACAATGTTCCATATCCCCTGTCATCAAAATGTCCCATGACACTTTTCATCAAATTTCTCCATGACCCTGTCATCACAATGCTCCCTGCCTTTCTCATCACAATGCACAATGCCTTTGTCATCAAAATACTCCATGACCTTTGTCATCACAAAGATCCATGACCCTTGGCATCACAATGCTCCAGGTCATTGTCATCACAATTCTCCATGAACACTCTCATCACATTGTTCCATGCCCTTGTCATCACAAAGCTCCATGACACATGTCTTCAGAATGCTCCATGGCCTTCTCATCACAATGCTCCATGTCCTTGCCGTCAAAATGCTCCATGACCCCTGCCATCACGATGTTCTGTGGCCTTGTCATCACAAGGCTCCATGACCCTTCTCATCACAATGCTCCAAGACCCCTGTAATCAAAATGCTCCATGCCCATTATTCATCTCAATGATCAATGAACCCTGTCATCACAATGCACCATGCCCATCATCATAATGCTTCATGTTATTGTCATCACAATGAAATCAAAATGCTCCATGACCTCAGTCATAACAATGCTCCAAAAACTTGTGATCACAATATTCCATAACACTTCTCATCACAGTGCCCCATGACACTCGTCATCACAATTATCCGTGTTCTTCTCATCACAATGCTCCATGACATTTGTCATCACAATGCTCAATACACTTGTCATCAAAATGCTCCCTGACACTTGTTGTCTGTATGCTCCTTGAACCCTGTCATGACAAGGCTCCATGCCTTTTTCAACACAATGATCCATGCCCTTTTAATCACAATGCTCCAAGACCCATGTAATCACAATGCTCCATGCCCTTGTCATCACAAAGCTCAATGACGCATGTCATCAGAATGCTCCATGGCCTTCTCATCACAATGCTCCATGCCCTTGTCATCACAATGCTCCAAGACCCCTGTAATCACAATGCTCCATGTCCCTTTTCATCAGAATGCTCCATGAGACTTGTCATCACAAGTCTCCATTGTCTTCTCATCAAAGTGCTCTAGGAACTTGTCATCAAAATGCTCCATGACCCCTGTCATCACAATACTCCATGAACATTTTCAGCCCAATGCTCCATGACCTTTGTCATCACAATGATCCATGCCCTTGTCATCCCAATGCTCCATGACCCCTGTATTCACAATGCTCCGTGACGCTTGTCATCACAGTGCTCCATGACACCTGTCATCACAATGCTCCATGACTTTGTCAGCAAAATGCTACCTGACCTTGTCATTGCGATGCTCTATTCGTTTGTCATCACAATACTCCATTACCATTGTCATCACAGTCCTCCATGAACCTTGGGATCACATAGCTTCATGCCCTTGTCATCACAATGCTCCATGCTCCTTGAAATCAAAATGATCCATGACTTCTGTCATCACAATGCTCAAAACCCTTGTGATCACATTGTTCCATAACACTTGTCATCACAACGCTACATGATGCCTGTCATCACAATACTCCATGCCCTTTTCATCACAATGCTCCAAGACTTTGTCATCACAATTCTCAATACATTTGTCATCACAATGCCCCATGCCATTTTCATCACAATACTCCATGCCATTGTCATCAAAATACACCACAAGCTTGTCATCAGAATACTCCATGACCCTTTTCATCACAATTCTCCATTCACCTGTCAGCACAATGCTCCATGACCCTTGTCATCACAATGCTCCAAGCCATTGTCATCACAATGCTCCATTACCTTTCTCATCAGAATCCTCCATGACACTTGGCATCACAATGCTCCATGCCATTGTCATCACTATGGGCCATTACATATGTCATCCCAATGCTCCCTGACACCTGTCTTCACAGTACTGCATGACCTGGTCATCACAATGCTCCATGCCATTGTCATCACTATGGGCCATTACATATGTCATCCCAATGCTCCCTGACACCTGTCTTCACAGTACTGCATGACCTGGTCATCACAATGCTCCATGCCCTTGTCATCACAATGCGCCATTCCAACTGTCATCACAATAATCCATGAAACTTATTAGACCAATGCTCCATTCCCTTGTCATCACAAGGCTCCATGCCCTTGTTATCACAATGGTCCATGACCCCTGTCATCAAAATGCTCCATGCCTCCATTCATCACAATGCTTCATGACTTTTGTCAACACAGTGGTCCATGCCCTAGTCATCAACAGTCTCTGTGACATATTTAACCACAATGTTCCATGAACTTTTCATCACAATGCTTTTTGACCCTTGTCATCACAATGCTCCATGCGCTTGTCCGCACAATGTTCCATGACCCATGTCATCACAATGCACCCTGCACTTTTCATCACTGTGCTCCACAATCTTGTCACTACAATGCTGCATAAAACTTGTCATCACAATGCTCCATGCACTTCTCATCAAAATGCTCTCTCAACACTGATATCACAATGTTACATCGCTATTCATCACAATACTCTGTCACCCTTGTCATCACAATGTTCCATAACTTCTGTCTTTGCAATGCTACATGCACTTATCATCACAAAGTTCGATGACCCCTGACATCACAATGTTCCATAACCCCTGTCATCAAAATGCTCCATAACACTTTTCCTCAAAATGCTCAATGACCCCCTGACATCACAATGTACCATAACACCTGTCATCAAAATATTCCATGACCCTTTTCATCAAATTGCTCTATAACCCTGTCATCACAATGCTCCCTGCCCTTCTCATCACAATGTACCACGACCTTGTCATCAAAATGCTCCATGACCTTTGTCATCACAAGGATCCATGACCCTTGGCATCTCAATGCTCCATGCCATTGTAATCACAATGCTCCATGAACCCTCTAATCACAATGCTCCATGCCCCTCTGCATCTCAATGCTCCATGAACCCTGTCATCAAAATGCACCATGCCCATCATCATAATGCTTCAGGCTATTGTCATCACAATGAAATCAAAATATTCGATGATCTACCTCATCACAATGCTCCAAATCCTTGTGATCACAATGTTCCATAACACTTATCATCACAACGTCACTTGACGCTCATCATCACAATTATCCATGGTCTTCTCATCACAGTGCTCCATGACCTTTGTCATCACAGTGCTCTATACACTTGTCATCACAATGCTCCCTGACACTTGTCATCAGTATGCTCCTGGAACACTCTCATGACAAGGCTCCATACCATTTTCATAACAATGATCCATGCCAATTTCATCACAGTGCTCCAAGACACCAGTAAACACATTGCTCCATGCCCTTGTCATCACAATGCCCCAAGACCCCTGTAATCACAATACTCCTTGCCCCTTTTCATCAGAATGCTCCATGAGACTTGTTATTACAAGGCTCCATGGTCTTCTCATCACAATTCTCCAGGAACTTTTCATCACAGTGCTCCATTCCCTTGTCATCACTATGCTCCATGACCCCTGTCCTCACAATACTTCCTGAACATTTTCAGTCCAATTCTCCAGGAACTTCTCATCACAATGCTTCATGATCCCTATCATCACAATGCTCCATGACCACTCTCATCACAACGCTCCATGACCCCTGACAACACAGTGATCCGGGACTCTTGTCATCACAATGCTCCATTCCCTAGTCAACACAATGCTCCATGAACATTTTCAGCCCAATGCTCCATGACACTTGTCATCACAATGATCCATGCCCTTGTCATCCCAATGCTCCATGATCCCTATAATCACAATGATCCGTGATGCTTCTCATCACAGTGCTCTATGACCCTTATCATCACAATGCTCCATGCCTGTGTCAGCAAAATTCTATATGACCTTGTCATCACAATGCTCCATTTGCTTGTCATCACAATACTCCCTTACCATTGTCATCAAAATCCTCCATGAAACTTGGGATCACATTGATTCATGCCCTTGTCATCCCAATGCTCCATGCTCCTTGAAAACAAAATGATCCATGACTTCTATCATCACAATGCTCCAAACCCTTGTGATCACAATGTTCTATAACACTTGTCATCACAACGCTCCATGATGCCTGTCATCACAATACTCCATGCCCTTTTCGTCAAAATGCTCCATGATCTTTTTCATCACCATTCTCAATACACTTGTCATCACAATGTTCCCTGACACTTGTCATCAGAATGCTCCTTGAAACCTGTCATGAAATGGCTTCATGCCTATTTCATAACAATGCTCCGTGCCCTTTTCATCACAATGCTCCATGCCATTTTCGTCACAATACTCCACAAGCTTGTCATTAGAATGCTCCATGACACTTGTCATCACAATGCTCCATGGCCACTGTCATCACAATGCTCCATACCCCTTGTCATTACTGTGCTCCATGACGCTCGTCATCACAAGTATCCATGGTCTTCTCATCACAATGCTCTACGCCCTTGTCATCAAAATGCTCCATGACACTTGTCATCACAATTCTCCATGGCCACTGGCATCACAATGCTCCATACCCCTTGTCATTACTGTGCTCCATGACGCTCGTCATCACAATTATCCACGGTCTTCTCATCACAATGCTCTACGCCCTTGTCATCAAAATGCTCCATGACCCTTGTCATCACAATGCTCCATGGCCACTGTCATCACAATGCTGCATTCCCCTTGTCATTACAGTGCTCCATGACGCTTGTCATCACAATTATCCATGGTCTTCTCATCACAATGCTCCACGGTCTTTCCATCACAGTGCTCCATGCCCTGGTCATCACAATGCTCCATATTCCTTGTCATCACAATTCTCCTCGTTCTTGGCATCACTATGCTCCATGACACTTCTCATCACCGTGTTACATGATTTGTCATCACAATTCTCTATGCACTTGTCATCGCAATGCTCCATGACCCCTGTCATAGGAAGCTCCATGTGCTTCTCATCACAATGCTTCATGAACTTTTCATCAAAATTCTCAGTTGCCCTTGTCATCACAATGCTCCATGCCCTTGTCATCACAATGCTCCATGTCCCTTGTCATCACAATGCTCCAAGCTCTTGTCATAAAAATGCTCCATTACATTTGTCATCACAATCCTCCATGACACTTGGCATCACAATGTTCCATTCCATTGTCATCGCAATGGACCATGACATATGTCATCACAATGCTCCCTGAGACCTGTCTTCAAAATACTCCATGACCTTCTCATCACAATGCTCCATGCCTTGGTCATCACATTGCACCATGCCCACTGTCATCACAATAATCCATGAAACATGTCAGGCCAATGCTCCATGCCCCTGTCATCACAATGCTCATTGCCTTTTCATCACAAAGCTCTATGACCCCTGTCATCACAATGCTCCGTGACTCCAGTCATCACAATGCTTCATGACCTTTGTCATCACAATGGTCCATGCCCTCGTCATCACAAGGCTCTGTGACCTTGGTCACCAAAATGCTCCATGAAATTTTCATCACAATGCTCGGTGACCCTTGTCATCACATTGCTCCATGTCTTTGTCAGCACAGTGCTCCATGACCCATGTCATCACAATGCGCCATGTGCTTGTCATCACAATGCTCCACAATCTTGTCATCACAATGCTCCATAAAACTTGTCATCACAATGCTCCATGCACTTCTTATCAAAATGCTCTCTCACGAATGATATCAAAATGTTCCCACACTAGTCATCACAATACACCCACTCCCCTGTCATCACAATGGTCCACAACACCGTCATGAAAATGTCCCATGACTCCTGACATCACAATGTTCCATAACCCCTGTCATCAAAATGTTCCATGACACTTTTCATCAAATTGCTCCATGACCCTGTCATCACAATGCTCCCTGCCCTTCACAAGAGAATTCACCACACCCTTGTCATCAAAATGCTCCATGACCTTTGTCATCACAAAACTCCATGACCCTTGGCATCACAATTCTCCATGCCATTGTCATCAAAATGCTCCAAAAACCTCTCATCACATCGTTCCAAGTCCTTGTCATCACAGGATCCATGATGCTTTTCATCACAATGCTTGATGCCATTCTTCTCACAATGCTCCATGCGCTTGTCATTACAATCCTCCATGAACCATGTATCACAGTGTTCCGTGCCGTTGTTATCTCAATGCTCCTTGCCCCCTCTCATCACAATAATCCATGAAACATCTCAGAGCAATGTTCCATGCCCTTTTAATCACAATGATCCAAGACTCCTCTAATCATAATTCTCCATGCCCTTTTTCATCTCAATGCACCATGAACGCTGTCATCACAATGCACCAATGCACATCATCATAATGCTTCATGCTATTGTCATCACAATGAAATCTGAATGCTCTATGACCTCTGTCATCACAATTCTCCAAATCCTTGTGATCACAATATTCCATAACACTTATCATTACAGCTCCCCATAACGCTCGTCATCACAATTATCCATGGTCTTCTAATCACAATGCTCCATGACATTTGTCATCACAATGCTCAATACCCTTGTCATCACAATGGTCCCTGACACTTGTCATCAGTATGCTCCTTGAACCCTGTCATGAAAAGGCTCCATGCCTTTTTCATCACAATGTTACATGCCATTTTCCTCACAGTGCTCCAAGACCCCTGTAATCACAATGTTCCATGCCCTTGTCATCACAAAACTCCATGATGCATGTCATCAGAACGCTCCATGACATTCTCATCCCAATGTTCAATGCCCTTGTCATCACAATGCTCCAAGACCCCTGTAATCACAATGCTCCATGACCCTTTTCATCAGAATGCTCCATGAGACTTGTCATCACATGGCTCCATGGTCTTCTCATCACAGTGCTCCAGTACCTTTTCATCACAATGCTCCTTGACCCCTGTCATCACAATACTCCATGAACATTTTCAGCCCAATGCTCCATGAGGTTCTCATCACAATGCTCCTTGACCTCTGTCATCACAATGCTCCATGACCACTGTCATCACAATGCTCCATGAACCATGACAACACAATGATCCGGGACTCTTGTCATCAAAATGCTCCATGCCCTTGTCATCCCAATGCTCCATGAACCCTTTAATCACAATGATCCATGACGCTTGTCATCACAGTGCTCCATGAACCTTGTCATCACAATGCCTTTGTCAGCAAAATGATACATAATCTTGTCACCACAATGCTCCATGTGCTTGTCATCACAATCCTCCATGACCCTTGGGATCATATTGCTTTATGCCCTTGTCATCTCTATCTTGCCTTTCTGGTTTTTACAGATTTTCGGATGCCCTTTTTGACTGGTGGGAAGCGACAATTCTTTGTAGTGTGGATTTGCATTGTGCGCTTGCTTGATTGGCCAAAAAGGGCCTCTGACTTTTCTCCTGAATATATTCAGGAGAAAATCATACGCTGTTTTTGGCCAAGTGCATCATTCTCGAAGTTGTGATGCCTTTCCTGTGCTTTAAAGGCGATTCCAATTTACCTCTTGAAATATGTTTTGTGCAATTCTGCCTCATTTTCAAGTCCGCTTTGTTGCCTTCCCTCAACAGATTTTTGGAAGAGAGTAGTCCTTTGTAACTCTGAAGGTTTTTGATTTGCTTTGCCCCTGAGCTCCAATTTTCAAATCCCATTATTGGGAGCTGACCGCAAATCCACAATTTTGCTTCAGGAACTATACTGGTTCCAGGGGTGGCTATACTGGTTCCCTGTGGGTGGCTGAGGCTTTGGTTAATTCTTCTTCCTGACGGGAATTTAGAGTGACATGTGTCCGTCCAAATGCCTACATCTACTCTCTGATTGGTTCTCCCTCTTCCCTTTCATCCTGTGCACAATTAGCAAACTGTGCGAACCAGGAGGTTATAGGGGATGACTCTCCTAAGATGGGAGATTGATAGTAAAGTTGTTGGAATGGCAAACTGTAGCACAAGGAGAGGAAAAAGTAGGAGACTTTCAGAAACCTTTCGCCATCACAGGGTGTCCATTCTCTAGGTTTCCCATACATGTTATAACTGTAGTGATATTCCCTTCTACCTGGAAATTTGGGACCCATGGAATGGTGGCATGCATTACTACTTTAAAGGGTCTGCATTTTCTCTCCCAATCTCACCAGTCCTCTCAGTCCCAAGTGTCCAGCCTTATGTCTCATCCAGCTGTCTTTGCAGATAGGGTCATTCTAGGTTTCATCAGAACCCCTGAAGGAATTGTGTAAGAATTTCGCTGTTTTTTTGTTTTGTTTTTGAAATTCATTTTTATAATGGGGTTGAGCTGATTTTCCCTGACGTGTTTATGCTGGTCTAGACACACTTGATTCCCTTACAGAGGCATATCAATACATAGGTTTTAAGATTCTTACTAATCAGATATATTCCTCTGTGGGGAATAGGGGTTTTGAATCCCGTTCACTGAGGAAGGTGTAGGTCTTGTCTATTCTGTATTTGGTTTATGGAATGGTACCTGTGCTAATATCAAACTCTGGTTTTATGCATCACCCCACCTCTTCTTCCCCCTTAAGCAGGCATAAGAGTGTTTTCTAAATGTGAGACTCTCTTCTCTTTCCTAATTCAGTTCATGTGTTGTGATGTTGACATTCCCTCTGTAAGTGATATCTTATGATAAGATTCTTTTTCTGTGTGACTAATTTCCCTTAGAATCATCATACCTAAATCCTCTCATTATGCTGCTACTGGCCTTATGACATTGATTTCACGTCTGAGTGATATTCCATTGTACAAAATTACCACAAGTTCTTTATGCATTTCTCTTTTTCCTGGGATACTTTAGGTGTACCGAAGTTGAGGTTCTTGTATGCAGAGCAGCCCTAAACTTTGGGGTGCCTGTGTCTTGTTGATATTTAGTCTTCCCAAGTTATATGTCCATGAGTTGAAGTCCCCTTTGCTCGGGGGCTTTGTATTTTAGATGTTTTAGGAAACAGCATACACTTCTTCAGAGTAGCTCTTGGATATTTATACCCCACCCATCAGCGTGACTAGTCTCCCTGTTTTCCATGGCCTCTCCTGCATTTTTGATTTGTACACATTTTTTGGATGGACTTTCTGAGAAGTGGAAATTGAGACTTCTTTATTGTGCGGATTTGCATTTACCCCTTGCTTGGTTAGCCAAAAACTCTGTATGTGTTTTTTTCCTGAAGATATTCATGAAAAAAACGCATACACCCTTTTGCCCAACTGCATCATTTTAGAAATTCTGCTGCTTTTCATATGCTTTAAATGTGAGTACAATCTACCTTTTGTAAAATGTTTCCTGCAATTCTGCCTCTCATTCAGAAACTCTTCATTGCCTTACCTGAATATATTTTTGGACATTGGTTATCATTTATATCTTTGCAGGTCTTTGAATTGTCTGCTCCTGAGCTCCATTTTGCAACTCGCTTTTTTTGTGAGCTGACCACCAAACCATTGGATTGATTCCGGCCCTATTCTGGTTCTGGGGAGGCAGGCTGAGCCTTTGGTTAATTCTTCTTCCTAATGGGAAATTAGAGTGGCATGTGCCTGTCAAAACTCCTACAGTTAATCTCTCATTGGTTCTTCCTCTTCCCATTTATCCTCTGCAAAATTTGCAAACTGTGTGAAACAGGAGGTTAAAGGTGCTGATTCTCCAAGTGGGGAGATTGTTAGTAATGTGGCTGGAATGGCGAACCCCAGCACCAGGAGATCAAAAATGAGGTGCATTTTAGACACCTCTCCTGAGCACACGGTGTACATTCATCTCGGTTTCCCAGGCATGTTTTCACTGTCAGAAGATTCCCTTGAAAGTGCAGATTTCGGACCAATGGAATGGGTACCAGGCAGTATTACTTTAAAAGGTCTGCATTTCCTCACCCAGCCTCTCTAACATCTCTTAGCGTGCATAGCTTCCAGCCTTATATATCATCCTGCTGTGGGTCTACATGTGTTCAATCCATGTTACATCATAGCCCTTCAACAAAAGTTGTAAGAATTTTTGTCTGTCTCACTGTTTTTATAAATATTTTTAAATTTATTTTTATATTGGTTACAGCTGATTTTCAAAGCTCTGTTTTTTGCTGCTGTACATCCACTTGATTCATGTACTGTGAGACAACAATAAATTCTTTCTCAGATGCTTACGAGTCATATGTATTATTTTCCAGTGACTTGAGTGGACTGAGTGCCGTTCTTTGGGGTACCGTGTAGGCCTTGCCAGTTATTCAATTCTGTACTTGGAATGGTATCTTTGCTAATTTCAACTTCCTGGATAATACCTCACCATTCCCCACCTTACCCATTTAGCAGCCTTATGTCTATTTTCTACATATTTGACTATGTTTCTGTTTTGTAGTTTATTTCATGTGTAGCCATTTTTGATTCCACCTTTAAGTGACATCTTATGATATGTGTCTTTTTCTTTCTGACATGTGCCACTTAGAATGATCGTATGTAACTCCTCCAGAGTTGTTCCAACTGGCCTTATTTCATTGATTTCTGGATGAGTAATATTCCACTCTACATAAGTACCCCAACTCTTTTATCCATTTTATCCTTCTAGGGACATTTAGGTTATATCCAAGTGGAGGCCCTTTTTAACAGAGAGGTGGTAAACGTTGGGGTGCCTGTTTTCTGTCATTTTTTGTTTTTCCCAAGGTATACGCCCATGAGTACAAGTGCCCTATGCTCTGTAGCTCAGTTTTCAGATGTTTTAGCAAACCCAATACACTTCTCCAGAGTGGCCGTTGGCAAATTACATTTCCACTATCAGCCTCACAGGGCTCCCTTTTCTCCTCATCCTGTCCTGCATTTCTGGTGTTTACACTTTATGTGGATGGCACTTCTGACTGATGTGAAGTGATACATTTTGTAGTATTGATTTCCAGTGCCCACCTGTTTGGTTGGATAAAAAGTGTGAATGGCCTTTACTTGAATATATTCAGAAAAAAATGCATATGCCCTTTTGAGCCAAGTGCATCATTGGCGATGTTCAGCCCCTTTTCTTGTGCTTTAATGGGGAGTCCTTTCTACCTCTTCAAATCTATTTCCTGCCACTCCCCCTTGCTTACAAGTCCTTTTCTTTGACTTACCTCAAGACATTTTTCAACAATAGATATTTTCAACTCTGAAGTTTCATGAATTTTAGTGCCCCTGAGTTCCATTTTTCAACTTGTGTTTTTGGAAACTGGACACAAAACAGCGGGATTTCCTCTAGCCCTATTCTCTTTCCGTGGGCAATTCTAGCCTTTGATGAATTTGTCTTCCAGATTGGAAATTAGAGTGGCATGTGCCTGTCCGAACACCTAAGATTTGTCTCTAAATTTTTCTCCTCCTTCCGCTTCATCCTCTGGACAAATTCCAAAGTGTGTGCAACAGGATGTTGATGGTGCTGATATCCCCAAGTGAGGAGATTGTCAGGAAAGATGCTGGAGGGGTGAACCCGAGCACCAGGCGATGAGGAGATGAGGTGCCTTTTCCAAACTCTTTCCGATCAAATGGTGTACCATCCTCTAGGTGTGACAGGCATGTTTTAGCTGTAGGAAGGGTCCCGTGCATGGAAGGAGAACACCAGGGATTTTTCCAAATCAGTGCCTCCCCGAACCCCAAACTGGGGAATTTTTAAGGTACGGCTACACGTATGTCCATTAAGGGCCTTGGGAAATAGGCAGAGCCCAAACTTTAGATGATTGAAATCTTCAGGTTCAGAAGCGCTCACCATCGGCCTTGCTTTGGTTACATTTTATCTGTCATTGATAGATGATGTCAATAAAATATCGATTCTTTTTCAGATTATTTCCCCTTATAGGTTATTGCAAAATATTCAGTATAGTTCCCTGTGCTATACAGTAGTTCCTTTTTGATGATCTATTTTATACATAGCAGTGTGTATGTGTTAATCCCAAACTGTTAATTTATCCCTTGTCCTACCTTTCCCCTTTGGTAATAATAAATTATAAGATTTTATACTTCTCAGAAATGGGGGAGCTGAAAGAGAGGTATCCTTTTCAATGGAAAAACATTCAAAACAAGATTGAAGCTTCAGCCAAGAGTATTCGATGTACATCCATGGAAATAAATCACTTCATTTCTCTAATGTTGACCTGACAAATAAGACAGACGTCTTCACTGAACTTACTTATAGTAAAGTGATGGAAATATCAAATGTAAGTCTTAGAAAAATCTTATTTTACCCGAGCATTATACACTGCTCTATGTTAACTACAGTTTGGCTCACACATCTGTTCAATGAAGTTACAATGTTCTCAATTTCTGTTACTGATCATCCAGAGGGAACCCCAACAGGAGTCCCCGTGTCCAGTGTCATTGGAGCCAACAGATCAAGACTGAGTTTGGTTCAGAAGCAAAGGAAACATTATTTTGAAAACCGAATGAAGAGGTGAGAGTGTGCACTCCAACCACGGGCTGTGGGCTGGGCTGCTGTGTAGGGATCCCGGCAGCGTCAGTGGGAGTTAGGGGATGGAGCTCTCGAGGGCTGGGTTGGCTGCAGCTCAGGCTCTATGCCGTGGAGTCTGCATGGGACTCCGCTAGCTGAGGTGTCGAGCCAGCCATTCTGCAATAGGAAATCGGGTCTGAAGTGCCAGGTGTGGGACCTCTGCATGCGGAACCCTAGGAGCACGTGAAATTAGACAAAGCACAAAGGAAAAACAGGTTAGACTTTATTTTATTGCCCAGATTCTCTTTTTATCTCCCAGGAATTTTTAATGAACGTTGCCAGAGACGAACCCCTCCTCTGCTTTTTGTTCCGTTCCTCATTCTTGGGGTGTTGAGGGTGCAGACCCCTCTTTTGTAACTGCTTCATGCTGTGGTGGGAGCCCTGATACGTGGGGGAAGGGGCAAAACGTCTGCCCACCAGCCTCCAGGTGAGATTGATTGTCCCAAAGCCTCCTGCATCACTTCTCATACGCCAGAGCACCAGCATTGGAAGTGTTATAGATTCTAATGACTTTTAAGGGTCCAGGAAAGAGATGCGCAGAGATGCTGTGGTGGCAGGTTTCACCCCACCCCACATTTGTTCGGTGATATTAGGCTGACGTTTTTTGCCAGCCTATATGCTCTGACCAGTAGTCTGTGCTTTCTTTAATTAGGTCCCTGAATTAATGTACAAACAGCACCATGTGTCAGAGCCCTGACCGTGCAACTCCCAGACAGTCCAGGGTCAGTGGTGATCCAGGACCATGACGTCCACTGAGTCAACGGCCTTTAGAAGTAGCCAGCAGTCCAGCCGGTCATATTGGCCACCATCACCACGGTGTCTGTAGGGTTTTCTATGGTGAAAGCGTGATATACGTTTCCCCCGCCAAGCTTATTAGCTCCCCTCTGGGTGCAGTAAGTCCTGCAAGCAGTAGTCTGCTCTTTCGGGGCACAGTCTTCTTGTTTTCTGAGAGAAACTCCAGGTCAAGTGATGGTCACACAAGTCATCTTGGGGGCCCGATGCCCCCATTTGTCTCTCTGGAGGTTGGAGTTGGAAGGCCTCCTCACTCGAGGTCAGTGTGTCCACAGAGCGACCCCTGCAACTTCAAGGCATGATGGGTGGTTAGGATCACCACGTGGGGTCCTTTTCCCTTAGGAGGGTGCTGGCCTTGCGGGCTGCTGATTTCTAACTTTTTAGATACCCCAGTATCCTGGCCTGATGAGTCGGTGGGCAAAGCCCTTGGTGACCATAGTTTATCATACCTGAAGGGCATTCTTGTGTTGCTCCATTTCAAGTGGTCCCAGTTTTTGCACTAAGGCTCCAAGGGCGATTAACCTTTGACCGGGTATGTAAAGGTCAATGGGTTTAGTTAAATTAGCGAGTTCCTGGGCAAGGATCTGAATTGATTGCTCATTCCATTCTTGAAAGGCTGCTTCTGGATTCTATTCAAAAAGATCATCATCTTTTCGTGTCAGTGTTTCATGTAGAGGCCTAGCTATTAGACTGTAGTTAGGGATCCAGATGCAGAAAACCTTGGCCTCCCCAGGAACCCCTAAGCTGTCTTCTAGTTTTAGAAGAGTTAAGGCTGCAAATGGCTTCTTCCCTATCCTGGGATGCGTTTCTCCAAATATCTGTGAGGATGAAGCCCAGGCATGTCACCTGAGCCTGGGATATTTGAGCCTTTTTCTTGGACACCTTCTATCCTTTCTTGGCTAGGTAGTTCAGAGGCGTCTTTAGTAGGCCTGGCGATCAGAATGTCATCTGCACATTGAAGGATGGTTCCCTTTTACAGAGGTAGAACGTTTAGGTCTTTAGAGGACATTTCCCCAATGATGGTGTGTGGATTTTTGAACCATTGGGGCAGGATGACCCAGCATTATTGGTTTTGTTGCATGTTGTGTCCTGCCACTCACAAGCCAAAAATTCTTGTGACTCTGAGATGAATGGAATACAGAAGAAGGCATCATTGAAGTGTAATACAGAATGCCATGGCCTGGTGGATGGTAGAATTTCCAGCAGGGTGTAGGAAATAGGAGCTACTGGATGTATATCCTCGGTGGCTTCACTGACTGTCCTGATATCCTTTACCAGGTCTCCAGCAGCCCATGGGGCTCTCGTGGTCAGGCCAATCCCAGGATATGGAGCTCACCTGGGCTGCATCCCGCACCCCACAGCCCATGGGGCTCTCGTGTTCAAGTCCCTCCCAGGGTATGGAGCACAACTCTGCAGCTACCCAGCAGCCCATGGGGCTCTCATAGTCTGGCCCTTCCCAGGGTATGGAACTCCCCTGGGCAAGTACCCCAGCAGGGCTGGACACACAGGAACTGTGCACATAGCCCACCTTGCAGAGAACCCCCAGCTCACCTGTCACTGACAGCTGACACAGAACACCTCCGAGCAGGACTTGATCTAACAAACAGCAGCTCTGACAGGTCTGTGACCCTGGCCATCACTCCGTGCAGCCTCTCTCTGCCTGGTCTTCCAGACACTTCCACTGCAGCCAGGGCACCAGGCTTCTGTCTCCACCCACCATCACTCCTCTCCCTGACTCCTGGGTTCCTCTCATTAGGGTAGGGTCTTCTTGAAGTTGTTTTCCACTCATGGACCAGATAAAATGATAAGAAAACAAGCCGCAGCTGCAGCCCCTTGTCTATCCTGACTCTCAAGAGCCCACACCTGTTCCTTGGGATTGACCCGTTTAGCAAGGTTCATATTCTGCAACTGTGAGCCCCTGAGGGGTGAGGATTGGCTGATTTGGGCAGCCTGACACTGCCTGCCAGCCCCCCCCCACAGGTGTGCCTGGGTTGAGGTCAATATAAACACCTCTCCAGTCAGCAAGAGCCCCTGTAGCTGTGCCTGACGCCATATTCTCTGCCCCGTCAGCAGTTTCGGGGCTGCGGTGGTGGGTGTGAGTGAGGGGCCGTGGCTTTGTGGGTGGCCCAGTGTAAGTGGGGCTCTGCTGGACTCTCTGCAGGAGTTGCCAGGCTGCCACCTGCTAAAGAAGAGGATGTGTCACCCATACCTGCCACTGGAATTTCTCCCCAGGCAGAGGTGAGGAAGTAAAAAAGCAGTGGGGGCTGTGGCAGGAGGGGTATCTCAGGCAGGGAAATGGAAAGATTCCAGAAGAGCATCTGGGGCCAGGACCATCCTGGCTGGCCTGCAGGCACCAAGTTGGCCTGCGTGCTCTCGCTAGTGTGGCTCCACAGCCCTTCCTGTAGGCTTGCAAGTGCTTGTACATATTCAGGTGTTTTACCTGGAAAGGGTGGGAAGAGTTCAGCTGCAGCAGGACTGGGGCTCAGCTCACATTTACGCACAGACGCCTTGACACAGTCCCCCAGCTTTGCAATGAGGATGCTCCTTGTGGGGGGGAGCGCTGCTGAGTGCATGGGAGACGATTTCCCACCTCTGACCAACTTAAGAATTTTTTACCAGTGGAGCAAGTGCCCTGATACGATTTTCCTCTGTATAACAGGTGAGTTCTGTTTTTTTTTTTTTTTTTTTCTTTTTTTCTTTTTGGTTCAAGTTAGATTTTATTTATTCATCTTTTTTTTTTAACTTGGAGATATAAACATGGAAATAATGCATTAATATAAAGACGTCTGTGTGAAGGGAAAAATTTTTTCTGTTTTATTTTATTAAATGTTATTTATTTATTTTTAATTTTTTTAAATTTATTTCTTTTATACAGCAGGTTCTTATTGGATATGTATTTTATACATATAAGTGTGCACATGTGAATCCCAGTCTCCCAATTCATCCCACCACCACCCTCACATGGCGTTCCCTCCTTGGTGTCCATATGTTTGTTCTCTACATCTGTCTCTATCTCTGCCCTGCAAACTGGTTCATCTGTCCCATTTTTCTAGGTTCCACATATATGCATTAATATACAATATTTGTTTTTCTCTTTCTGACTTACTTCACTCTGTATGACAGTCTCTAGATCCATCAAGGTCTCTACAAATGACCCAATTTCATTCCTATGTATGGCTGAGTAATATTCCGTTGTATATATGTACCACATCTTTATCCATTCGTCTGTCTGTGGTCACTTAGGTTGCTTTCATTACCTGTCTATTGTAAATAGTGCTGCAGTGAACATTGTGGTGAATGTGTCTTTTTGATTTATGGTTTTCTCTGGGTATATGCCCAGTAGTGGGATTGCTGGATTATATGGTAATTCTATTTTTAGTTTTTTAAGGAATCTCCATACTGTTCTCCATAGAGACTGCATCGATTTACATTCCCACCAATAGTGGAATAAGGTTCCTTTTCTCCACACCCTCTCCAGCATTTGTTGTTTGTAGATTTTCTGATGATGCCCATTCTAACAGGTGTGACGTGATGCCTCATTGTAGTTTCGATTTCCATTTCTCTAATAATTAGTGATGTTCAGCAGATTTTCATGTGCGTACTGGCCATCTCTATGTCTTCTTGGAAGAAATGTCTATTTAGATCTTCCATTTTTGTATTGGGTTGTTTGTTTTATTAATATTGAGCTGCATGAGCTGTTTATATATATTGGAGATTAATCATTTGTCCATTGATTCGTTTGCAAATATTTTCTGCCATTCTGAGGGTTGTCTTTTCGTCTTGTTTGTAGTTTCCTTTGCTTTGCAAAAGCTTTTACGTTTCATTAGTCCCATCTGTTTAGTTTTCTTTTTTATTTCCTTACTATAGGAGGTGGATCAAAAAAGATCTTGCTGTGATTTACGTCAGAGTATCCTTCGTAAGTTTTGCTCTCAGAGTTTTATACTGTCTGGTCTTACATTAAGGTCTCTAATCCATTTTGAATATATTTTTATGTATGGTGTTGGGGAGTGTTCTAATTTCATTCTTTTACATGTAGCTGTCCATATTTCCCAGCACCAATGATTGAAGAGACTGTCTTATCTCCATTGTATAGTCTTGCCTCCTTTCTCATAGATTAGTTGACCATAGGTGTGTAGGTTTATCCTTGGGCTTTCTTTTTTTTTTTTTTTTTCTTTTACACGTTTATTGGAGTATAATTGCTTTACAATGGAGTGTTCGTTTCTGCTGTATAACAAAGTGAATCAGCTATACATATACAAATATCACCAGATCCCCTCCCTCTTGCATCTCCCTCCCACACTCCATAACCCACCCCTTTATGTGGTCACAAAGCAACGAGCTGATCTCCCTCTTCTATGTGGCTGATTCTCAGTAGCTATCAGTGTTACATTTGGTAATGTATTTATGTCCATGCCACTCTCTCACTTCGTCCCAGCTTACCCATCCCCCTTCCGGTGTCCTCAAGTCCTTTCTCTATGTCTGTGTCCTTACTCCTGTCCTGCCACTAGGTTCTTCAAAATCTATTTTTTTCTTCATTAGATTCCATATATCTCTGTTAACATACAGTATTTGTTTTTCCCTTTCTGACTTACTTCACTGTGTAGGACAGATTCTAAGTCCATCCACCTCAGTACAAATAACTCAGTTTTGCTTCATTTTATGGCTGAGTAATATTCCATTGTATATATGTGCCAGATCTTCTTTATCCATTCATCTGTCGATGGACACTTAGGTTGCTTCCATGTCCTGGCTAATGCAAATAGAGCTGCAATGAACATTTTTGTACATAACTCCTTTTGAATTATGGTTTTCACAAGGCAAATGCCCAGTAGTTGGATTGTTGTGTCATATGGTACTTCTATTATTAGTTATTTAAAGGAACCTCCGTACTGTTCTCCCTAGTGCCCATATCAATTTACATTCCCACCCACAGTGCAAGTGTGTTCCCTTTTCTCCAATAAAGGCCTCTCCAGCATTTATTGTTTTGTAGAGTTTTTTGATGATTGCCACTCTGACTGCTGTGAGGTGATACCTCACGGTAGTTTTGATTTGCATTTCTCTAATGATTAGTGATGTTCAGCATCCTTTCATATGTTTCTTGGTAATCTGTATATCTTCTTTGGAGAAATGTCTATTTAGGTCTTCTGCCCATTTTTGGATTGGGTTGTTTGTTTTTGTGATATTGGGCTACATGCAGTGCTTGTAAAGTTTGGAGATTAATCCTTTGTCAATTGCTTCATTTGAAAATATTTTCTCCCATTCTGAGGGTTGTTTTTGCATCTTGTTTATGTTTTCCTGTACTGTGTAAAAGCTTTTAAGTTTCATTAGGTTCCATTTGTTGATTTCTGTTTTTATTTCCATTTCTCTAGGAGGTGGGTCAAAAAGGATCTTGCTGTGATTTATGTCATAGAGTGTTCTGCCTATGGTTTCCTCTAAGTGTTTTATAGTGTCTGGTCTTATATTTAGATCTCTAATCAATTTAGAGTCTATTTTTGTGTATGGTGTTATGGAGTGTTCTAATTTCATTCTTTTATGTGTAGGGGTCCAGTTTTTCCAGCACCAATTACTGAAGAGACTGTCTTTTCTCCATTGTATATCCTTAGCTCCTTTGTCATAGATGAGATAGCCATATGTATGTAGGTTTATCGCTGGGCTTTCTGTCCTGTTCCATTGATCTGTGTTTATGCCAATCTACATACACTTGATTCCATTATGGAGACATATAAATACATAGGTTTCAAGGTTATTACCAGTCAGATATATTCCTCTTCAGTGAATAGGGTGTTTTGTGTCCAGTTCATTGAGAAAGGAGTAGGTCTTGTCTATTACATATTTGGTATATGAAATGGAATCTATGCTAATTTCAAACTCTGCTTTTACACATCACCGCACGTCACCTTTCCCCTTAAGGAGGCATAAGTGTGTTTTCTAAATATGTAACTCTGTTCTCTTTTGAAATTCAGTTCATGTGTAGCCATGTTTACATTTCCTCTATAAGTGATATATTACAATAAGTTTCTTTTTCTTTGTGGCTCATTTCACTTAGCAACATCGTACCTAAAGCCACTCATTATGCTGGTATTGGCCTTATGACATTGATTTTATGTCTGAGTGACATTCCATTGTATATAAGTACCACAACATCTATATCCATTTTTTTTTCTTTTCCTGGGATATATAAAGTGTACCGAAGTCGAGGTTCTTGTAAACAGAGCAGCCCTAAAGTTTGGGCTGGCTGTGTGTTGTGGATTTTTAGTTTTCCCAAAATACACGCCCATGAGTGGAAGTGTGCTATGCTCTGTAGCTCTGTTTTAGAAAACAACATACAGTTCTCCAGAGAGGCTGTTGACAATTTACATCCTGCCCATCGCCGTAACCAGGCTCCTTTTTCTCCATTGCCTGTCCTGCATTTGTGGTTTTTACACTATTTGTGGATGGCCCTTTTGACTGGAGGTAAGGGACACATCTATGTAGTGTGGATTTGCAATGCCTGATGGCTTGCTTGGCCAAAAAGGGCATATGCATATTTTCCCGAATATATTCAAGAAAATACACATAATCCCTTTTCAGCCAAGGGCAAAATTGTCGAAATTCTGTCGCTTTTCATGTGCTTTAAAGACGACTCAAATCTACCTCTTGAAATCTGTTTCCTTCAATTCTGCCTTGCATTCAAATCCTCTTCACTGCCTTTCCTCAATGTATTTCTGGATGATAGTTGTCCTTTATAAATCTGCAAGTTTGTGAATTGCTGTGCCCCTGATTTCCATTTTTCAACTCGCCTCTTTGTGAGCTGGCTGCAATACCGCAGGATGGCTTTAGGCCCTAGTCCGGTTCCGGGGCTTCAGGCTGAGCCTTTGGTTAATTCTTCTTCCTGATGGGAAACTAGAGTGACATGTGCCCATCCAAACACCTACAGCTAATCTCTCATTTATTTCCCGTCTTCCTGTTCATCCTCTGCACAAACTGCAAACTGTGCATAACGGGAGGGTACAGGCGCTGACACTCCAAGTGGGGAGATTTTGAGTAATGCAGATGGAATGGCGAAGCTGAGCACGAAAAAAGGAAAAATGAGGTACCTTTTAGAAAACTTTCCCAATTACACAGTGTACCATCCACTGGGTTTCCCATGCATATTTTAACTGGAGGAAGATTCCCTTAAACCTGGAGAGTTGGGACCATTAGAATGGGTAGCACACAGTATTGCTCTAAGTGGTGTTCTTTTGTTCACACAACTTCAGCAATCTTGTCAGCCCCAAGTGTCCAGTCATATGTCTCATCCAGCTGTGGGTGTAAAGGTGGTCAATCTAGCTTGCATCACAGGCCCTGAACGTAATTTTTAAGACTTTCTCTCTGTTTTTGCATTTTGCTTTTGAAATTTATTTTTATAAGTGGGTTTAACTGAATTTCAGTGCTGTGTTCATGCCGTTATACACACACATGATTCCATTATGGACACATGAGAATACATATGTTATACACACACATGATTCCATTATGGACACATGAGAATACATATGTTTTAAAATACTTAGAGTCAGACATATTCCTCTGCAATGAATAGGGGGTGTTGAGTCCAGTTCATTGTGCCGGGAGTAGGTGTTGTCTATTACATACATGGTTTATATAACGGTATCTGTGCTAATTTAAAATTGTGGTTTTATGCATCACCCCACTTCGGCTTTCCCATTAAGCAGGCAGAAGATGTTTTCTAAATGTTTGACTCTGTTGTGTTTGTAATTCAGTTCATGTGTAGTCATGTGTACATTCCCGCTATGAGTGATAATTTATGATAAGATTAGTTACTCTGTAATCTTTCCTAACTCAGTTCATGTGTAGCCATGTTTACAGGGACTTCATAAGTGATATCTTATGATAAGTTGCTTTTTCTGCGTGACTTATTTCACTTAGAATCATCGTAACTGAATCCACTCTTTTTGCTGCTACTGGCCTTATGCCATTGATTTCATGGCTGAGGGATATTCCATCGTACATAAGTACCACAATATCTTGAACCATTTTTGTCTTTCCTGGGATACTTAAGGTGTACCCAAGTTGAGGTTCTTGTAAGCAGTGCAGCGCTAAATTTTAGGGTGGCTCTGTCTTATTGATTTTCAGGTTTCCCAAGGTATATTCCCTAGACTGGAAGTGCCCTTGGCTGTGTAGCTCTGTTTTTTACTTATTTTAGGGAACACAATGCAACCCTCCAGAGAGGCAGTTGGCAACTTACATCCCGCCCATCAGCATAACAAGGCTGCCTGATCTCCAGGGCCTGTCTTGCCTTTCTGGTTTTTACACATTTTGCGGATGTCCCTTTTGACCGGTGGGAAGGGATACTTCTTTGTAGTGCAGATTTGCTTTGCTGCTTGCTTGCTTGGCCAAAATGGGCGTATGCATTTTCTCCTGAATATATTCAGGAGAAAAAGCATACGCCCTTTATGGCCAAGTGCATCATTGTCAAAGTTGTGCCCCTCTTGTTGTGCTTGAAAGGTGATTCCAACGTACCTCTTGAAATCTGTTTCCTGCTATACTGCCTCGTTTTAAAGTCCACCGCTCGGCCTTCCCTCAAAAGATTTTTGGAAGATAGTTGTCCTCTATTACTCTGCCAGTTTGTAAATTGCTGTGCCCCTGAGCTCCATTTTTCAACTCGTTTTTTTGAGCTGACCGCAAATCCAAAATTATGGTTCAAAACCTATACTGGTTCCCGGCGGGTGGCTGAGACATTGGTTAATTCTACTTCCTGCCGGGCAATTAAAGTGACATGTACCTGTCCAAATGCCTAACATCTACTCTCTCATTGGTTCTCCCTCTTCCCTTTAAGCCCCTGCCAAATTGGCAACCTGTGCGAACCAGGAGGTTAAAGGTGCTGTCTCTCCAAGTTGGAAAATTGATAATAAAGCAGTTGGAAAGTCATACTGGTGCACAAGGAGAGGGACTATTCTTTGAATTTTAGAAACCTTTCGTATTCACAGTGTGTCCATTCTCTAGGTTTCCCGTACATGATATAGCTGTAGTAATATTCCCTTCAACCTGGAGACATGGGACCCATGGAATGGGTGCCATGCATTATTGCTTTAAAGGGTCTGCATTTGCTCTCCGAATCTCACCAATCCTTTCAGTCTCATTTGTCCAGCCTTATGCCACATCTAGCTGTCGTTTTATATAGGGTCATTCCAGGTTTCATCAGAGACCCTGAAGGAATTGTAAAGAATTTCCCTGTTTTTTTTTGTTTTGTTTTTGAAATTCATTTTTATAGTGGGTTTGAGCTGATTCTCGCTGCCATGCTAATGTAAGTCTAGATACACTTGATACACTTACGGAGACATATCAATACATAGGTTTTAAGATTCTTACTCGTCAGATACATTCCTCTGCGGGAAATATGGGGTTTTGAATCCCTTTCACTGAGGAAGGTGTAGGTCTTGTCTATTCCATAGTTGGTTTTTGGAACAGTATCTGTGCTTATATCAAACTCTGGTTTTATGCATCACCCCACCTCTCCTTCACCGTTAAGAAGGCATAAGTGTGTTTTCTAAATGTGAGACTCTGTTCTCTTTCCTAACTCAGTTCATGTGTAGCCATGTTTACAGGATCTTCATAAGTGATATCTTATGATAGGTTTCTTTTTCTGTGTGACTTATTTCACTTAGAATCATCGTACCTGAATCCACGCATTTTGCTGCTACTGGTTTTACAACATGGATTTCATGGCTGAGGGATATTCCATCGTATGTAAGTACCACAATGTTTTGAACCATTTTTATCTTTCCTGGGATATTTACGGTGTACCCAAGTTGTGGTTCTTGTAAGCAGTGCAGCCCTAAATTTTGGGGTGGCTCTGTCTTATTGATTTTCATTTTTCCAAAGGTATATTCCCAAGACTGGAAGTGCCCTTGGCTCTGTAGCTCTGTTGTTTACTTGTTTTAGGGAACACAATGCACTCCTCCAGAGAGGCAGTTGGCAATTTACATCCCGCCCATCAGCATAACAAGGCTCCCTGTTCTCCAGGGCCTGTCTTGCCTTTCTGGTTTACACCCATTTTGTGGATGTCCCTTTTGACTGGAGGGAAGTGATAATTCTTTGTAGTGCAGATTTTCAATGCCCGCTTGCTTGCTTGGCAAAAAAGGGAGTATGCGTTTTCTCGAGAAAATATTAAGGATGAAACACATACGCCCTTTTTGGCCAAGTGCATCATTGTTGGAGTTGTGCCCCTTTCCTGTGCTTTAAAGGCGATTCCAACATATCTCTTGAAATCTGTTTCCTGCTATTCTGCCTGGCTTTCAATTCCGCCTCATTGCCTTCCCTCAACAGATTTTTGGATGATAGTTGTCCTTTATTACTCTGCCAGTTTGTGAATTGCTCTGCCCCATAGCTCCATTTTTTAACTCGTTTTTTTGTGAGCTGAACGCAAGTCCAATATTTTGGTTCAGGAACAATACTGGTTCCCGGTGGGTGGCTGAAACTTTGGTTAATTCTTCTTCCTCCCGGGAAATAAGAGTGACATGTGCCCGTCCAAATGCCTAACAGCTACTCTCTCATTGGTTCTCCCTCTTCCCTTTAATCCTCTGCCATATTCGCAACCTGTGCGAACCAGGAGGTTAAAGGGGCTGTCTCTGCAAGTTGGGAGATTGATAGTAAAGCAGTTGGAACATCAAACCGGAGCACCAGGAGAGGGACTATTCGTTGAATTTTAGAGACCATTCGTATTCACAGTGTGTCCATTCTCTAGGTTTCCCGTACATGTTATAGCTGTAGTAATATTCCCATCAACCTGGAGAGTAGGGACCCATGGAATGGGTGCCATGCATTATTGCTTTAAGGGGTCTGCATTTGCTCACCCAATCTCACTAATCCTCTCAGTACCATGTGTCCATCCTTATGCCACATCCAGCTGTCGTTGTAGATAGGGTCATTGCAGGTTTCATCAGAGACCCTGAAGAAATTGTAAAGAATTTCCCGGGTTTTTTGTTTTGTGTTTGAAATTCCTCTTTATACTGTGTTTGAGCTGATTATCACTGCCATGTTTATGCCAGTCTAGGCACACTTGATTCCCTTATGGAGACATATAAACACATAGGTTATAAGATTCTTAGTAGTCAGATATATTCCTATGTGGGAAATATGGGGTTTTGAGTCCCTTTCACTGAGGAAGGTGTAGGTCTTGTCTATTCCATAGTTGTTTATTGGAACGGTACCTGTGCTTATATCAAACTCTGGTTTTATGTATCCCCCCATCTCTCCTTCCCCCTTAAGCAGGCATAAGAGTGTTTTCTAAATGTGAGTCCCTTTCTCTTTCCTAACTCAGTTCATGTGTAGCCATGTTTACAGGATCTTCATAAGTGATATCTTATGATAAGTTTCTTTTTCTGTGTGACATATTTCACTTAGAATCATCATACATGAATCCACTCATTTTGCTGCTACTGGTCTTATGACATTGATTTCATGGCTGAGGGATATTCCATCGTATGGAAGTACCACAAATTTTGAACCATTTTTATCTTTCCTGTGATATTTAAGGTGTACCCAAGTTGAAGATCTTGTAAACAGTGCAGCCCTAAATTTAGGAGTGGCTCTGCCTTATTGATTTTCAGTTTTCCAAAGGAATATTCCCTAGACTGGAAGTGCCCTTGGCTCTGTAGCTCTGTTGTTTACTTGTTTTAGGGAACACAATGCACTCCTCCAGAGAGGCAGTTGACAATTCACATACCGCCCATCAGCATAACAAGGCTCCCTGCTCTCCAGGGCCTGTCTTGCCTTTTTGGTTTTTACCCATGTTGTGGATATCCCTTTTGACCGGTGGGAAGTGATACTCCTTTGTAGTGCAGATTTACACTGCCTGCTTGCTTGCTTGGCCAAAAAGTGCGTATGCATTTTCTCCTGAATATATTCAGGAGAAAACGCATACACCCTTTTTGGCCAAGTGCATCATTGTCGAAATTGTGCCCCTCTTCCTGTGCTTTAAAGGTGATTCCAAACAACCTCGTGAAATATGTTTCCTGCTATTCTGCTTCCCTATCAAGTTCGCCTCCTTGCCTTCCATCAACAGATTTTTGGACGATAGTTGCCCTTTATTACTCTGCCAGTTTGTGAATTGCTGTGCCCCTGAGCTCCATTTTTTAACTCGTTTTTTCTGAGCTGAACCCTAGTCCAATATTTTGGTTCAGGACCTACACTGGTTTTCGGTGGGTGGCTGAGACTTTTGTCAATTCTTCTTCCTCCCGGGAAATAAGAGTGGCATATGCCCGTCCAAATACCTAACACCTACTCTCTCATTGGTTCTCTCTCTTCCCATTCATCCTCTGCGAAATTGGCAACCTGTGCGAAACAGGAGGTTAAAGGTGCTGTCTCTCCAGGTTGAGAGATTGATAGAAAAGCAGTTGGAAAGTCAAACTGGAACGCCAAGAGAGGGACTATTCGTTGAGTTTTAGAGACCTTTCGTATTCACTGTGTGTCCATTCTCTAGGTTTCCCGTACATGTTATAGCTGTAGTAATATTCCCTTCAACCTGGAGAGTTGGGACACATGGAATGGGTGCCATGAATTATTGCTTTAAATGGTCTGCATTTGCTCACCCAATCTCACCAATCCTCTGAGTCCCATGTGTCCTGCCTTATGCCACATCCAGCTGTCGTTGTAGATAGGGTCATTTCAGGTTTCATCAGAGACCCTGAAGGAATTGTAAAGAATTTCCCTGTTTTTTTGTTTTGTTTTTGAAATTCAATTTTATAGTGTGTTTGAGCTGATTCTCGCTGCTATATTTATGCCAGTCTAGACAAACTTGATACCCTTACGGAGACATATCAATACATAGGTTTTAAGATTCTTACTTGTTAAATATATTCCTATGCAGGAAATATGGGGTTTTGAGTCCCTTTCACTGAGGAAGGTGTAGGTCTTGTCTATTCCATAGTTGGTTTTTGGAACGGTACCTGTGCTTATATCAAACTCTGGTTTTTTTCATCACCCCACCTCTCCTTCCCCCTTGAGCAGGCATAAGAGTGTTTTCTAAATGTGAGACTCTGTTCTATTTCCTAACTCAGTTCATGTGTAGCCATGTTTACAGGATCTTCATAAGTGATATCTTATGATTAGCTTCTTTTTCTGTGTGACTTATTTCACTTAGAATCATCGTACCTGAATCCACTCATTTTGCTGCTACTGGTCTTATGACATTGATTTCATGGCTGAGGGATATTCCATCGTACGTAAGTACCACAATTTTTTGAACCATTTTTATATTTCTTTGGATATTTAAGGTGTACCCAAGTTGAGGTTATTGTAAGCAGTGCAGCCCTAAGTTTTGGGGTGGCTCTGTCTTATTCATTTTCAGGTTTCCCAAGGTATATTCCCTAGACTGGAAGTGTCCTTGGCTCTGTAGCTCTGTTGTTTACTTGTTTTAGGGAACACAATGCACTCCTCCAGAGAGGCAGTTGGCAATTTACATCCTGCCCATCAGCATAACAAGGCTCCCTGTTCTCCAGGGCCTGTCTTGAATTTCTGGTTTTAACCCTTTATGTGGAGGTCCCTTAGGACCGGTGGGAAGTGATACTTCTTTGTAGTGCAGATTTGCATTGCCCGCTTGCTTGCGTGACCAAAATGGGCGTATGTGTTTTCTCCTGAATATACTCAGGAGAAAACGCATACGGCCTTTTTGGCCATGTGCATCATTGTCGAAGTTGTGCTCCTCTTCCTGTGCTTTAAAGGCGATTCCAACGTACCTCTTGAAATCTGTTTCCTGCTATTCTGCCTCGCTTTCAAGTCCGCCTAGTTGCCTTCCCTCAACAGATTTTTGGAAGATAGTTGCCCTTTATTACTCTGCCAGTTTGTGAATTGCTTTGCCCCTGAGCTCCATTTTTTAACTCGTATTTTTGTGAGCTGAACGCAAGTCCAATATTTTGGTTCAGGACGTATACTGGTTTTCGGTGGGTGGCTGAGACTTTGGTTAATTCTTCTTCCTCCCAGGAAATAAGAGTGACAGGTGCCCGTCCAAATGCCTAACATCTACTCTCTCATTGGTCTCCCTATTCCCTTTCATCCTTTGCCAAATTGGCAACCTGTGCGAACCAGGAGGTTAAAGGTGCTGCTCTCCAAGTTGGGAGATTGATAGTAAAGCAGTTGAAAAGTCAAACTGGAGCACAAGGAGAGGGACGATTCGTTGAGTTTTAGAGACCTTTCGTATTCACAATGTTTCCATTCTCTAGGTTTCCCGTACATGTTATAGCTGTAGTAATATTCCCTTCAACCTGGAGACATCGGACCCATGGAATGGGTGCCATGCATTATTGCTTTAAAGGGTCTGCATTTGCTCACCCAATCTCACCAATCCTCTCAGTCCCAGGTATCCAGCCTTATGCCATATCCATCTGTCGTTGTAGATAGGGTCATTCCAAGTTTCATTAGAGACCCTGAAGGAATTGTAAAGATTTTTCCTTTTTTTTGTTTTCGAAATTCCTTTTTATAGTGGGTTTGAGCTGATTCTCGCTGCGATATTTATGCCAGTCTAGACACACTTGATTCCCTTACGCAGACATATAAATACATAGGTTTTAAGATGCTTACTTGTCAGATATATTCCTCTGTTGGAAATATGGCGTTTTGAGTCCCTTTCACTGAGGAAGGTGTAGGTCTTGTCTATTCCATAGTTGGTTTTTGGAAAGGTACCTGTGCTTATATCAAACTCTGGTTTTATGCATCACCCCACCTCTCCATCACCCTTAAGCAGGCATAAGAGTGTTCTCTAAATGTGAGACTCTGTTCTCTTTCCTAACTCAGTTCATGTGTAGCCATGTTTACAGGATCTTCATAAGTGATATCTTATGATACGTTTCTTTTTCTGTGTGACTTATTTCACTTAGAATCATCATACGTGAATCCACTCATCTTGCTGCTACTGGTCTTAAGACATTGATTTCATGGCTGAGGTATATTCCATCATACGTAAGTACTACAATTTTTTTAACAATTTTTACCATTTTTGGGATACTTAAGTTGTACCCAAGTTGAGGTTCTTGTAATCAGTGCAGCCCTAAATTTTGGGGTGCCTCTCTCTTATTGATTTTCAGTTTTCCCAAGGTATATTCCCTAGACTGGAAGTGTACTTGGCTCTGTAGCTCTGTTGTTTACTTGTTTTAGGGAACACAATGCACTCCTCCAGAGAGGCAGTTGACAATTTACATCCCGCCCATCAGCATAACAAGGCTCCCTGTTCTCCAGGGCCTGTCTTGAATTTCTGGTTTTTACCCTTTATGTGGATGTCCCTTAGGACCGGTGTGAAGTGATACTTCTTTGTACTGGACATTTGCATTGCCCGCTTGCTTGCTTGACCAATATGGGCGTATGTGTTTTCTCCTGAATATACTCAGGAGAAAATGCATACGCCCTCTTTGGCCAAGTGCATCATTGTCGAATTTGTGCCCTTCTTCCTGTGCTTTAAAGGCGATTCCAACATACCTCTTGAAATCTGTTTCCTGCTATTCTGCCTCACATTCAAATCCGCCTCGTTGCATTCCCTCAACAGATTTTTGAATGATAGTTGTCCTTAATTACTCTGCCAGTTTGTGAATTGCTCTGCCCTATAGCTCCATTTTTTAACTCGTTTTTTGTGAGCTGAAAGCAAGTCCCATATTTTGGTTCAGGACCTATATTAGTTCCAGGAGGGTGGCTGAGACTTTGGTTAATTATTCTTCCTCCCGGGAAATAAGAGTGACATATGATTACCACAGAACAGCTGTGGGTGTCGACCTTACTGAGTTTACTCAGGTCTCGCCAGCCAGAACGGGACCAGGCTCCCAGAGGACGCTGTCAGCAGAAAAGCCTTCATTTGCTGGTGATGAATATTAAGAATTTTGGCAGTCGGACTTCCGGGTAAGATGGCGGAAGAGTAAGATGCGGAGATCACCTTCCTCCCCACGGATACACCAGAAATACAGCTACACGTGGAACAAATCCTACAGAACACCTACTGAACGCTGGCAGAAGACCCCAGACCTCCCAAAAGGCAAGAAACTCCCCACATACCTGGGTAGGGCAAAGCGGAGAGATCCTCACACAGAGGATCGGTGCCGAGCGGCACTCACCAGCCCGAGAGACTTGTCTGCTCGCCCGCCGGGGCGTGCAGCGCTGGAAGCTGAGGCTCGGGCTTCGGTCAGAGCGCAGGGAGAGGACTGGGGCTGGCGGCGAGAACTCAGCCTGAAGGGGGCTAATGTGCCACAGCTAGCCGGGAGGGAGTCCGGGAAAACTCTGGAGCTGCCGAAGAGGCAAGAGACTTTTTCTTCCCTCTTGGTTTCCTGGTGCGCGAGGAGAGGGGATTAAGAGCGCTGCTTAAAGGGGCTCCACGGACGGGCGCGAGTCGCGACTGAAAGCGCGGAGCCCAGTGACAGGCGTGGGACGCTGGGGCTGCTGCTGCCGCCGCCAAGAAGCCTGTGTGCGAGCGCAGGTCACTGCCCACACCGCCCTTCCGGGAGCCTGTGCAGCCCGCCACTGCCGGGGTCCCGGGATCCAGGGGCGGCTTCCCTGGGAGAACGCACGGCGCACCTCGGGCTGGTGCAACGTCACTCTGACCTCTGCCGCTGCAGGCTCGCCCCGCACTCCGTGCCCCTCCCTCCCTTCCGGCCTGAGTGAGCCAGAGTCCCCAAAGAGGCTGCTCCTTTAACCCTGTCCTATCTGAGCGAAGAACAGAAGCCCTCCGGCGACCTACACGCAGAGGCGGGGCCAAATCCAAAGCTGAGACCCAGGAGCTGTGAGAACAAAGAAGAGAAAGGGAAACCTCTCCCAGCAGCCTCAGAAGCAGTGGATTAAAGCTCCACAATCAACTTGATGTACCCTGCATCTGCGGAATACATGAATAGACAACACATCATCCCAAATTGAGGAGCCCGGAGTCAGTGCTGTGCCTCTGAGGTGGGAGAGCCAACTTCAGGACACTGGTCCACAAGAGACCTCCCAGCTCCACATAATATCAAACGGCGAAAATCTTCCAGAGATCTCCATCTCAACACCAGCACCCAGCTTCACTCAACGACCAGCAGGCTACAGTGCTGGACACCCTGAGCCAAACAACTAGCAAGACAGGAACACAACGCCACCCATTAGCAGAGAGGTGGCCTAAAATCATAAAAAGTCCACAGACACCCCAAAACACACCACCAGACGTGGACCTGCCCACCAGAAAGACAAGATCCAGCCTCATCCACCAGAACACAGGCACTATTCCCCTCCACCAGGAAGCCTACACAACCCAGTAAACCAACCTTAGCCACTGGGGACAGACACCAAAAACAACAGGAACTACGAACCTGCAGCCTGCAAAAAGGAGACCCCAAACACAGTAACATAAGCAAAATGAGAAGACAGAAAAACACACAGCAGGAGAAGGAGCAAGATAAAAACCCACCAGACCTAACAAATGAAGAGGTAATAGGCAGTCTACCGGAAAAAGAATTCAGAATAATGATGGTAAAGATGATCCAAGATTCTATTTCCCAGATCCAAAATCTTGGAAATAGAATAGACAAAATGCAAGAAACAGTTAACAAGGACCTAGAAGAACTAAAGATGAATCAAGCATCGATTAAAAACACAATACATGAAATAAAAAATACTCTAGATGGGATCAATAGCAGAATAACTGAGGCAGAAGAACGGATAAGTGAGGTGGAAGATAAAATAGTGGAAATAACTGCTGCAGAACAAAATAAAGAAAAAAGGATGAAAAGAACAGAGGACAGTCTCAGAGACCTCTGGGACAACATTAAACGCACCAACATTCGAATTATAGGGGTTCCAGAAGAAGAAGAGAAAAAGAAAGGGACTGAGAAAATATTTGAAGAGATTATAGTTGAAAACTTCCCTAATATGGGAAAGGAAATAGTTAATCAAGTCCAGGAGGCACAGAGAGTCCCATACAGAATAAATCCAAGGAGAAATACGCCAAGACACATATTAATCAAACTGTCAAAAATTAAACACAAAGAAATCATATTAAAAGCAGCAAGGCAAAAACAACAAATAACACACAAGGGAATCCCCATCAGGATAACAGCTGATCTCTCAGCAGAAACTCTACAAGCCAGAAGGGAGTGGCAGGACATACTTAAAGTGATGAAGGAGAAAAACCTGCAACCAAGATTACTCTACCCAGCAAGGATCTCATTCAGATTTGATGGAGAAATTAAAACGTTTACAGACAAGCAAAAGCTGAGAGTTCAGCACCACCAAACCAGCTTTACAACAAATGCTAAAGGAACTTCTCTAGGCAAGAAACACAACAGAAGGAAAAGACCTACAATAATGAACCCAAAACAGTTAAGAAAATGGGCATAGGAACATACATATCGATAATTACCTTAAATGTAAATGGACTAAATGCTCCCACCAAAAGACACAGAGTGGCTGAATGGATACAAAAACAAGACCCATCTATATGCTGTCTACAAGAGACCCACTTCAGACCTAGAGACACATACAGACTGAAAGTAAGGGGATGGGAAAAGATATTCCATGCAAATGGAAACCAAAAGAAAGCTGGAGTAGCAATTCTCATATCAGACAAAATAGACTTTAAAATAAGGACTACTAGAAGAGACAAAGAAGGACACTACATAATGATCAAGGGATCGATCCAAGAAGAAGATATAACAATTGTAAATATTTATGCACCAAACATAGGAGCACCTCAATACATAAGGCAAATACTAACAGCCATAAAAGGAGAAATCGACAGTAACACAATCATAGTAGGGGACTTTAACACCCCACTTTCACCAATGGACAGATCATCCAAAATGAAAATAAATAAGGAAACACAAGCTTTAAATGAAACATTAAACAAGATGGACTTAATTGATATTTATAGGACATTCCATCCAAAAACAACAGAATACACATTTTTCTCAAGCGCTCATGGAACATTCTCCAGGATAGATCATATCTTGGGTCACAAATCAAGCCTTGGTAAATTTAAGAAAATTGAAATTGTATCAAGTATCTTTTCCGACCACAATGCTATGAGACTAGATATCAATTACAGGAAAAGAGCTGTAAAAAATACAAACACATGGAGGCTAAACAATACACTACTTAATAACGAAGTGATCACTGAAGAAATCAAAGAGGAAATTAAAAAATACCTAGAAGCAAATGGCAATGGAGACACGACGACCCAAAACCTATGGGATGCAGCAAAAGCAGTTCTAAGAGGGAAGTTTATAGCAATACAATCCCACCTTAAGAAACAGGAAACATCTCGAATAAACAACCTAACCTTGCACCTAAAGCAATTAGAGAAAGAAGAACAAAAACATCCCAAAGTTAGCAGAAGGAAAGAAATCATAAAAATCAGATCAGAAATAAATGAAAAAGAAATGAAGGAAACGATAGCAAAGATCAATAAAACTAAAAGCTGGTTCTTTGAGAAGATAAACAAAATTGATAAACCATTAGCCAGACTCATCAAGAAAAAAAGGGAGAAGACTCAAATCAATAGAATTAGAAATGAAAAAGGAGAAGTAACAACTGACACTGCAGAAATACAAAAGATCATGAGAGATTACTATAAGCAACTCTATGCCAATAAAATGGACAACCTGGAAGAAATGGACAAATTCTTAGAAATGCACAACCTGCCAAGACTGAATCAGGAAGAAATAGAAAATATGAACAGACCAATCACAAGCACTGAAATTGAAACTGTGATTAAAAATCTTCCAACAAACAAAAGCCCAGGACCAGATGGCTTCACAGGCGAATTCTATCAAGCATTTAGAGAAGAGCTAACACCTATCCTTCTGAAACTCTTCCAAAATATAGCAGAGGGAGGAACACTCCCAAACTCATTCTACGAGGCCACCATCACCTTGATACCAAAACCAGGCAAGGATGTCACAAAGAAAGAAAACTACAGGCCAATATCACTGATGAACATAGATGCAAAAATCCTCAACAAAATACTAGCAAACAGAATCCAACAGCACATTAAAAGGATCATACACCATGATCAAGTGGGGTTTATTCCAGGAATGCAAGGATTCTTCAATATACGCAAATAAATCAACGTGATACACCATATTAACAAATTGAAGGAGAAAAACCATATGATCATCTCAATAGATGCAGAGAAAGCTTTCGACAAAATTCAACACCCATTTATGATAAAAACCCTGCAGAAAGTAGGCATAGAGGGAACTTTCCTCAACATAATAAAGGCCATATATGACAAACCCACAGCCAGCATCGTCCTCAATGGTGAAAAACTGAAACCATTTCCACTAAGATCAGGAACAAGACAAGGTTGCCCACTTTCACCACTCTTATTCAACCTAGTTTTGGAAGTTTTAGCCACAGCAATCAGAGAAGAAAAGGAAATAAAAGGAATCCAAATTGGAAAAGAAGAAGTAAAGCTGTCACTGTTTGCAGATGACATGATACTATACATAGAGAATCCTAAAGATGCTACCAGAAAACTACTAGAGTTAATCAATGAATTTGGTCAAGTTGCAGGATACAAAATTAATGCACTGAAATCTCTGGCATTCCTATATACTGATGATGAAAAATCTGAAAGTGAAATCAAGGAAACACTCCCATTTACCATTGCAACAAAAAGAATAAAATATCTAGGAATAAACCTACCTAAGGAGACAAAAGACCTGTATGCAGAAAATTATAAGACACTGATGAAAGAAATTAAAGATGATACAAATAGATGGAGAGATGTACCATGTTCTTGGATTGGAAGAATCAACATTGTGAAAATGACTCTACTACCCAAAGCAATCTACAGGTTCAATGCAATCTCTATCAAACTACCACTGGCATTTTTCACAGAACTAGAACAAAAAATTTCACAATTTGTATGGAAACACAAAAGACCCCGAATAGCCAAAGCAATCTTGAGAACGAAAAATGGAGCTGGAGGAATCAGGCTCCCTGACTTCAGACTATACTACAAAGCTACAGTAATCAAGACAGTATGGTACTGGCACAAAAACAGAAAGATAGATCAATGGAACAGGATAGAAAGCCCAGAGCTAAACCCACGGACATATGGTCACCTTATCTTTGATAAAGGAGGCAGGAATGTACAGTGGAGAAAGGACAGTCTCTTCAATAAGTGGTGCTGGGAAAACTGGATAGGGACATGTAAAAGTATGAGATTAGATCATTCCCTAACACCATACACAAAAATAAGCTCAAAATGGATTAAAGACCTAAATGTAAGGCCAGACACTATCAAACTCTTAGAGGAAAACATAGGCAGAACACTCTATGACATAAATCACAGCAAGATCCTTTTTGACCCACCTCCTAGAGAAATGGAAATAAAGACAAAAATAAACACATGGGACCTAATGAAACTTAAAAGCTTTTGCACAGCAAAGGAAACCATAAACAAGACCAAAAGACAACCCTCAGAATGGGAGAAAATATTTGCAAATGAAGCAACTGACAAAGGATTAATCTCCAAAATTTATAAGCAGCTCATGCAGCTCAATAGCAAAAAAACAAACAACCCAATCCAAAAATGGGCAGAAGACCTAAATAGACATTTCTCCACAGAAGATATACAGACTGCCAACAAACACATGAAAGGATGCTCAACATCTTTACTCATTAGAGAAATGCAAATCAAAACTACAATGAGATATCATCTCACACCAGTCAGAATGGCCATCATCAAGAAATCTAGAAACAATAAATGCTGGAGAGGGTGTGGAGAAAAGGGAACACTCTTGCACTGCTGGTGGGAATGTGAATTGGTACAGCCGCTATGGAGAACGGTATGGAAGTTCCTTAAAAAAACTACAAATAGAACTACCATATGACCCAGCAATCCCACTACTGGGCATATACCCTGAGAAAACCATAATTCAAAAAGAGACATGTACCAAAATGTTCATAGCAGCCCTATTTACAATAGCCCGGAGATGGAAACAACCTAAGTGTCCATCATCGGATGAATGGATAAAGAAGATGTGGCACATATATACAATGGAATATTACTCAGCCATAAAAAGAAATGAAATTGAGCTATTTGTAATGAGGTGGATAGACCTAGAGTCTGTCATACAGAGTGAAGTAAGTCAGAAAGAGAAAGACAAATACTGTATGCTAACACATATATATGGAATTTAAGAAAAAAAATGTCATGAAGAACATAGGGGTAAGACAGGAATAAAGACACAGACCTACTAGAGAATGGACTTGAGGATATGGGGAGGGGGAAGGGTAAGCTGTGACAAAGTGAATGAGCGGCATGGACATATATACACTACCAAACGTGAGGTAGATAGCTAGTGGGAAGCAGCCGCATAGCACAGGGAGATCAGATCGGTACTTTGTGACCGCCTGGAGGGGTGGGATAGGGAGGGTGGGAGGGAGACGCAAAAGGGAGGGGATATGGAAACATATGTATATGTATAACTGATTAAATTTGTTATAAAGCAAAAAAAAATTAAATTAAATTAAAAAAAAAAAAGAGTGACATATGCCCATGCAGATGCCTAACAGCTACTCTCTCTTTGGTTCTCCCTCTTCCCTTTCATCCTTTGCCAATTTGGCAACCTGTGTGAAACTGCAGGTTAAAGGTGCTGTCTCTCCAAGTTGGGAGATTGATAGTAAAGCAGTTGGAAAGTCAAACTGGAGAACCAGGAGAGCGATTATTCGTTGAGTTTTAGAAAGCTTTCGTATTCACAGTGTGTCCATTCTCTAGGTTTCCCATACCTGTTATAGCTGTAGTAATATTCCCTTCAACCTGGAGAGTTGGGACCCATGGAATGGGTGACATGCATTATTGCTTTACAGGGTCTGCATTTGCTCACCCAATCTCACCAATCCTCTCAGTCCCATGTGTCCAGCCTTATGCCACCTCCAGCTGTCGTTGTAGATAGGGTCATTCCAGGTTTCATCAGAGACCCTGAAGGAATTGTAAGGAATTTCCCTGTTTTTTTGTTTTGTTTTTGAAATTCCTTTTTATAGTGGGTTTAGCTGATTCTCACTGTCATGTTTATGCCAGTCTAGACACACTTGATTCCCTTATGGATACATATCAATACATAGGTTTTAAGATTCTTACTAGTAAGATATATTAATCTGCGTTGAATATGGGGTGTTGAGTCCCTTTCACTGAGGAACGTGTAGGTCTTGTCTATTCTGTATTTGGTTTTTGGAACTGTACCTGTATTAATATCAAACTCTGGTTTTATGCATCACCCCACCTCTCCTTCCCCCTTAAGAAGGCATAAGGTTGTTTTCTAAATGTGAGTCTCCCTTCTCTTTCCTATCTCAGTTCATGTGTAGCCATGTTTACAGGATCTTCATAATTGATATCTTATGATAATTTTCTTTTTCTGTTTGAATTATTTCACTTAGAATTATCGTACCGGAATCCACTCATTTTGCTGCTACTGGCCTTATGACATTGATTTCATGGCTGAGGGATATTCCGTCATACGTAAGTACCACAATTTCTTGAACCATTTTTGTCTTTCCTCGGATATTTAAGGTGTACCCAAGTTGAGGTTTTTGTAAGCAGTGCAGCCCTGAATTTTGGTGTGGATCTGTCTTATTAATTTTCAGTTTTCCCAAGCTATATTACCTAGAATGGAAGTGCCATTGGCTGTGTAGCTCTGTTGTTCACTTGTTTTAGGGAACACAGTGCACTCCTCCAGAGAGGCAGTTGGCAATTTACATCCCGCCCATCAGCATAACAAGGCTCCCTGTTCCCCAGGGCCTGTCTTGCCTGTCTGTTTTTTACACATTTTGCGGATGTCCCTTTTGGCTGGTGGGAAGTGACACTTCTTTTTAGTGCAGATTTGCATTGCCCGCTTGCTTGCTTTGCTAAAAATGGCATATGCGTTTTCTCCTGAATATATTCACGTGAAAACCCATATGCCCTTTATGGCCATTTCCATTATTTTCGAAGTTGTGATGCTTTTCCTGTGTTTAAAGGCGATTCCAATGTACGTCTTGAAATCTGTTTCATGCCATTCTGCCTCATTTTCACTTCCGCCTCGTGGCTTTCCCTCAACAGATTTTTGGAAGAGAGTAGTCCTTTATAACTCTGCAGGTTAGTGAATTGCTGTGGCCCTGAGCTCCATTTTATAACTCGTGTTTTTGTGAGCTGACCGCAAATCCACAGTTTTGCTTCTGGACCTTTACTGGTTCTGGGGGGGCCAGGCTGAGTCTTTGGTTAATTCCTCTTCGTGACGGGTAATTAGAGTGAAATGTGGCCGTCCAAATGCCTACAGCTACTCTCTCATTGGTTCTCTCTCTTCCCTTATATCCTCTGCACAATTTGCCAACTGTGCGAACCAGGAGGTTATAGGGGCTGACTCTCCAAGTTGGGAGATTGATAGTAAAGCAGTTGGAATGTCAAACTGGAGCACAAGGAGAGAAAAAAAAGTAGTAGAGTTTTAGAAACCTTTCACCATCAGATGGTTTCCATTCTCTAGGTTCCCATACATGTTATAACTGTAGTGATATTCCCTTCTACTTGGAGAGTTGGGAACCATGGAAAGCGTGGCAGGCATAATTGCTTTAAAGGGTCTGCATTTTTTCACCCAATCTCACCAATCCTCTCAGTCCCAAGTGACCAGCGTTTTGTCACATCCAGCTGTCATTGAAGATAGGGTCATTCCAGGTTTCATCAGAACCCCTGAAGGTATTGTGTAAGAATTTTACTATTTTTATGTTTTGTTTTGAAATTCATTTTTATATTGGGTTTGAGCTGATTCTCACTGCCATGTTTATGTCATTCTAGACACACTTGGTTCCCTTACAGAGACATATCAATACATAGGTTTTAAAATTCTTACTAGTCAGATATATTTCTCTGCGGGGAATAAGGATGTTGAGTTCCGTTTACTGAGGAAGGAGTAGGGCTTGTCTCTTCTCTTTTTGGATTATGGAACGGTACCTGTGCTAATATCAAACTTTTGTTTTGTGCATCTCCCCACGTGTCTTTCCCCTTAAGCAAGCATTAGAGTGTTTTCTAAATCTGAGACTCTGTTCTCTTCCCTAATTCAGTTCATATGTAGCCATGTTTACATTCCCTTCATAAGTGATATCTTATGTCAGAATGCACCATGGCCTTGTCATAATAATGCTCCATGACCCCTGTCATCACAGTGCTCCATGCCCTGGTTATCACAAAGCTCCATGTCCCTTGTCATCAGAATTCTCCACGTCCTTGTCATCACAATGCTACATGACACTTCTCATCAAAATATTACATGCTCTTGTCATCACAATTCTCCATGCATTTGAAATTGCAATGCTCCATGCACTTGTGATCACAATGCTCCATGCACTTGTCATCACAATGCTCCATGCACCTCTCATCAAAATGCTCTCTCACCACTGATATCTCAATGTTACATCACTATTCGTCACAATACTCCCTCAACCCTGTCATCACAATGTTCCATGACTCCTGTCATCACAGTGCTACATGCATTATCATCACAATGTTTGATGACCACTGACATCACAATGTTATATAACCCCTCTCACCAAAATGCTTCATGAACCTTTTCATCAAAATGCTCCATGACCCCTGACACCTCAATGATCCATAACCCATGTCATCAAAATGTTCCATGACACTTTTCATCAAATTGCTCCATGACCCTGTCATCACAATGCTCCCTGCCCTTCTCATCACAATGCACAACGCCCTTATGATCAAAATGCTCCATGACATTTGTCATCACAAAGATCCATGACGCTTGGCATCACAATGCTCCAAGTCTTTGTCATCACGATGCTCCATGAACGTTCTCATCACATTGATCCATGCCCTTGTCATCACAAAGCTCCATGACACATGTCATCAGAAGTTTCCATGGCCTTCTCATCGCAATTCTCCATGCCCTTGCCATCACAATGCTCCATTACCCCTGTCATAACAATGCTCCATGTCCCAAGCCAACACAATGATCCATGGCCTTTTCATCAAAAGGCTCCATGACCCTTCTCATTACAATGCTCCAAGAACACTGTAATCACAATGCTCTATGACCTTGTCATCACAAACCTCCATGACACATGTCATCAGAATATTCCATGGCCTTCTTATCAAAATGCTCCATGCCCTTTTCATCACAATGCTCCCAGACCCCTGTAATCACAGTGCTCCATGCCCCTATTCATATCAATGGTCCATGAACCCTGTCATCACAGTGCATCATGCCCATCATCATAATGCTTCTGGCTATTGTCAGCACAATGAAATCAAAATTCTCTATGACCTCTGTCATCACAATGCTCCATGACCCCTGTCATCACAATACTCCATGAACATTTTCAGCCCAATGCTCCATGACACTTGTCATCACAATGATCCATGCCCTTGTCATCCCAATGCTCCATGACCCCTGTATTCACAATGCTCCGTGACGCTTGTCATCACAGTGCTCCATGACACCTGTCATCACAATGCTCCATGCCTTTGTTAGCAAAGTGCTACATGACCTTGTCATTACAATGCTCTATGCGCTTGTCATCGCAATACTCCATTACGATTGTCATCACAGTCCTCCATGAACTTTGGGATCACATTGCTTCATGCCCTTGTCATCACAATGCTCTATGCTCCTTGAAATCAAAATGATCCATGACCTCTGTCATCACAATGCTCGAAACACTTGTGAACACAATGTTCCATAACACTTGTCATCACAACGCTCCATGAAGCCTGCCATCACAATACTCCATGCTCTTTTCATCACAATGCTCCATGACCTTTGTCATCACAATGCTCAATACACTTGTCATCACAATGCTCCCTGAAACTTTTCGTCAGAATGCTTTTTGAACCCTGTCACGAAAGGCTCCAGGCCTTTTTCATCACAATGCCCTATGTCATTGTCATCAAAATACTCCACAAGTTTGTCAGCAGAATGCTCCATGACCCTTGTCATCAAAATTCTCCATGCAATACTCAGCACAAAGCTACCTGACCCTTGTCATCACAATGCTCCAAGCCATTGTCATCACAATGCTCCATTACCTTTGTCATCAGAATCCTCCATGACACTTGGCATCACAATGCTTCATGCCACTGTCATCACAATGGGCCATTATATATGTCATCACAATGCTCCCTAACACCTCTCTTCACAATACCGCATGACCTGGTGATCACAATGCTCCATGCCCTTGTCATCACAATGCGCCATTCCAACTCGCATCACAATAATCCATGAAACATATTAGACAAATGTTCCATGCCATTGTCACCACAAAGTTCCATGCCCTTTTTATCACAATGCTCCATGACCCCTGTCATCACAATGCTCCGTGACTCCAGTCATCACTGTGTTTCATTACCTTTGTCATCACAATGATCCATGCCCTCATCATCAACAGTCTCTGTGACCATTTTAACCACAATGCTCCATGAACTTTTCATCACAATGCTCTTTGACCCTTGTCATCACAATGCTCTATGCCTTTCTCAGCACAATGCTCCATGAACATTGTCATCACAGTGCTCCATGCGCTTGTCAGCACAATGCTCCATGACACATGTCATCACAATGCACCATGCACTTATCATCACAGTGCTCCACAAACTTGTCATCACAATGTTCCATAATATTTGTCATCACAATGCTCCATGCACTTCTCATCAAAATGCTCTCTCACCACTGATATCACAATGCTACATCACTATTTGTCACAATTCTCCCTCACCCCTGTCATCACAATGTTCCATGACTCCTGTCATCACATTGCTACATGCACTTATCATCACAATGTTCGATGACCCATGACATCACAAAGTTCCATAACACCTGTCATCAAAATGTTTCATGACACTTTTCATCAATTAGCTCCATGACACTGTCATCACAATGCTCCCTGCCCTTCTCATCACAATGCACAACGCCCTTGCCCTCAAAATGCTCCATGACATTTGTCATCACTAAGATCCATGACCCTTGGCATCACAATGTTCCATGTCATTGTCATCACAATGCTCCATGAAAGCTCTCATCACATTGCTCCATGCAGTTGTCTTCACATAGCTCCATGACACAGGTCATCAGAATGCTCCATGACCTTCTCATCACAATGCTCCATGCTCTTGACATCACAATTCTCCATTAACCCTCTCATAACAATGCTCCATGACCCCTGCCATCACAATGTTCCATGGCCTTGTCATCACAAGGCTCCATGACTCTTCTCATCACATTGCTCCAAGAACACTGTAATCACAATGATCTATGCCCCTTTTCATCTCAATGATCCATGAACCCTGTCATCACAGTGCACCTTGCCCATCATCATAAGACTTCAGGCTATTGTCATCACAATGAAATCAAAATGATCCATGACCTCTGTCATCACAATGCTCGAAACACTTGTGACACAATGTTCCATAACACTTGTCATCACAGCGCTCCACGATGCCTGCCATCACAATAATCCATGCTCTTTTCATCACAATGCTCCATGACCTTTGTCATCACAATCCTCAATACACTTATCATCACAATGCTCCCTGACACTTGTCGTCAGAATGCTCCATGCCTTTGTCCGAAAAATGCTCCATGACCCTTGTCATCACAAAGTGCCACACGCTTTGCATCACAATTGTCCACAAATTTGTCATCACAATGCTCCATAAACCATGTAATCACAATGCTCCATGCCCTTCTCATCACAATGCTCCATTACCCCTGTCATAACAATGCTCCATGAGCCCTGCCATCACAATGTTCCACGGCCTTGTCATCACAAGGCTCCAAGACATATGTAATCACAATGCTCCATGCCCTTGTCATCACAGAGCTCCATGACACATGTCATCAGAATGTTCCATGGCCTTCTCATCATAATGCTCCATGCCCTTGTCATCACAATGCTCCCAGACCCCTGTATTCACAATGCTCCATGCCCCTATTCATCTCAATGCTCCATGAACCCTGTCATCACAATGCATCATGCCCATCAACATAATGCTTCCGACTATTGTCAGAACAATGAAATCAAAATTCTCCATGACCTCTGTCATCACAATGCTCCATGACCCCTGTCATCACAATACTCCATGAACATTTTCAGCCCAATGCTCCATGACGCTTGTCATCAAAATGATCCATGCCCTTTTCATCCCACTGCTCCATGACCCCTGCATTCACAATGCTCCATGCCCTTGTCATCACAATGCTCCAAGAACCCTGTAAACAAAATGCTCCATGCCCCTTTTCATCTCAATGCTCCATGAACCCTGTCATCACAATGCACCATGCCCATCATCATAATGCTACAGGCTATTGTCATCACAATGAAATCAATATTCTCCATGACCTCTCTCATCATAATGCTCCAAACCCTTGTGATCACAATGTTCCATAACACTTAGCATCACAACACCCCATGACGCTCATCATAACAATTAACCATGGTCTTCTTATCACAATGCTCCCTGACACCTGTCTTCAGAATAATGCATGACCTTGTCATCACAATTCTCCATGCCCTTGTCATCACAATGCGCCATTCCAAGTTTCATCACAATAATCCATGAAACTTATTAGACCAATGCTGCATGCCCTTGTCATCACAATCCTCCATGTCCTAGTTATCACAATGTTCCAAAACCCCTGTAATCAGAATGCTCCATGCCCCTTTTCATCAGTATGCTCCATGAGATTTGTCATCACAAGGCTCCATGGTTTTCTCATCACAATGCTCCAGGACCTTGTCATCACAATGCTTCACGACATTTTCGTGAAAATCCTCAATGGCCCTTGTCATCATAATGCTCCAAGCCCTAGTCATCACAATGCTCCATTATATTTCTCATCACAATCCTCCATTACATTTGGCATCACAATGCTCCATGCCATTGTCATCGCAATGGACCATGACATATGTCATCACAATGCTCCCTGACACCAGTCTTCACAATATTCCATGCCCTTGTCATCACAATGCTCCATGCCCTTGTAATCAAAATGCACCATGTCCACTGTCATCACAATAGTCTAGGAAAGTTGTCAGACCAATGCTCCATGCCCCTGTCATCACAATGCTCCATGCCCTTGTCATCACAATGCTCCATGAACCCTGTCATTACAAAGCTCCATGACCCCTGCCATCACAATGTTCCACGGCCTTATCATCACAAGGCTCCATGACGCTTGTCATCACAATGCTCAAAGACCCCTGTAATCACAATGCTCCATGCCCTTGTCATCACAAAGCTCCATGACACATGTCATCAGAATGTTCCATGGCCTTCAAATCAAAAGGCTCCATGCCCTTGTCATCACAATGCACCATGTCCAATATCATCACAATAATCTATGAAACTTGTCAGACCAATGCTCCATGCCCCTGTCATCACAATGCTCCATGCCCTTGTCATCACAATGCTGCATGACACTTGTCATAACAATGCCCCGTGACTCCAGTCATCACAATGCTTCATAATGTTTGTCATCAAAACGGTCCATGCCCGCATCATGACAAGGCTCTGTGACATTTGTAACCACAATGCTCCATGAACTTTTCATCACAATGCTGCGTGACCCTTGTCATTACAATGTTCCATGACTTTGTCAGAACAATGCTCCATGACACTTGTCATCACAGTGTGCCATGCGCTTTTCATCACAATGATCCACAACCTTGTCATCGTTATGCTCCATAAACATTGTAAGCACAATGCTCCATACACTTCTCATCCAAATGCTCTCTCACATGAGATATCACAATGTTCCATCACTAGTCATCACAATCTTCCCTCACCCCTGTTATCACAATGTTCCATGAACTCTGTCATCACAATGCTACATCCCCTTATCAGCACAATGTTCTATGACCCCTGACATCACAATGTTACATAACCACTGTCATCAAAATGCTCCATGACAGTTTTCATCACAAAGCTCCATGACCCCTGGCATCACAATGTTCTATAACCCCTGTCATCATAATGTTCCATTACATTTTTCATCAAATTGCTGCATGACCCTGTCATCAAAATGCTCCCTGCCTTTCTCATCACAATGCACCACACCCTTGTCATCAAAATGCTCCATGACCTTTGTCATCACAAAGCTCCATGACCCTTGGCATCACAATGCTCCATGCAATTGTCATCACAGTGCTCCATGAACCTTCTCATCACATTGCTCCATGCCCTTGTCATCACAAAGCTCCAGGACACTTGTCATCACAATGCTCAATGCCCTTCTCATCACAGTAATCCATGAAATATTTCAGACCAATGCTCAATGCCCTTCTCATCACAATGATCCATTACCTATGTCATAACAATGCTCCATGACCCCTGCCATCACAATGTTCCATGGCCTTGTCATCACAAAGCTCCATGATCCTTGTCATCACAATGCTCCAAACAGCTGTAATCATAATGCTCCGTGCCCTTGTCATCGCAAAGCTCCATGACGCATGCCATCAGAATGTTCCATGGCCTTCTCATCACAATGCTACATGCCCTTGTCATGACAGTGCTCCAAGACAACTGTAATCACAATGCTCCATGCTCCTTTTCATCTCAATGCTCCATGAAGCCTGTCATCAAAATGCACCATGCCCATCATCATAATGCTTCAGGCTATTGTCATCACAATGAAATAAAAATTATCCAAGACCACTGTCATCATAATGCTCCAAACCCTTGTGATCACAAAGTGCCATAACACTTATCATCACAACACCCTATGACGCTCATCATCACAATTATCCATGGTCTTCTCATCACAATGCTCAATGACCTTTGTCATGACAATTCTCAGTACACTTGTCATCACAATGCTCCCTGACACATTTCGTCAGTATGCTCCTTGAACCCTGTCATGACAAGGCTCCATGGCTTTTCATCACAATGATCCATGCCCTTTTCATCACAATGCTCCAAGACCCCTGTAATCACAGTGCTCCATGCCCTTGTCATCACAAAGCTCCATGACACATGTCATCAGAATGCTCCAAGACCCCTGTAATCACAATGCTCCATGCCCCTTTTCATTAGAATGCTCCATGAGACTTGTCATCACAAATCTCCATGCTCTTATCATCACAGTGCTCCAGGAACTTGTCATCACCATGTTCCATTACCTTGTCATCACAATGCTCCATGACCCCTGTCATCACAATACTCCATGAACATTTTCAGCCCAATGCTCCATGAAATTCTCATCACAGTGCTCCATGTCAAATATCATAAAATGCTCCATGACCACTGTCATCACAACACTCCATGACACCTGACAACACAATGATCCGGGACTCTTGTCATCACAGTGCTCCATTCCCTAGTTATCACAATGCTTCATGAACATTTTCAGCCCAATGCTCCATGACCCTTTTCATCACAATCATCCATGCCCTTGTCATCCGAATGCTCCATGACCCCTGTATTCACAATGCTCGGTGACGCTTGTCATCACAATGCTCCATGACACCTGTCATCACAATGCTCCATGACTTTGTCAGCAAAATGCTACATGACCTTGTCATTACCATGCTCTATGCGCTTGTCATCACAGTACTCCATTACCATTGTCATCACAATCCTCCATGAACCTAGGATCACATTGCTTCATGCCCTTGTCATCACGAAGCTCCATGCTCCTTGAAATCAAAATGATCCATGACCTCTGTCATCACAATGCTACAAACACTTGTGATCACAATGTTCCATAAGAGTTGTCATCACAACGCTCCATGAAGCCTGTCATCACAATAATCCATGCCCTTTTCATCACAGTGCTTCATGAACTTTGTCATCACAATGCTCAATACACTTGTCATCACAATGTTCCCTGACACTTGTCGTCATAATGCTCCTTGAAACCTGTCACAAAAAGGCTCCATGCATTTTTCATCACAAAACCCCATGCCATTTTCATCTCAATGCTCCATGCCATTGTCATCAAAATACTCCACAAGCTTGTCATCAGAATGCTCCATGACCATTGTCATCACATTTCTCCATGCACTTGTCAGAACAATGCTTCCTGACCCTTGTCATCACAATGCTTCAAGCCATTTTCATCACAAAGCTCCATTATCTTTGTCATCAGAATCCTCCATGACACTTGGCATCACAATGCTCCATGACATTGTCATCACAATGAGCCATTACATATGTCATCACAATGCTCCATGACACCTCTCTTCACAATAATGCATAACCTGGTCATCACAATGCTCCATGCCCTTGTCATCACAATGCACCATTCCAACTGTCATCACAATAATCCACGAAAATTATGAGAACAATGGTCCATGCCCTTGTCATCACAATGCACCATTCCATCTGTCATCACAATAATCCACGAAAATTATGAGAACAATGGTCCATGCCCTTGTAATCACAATGCTCCATGCCATAGTTATCATAATGTTCCAAAACGCCTGTAATCAGAATGCTCCATGCCCCATTTCATCAGTATGCTCCATGAGATTTGTCATCACAAGGCTCCATGATTTTCTCATCACAGTGCTCCAGGACCTTATCATCACAATGCTTCACGACATTGTCATAAAAATTCTCAAAGGCCCTTGTCAACCTAATGCTCCAAGCCCTAGTCATCACAATGCTCAATTATATTTGTCATCACAATCCTCCATTACATTTGGCATCACAATGCTCCATGCCATTGTCATCGCAATGGACCATGACATATGTCATCACAATGCTCCCTGACACCTGTCTTCACAATACTCCATGCCCTTGTCATCACAATGCTCCATGCCCTTGTCATCACAATGAACCATGTCCACTGTCATCACAATAATCTAGGAAACTTTTCAGACCAATGTTCAATGACCCGGTCATCACAATGCTCCATGCACTTGTCATCACAATGCTCCATGACCCCTGTCATAATAATGCTCCATGACCCCTGCCATCACAATGTTCCACGGCCTTGTCATCACAAGGCTCCATGACGCTTGTCATCACAATGCTCCAAGACCCCTGCCATCACAATGTTCCACGGCCTTGTCATCACAAGGCTCCATGACGCTTGTCATCACAATGCTCCAATACCACTGTAATCAAAATGCTCCATGCCCTTGTCATCACAAAGCTCCATGACACATGTCATCAGAATGTTCCATGGCCTTCTCATCAAAATGCTCCATGCCCTTGTCATCACAATGCACCATGTCCAATGTCATCACAATAATCTATGAAACATGTCAGACCAATGCTCCATGACCTTGTCATCACAATGCACCATGTCCAATGTCATCACAATAATCTATGAAACATGTCAGACCAATGCTCCATGCCCCTGTCATCACAATGCTCCATACCCTTGTTATCACAATGCTCCATTACCCCTGTCATCACAATGCTCCGTGACTCCAGTCATCACAATGCTTCATAACAACTGTCATCACAACGGTCCATTCGTGCGTCATCACAAGGCTCTGTGACCTTTGTAAACACAATGCTCCATGAACCTTTCATCACAATTCTCCGTGACCGTTGCATCACAATGCTCCATGCCTTTGTCAGGACAATGCTCCATGACCGTTGTCATTTCAAAGTGCCATGCGCTTTTCATCACAATGATCCACAAACTTGTCATCGCTATGCTCCATAAACCTTGTAATCACAAGGCTCCATGAACTTCTCATCCAAATGCTCTCTCACATGAGATATCACAATGTTCCATCACTAGTCATCACAATCCTCACACACCCCTGTTATCACAATGTTCCATGACCCCTGTCATCACAATGCTACATCCACTTATCATCGCAATGTTCCATGACCCATGACATCACAATGTTCCATAACCACTGTCATCAAAATGCTCCCTGACCCTTGTCATCACAAAGCTCCATTAACTTTGTCATCAGAATCCTCCATGAAACTTGGCATCACAATGCTCCAGGCCATTGTTATCACAATGGGCCATTACATATGTCATCACAGTGCTCCCTCACACCTCTCTTCACAATACTGCAAGACCTGGTCATCACAGTGCTACATGCCCTTGTCATCACAATGCGCCATTCCAAGTGTCATCACAATACTCCATGAAAATTATTAGACCAGTGCTCCATGGCCTTGTCATCACAATGCTCCACGCCCTTGTTATCACAATGTTCCATGAAACCTGTCATCACAATGCTCCGTGACTCCAGTCATCACAATGCTCCATGAATTTTGTCATCACAGTGGTCTATGCCCTCATCATCAACAGTCTCTGTGACTTTTTTTAAGCACAATGCTCCAAGAACATTTCATCACAATGCTCTTTGACACTAGTCATCACAATGCACTATGCATTTCTTAGCACAATGCTCCATGCCCGTGTCATCACATTGCTCCATGACCCCTGTCATCACAATGCTCCGTGACTCCTGTCATCACAATTCTTCATAACATTTGTCATCACAGTGGTCAATGCTCGTGTCATAAAAAGCCTCTGTTACCTTTGTAACCACAATGTTCCATGAACTTTTCATCACAATGCTCAGAGACACTTGTCATCACAATTCTCCATGCCTTTGTCAGAAAAATGCTCCATAACCCTTGTCATCACAATGGGCAAAGCGATTTTCATCCCAACGGTCCACAAATTTGTCATCGCAATGCTCCATAAATCTTGTAATCACAATGCTCCATGCCCTTCACATCACAATGCTCCATTACCCCTGTCATAACAATGCTCCATGACCCCTGCCATCACAATGTTCCACGGCCTTGTCATCGCAAGGCTCCATGACCCTTGTCATCACAGTGTTCCAAGACCCCTGTAATCAAAATGCTCCATGCCCTTGTCATCACAAAGCTCCATGACACATGTCATCAGAATGTTCCATGGTCTTCTCATCAAAATGCTTCATGCCCTTGTCATCACAATGCTCCCAGACGCCTGTAATCACAATGCTCCATGCCCCTTTTCATCTCAGTGGTCCATGAAACCTGTCATCACAATGCATCATGCCCATCATCATAATGCTTCCAGCTATTCTCAGCACAATGAAATCAAAATACTCCATGACCTCTGTCATCACAATGCTCCATGAACCCTGTCATCACAATACTCCATGAACATTTTCAGACCACTGCTCCATGACAGTTGTCATCACAATGATCCATGCCCTTGTCATCCCAATGCTCCATGACCCCTGTATTCATAATGCTCCTTGACGCTTGTCATCACCGTGCTCCATAACACATGTCATCACAATGTTCCATGCCTTTGTCAGCAAAATGCTACATGACTTTGTCATTACAATGCTCTATGCGCTTGTCATCACAATACTCCATTACCATTGTCATCACAATCCTCCATGAACCTTGGGATCACATTGCTTCATGACCTTGTCATCACAATGCTCCATGATCCTTGAAATCAAAATGATCCATGACCTCTGTCATCGCAATGATCCAAAACCTTGTGATCACAATGTTCCATAACACTTGTCATCACAACACTCCATGATGCCTGTCATCACAATACTGCATGCCCTTTTCATCACAATGCTCCATGAGCTTTGTCATCACAATTCTCAATACACTTGTCATCACAATGCTCCCTGACACTTGTCGTCAGAATGCTCCTTGAACCCTGTCACGAAAGGCTCCATGACAGTTTCATCACAATGCCCCATGCCGTTTTCATCACAATGCTCCATGTCATTGTCATCAAAATACTCCACAAGCTTGTCATCAGAATGCTCCATGACCCTTGTCATCATAATTCTCCATGCAATTCTCAGCACAAAGCTACCTGACCCTTGTCATCACAATGCTCCAAGCCATTGTCATCACAATGCTCCATTACCTTTGTCATGAGAACCAACCATGACATTTGGCATCACAATGCTCCATGCCATTGTCATCACAATGGGCCATTACATAGGTCATCAAGATGCACCCTGACACCTGTCTTCACAATACTGCAAGACCTGGTCATCACAATGCTCCATGCCCTTGTCATGAAAATATGCCATTCCAACTGTCATCGCAATAATCCATGAAACATATTAGACCAATGCTCCATGCCCTTGTCATCACAATGCTCCATGCCCTTGTTATCACAATGCTCCATGACCCCTGTCATCACAATGCTCCATGACTCCAGTCATCACAATGCTCCATGACCTTTGTCATCAAAATGGTCCATGCCCTCATCATCAACCGTCTCTGTGACCTTTTTAACCACAATGCTCCATGAACATTTCATTACAATGCTCTTTGCCCCTTGTCATCACAATGCTATATGCCTTTCTCAGCACAATGCTCCTTGCCCTTGTCATCACAATGCTCTATGACACCTGTCATCACAATGCTCTTTGACTCCAGTCATCACAATTCTTCATAACATTTGTCATCACAATGGTCGATGCCCGCGTCATCACAGGGCTCTGTTACATTTGTAACTACAATGCTCCATGAAATTTTCATCACAATGCTCCGTGACCCTTGTCATCTCAATGCTCCATGCATTTGTCCGAAAAATATTCCATGTCCCTTATCATCACAACGTGCCACGCGCTTTTCACCCCAACGGTACACAAATTTGTCATGGCAATGCTGCATAAACTTTGTAATCACAAAATTCCATGCCCTTCTCATCAAAATGCTCCATTACCCCTGTCATAGCAATGTTCCATGACCCCTGCCATCACAATGTTCCATGGCCTTGCCATCAAAAGGCACCATGACCCTTGTCATCACAATGCTCCAAAACACCTGTAATCACAATGTTCCATGCCCTTGTCATCAAAAAGCTCCATGACACATGTCGTCAGTATGTTCCATGGCCTTCTCATCAAAATGTTCCATTCCCTTGTCATCACAATGCTCCCAGACGCCTGTAATCACAATGCTCCATGCCCCTTTTCATGTCAAAGCTCCATGAACACTGTCATCACAATGCACCATGCGCATCATCATAATGCTTCCGGCTATTGTCAGCACAGTGAAATCAAAATTCTCCATGACCTCTGTCATCACAATGCTCCATGATCCCTGTCATCACAATGATCCATGCCTTTGTCAGCAAAATGCTACATGACCTTTTCATTACAATGCTCTAAGCGCTTGTCAACACAATACTCCATTACCATTGTCATCAAAATCCTCCATGAACCTTGGGATCACATTGCTTCATGACCTTGTCATCACAATGCTCCATAATCCTTGAAATCAAAATGATCCATGACCTCTGTCATCGCAAAGATCCAAACCCTTGTGATCACAATGTTCCATAACACTTGTCATCACAACACTCCATGATGCCTGTCATAACAATACTGCATGCCCTTTTCATCACAATGCTCCATGACCTTTGTCATCACAATTCTCAATACACTTGTCATCACAATGCTCCCTGACACTTGTCGTCAGAATGCTCCTTGAACCCTTTCACGAAAGGCTCCATGACTTTTTCATCACAATGCCCCATGCCGTTTTCATCACAATGCTCCATGTCATTGTCATCAAAATACTCCACAAGCTTGTCATCAGAATGCTCCATGACCCTTGTCATCATAATTCTCCATGCAATTCTCAGCACAAAGCTACCTGACCCTTGTCATCACAATGCTCCAAGCCATTGTCATCACAATGCTCCATTACCTTTGTCATCAGAATCTTCCATGACACTTGGCATCACAATGCTCCATGCCATTGTCATCACAATGGGCCATTATATATGTCATCACAATGCTCCCTGACAACTGTCTTCACAATACTGCATGACCTGGTCATCACAATGCTCCATGCCCTTGTCATCACAATGCGCCATTCCAACTCTCATCGCAATAATCCATGAAAGTTATTAGACCAATGCTCAATGTCCTTGTCATTACAATGCTCCATTCCCTTGTTATTACAATGCTCCATGACCCCTGTCATCACAGTGGTCTGTGACTCCACTCATCACAATTCTTCTTGACCTTTGTCATCACAGTGGTCCATGCCCTCATCATCAACAGTCTCTGTGACGTTTTTAACCACAATGCTCCATGAACTTCTCATCACAATGCTCTTTGACCCTTGTCATCACCATGCTCTATGCCTTTCTCAGCACAATGCTCCATGATCCTTGTCATCACAATGCTCCATGCACTTGTCAGCATGATGCTCCACGACACATGTCATCACAATGCACCATGCGCTTGTCATCACAGTGCTCCAAAATCTTTTCATCACAATGCTCCATAAACCTTGTCATCACAATGCTCCATGCACTTCTCATCAAAATCCTCTCTCAGCACTGATATCACAATGTTACCATCACTATTCGTCACAATACTCCCTCACCCTTGTCATCACAATGTTCCATTAATCCTGTCATCACAATGCTACATGCATTATCATCACAATGTTTGATGACCACTGACATCACAATGTTACATAACCCCTGTCATCAAAATGCTCCATGACCCTTTTCATCAAAATGCTCCATGACCCCTGACATCTCAATGTTCCATAAACCCAGTCATCCAAATGTTCCATGACTATTTTCATCAAATTGCTCCATGACACTTTCATCACAATGCTCCTGCCCTTCTCATCACAATGCACAACGCCCTTGTCATCAAAATGCTCCATGACATTTGTCATCACAAAGATCCATGACGCTTGGCATCACAACGCTCCATGTCTTTGTCATCACGATGCTCCATGAACGCTCTCATCACATTGCTCCATGCCCTTGTCATCACAAAGCTCCATGACACATGTCATCAGAATGTTCCATGGCTTTCTCATCGCAATGCTCCATGCCCTTGCCATCACAATGCTCCATTACCCCTCTCATAAAAATGCTCCATGTCCCTAGCCAACACGATGATCCATGGCCTTTTCATCACAAGGCTCCATGACCCTTCTCATCACTATGCCCCAAGAACACTGTAATCACAATGCTCTATGAATTTGTCATCACAAAGCTCAATGACACATGTCATCAGAATGTTCCATGGCCTTCTCATCAAAATGCTCCATGCCCTTTTCATCACAATGCTCCCAGACCCGTGTAATCACAGTGCTCCATGCCCATTTTCATATCAATGGTCCATGAACCCTGTCATCACAGTGCCTCTTGCCCATCATCATAATGCTTCTGGCTATTGTCAGCACAATGAAATCAAAATTCTCTATGACCTCTGTCATCACAATGCTCCATGACCCCTGTCATCAAAATACTCCATGAACATTTTCAGCCCAATGCTCCATGACACTTGTCATCACGATGATCCATGCCCTTGTCATCCCAATGCTCCATGACCCCTGTATTCACAATGCTCCGTGACGGTTGTCATCACAGTGCTCCATGACACCTGTCATCACAATGCTCCATACATTTGTCAGCAAAATGCTACATGACCTTGACATTACAATGATCTATGCGCTTGTCATCACAATACTCCCTTACCATTGTCATCACAATCCTCCATGAACCTTGGGATCATATTGCTTCATGCCCTTGTCATCACAATGCTCCATGCTCCTTGAAATCAAAATGATCCATGACCTCTGTCATCACAATGCTCCAAACTCTTGTGATCACAATGTTCCATAACACTTGTCATCACAACGCTCCATGATGCCTGTCATCACAATACTCCATGCCCTTTTCATCACAATGCTCCATGACCTTTGTCATCACAATTCTAAATACACTTGTCATTACAATGCTTCCTGAAATTTGTCGTCAGAATGCTCCTTGAACACTGTCACGAAAAGGCTCCATGCCATTTTCATCACAATGCCCAATGCTGTTTTCATCACAATGCTCCATGCCATTGTCATCAAAATACTCCACAATCTTGTCATCAGAATGCTCCATGACCCTTGTCATCACAATTCTCCATGCACTTGTCAGCACAATGCTCCCTGACCCTTGTCATCACAATGCTCCAAGCCATTGTCATCACAATGCTCCATTGCCTTTGTCATCACAATCCTCCATGACACTTGGCATTACAATGCTCCATGCCATTGTCATCACAATGGGCCATTACATATCTCATCACAATGCTCCCTGACACCTGTCTTCACAATACTGCATGACCTGGTCATCACAATGCTCCATGCCCTTCTCATCGCAATGCGCCATTCCAACTGTCATCGCAATAATCCATGAAATTTATTAGACCAATGCTCCATGCCCTTGTCCTCACAATTCTCCATGCCCTTTTTATCACAATGCTCCATGACTCCAGTCATCACAATGCTTCAGCAACTTTGTCATCACAATGGTCCATGCCCTCATCATCAACAGTCTCTGTGACCTTTTTAACCACAATGTTCCATTAACTTTTTATCACAATGCTCTTTGACCCTTGTCATCACAATGCTGTATGCCTTTCTAAGCACAATGCTCCTTGCCCTTGTCATCACAGAGCTTCATGACCCCTGTCATCACAATGCTCTATGACTCCCGTCATCACAATGCTTCATAACATTTGTCATCACAATGGTCCATGCCCGCATCATCACAAGGCTCTGTTACCTTTGTTACCACAATGCTCCATGAACTTTTCATCACAATGCTCCGTGACACTTGTCATCACAATGTTCAATGCCTTTGTCAGAAAAATACTCCATGACCCTTGTCATCAAAATGTGTCACGCGCTTTTCATCACAACGGTCCACAAATTTGTCATCGCAATGCTCCGTAAACATTGTAATCTCAATGCTCCATGCCCTTCTCATCACAGTCCTCCATTACCCCGGTCATAACAATGATCCATGACCCCTGCCATCACAATGTTCCACTGCCTTGTCATCACAAGGCTCCATGACAGTTGATATCACAATGCTGCAAGACCCCTGTAATCACAATTCTCCATGCCCTTGTCATCACAAAGCTCCATGACACATGTCATCAGAATGTACCATGGCCCGCTCATAAAAATGAGGCATGCCCTTGTCATCACAGTGCTCCAAGACCCCTGTAATCACAATGCTCCATTCCCCTTTTCATCTCAATGCTCCATGAACCCTGTCATCAAAATGCATCATGCCCATCACCATAATGCTTCCGGCTATTGTCAGTGCAATGAAATCAAAACTCTCCATGACCTCTGTCATCACAATGCTCCATGACTCCTCTCATCACAATACTCCATGAATATTTTCAGGGCAGTGCTCCATGACCCTTCTCATCACAATGATCCATGCCCTTGTCATCCCAATGCTCCATGACCCCTGTATTCACAATGATCCGTGACACATGTCATCACAGTGCTCCATGACAACTGTCATCACAATGCTCCATGCCTTCGTCAGCAAAATTCTACATGACCTTGTCATTACAATGCTCTATGCGCTTGTCATCACAATGCTCCAAGACCCCTTAAATCACAATGCTCCATGCCCTTTTTCATCTCAATTTTCCATGAACCCTGTCATCACAATGCAGCATGCCCATCATTATAATGCTTCAGGCTATTATCATTACAATGAAATCAAAATTCTCCATGACCTCTGTCCTCAAAATGCTCCCAACCGTTGTGATCATAATGTTCCATAACACTTATCATCACAACACCCCATGACGATCATCATCACAATTATCCATGGTCTTGTCAGCACAATGCTCCATGAACTTTGTCATCACAATGCTCAATACACTTGTCATCACAATGCTCCCTGACACTTGTCAGTATGCTCCTTGAACCCTGTCATGACAAGGCTCCATGCCTTTTTCATCACAATTATCCATGCCCTTTTCATCACAATGTTCCATGACCCCTGTAATCACAATGCTCCTAGCCCTTGTCATCACAAATCTACCTGATGCATGTAATCGGAATGCTCCATGGCCTTCTCCTCACAATGTTCCATGTCATTTTCATCACAATGCGCCATGAACTCTCTCATCACATTGCTCCATGCCCTTGTCCTTACAATCCTCCATGACCCATGTATCACAGTGTTCCGTGCCCTTGTCATCACAATGCTTCATGCCCACTCTCATCACAATAATCCATGAAATATTTCAGACCAATGCTCAATGCCCTTCGCATCACAATGCTCCATTAATTCTGTCATAACAATGCTCCATGACCCCTGCCATCACAATGTTCCATGGCCTTGTCATCACAAGGCTCCATGACCCTTGTCATCACAATGCTCCAAGACACCTGTAATCAAAATGCTCCATGCACTTGTCATCACAAAGCTCCATGATGCATATCATCAGAAGGTTCCATGGCCTTCTCCTCACAATGCTCCATGCCCTTGTCATCACAATGCTCCAAGAACCCTGTAATCACAATGCTCCATGCCCTTTTTCATCTCCATGCTCCATTAACACTGCCATCACAATGCACCATGCCCATCATCATAATTCTTCAGGCTATTGGCATTACAATGAAATCAAAATTCTCCATGAGCTCTGTCATCATAATGCTCCAAACCCTTGTGATCACAATGTTCCATAACACTTATCATCACAACACCACATGACGCTCATCATCACAATTATCCATGGTCTTGTCATAACAATGCTCCATGATCTTTGTCATCACAATGCTAAATACATTTGTCATCACAAAGCTCCTTGACACTTGTCGTCAGTATGCTCCTTGAACCCTGTCATGACAAGGATCCGTGCCTTTTTAATCACAATGATCCATGCCCTTTTCATCACAATACTCCATGAACATTTTCAGCCCAATGCTCCATGACCTTCTCCTCACAATGCTCCCTGACCAATATTATCACGATGCTCCATGACCATTGTCATCACAACACTCCATGACACCTGATAACACAATGATCCGGGACTCTTGTCATCACAATGCTCCATGTCCTTGTCATCACAATGCTTCATTCCAACTGTCATCGCAATAATCCATGAATTTTATTAGACCAATGTTCCATGCCCTTGTCATCACAATGCTCCATGCCCTTGTTATCCCAATGCTCCATGACCCCTGTCATCACAATACTCCATGAACTTTTTCAGCCCAATGCTCCATGACCCTTGTCATCACAATGATCTATGCCCTTTTCATCCCAATGCTCCATGACACCTGTCACCACAATGCTCCATGCCTTTGTCAGCAAAATTCTACATGACCTTCTCATTACAATGCTCTATGCGCTTGTCATCACAATACTCCATTACAATTGTCATCACAATCCTCCATGAACCTTGGGATCACATTGCTTCATGCCCTTGTCATCACAACGCTCCATGATGCCTGTCATCACAATACTTCATGGCCTTTTCATCACAATGCTCCATGACCTTTCTCATCACAATTCTCAATACAATTGTCATCACAATGCTTCCTGACACTTGTCGTCAGAATGCTCATTGAACCCTGTCACAAAAGCGCTCCATGCATTTTTCATCACAAAGCCCCATGCCGTTTTCATCACAATGCTCCATGCCTTTGTCATCAAAATACTCCACAAGGTTGTCATCAGAATGCTCCATGACACTTGTCATCACAATTCTACATGCACTTGTCAGCACAATGCTCCCTGACCCTTGTCATCACAATGCTCCAAGCCATTGTCATCTCAATGCTCCATTACATTTGTCATCACAATGCTCCAAGAACCCTCTCATCCCATTGCTCCATGCACTTGTCATCACAAAGCTCCATGACACTTGTCATCACAATGCTCGATGCACTTCTCATCAAAATGCTCCATGCCATTTTCATCACAATCCTCCATGACTCATGTATCACAGTGTTCCGTGCCCTTGTCATCACAATGCTCCATGCCCACTCTCATCACAATAATCCATGAAAGATTTCAGGCCAATGCTCAATGCCCTTCTCATCACAATGCTCCATTACATCTGTCATAACAATGCTCCATGACCCCTGCCATCACAATGTTCCACGGACTTGTCATAACAAGGCTCCATGACCCTTGTAATCACAATGCTCCAAGACCACTGTAATCACAATTTTCCATGCCCTTTTCATCACAAAGCTCAATGACACATGTCATCAGAATGTTCCATGGCCTTCTCATCACAATGCTCCATGTCCTTGTCATCACAATGCTCCAAGACCCCTGTAATCACAATGCTCCATGCCCTTTTTCATCTCAATGCTCCATGAACCCTGTCATCACAGTGCACCATGCCCATCATCATAATGCTTCAGGCTATTGTCATCACAGTGAAATCAAAATGCTCCATTAGAACTTCCGGGTAAGATGGCGGAAGAGTAAGACGTGGAGATCACCTTCCTCCCCACGGATACACCAGAAATACAGCTACACGTGGAACAACTCCTACAGAACACCTACTGAACGCTGGCAGAAGACCCCAGACCTCCCAAAAGGCAAGAAACTCCCCACATACCTGGGTAGGGCAAACCGGAGAGATCCCCACACAGAGGATCGGTGCCGAGCGGCACTCACCAGCCCGAGAGGCTTGTCTGCTCGCCCGCCGGGGCACGCAGCACTGGAAGCTGAGGCTCGGGCTTCGGTCAGAGCGCAGAGAGAGGACTGGGGCTGGCGGCGAGAACTCAGCGTGAAGGGGGCTAATGTGCCACAGCTAGCCGGGAGGGAGTCCGGGAAAACTCTGGAGCTGCCGAAGAGGCAAGAGACTTTTTCTTCCCTCTTGGTTTCCTGGTGCGCGAGGAGAGGGGATTAAGAGCGCTGCTTAAAGGGGCTCCACAGACGGGCGCGAGTCGCGACTGAAAGCGCGGAGCCCAGTGACGTGCGTGGGACGCTGGGGCTGCTGCTGCTGCCGCCAAGAAGCCTGTGTGCGAGCGCAGGTCACTGCCCTCACCGCCCTTCCCGGAGCCTGTGCAGCCCGCCACTGCCGGGGTCCCGGGATCCAGGGGCGGCTTCCCTGGGAGAACGCACGGCGCGCCTCGGGCTGGTGCAACGTCACACCGACCTCTGCCGCTGCAGGCTCGCCCCGCACTCCATGCCCCGCCCTCCCGCCAGGCCTGAGTGAGCAAGAGTCCCCGAAGCGGCTGCTCCTTTAATCCTGTCCTGTCTGAGCGAAGAACAGACGCCCTCCAGCGACCTACACGCAGAGGCGGGGCCAAATCCAAAGCTGAGACCCAGGAGCTGTGAGAACAAAGAAGAGAAAGGGAAACCTCTCCCAGCAGCCTCAGAAGCAGCGGATTAAAGCTCCACAATCAACTTGATGTACCCTGCATCTGTGGAATACATGAATAGACAACACATCATCCCAAATTGAGGAGCCCGGAGTCAGTGCTGTGCCTCTGAGGTGGGAGAGCCAACTTCAGGACACTGGTCCACAAGAGACCTCCCAGCTCCACATAATATCAAACGGCGAAAATCTTCCAGAGATCTCCATCTCAACACCAGCACCCAGCTTCACTCAACGACCAGCAAGCTACAGTGCTGGACACCCTATGCCAAACAACTAGCAAGACAGGAACACAACGCCACCCATTAGCAGAGAGGTGGCCTAAAATCATAAAAAGTCCGCAGACACCCCAAAACACACCACCAGACGTGGACCTTCCCACCAGAAAGACAAGATCCAGCCTCATCCACCAGAACACAGGCACTATTCCCCTCCACCAGGAAGCCTACACAACCCACTAAACCAACCTTAGCCACTGGGGACAGACACCAAAAACAACGGGAACAACGAACCGGCAGCCTGCAAAAAGGAGACCCCAAACACAGTAACATAAGCAAAATGAGAAGACAGAAAAACACACAGCAGGAGAAGGAGCAAGATAAAAACCCACCAGACCTAACTAATGAAGAGGTAATAGGCAGTCTACCTGAAAAAGAATTCAGAATAATGATGGTAAAGATGATCCAAGATTCTATTTCCCAGATCCAAAATCTTGGAAATAGAATAGACAAAATGCAAGAAACAGTTAACAAGGACCTAGAAGAACTAAAGATGAATCAAGCATCGATTAAAAACACAATAAATGAAATAAAAAATACTCTAGACGGGATCAATAGCAGAATAACTGAGGCAGAAGAACGGATAAGTGAGGTGGAAGATAAAATAGTGGAAATAACTGCTGCAGAGCAAAATAAAGAAAAAAGAATGAAAAGAACAGAGGACAGTCTCAGAGACCTCTGGGACAACATTAAACGCACCAACATTCGAATTATAGGGGTTCCAGAAGAAGAAGAGAAAACGAAAGGGACTGAGAAAATATTTGAAGAGATTATAGTTGAAAACTTCCCTAATATGGGAAAGGAAATAGTTCATCAAGTCCAGGAGGCACAGAGAGTCCCATACAGAATAAATCCAAGGAGAAATACGCCAAGACACATATTAATCAAACTGTCAAAAATTAAACACAAAGAAATCATATTAAAAGCAGCAAGGCAAAAACAACAAATAACACACAAGGGAATCCCCATCAGGATAACAGCTGATCTCTCAGCAGAAACTCTACAAGCCAGAAGGGAGTGGCAGGACATACTTAAAGTGATGAAAGAGAGAAACCTGCAACCAAGATTACTCTACCCAGCAAGGATCTCATTCAGATTTGATGGAGAAATTAAAACGTTTACAGACAAGCAAAAGCTGAGAGAGTTCAGCACCACCAAACCAGCTTTACAACAAATGCTAAAAGAACTTCTCTAGGCAAGAAACACAAGAGAAGGAAAAGACCTACAATAACGAACGCAAAACAATTAAGAAAATGGGAATAGGAACATACATATCGATAATTACCTTAAATGTAAATGGACTAAATGCTCCCACCAAAAGACACAGAGTGGCTGAATGGATACAAAAACAAGACCCATCTATATGCTGTCTACAAGAGACCCACTTCAGACCTAGAGACACATACAGACTGAAAGTAAGGGGATGGAAAAAGATATTCCATGCAAATGGAAACCAAAAGAAAGCTGGAGTAGCAATTCTCATATCAGACAAAATAGACTTTAAAATAAGGACTACTAGAAGAGACAAAGAAGGACACTACATAATGATCAAGGGATCGATCCAAAAAGAACATAGGAACATAGGAGCACCTCAATACATAAGGCAAATACTAACAGCCATAAAAGGAGAAATCGACAGTAACACAATCATAGTAGGGGACTTTAACACCCCACTTTCACCAATGGACAGATCATCCAAAATGAAAATAAATAAGGAAACACAAGCTTTAAATGATACATTAAACAAGATGGACTTAATTGATATTTATAGGACATTCCACCCAAAAACAACAGAATACACATTTTTCTCAAGTGCACATGGAACATTCTCCAGGATAGATCATATCTTGGGTCACAAATCAATCCTTGGTAAACTTAAGAAAATTGAAATTGTATCAAGTATCTTTTCTGACCACAATGCTATGAGACTAGATATCAATTACAGGAAAAGAGCTGTAAAAAATACAAACACATGGAGGCTAAACAATACACTACTTAATAACGAAGTGATAACTGAAGAAATCAAAGGGGAAATTAAAAAATACCTAGAAACAAATGACGATGGAGACACGACGACCCAAAACCTATGGGATGCAGCAAAAGCAGTTCTAAGAGGGAAGTTTATAGCAATACAATCCCACCTTAAGAAACAGGAAACATCTCGAATAAACAACCTAATCTTGCACCTAAAGCAATTAGAGAAAGAAGAACAAAAACATCCCAAAGTTAGCAGAAGGAAAGAAATCATAAAAATCAGATCAGAAATAAATGAAAAAGAAATGAAGGAAACGATAACAAAGATCAATAAAACTAAAAGCTGGTTCTTTGAGAAGATAAACAAAATTGATAAACCATTAGCCAGACTCATCAAGAAAAGAAGGGAGAAGACTCAAATCAATAGAATTAGAAATGAAAAAGGAGAAGTAACAACGGACACTGCAGAAATACAAAAGATCATGAGAGATTACTATAAGCAACTCTATGCCCATAAAATGGACAACCTGGAAGAGATGGACAAATTCTTAGAAATGCACAACCTGCCAAGACTGACTCAGGAAGAAATAGAAAATATGAATAGACCAATCACAAGCAAAGAAATTGAAACTGTGATTAAAAATCTTCCATCAAACAAAAGCCCAGGACCAGATGGCTTCACAGGCGAATTCTATCAAACATTTAGAGAAGAGCTAACACCCATCCTTCTCAAACTCTTCCAAATAATATCAGAGGAAGGAACACTCCCAAACTCATTCTACGAGGCCACCATCACCTTGATACCAAAACCAGGCCAGGATGTCACAAAGAAAGAAAACTACAGGCCAATATCACTGATGAACATGGATGCAAAAATCCTCAACAAAATACTAGCAAACAGAATCCAACAGCACATTAAAAGGATCATACACCATGATCAAGTGGGGTTTATTCCAGGAATGCAAGGATTCTTCAATATACGCAAATCAATCAATGTGATACACCATATTAACAAGTTGAAGGAGAAAAACCATATGATCATCTCAATAGATGCAGAGAAAGCTTTCGACAAAATTCAACACCCATTTATGATAAAAACCCTGCAGAAAGTAGGCATAGAGGGAACTTTCCTCAACATAATAAAGGCCATATATGACAAACCCACAGCCAACATTGTCCTCTATGGTGAAAAACTGAAACCATTTCCTCTAAGATCAGGAACAAGACAAGGCTGCCCACTCTCACCACTCTTATTCAACATAGTTTTGGAAGTTTTAGCCACAGCAATCAGAGAAGAAAAGGAAATAAAAGGAATCCAAATTGGAAAAGAAGAAGTAAAGCTGTCACTGTTTGCAGATGACATGATACTATACATAGAGAATCCTAAAGATGCTACCAAAAAACTACTAGAGCTAATCAATGAATTTGGTAAAGTTGCAGGATACAAAATTAATGTACAGAAATCTCTGGCATTCCTGTACACTAATGATGAAAAATCTGAAAATGAAATCAAGAAAACACTCCCATTTACCATTGCAACAAAAAGAATAAAATATCTAGGAATAAACCTACCTAAGGAGACAAAAGACCTGTATGCAGAAAATTATAAGACACTGATGAAAGAAATTAAAGATGATACAAATAGATGGAGAGATATACCATGCTCCTGGATTGGAAGAATCAATATTGTGAAAATGACTCTACTACCCAAAGCAATCTACAGATTCAATGCAATCCCTATCAAACTACCACTGGCATTTTTCACAGAACTAGAACAAAAAATTTCAAAATTTGTTTGGAAAAACAAAAGACCCCGAATAGCCAAAGCAATCTTGAGAACGAAAAACGGAGCTGGAGGAATCAGGCTCCCTGACTTCAGACTATACTACAAAGCTACAGTAATCAAGACAGTATGGTACTGGCATAAAAACAGAAAGATAGATCAGTGGATCAAGATAGAAAGCCCAGAGATAAACCCACGCACATATGGCCAACTTATCTTTGATAAAGGAGGCAGGAAAGTACAGTGGAGAAAGGACAGCCTCTTCAATAAGTGGTGCTGGGAAAACTGGACAGGGACATGTCAAAGTTTGAGATTAGATCATTCCCTAACACCATACACAAAAATAAGCTCAAAATGGATTAAAGACTTAAATGTAAGGCCAGAAACTATCAAACTCTTAGAGGAAAACATAGGTAGAACACTCTATGACATAAATTACAGCAAGATCCTTTTGGACCCACCTCCTAGAGAAATGGAAATAAAAACAAAGATAAACAAATGGGACCTAATGAAACTTCAAAGCTTTTGCACAGCAAACGAAACCATAAACAAGACCAAAAGACAACCCTCAGAATGGGAGAAAATATTTGCAAATGAAGCAACTGACAAAGGATTAATCTCCAAAATTTATAAACAGCTCATGCAGCTCAATAGCAAAAAAACAAACAACCCAATCCAAAAATGGGCAGAAGACTTAAATAGGCATTTATCCAAAGAAGATATACAGACTGCCAACAAACACATGAAAGAATGCTCAACATCATTAATCATTAGAGAAATGCAAATCAAAACTACAATGAGATATCATCTCACACCAGTCAGAATGGCCATCATCAAGAAATCTAGAAACAATAAATGCTGGAGAGGGTGTGGAAAAAAGGGAACACTCTTGCACTGCTGGTGGGAATGTGAATTGGTACAGCCACTATGGAGAACGGTATGGAGGTTCCTTAAAAAACTACAAATAGAACTACCATATGACCCAGCAATCCCACTACTGGGCATATACCCTGAGAAAACCATAATTCAAAAAGAGACATGTACCAAAATGTTCATCGCAGCTCTATTCACAATAGCCCGGAGCTGGAAACAACCTAAGTGTCCATCATCTGATGAATGGATAAAGAAGATGTGGCACATATATACAATGGAATATTACTCAGCCATAAAAACAAATGAAACTGAGCTATTTGTAATGAGGTGGATAGACCTAGAGTCTGTCATACAGAGTGAAGTAAGTCAGAAAGAGAAAGACAAATACCGTATGCTAACACATATATACGGAATTAAAAAAAAAATGTCATGAAGAACCTAGGGGTGAAACGGGAATAAAGACACAGACCTACTTGAGAATGGACTTGAGGATATGGGGAGGGGGAAGGGTAAGCTGTGACAAAGCGAAAGAGAGGCATGGACATATGTACACTACCAAACGTAAGGTAGATAGATAGTGGGAAGCAGCCGCAGAGCACAGGGAGATCAGCTCGGTGCTTTGTGACCGCCTTGAGGGGTGGGATGGGGAGGGTGGGAGGGAGGGAGATGCATGAGGGAAGGGATGTGGGAACAGATGTATATGTATGACTGATTCACTTTGTTATAAAGCAGAAACTAATAAAAAGAAAAAAAAATAAAAAAAACCAAAATGCTCCATTACCTCTGTCATCATAATGCTCCAAACCCTTGTGATCACAATGTTCCATAACACTTATCATCACAACACCCTATGACACTCATCATCACAATTATCCATGGTCTTCTCATCACAATGCTCCATGACCTTTGTCATCACAATGCTCAATACTATTGTCATCACAATTCTCCCTGACAATTGTCGTCAGTATACTCCTTGAAACCTGTCATGACAAGGCTCCATGCATTTTCATCACAGTGCTCCGTGCCCTTTCCATCACAATGCTCCAAGATCACTGTAATCACAATGATCCATGGGCTTGTCATCACAAAACTCCATGAAGCATGTCATCAGAATGCTCCATGGCCTTCCCATCACAATGATCCATGCCCTAGACATCACAATGCTCCAAGACCCCTGTAATCACAATGTTCCATGCCCCCTTTCATCAGAATGCTCCGTGAGACTTGTCATCACAAGACTCCATGGTCATCTCATCACAGTGCTCCAGGACCTTGTCATCACCATTCTCCATTGCCTTGTCATACAATGCTCCATGACCCTTGTCATCACAATAATCCATTAACATATTCACCCCAAGGCTCCACGACCTACACATCACAATGCTCCATGGCCAATATCATCACAATGCACCATGACCACTGTCATCACAACACTCCATGACTCCTGACAACACAATGATCCGGGACTCTTGTCATCACAATGCTCCATTCTCTACTCATCACTATGCTCCATGACCCCTGTCATCACAACACTCCATGAAAATTTTCAGCCCACTGCTCCATGACACTTGTCATCACAATGATCCATGCCCTTGTCATCCCAATGCTCCATGACCCCTGTATTCACAATGCTCCATGACGCTTGTCATCACAGTGCTCCATGACACATTTCATCACAATGCTCCATGCCTTTGTCAGCAGAATGCTACATGACCTTGTCATTACAATGCTCTATGCGCTTGTCATCAAAATACTCCATTTCCATTGTCATCACAATCCTCCATGAACCTTGGGATCACATTGCTTCATGCCCTTGTCATCTCAATGCTCCATGCTCCTTGAAATCAAAATGATCCATGACCTCCGTCATCACAATGCTCCAAACCCATGTGACAACAATGTTCCATAACACTTGTCATCAAAACGCTCCATGATGCCTGTCAACACAATACTCCATGCCCTTTTCATCACAATTCTCCATGACTTTGTCATCACAATTCTCAATATACATGTCATCACAATGCTCCCTGACATTGTCAGCAGAATGCTCCTTGAACCCTGTCACGAAAAGGCTCCATGACTTTTTTTATCACAATGCCCCATGCCGTTTTCATCACAATGCTCCATGCCATTGTCATCACAATACTCCACAAGCTTGTCATCAGAATACTCCATGACCCTTGTCATCACAATTCTCCATGCACTTGTCAGCACAATGCTCCCTGACCCATGTCATCACAATGATCCCAGCCATTGTCATCACAATGTTCCATTACCTTTGTCATGAGAATCCTCCATGACCCTTGGCATCACAATGCTCCATGCCATTGTAATCACAATGGACCATTACATATGTTATCACAATGCTCCCTGACAGCTGTCTTCACAATACTGCATTACCTGGTCATCACAATGCTCCATGCCCTTGTCATCACAATGCGCCATTCAAACTGTCATCGCAACAATCCATGAAACTTATTAGACTACTGTTCCATGCCCTTGTCATCACAATGCTCCATGCCCTTGTTACCACAATCCTCCATGACCCCTGTCATCTCAGTGCTCCGTGACTCCAGTCATCACAATGCTTCATGACCTTTGTCATCACAATGGTCCATGCCCTCGTCATCAACAGTCTCTGTGACCATTTTAACCACAATGCTCCATGAAATTTTCATCACAATGCTCTTTGACCCTTGTCATCACAATGCTCTATACCTTTCTCAGCACAATGCACCATGACCCTAGTCATCACAATGCTCCATGCGCTTGTCAGCACAATGCTCCATGACATATGTCATCACAATGCACCATGCGCTTGTCATCACATTGCTCTACAATCTTGTCATCACAATGCTCCATAAACATTGTCATCATAATGCTCCATGCACTTCTTATCAAAGTGCTCTCTCTCCACTGATATCTAAATGCTACATCACTATTTGTCACAATACTCCCTCACCCTGTCATCACTATGTCCCATGACTCTTGTCATCACCATGCTACATGCACTTATCATCACAATGTTCGATGACCCCTGACATCATAATGTTCCATAACACATGTCATCAAAATGTTCCATGACAATTTTCATCAAATTGCTCCATGACCCTGTCATCACAATTCTCCCTGCTTTTCTTATCACAATGCACAACGCCCTTGCCATCAAAATGCTCCATGACCTTTGTCATCACAAATATCCATGACCCTTGGCATAACAATGCTCCATGTCATTTTCATCACAATGCTCCATGAACGCTCTCATCACATTGCTCCATGCCCTTGTCTTCACAAAGCTCCATGACACATGTCATCAGAATGCTCCATGGCCTTCTCATCACAATGCTCCATGCCCTTGCCATCACAGTGCCCCATTACCCCTGTCATAACAATGCTCCATGACCCCTGCCATTACGATGTTCCATGGCCTTGTCATCACAAGGCTCCATGACCTTTCTCATCACAATGCTCAATACACTTGTCATCAAAATGCTCCCTGACACATGTTGTCTGTATGCTCCTTGAACCCTGTCATGACAAGGCTCCATGCCTTTTTCATCACAATGATCCATGCCCTTTCCATCACAATGCTCCAAGACACCTTTAAACACAATGCTCCATGCACTTGTCATCACAAAGCTCAATGAAACATGTCTTCAGAATGCTCCTTGGCCTTCTCCTCACAATGCTCCATGCCCATGTCATCACAATGTTCCAAGACCCCTGTAATCAAAATGGTCCATGCCCCTTTTCATCAGTATGCTCCATGAGATTTGTCATCACAAGTCTCTATGGATTTCACATCACAATGCTCCAGGACCTTGTCATCACAATGCTTCACGACCTTTTCATGAAAATTCTCAATGCCCCTTGTCATCAAAATGCTCCAAGCCCTAGTCATCACTATGCTTCATTATATTTGTCATCAAAATCCTCCATTACATTTGGCATCACAATGCTCCCTGCCATTGTCATTGCAATGGACCATGACATATGTCATCACAATGCTCCCTGACACCTGTCTTCACAATACTCCATGACCTTCTCTTCACAATGATCCATGCCCTTGTCATCACAATGCACCATGTCCACTGTCATCACTATAATCTATGAAACTTGTCAGACCAATGCTCCATGCCCCTGTCACCACAATGCTCCATGCCCTTGTCATCACAATGCTCCATGACCAATGTCCTCACAATGCTCCGTGACTCAAGTCATCACAATGCTTCATAACATTTGTCATCACAATGGTCCATGCCCGCGTCATCATAAGGCTCTGTGACCTTTATAACCACAGTGCTCCATGAACTTTTCATCACAATGCTCCGTGACCCTTGTCATCAAAATGCTCCATGCTTTTGTCAGAACAATGCTCCATGACACTTGTCATCACAATGTGCTACGAGCTTTTCATCACAACGGTCCAGAAATTTGTCATGGTAATGCTCCATAAAACTTGTAATCACAATGCTCCATGCCCTTCTGATCACAGTGCACCTTTACCTCTGTCATAACAATGCTCCATGACACCTGCGATCACAATGTTCCACGGTCCTGTCATCACAAGGCTCCATAACCCTTGTCATCACAATGCTCCAAGACCCCAGTAATCAAAATGCTCCATGCCGTTGTCATCACAAAGCTCCATGATACATGCCATCAGAATGTTCCATGTCCTTCTCATCAGAATGCTCCATGCCCTTGTCATCACAGTGCTCCAAGACCCCTGTAATCACAATGCTCCATGCCCCATTTCATCTCAGTGAACCATGAACCCTGTCATCACAATGCACCATGCCCATCATCATAATGCTTCATGCTATTGTCATCACAATGAAATCAAAATGCTCCATGACCTCTTTCATCACAATGCTCCATGACCCCTATCATCACAATACTCCATGAACATTTTCAGCCCAATTCTCCATGACCCTTGTCATAACAATGATCCATGACCCCGGTATTCACAATGCTCCGTGACGCTTGTCATCACAGTGCTCCATGACACTTGTCATCACAATTCTCCATGCACTTGTCAGCACAATGCTCCCTGACCCTTGTCATCTCAATGCTCCAAGCTATTGTCATCACAATGCACCATTACCTTTGTCATCAGAATCCTCCATGACACTTGGCATCACAATGCTCCATGCCATTGTCATCACAATGGACGATTACATATGTCAACACAATGCTCCCTGACACCAGTCTTCACAATACTGCATGACCTGGTCATCACAATGCTCCATGCCCTTGTCACCACAATGCACCATTCCAACAGTCATCGCAATAATCCAGGAAACTTATTAGACCAATGCTCCATGCCCTTGTCATCACAATGCTCCATGACCCTTGTCATCACAATGCTCCATGAACTTTTCATCACAATGCTCTTTGATCCTTGTCATCACAATTCTCTATGCCTTTCTCAGCACAATGCTCCATGACCCTTGTCATCACAATGCACCATGTGCTTGTCAGCACGATGCTCCATGACACATGTCATCACAATGCACCATGCACTTGTCATCACAGTGCTCCACAATCTTGTCATCACAATGATCCATAAAACTTGTCATCACAATGCTCAATGCACTTCTCATCAAAGTCCTCTCTCACCACAGATATCACAATGTTACATCACTATTTGTCACAATACTCCCTCACCACTGTCATCACAATGATCCATGACTCCTGTCATCACAATTGTACATGCACATATCATCACAAGGTTCGATGACCCCTGACATCACAATGTTCCATAACCCCTGTCATCAAAATGCTCTGAAAACCTTTTCATCAAAATGCTCCATGACCCCTGGCATCACAATGTTCAATAACCCCTGTCATCAAAATATTCCATTACAATTTTCATCAAATTGCTGCATGACCCTGTCATCAAAATGCTCCCTGGCCTTCTCATCACAATGCACCATGCCCTTGTCATCAAAATGCTCCGTGCCTTTTGTCATCACAAATCTCCTTGACCCTTGACATCACAATGCTCCATGTCATTGTCATCACAATGCTCCATGAACCTTCTCATCACATTTTTCCATGTCCTTGTCATCACATAGCTCCATGACACATGTCATCACAATGCTCGATGCCCTTCTCATCACTATGCTCCATGCCCTTGTCATTACAATCCTCTATGACCATTGTATCACAGTGTTCCGTGCTCTTGTCATCACAATGCTCCATGTCCACTCTCATCACAATAATCCATGAAACATTTCACACCAATGCTTCCTGTCCTTCTCATCACAATGCTCCATTACACCTGTCATAACAATGTTCCATGACCCCTGCCATCACAAAGTTCCACGGCCTTGTCATTCACAAGGCTCCATGACACTTGTCATCACAATGTTCCAAGACCCATGTAATCACAATGCTCCAAGCCCTTGTCATCACAAAGCTCCATAACGCATGTCATTAGAATGTTCCATGGACTTCTCATCACAATGCTCCAAGACACTTTTTATCACAATGCTCCATGCCCCTTTTCATCTCAAAGCTCCATGAATCCTATCATCACAATGCACCATGCCCATTATCATAATGCTTCAGGCTATTTTCCTCACAATGAAATCAAAATGCTCCATGGCCTCTGTCATCACAATGCTCCAAACCGTTGGGATCACAATGTTCCATAACACTTCTCATCACAACACCCCATGATGCTCATAATCACAATTATCCATGGTCTTCTCATCACTATGCTCCATAACCTTTGTCATCACAATGCTCCCTGACACTTGTCGTCAGTATGCTCCTTGAACACTGTCATTACAGGGCTCCATGCCTTTTTCATCACAATGATCTATGCCCTTTTCATCACAATGCTCAAAGACAACTGTAATCACAATGCTACATGCACTTGTCATCACAGTGCTCCATGACGAATTCATCAGAATGCTCCATGGCCTTCTCTTCACAATGCTCCATGCCCTTGTCATCACAATGCTCCAAGACCCCTGTAAACACAATGCTCCATGCTGCTTGTCATTATAGCACTCCATGACGCTCGTCATCACAATTATCCATGGTCTTCTCATCACAGTGCTCCACGGTCTTGCCATCACAATGCTCCATGTCCTGGTCATCACAATGCTCTATGTTCCCTTTCATCACAATTCTCCACGTTCTTGGCATCACTATGTTCCATGACACTTCCCATCACAGTGTTAAATGCTTTGTCATCACAATACTGCACAAGCTTGTCATCAGAATACGCCATGACCCTTGTCATCACAATGATCCATGACCCCGGTCATCACAATGCTCCATGAGACCTATCATCACAATGCTCCATGCCCCTTGTCATTACAGTGCTCCATGATGCTCGTCACCAGAATTATCCATGGTCTTCTCATCACAGTGCTCCACGGTCTTGCCATAACAATGCTCCATGCCCTGGTCATCACAATGCTCCATGTCCCTTGTCATCACAATTCTCCAGGTCCTTGTCATCACAATGCTCCATGACAGTTCTCATCCCCATGTTACATTCTTTTGTCATCACAATTCTCCATGCACTTGTCATCGCAATGTCCCATGACCCCTGTCATAGCAAGCTCCATGCCTTTGTCATCACAATGCTTCACGACCTTTTCATCAAAATTCTCAAAGGCCGTTGTCATCACAGTGCTCCATGCCCTTGTAATCACAATGCTCCATGGCCCTTGTCATCACAATGCTCCAAGCCCTTGTCATCACAATGTTCCATTACCTTTGTCATCACAATCCTCCATAACACTCGGCATCACAATGCTCCATGCCATTGTCATAACAGTGGAACATGAAATATGCCATCACAATGCTCCCTGACACCTGTCTTCACAATAATCCATGACCTTGTCATCACAATGCTCCATGCCCTTGTCATCACAATGTGCCATGCCCACTGTCAACACAATTATCCATGAAACTTGTCAGACCAATGCTCCATGCTCCTGTCATCACAATGCTACATGACCCCAGTCATCACAATGCTCCGTGTGTCCCGTCATCACAAGACGCCATGACCTGTGCCACCACAAAAGTCAATGCCCTCATCATCACAAGGCTCTGTGAAATTTGTCACCACAATGCTCCATGAACTTTTCATCAAAATGCTCAATGTCATTGTCATCACAGTGCTCCATGAACGCTCTCATCACATTGCTCCAAGCCCTTGTCATCACAATGCTCCATTACCTTTGTCATCACAATCCTCCATAACACTCGGCATCACAATGCTCCATGCCATTGTCATCACAATGGAACATGAAATATGCCATCACAATGCTCCCTGACACCTGTCTTCACAATAATCCATGACCTTGTAATCACAATGTTCCATGCCCTTGCCATCACAATACTCCATTAACCCTGTCATAACAATGCTCCATGACCCTTGCCATCACGATGTTCCATGGTCTTGTCATCACAAGGCTCCATGACCCTTCTAATCACAATGCTCCAAGACCCCTGTAATCACAATGCTCCATGCCCCTTTTCATCTCAATGATCCATGAACCCGGTCATCACAATGCACCATGCCCATCATCAAAATGTTTCATGCTATTTTCATCACAATGAAATCAAAATTCTCCATGATCTCTGTCATCACAATGCTCCAAATCCGTGTGATCAAAATGTTCCATAACGCTTATCATCACAACGTCCCATGACGCTCATCATCAAAATTATACATGGTCTTCTCATCACAATGCTCCATGACCATTTTCATCACAATGCTCAATACACTTGTCATCACAATGCTCCCTGACACTTGTCCTCAGTATGCTCCTTGAAACATGTCATGACAAGGCTCCATGCCTTTTTCATCACAATGCTCAATGCCCTTGTCATCACAAAGCTCCATGATGCATGTCATCAGATCTTTCCATGGTCATCTCATCCCAATGCTCCAAACCCTTGTCATCACAATGCCCCAAGACCCCTGTAATCACAATGCACCATGCCCCATTTCATCAGAATATTCCATGAGACTTGTCATCACAAGTCTCCATGGTCTTCTCATCACAATGCTCCAGTACCTTGTCATCACAAGCCTCCATGGCCCCTGTCATCACAATACTCGATGAACGTTTTCAGCCCAATGCTCCTTGACCTTCTCATCACAATGCTCCATGACCAATATCATCACAATGCTCCATTACCACTGTCATCACAACACTCCATGACACCTGACAACACAATGATCTGGGACTCCTCTCATCACAATGCTCCAAGACCCCTGTAATCACAATACTCCATGAACATTTTCAGCCCAATGCTCCATGACCCTTGTCATCACAATCATCCATGCTCTTGGCATCCCAATTCTCCATGACCCCTCTATTCACAATGCTCTGTGACGCTTGTCATCACAGTGCTCCATGACAACTGTCATCACAATGCTCCATGACTTTGTCAGCAAAATGCTTCATGACCTTTTCATTACAATGCTCTATGCGCTTTTCATCACAATACTCCACTACCATTGTCATCACAATCCTCTATGAACCTTGGGATCACATTGTTTCATGCCCTTGTAATCACAATGCTCCATGCTCCTTTAAATCAAAATGATCCATGACCTCTGTCATCACAATGCTCCAAACACTTGTGATCAAAATGTTCCATAACAATTGTCATCACAATGCTCCATGATGCCTGTCATCACAATACTCCATGCACTTTTCATCACAATGCTCCATGACCTTTGTCATCACAATTCTCAATACACTTGTCATCACAATGCTCCCTGACACTTGTCGTCAGAATGCTCCTTGAACCCTGTCACGAAAAGGCTCCATGCCTTTTTCATCAAAATGCCCCATGCCGTTTTCATCACAATGCTCCACGCCACTGTCATCAAAATACTCCACAAGTTTGTCATCACAATGCTCCATAACCTTTGTCATCACAATTCTCCATGCACTTGTCAGCACAATGCTCCCTGACCCTTGTCATCTCAATGCTCCAAGCCACTGTCATCACAATCCACCATTACTTTTGTCATCAGAATCCTCCATGACACTTGGCATCACAATGCTCCATGCCCTTGTCACCAAAATGCACCATTCCAACAGGCATCACAATAATACATGAAATTTATGAGACCAATGATCCATGCACTTGTCATCACAATGCTCCATGCCCCTTGTCATCACAGTGCTCCGTGACCCCTGTCATCACAGTGCTCCATGACTCCAGTCATCACAGTGCTTCATGACCTTTGTCATCACAATGGTCCATGCCCTCGTCATCAAGAGTCGCTGTGACCTTTTTAACCACAATGCTCCATGAACTTTTCATCACAATTCTCTTTGACACTTGTCAACACAATGCTCTATGCCTTTCTCAGCACAATGCTCCATGACCCTTGTCCTCACAATGCTCCATGTGCTTGTCAGCAAAATGCTCCATGACACATGTCATCACAATGCACCATGCGCTTGTCATCACAGTGCTCCACAATCTTGTCATCACAATGCTCCATAAACATTGTCATCACAATGCTCCATGAACTTCTCATCAAAATGCTCTCTCACCACTGATATCACAATGTTACTTCACTATTCGCCACAATACTCCCTCACCCCTGTCATCACAATGTTCCATGACTCCTGTCATCACAATGCTACATGCACTTATCATCACAATTATCGATGACCCCTGACATCACAATGTTCCGTAACCCCCGTCATCAAAATGCTCCCTAACCCTTGTCATCACAATGCACCATTACATTTGTCATCAGAATCCTCCATGACCCTTGGCATCACATTGCTCCATGCCCTTGTCATCACTAAGCTCCATGACACATGTTATCAGAATGCTCCATGGAGTTCTCATCACAATGCCCCATGACCTTTGTCATCACAATGCTCAATACACTTGTCATCAATACGCTCCATGACACTTGTTGTCTGTATGCTCCTTGAACCCTGTCATGACAAGGCTCCATGCATTTTTCATCACAATGTTCCATGCCCTTTTCATCACACTGCTAAAAGACCCCTGTAATCAAAATGCTCCATGTGCTGGTCATCACAAAGCTCAATGACGCATGTCCTCAGAATGCTCCTTGGCCTTCTCTTCACAATGCTCCATGCCCTTGTCATCACAATGTTCTAAGACCACTGTAATCACAGTGGTCCATGCCCCTTTTCATCAGTATGCTATATGAGACTTGTCATCACAAGGCTCCATGGATTTCTCATCACAATGCTCCAGGACCTTGTCATCACAATGCTTCACAACTTTGTGAAGAAAATTCTCAATAGCCCTTGTCATCATATTGCTCCAAGCCCTAGTCATCACAATGCTCCATTTTATTTGTCATCACAATCCTCCATTACATTTAGCATCACAATGCTCCATGCCATTATCATCAGAGTGGACCATGACATATGTCATCACAATGCTCCCTGACACCTATCTTCACAATACTCCATGACCTTCTCATCACCGTGAACCATACACTTGTCATTACAATGCACCATGTCCACTGTCATCACAATAATCTATGAAACTTGTCAGACCAATGCTCCATGCCCCTGTCACCACAATGCTCCATGCCCTTGTCATCACAATGCTCCATGACCCCTATCATCACAATGCTCCGTGACTCCATTCATCACAATGCTTCATAAAGTTTGTCATCAAAATGGTCCTTGCCCGTGTCATCACAAGGCTCTGTGACCTTTGTAACCACAATGCTCCATGAACTTTACATCACAACGCTCCGTGACCTTTGTCATCACAATGCGCCATGCCTTTGTCAGAACAATGCTCCATGACCCTTGTCATCACAATGTGCCACGTGCTGTTCATCACATCGGTCCACAACTTTGTAATCGCTATGCTCCATAAACCTTGTAATCACAATGCTCCATGCACTTCTCATCCAAATTCTCTCTCACCAGAGATATCACAATGTTCCATCACTAGTCATCACAATACCCCTCACCCCTGTAATCACAATGTTCCATGACCCCAGGCATCACAATGTTCCATAATCCCTGTCATCAAAATGCACCATGACCCTTTTCATCCCAAAGCTAAATGATCCCTGGGAGCACAATGTTCTATAACTCCTGCCCTCAAAATATTCCATTACATTTTCATCAAATTGCTGCATGACCCTGTTATCAAAATGTTCCCTGCCCTTCTCATCACAATGCACCACACCATTGAAATCGAAATGCTCCCTGTTATTTGTCATCACAAATCTCCATGATCATTGACAGCACAATGCTCCATGTCATTGTCATCACAAAGCTCCATGAACACTCTCATCACATTGCTCCATGCCCTTGTCATCACAAAGCTCCATGCCCTTGTCATCACAAAGTTCCATGACACTTGTCATCACAATGCTCCATGCCCTTATCATTACAATCCTCCATGAACCATGTATCACAGTGTTCTGTGCCCTTGTCATCCCAATGCTCCATGCCCACTCACATCACAATAATCCATGAAACATTTTAGACCAAAGCTCAATGCCCTTCTCATCACAATGCTCCATTACCTCTGTCATAACAATGCTCCATGACACCTGCCATCACATTGTTCAACGGCATGTCATCACAAGGCTCCATGACCCTTGTCATCACAATGCTCCAAGACCATTGTAATCACAATGCTCTATGCCACTTTTCATCTCAATGCTCCATGAACCCTGTCATCACAATGCACCATGCCCATCATCATAATGTTTCAGGCTATTGTCATCACAATGAAATCTAAATTCTCCATGACATCTGTCATCATAATGCTCCAAAACCTTGTGATCACAATGTTCCATAAGACTTATCATCACAAAACCCCATGACGCTCATCATCAAAATTATCCATGGTCTTCTCATCACAATGCTCCATGACCATTGTCATCAAATGCTCAATACACTTGTCATCAAAATGCTCCCTTTCACTTGTCGTCAGTATGCTTATTGAACCCTGTCATGACAAGGCTTAATGCCCATTTCATCACAATGCAACAAGACACCTGTAATCACAATGCTCCACAGCCTTCTCATCACAATGCTCCATTCCCAATATCATCACAATGCTCCATGACCACTGTCATCACAACACTCCATGACACCTGACAACACAATGATCAGGAAATTTGTCATCAAAATGCTCCATTCCCTAGTCATCCCAATGCTCCATGACCCATGTATTCACAAAGCTCCGTGACGCTTGTCATCACAGTGCTCCATGACACCTGTCATCACAATGCTCCATGCCTTTGTCAGCAAATGCTACATGAACTTGTCATTACAATGCTCTATGCGCTTGTCATCACAATACTCCATTACCATTGTCATCACAATCCTCCATGAACCTTGGGCTCACATTGCTTCATGCCCTTGTCATCACAGTGCTCCATGCTCCTTGAAATCAAAATGATCCATGACCTCTGTCATCACAATGCTCCAAAACATTGTAATCACAATTTTCCATAAAACTTGTCATCACAATGCTCCATGATGCCTGTCATCACAATACTCCATGGCCTTTTCATCACAATGCTCCATGACCATTGTCATCACAATTCTAAATACACTTTTCATTACAATGCTTCCTGAAACTTGTCGTCAGAATGCTCCTTGAAACCTGTCACGAAAAGGCTCCATGCCATTTTCATCACAATGCCCAATGCTGTTTTCATCACAATGCTCCATGCCATTGTCATCAAAATACTCCACAAGCTTGTCATCAGAATGCTCCATGACCCTTGTCATCACAATTCTCCATGCACTTGTCAGCACAATGCTCCCTGACCCTTGTCATCACAATGCTCCAAGCCATTGTCATCACAATGCTCCATTACCTTTGTCATCAGAATCCTCCATGACACTTGGCATCACAATGCTCCATGCCTTTGTCATCACAGTGGGCCATTACATATGTCATCACAATGCTCCCTGACAGCTCTCTTCACAATACTGCATGCCCTTGTCATCACAATGCTCCATGCCTTGTATCACAATGTTCCAAGTCCCCTGTAATCAGAATGCTCCAGGCCCCTTTTCATCAGTATGCTCCTTGAGATTTGTCATCACAAGCCTCCATGGTTTTCTCATCACAATGCTCCAGGACCTTGTCATCACAATTCTTCACGACATTGTCATGAAAATTCTCACTGGCCTTTGTCAACATAATGCTCCAAGCCCTAGTCATCACAATGCTCCATTATATTTGTCATCACATCCTCCATTACATTTGTCATCACAATGCTCCATGCTATTGTCATTCCAATGGACCATGACATATGTCATCACAATGCTCCCTGACAACTGTCTTCACATTACTCCATGCCCTTGTCTTCACAATGCTCCATGCCCTAGTCATCACAATGCACCATGTCCACTGTCATCACAATAATCTATGAAACTTGTCAGACCAATGCTCCATGCCCCTGTCATCACAATGCTCCATGCCCTTGTCATCACAATGCTCCATGACCGCTGTCATCACAATGCTCCGTGACTCCAGTCATCAATATGCTTCATAAAGTTTGTCATCACAAAGGTCCATGCCCGCGTCATCACAAAGCTCTGTTACATTTGTAAGCCCAATGCTCCATGAACAATTCATCACAATGCTCCGTGACACTTGTTATCACAATGCTCCATGCCTTTGTCAGAACAATGCTCCATGACCTTTGTCATCACAATGTGCCATGCACTTTTCATCACAATGATCCACAACCTTGTCATCGCTATGCTCCATAAACATTGTAATCACAATGCCCCATGCACTTCTCATCCAAACGCTCTCTCACATGAGATATCACAATGTTCCATCACTAGTCATCACAATCCTAGTTCAACCCTGTTATCACAATGTTCCATGACCCCTGTCATCACAATGCTACATCCCCTTATCAGCACAATGTTCCTTGACCCCTGACATCACAATGTTCCATAACCCCTGTCATCAAAATGCTCCATGACCCTTTTCATCCCAAAGCTCCATGATCCCTGGCAACACAATGTTCTATAACCCATGTCATCAAAATGTTCCATTACACTTTTCATCAAATTGCTGCATGACCCTGTCATCAAAAAGCTCCCTGCACTTCTCATCACAATGCACAACACACTTGTCATCAAAATGCTCCATGACTTTTGTCATCACAAAGCTCCATGAGCCTTGGCATCACAATGCTCCATGTCATTGTCATCACAATGCTCCATGAACCATCTCATCACATTGCTCGATGCCCTTGTCATCAAAGGCTCCATGACACTTCTCATCACAATGCTCGATGCCCTTCCCATCACAATGCTCCATGCCCTTGTCATTACAATCATCCATGACCCATGTATCACAGTGTACCGTGCCCTTGTCATCAAAATGCTCCATGCCCACTCTCATCACAATAATCCATGAAACATTTCAGACCAATGCTCAATGCCCTTCTCATCACAATGCTCCATTACCTACGTCATAAAAATGCTCCATGACCACTGCCATCAAAATGTTCCACGGCCTTGTCATCACAAGGCTCCATGGCCCTTGTCATCACAATGCTCCAAAATCCCTGTAATCACAATGCTCCATGCCATTGTCATCACAATGCTCCATGACATTTGCCATCACAATTCTCAATACACTTGTCATCACAATGCTCCCTGACACTTGTCGTCAGAATGCTCCTTGAACCCTGTCACGAAAAGGCTGCATGCCTTTTTCATCACAAAGCCCCATGCCGTTTTCATGACAATGCTCCATGCCATTGTCATCAAAATACTCCACAAGCTTGTCATCAGAATGCTCCATGACTCTTGCCATCACAATTCTCCATGCACTTGTCAGCACAATGCTCCCTGAACCGTGTCATCACTATGATCCAAGCCATTGTCATCAAAATGCTCCATTACCTTTGTCATCAGAATCATCCATGACAATTTGCATCACAATGCTCCATGCCATTGTCATCACAATGGGCCAATACATATGTCATCACAATGCTCCGTGACACCACTTTTCAAAATACTGCATGACCTTTTCATCACTATGCTCCATGCCCTTCTCATCACAGTGCTCCATTACCTCTGTCATCACAATGCTCCAAGACCCCTGTAATCACAAATCTCCATGCCCTTGTCATCACAAAGCTCCATGACGCATGTCATCAGAATGTTCCATGGCCTTCTCCACACAATGCACCATGCCCTTGTCATCACAATGCTCCAAGACCCATGTAATCACAATGCTCCATGCCCCTTTTCATCAGAATGCTCCATGAGACTTGTCATCACAAGTCTCCATGGTCATCTCATCACAATGCTCAAGGACCATGTCATCACCATGCTCCATTCCCTAGTCATCACAATGCTCCATGAACCCTCTCATCACATGGCTCCATGCACTTGTCATCACAAAGCACCATGACACTTGTCATCAAAATGCTCGATGCCCTTCCCATCACAATGCTCCATGACTTTGTCATTACAATCCTCCATGACTCATGTATCACAGTGTTCCGGGCCCTTGTCTTCACAATGCTCCGTGCCCACTCTCTTCACAATAATCCATGAAACAATTCAGACCAATGCTCAATGCCCTTCTCTTCACAATGCTCCATTATCTCTGTCATAACAATGCTTCATGACCCCTGCCATCACAATGTTCCACGGCCTTGTCATCACAAGGCTCCATGACCCTTGTCATCACAATGCTCCAAAACCCCTGTAATCACAATGCTCCATGCCCTTGTCATCACAAAGCTCCATGACGCATGTCATCAGAATGTTCCATGGCCTTCTACTCACAATGCTCCATGCCCTTGTCATCACAATGCTCCAAGACCCCTGTAATCACAATGCTCCATGCCCCTTATCATCAGAATGCTCCATGAGACTTGTCATCACAAGTCTCCATGGTCATCTCATCACAATGCTGCAGGAACTTGTCATCACCATGCTCCATTCCATTGTCATCACAATGCTCCATGTCCCCCGTCATCACAATACTCCATGAACATTTTCAGCCCACTGTTCCATGACCTTCTCATCACAATGCTACATGAACAGTATCATCACAATGATCCATGACCACTGTCATCACAACACTCCATGACAGCTGACAACCCAATGATCCGGGACCTATGTCATCATAATGCTCCAAGACCCCTGTAATCACAGTGCCCCTTGACACCTGTCATCACAATACTCCAGGAACCTTTTCAGCCCAATTCTCCATGACACTTGTCATCACAATGATCCATGCCCTTGTCATCCTAATGCTCCATGACCCCTGTATTCTCAATGGTCCGTGACTCTTGTCATCACAGTGCTCCATGACACATGTCATCACAATGCTCTATGCCTTTCTCAGCACAAGGTTCCATGCCCTTTTCATCACAATGCTTCATGACCCCTGTCATCACAATGCTCCATGACTCCAGTCATCACAATTCTTCATAACATTTGTCATCACGATGGGAGATACACACGTCATCACAAGGCTCTGTTACCCTTGTAACCACAATGCTCCATGAACTTTTCATCACAATGCTCCGTGATCCTTGTCATCACAATGTTCCATGCCTTTGTCAGAAAAATGCTCCATGACCCTTGTCATCACAATGTGCCACGCGTTTTTCATCACAACGATCCAAAAATTTGTCATCGCAATGCTCCATGAACCTTGTAATCACAATGCTCCATGCCCTTCTCATCACAATGCTGCATTACCCCTGTCATAACAATACTCCATGACCCAAGCCATCACAAATTTCTATGCCCTTGTCATCACAAAGCTCCATGACACGTCATCAGAATGTTCCATGAATTTCTCATCAAAATGCTCAATGCCCTTGTCATCACAATGCTCCAAGACCCCTGTCATCACAATGCTCCATGCCCCTCTTCATCTCAATGCTCCATGAACCCTGTCATCACAATGCATCAGGCCAATCATCATAATGCTTCCGGCTATTGTCAGCACAATGAAATCAAAATTCTACATGACCCCTGTCATCACAGTACTCCATGAACATTTTCAGCCCAATGCTCCATGACCCTTGTCATCACAATGATCCATGCACTTGTAATCCCAATGCTCCATGACCCCTGTATTCACAATGCTCTGTGACGCTTGTCATCACAGTGCTCCATGAAACTTGTCATCACAATGCTCCATGCATTTGTCAACAAAATGCTACATGACCTTGTCATTACAATGCTCTTTGCGCTTGTCATCACAATACTCCTTTACCATTGTCATCACAATCCTCCATGAAACTTGGGATCACATTGCTTCATGCCCTTGTCATCACAATGCTCCCTGCTCCTTGAAATCAAAATGATCCATGACCTCTGTCATCACAATGCTCCAAACCCTTGTGATCACAATGTTCCGTAACTCTTGTCATCACAAAGCTCCATGATGCCTGTCATCACAATAATCCATGCCCTTTTCATCACAATGCTCCATGACCTTTGTCATCACAATGCTCAATACACTTGTCATCACAATGCTGCCTGACACTTGTCGTCGTATGCTCCTTGATCCCTGTCATGACAAGGCTCCATGCCTTTTTCATAACAATGATCCATGCCATTTTCATCACAATGCTCCAAGATCACTGTAATCACAATGCTCCATGCCCTTGTCATCACAAAACTCCATGACGCATGTCATCAGAATGCTCCATGGCCTTCTCATCACAATGCTCCATGCCCTTGTCATCACAATGCTCCAAGACCCCTGTAATCACAATGCTCCATTCCCCTTTTCATCAGAATGCTCCATGAGACTTGTCATCACAAGTCGCCATGGACTGCTCTTCACAATGCTCCAGGACATTGTCATCACCATACTCCATTCCCTTTTCATCACAATGCTCCATGACCCCTGTCATCACAATAATCCATGAACATTTTCAGCCCAGTGCTCCACGACCTACTTATCACAATGCTCAATGGCCAATATCATCACAATGCTCCATGACCACTGTTAACACAACACTCCATGACACCTGACAACACAATGATCCGGCACTCTTGTCATCACAATGCTCCATTCCCTAGTCCTCACAAAGCTCCATGACCCCTGTCATCACAACACTCCTTGAACATTTTCAGCCCAGTGCTCCATGACCCTTGTCATCACAATGATCCATGCCCATGTCATCCCAATGCTCCATGACCCCTGTATTCACAATGCTCCATGACGCTTGTCATCACAGTGCTCCATGACACCTGTCATCACAATGCTCCATGCCTTTTTCAGCAAAATGCTACATGACCTTGTCATTACAATGCTGTATGCGCTTGTCATCACAATACTCCATGAAACTTGGGATCACATTGCTTCATGCCCTTGTCATCACAATGCTCCATGCTCCTTGAAATCAAAATGATCCATGACCTCTGTTATCATAATGCTCCAAACCCTTGTGATAAAAATGTTCCATAACACTTGTCATCACAACGCTCCATGATGCCTGTCATCACAATACTCCATGCCCTTTTCATCCCAATGCTCCATGACCTTTGTCATCACAATTCTCAATACACTTGTCATCACAATGCTCCCTGACAGTTGTCATCAGAATGCTCCTTGAACCCTGTCACTAAAAGGCTTCATGCGATTTTCATCACAATACCCTAAGCCGTTTTCATCACAATGCTCCATGACATTGTCATCAAAACACTCCACAAGCTTGTCATCATAATGCTCCATGACCATTGTCATCACAGTTCTCCATGCACTTGTCAGCAAAATGCTCCCTGACCGTTTTCATCACAATGCACCAAGCCGTTGTCATCACAATGCTCCATTACCTTTGTCATCAGAATCCTCCATGACATTTGTCATCACAATGCTCCATGCCTTTGTCATCACAGTGGGCCATTACATATATCATCACAATGCTCCCTGACACCAGTCTTCACAATACTGCATGACCTGGTCATCACAATGCTCCATGACATTGTCATCACAATGTGCCATTCCAAATGTCATCACAATAATCAATGAAACTTATTAGACCAATGTTCCATGCCCTTGTCATCACAATGCTCCATGCCCTTGTTATCACAATGCTCCATGACCCCTGTCATCACAATGATCCGTGACTCCAGTCATCACAATGCTTCATGACGTTTGTCATCACAATGGTCCATGCCCTCGTCATCAACAGCCTCTGTGACCTTTTTAACCACAATGCTGCATGAACTTTTCATCACAATGCTCTTTGACCCTTGTCATCACAATGCTCCATGTGCTTGTCAGCACAATGCTCCATGACACATGTCATCACAATGCACCATACGCTTGTCATCACAGTGCTCTACAATCTTGTCATCACAATGCTCCATAAAATTTGTCATCACAATGCTCCATGCACTTCTCATCAAAATGCTCTCTCACCACTGGTATCACAATGCTACATCACTATTTGTCAGAATACTCCCTCACCACTGTCATCACAATGTTCCATGACTCCTGTCATCACAATGCTACATGCACTTATCATCACAATGTTCGATGATCCCTGACATCACAATGTTCCATAACACCTGTCATCAAAATGTTCCATGACACTTTTCATCAATTTGCTCGATGACCCTGTCATCACAATACTCCCTTCCCTTCTCATCAGAATGCACTACGCCCTTGCTATCAAAATTCTCCATGAGTTTTTTCATCACAAAGATCCATGACCTTTGGCCTCACAATGCTCCATGTCATTGTCATCACAATGCTCCCTGAACGCTCTCATCACATTGTTCAATGCCCTTGTCTTCACAAAGCTCCAAGACACATGTCATCAGAATGCTCCATGGCCTTCTCATCAAAATGCTCCACGCCCTTGCCATCAGAATGATCCATTACAACTGACATAACAATGCTCCATGACCCCTGCCATCACGATGTTCCATATCCATGTCATCACAAAGCTCCATGACCCTTCTCATCACAATGCTCCAAGAACCCTGTAATCACAATGCTCTATGCCGCTTTTCATCTCAATGATCCATGAACCATGTCATCAAAATGCACCATGCCCATCTTCATAATGCTTCATGCTATTGTCATCACAATGAAATCAAAATGCTCCATGACCTCTGTCATAACAATTCTCCAAACCCTTGTGATCACAATATTCCATATCACTTGTCATCATAATGCCCCATGATGCTCATCATCACATTTATCAATGGTCTTCTCATCTCAATGCTCCACGACCTTTGTCCTCACAGTGCTCAATACACTTGTCATCAAAATGCTCCCTGACACTTGTTGTCTGTATGCTGCTTGAATCCTGTCATGACAAGGCTCCATGCCTTTTTCATCACAATGATCCATCTCCTTTTCATCACAATGCTCCAAGACACATATAATCTCAATGCTCCATGCTCTTGTCATCACAAAGCTCAATGACGCAGGCCATCAGAATGCTCCTTGGTCTTCTCCTCACATTGCTCCATGCCCTTGTCATCACAATGTTCCAAAACCCCTGTAATCACAAGGCTCCATGCCCTTGTCATCAAAAAACTCCATGACGCATGTCATCAGAATGCTTCATGGCCTTCTCATCACAATGCTCCATGCTCTAGTCATCACAATGCTCCAAGACACCTGTAATCACAATGCTCCATGCCCCTTTTCATCAGAATGCTCCATGAGACTTGTCATCACAAGTCTCCATGGTCTTCTCATCACAATGCTCCAGGACCTTGTCATCACGATGCTCCATTCCTTTGTCATCACAATGCTCCATGACACATGTCATCACAATACTCCATGAGCATTTTCAGCCCAATGATCCACGACCTACACATCACAATGCTCCATGGCCAATATCATCACAATGCTCCATGACCACTGTCATCAAAACACTACATGACACCTGACAACACAATGATCCGGGACTATTGTCATCACAATGCTCCATTCCCTAGTCATCACAATGCTCCATGACCCCTGTCATCACAACACGCCATGAACATTTTCAGCCCAGTGCTCCATGACCCTTGTCATCACAATGATCCATGCCCTTGTCATCCCAATGCTCCATGACCTCTGTATTCACAATGCTCCGTGACGCTTGTCATCACAGTGCTCCATGACACCTGTCATCACAATGCTCCATGCCTTTGTCAGCAAAATGCTACATGACCTTGTTATTATAATGCTCTATGCGCTTGTCATCACAATACTCCATGTCCATTGTCATCACAATCCTCCATGAACTTTGGGATCACATTGCTTCATGCCCTTGTCATCACAATGTGCCATTCCAACTCTCATCACAATAATCTATGAAACTTATTAGAACAATGTTCCATGAGATTGTCATCACAATGCTCCATGCCATTGTTATCACAATGCTCCATGACACCTGTCATCACAATGTGCCGTGACTCCAGTCATCACAATGCTTCATGACCTTTGTCATCACAATGGTCCATGCACTCATCATGAACAGTCTCTGTGACCTTTTTAACCACAATGCTCCATGAACATTTCATCACAATGCTCTTTGACCCTTGTCATCACAATGCTCCATGCGCTTGTCAGCACAATGCTCCATGACACATGTCATCACAATGCACCTTGCGCTTGTCATCACAGTGCTCCACAATCTTGTCATCACAATGCTCCATATTTGTCATCAAAATGATCCATGCACTTCTCATCCAAATGCTCCCTCAGCACTGATATCACAATGCTACATCACTATTTGTCACAATACACCCTCACCCCTGTCATCATATTGTTCCATGACTCCTGTCATCACAATGCTACATGCACTTATCATCACAATGTTTGATGACCCATGACATCACAATGTTCCATAACACCTGTCATCAAAATGTTCCATGACACTTTTCATCAAATTGCTCCATGACCCTGACATCAGAATGCTCCCTGCCCTTCTCATCACAATGCACAACACACTTGCCATCAAAATGCTCCATGACCTTTGTCATCACAAAGATCCTTGACACTTGGAATCACAATGCTCCATGTCATTGTCATCACAATGCTCCATGAACGCTCTCATCACATTGCTCCATGCCCTTGTCTTCACAAAGCTCCATGCCACATGTCCTCAGAATGCTCCATGGCCTTCTCATCATAATGCTCCATGCCCTTGCCATCACAATTCTCCATTACCCCTGTCATAACAATGCTCCATGACCCCTGCCATCACGATGTTCCATGGCCTTTTCATCACAAGGCTCCATGACCCTTCTCATCACATTGCTCCAAGAACACTGTAATCACAATGCTCTATGCCACTTTTCATCTCAATGATCCATGAACCCTGTCATCACAGTGCACCATGCCAATCATCATAATGCTTCATGCGATTGTCATAACAAAGAAATCAAAATGTTCCATCACGTCTGTCATAACAATGCTCCAAACCCTTGTGATCACAATATTCCATAACACTTGTCATCACAATGCCCCATGACGCTCGTCATCAAAATTATCCATGGTCTTTTCATCACAATGCTCCATGACCTTCGTCATCACAATGCTCAATACACTTTTCATCAAAATGCTCCCTGACACTTGTTGTCTGTATGCTCCTTGAACCCTGTCATGACAAGTCTCCATGCTTTTTTCATCACAATGATCCATTCTCTTTTCATCACAATGCTCCAAGACCCATGTAATCACAATGCTCCATGCCCTTGTCATCACAAAGCTCAATGACGCATGCCATCAGAATGCTCCTTGGTCTTCTCCTCACAATGCTCCATGCCCTTGTCATCACACTGTTCCAAGACCCTGTAATCACAATGCTCCATGCCCATTTTCATCAGTATGCTCCATGAGATTGGTCATCACAAGGCTCCATGGTTTTGTCATCACAATGCTCTAGGGCATTGTCATCAAAATGCTTCACAACCTTGTGATGAAAATTTTCAGTGGCCCTTGTCATCATAATGCTCCAAGCCCTAATCATCACAATGCTCCATTATATTTGTCATCACAATCCTCCATTCCATTTGGCATCACAATGCTCTATGCCATTGTCATCGCAATGGACCATGACATATGTCATCACAATGTTCCCTGACACCTGTCTTCACAGTACTCCATGACCTTCTCATCACAATGCTCCATGCACTTGTTATCACAATGCACCATGCCCACTGTCATCACAACAATCTATGAAATTTCTGAGACCAATGCTCCATGCCCCTGTCATCACAATGCTCCATGCCCTTGTCATCACACTGCTCCATGACCCCTGTCATCACAATGCTCCGTGACTTCAGTCATCACAATGCTTCATAAAGTTTGTCATCACAATGGTCCATGCCTGCGTCATCACAAGGCTCTGTGACCTTTGTAAGCTCAGTGCTCCATGAACATTTCATCACAGTTCTCCGTGACCCTTGTCATCACAATGCTCCATGTCTTTGTCAGAACAGTGCTCCATGACCATTGTCATCACAATGTGCCACGTGCATTTCCTCACAACGGTTCACAACTTTGTCATTGCAATGCTCCATAAACCTTGTAATCACAATGGTCCATGCTCTTCTCATCAAAATGCTCTCTCACCAGGGACATCACAATGTTCCATCACTAGTCATCACAATACTCCCTCACCCCTGTAATCACAATGTTCCATGACCCAGTCATCACAATGCTACATCCCCTTATCATCACAATATTCCATGACCACTGCCATCACAATGTTCCATAACCCCTGTCATCAAAATTCTCCATGACCCATTTCATCCCATAGCTCCAAGACCCCTGACATCACAATGTTCTATAACCCCTGCCCTCAAAATGTTCCATTACACTTTTTATCAAATTGCTGCATGACCCGGTCATCAAAATGCTCCCTGCCCTTCTCGTCACAATGCACCATGACTCTTGGCATCACAATGCTCCATGTCATTGTCATCACAATGTTCCTTGAAACCTCTCATCACACTGCTCCATGCCCTTGTCATCACAAAGCTCCATTACATTTGTCATCACAATGCTCGATGCCCTTCTCATCACAATTCTCCATGCCCTTGTCATTACAATCCTGCATGACCCATATATCACAGTGTTCCGTGCCCTTGTCATCACAATGCTCCATGCCCTCTCTCATCACAATAATCCATGAAACATTTCAGACGAATGATCCATATCTTTCTCATCACAATGCTCCATTACCCCTGTCATAACAATGCACCATGACACCTGCCATCACAATGTTCCACGGCCTTGTCATCACAAGGTTCCACGACACTTCTCATCACAATGCTGAAGACCCCTCAAATCATAATGCTCCATGCCCTTGTCATCACAAAGCTCCATGACGCATGTCATCAGAATGTTCTATGGCCTTCTCATCACAATGCTCCATGCCCTTGTCATCACAATGCTCCAAGACCCTTGTAATCACAATGATCCATGCCTCTTTTCATCTCAAAGCTCCATGAACCCTGTCATCACAATGAACCATGCCCATCATCATAATGCTTCAAGCTATTGTCATCTCAGTGAAATCAGTATTCAGCATGACCCATGTCATCATAATGCTCCAAACACTTGTGATCACAATGTTCCATAACACTTATCATCACAACACCCCGTGAGGCTCATCATCACAATTATCCATGGTCTTCTTTTTTTTTTTTTTTTTTCCTTTTTGCGGTATGCGGGCCTCTCACTGTCGTGGCCCCTCCCGTTGCGGAGCACAGGCTCCGGACGCGCAGGCCTAGTGGCCATGGCTCACGGGGCCAGCCGCTCCGTTGCATATGGGATCCTCCCAGACCGGGGCACGAACCCGTATCCCCTGCATCGGCAGGCGGACTCTCAACCACTGCGCCACCAGGGAGGCCCATATCCATGGTCTTCTTATCACAGTTCTCCATGATCTTTGTCATCACAATGCTCAATACACTTGTCATCACAATGCTCCCTGACACTTGTCTTCAGTATGCTCCTGGAACCCTGTCACGAAAAGGCTCCATGTCTTTTTCATCACAAAGCCCCATGCAATTTTCATCACAATGCTCCATGCCATTGTCATCAAAATACTCCACAAGCTTGTCATCAGAATGCTCCATGACCCTTGTCATCACAATTCTCCATGCACTTGTCAGCACAATGCTCCCTGACCCTTGTCATCACAATGCTCCAAGCCATTGTCATCACAATGCTCCATTACCTTTGTCATCAGAATCCTCCATGACACTTGGCATCACAATGCTCCATGCCATTTTCATCACAATGGGCCATTACATATGTCATCACAATGCTCCCTGACACCTCTCTTCACAATACTGCATGACCTGGTCATCACAATGCTCCATGCCCTTGTCATCACAATGCTCCAAGACCCTTGTAATCACAATGATCCATGCCTCTTTTCATCTCAAAGCTCCATGAACCCTGTCATCACAATGCACCATGCCCATCATCATAATGCTTCAAGCTATTGTCATCACAGTGAAATCAGTATTCAGCATGACCCATGTCATCATAATGCTCCAAACACTTGTGATCACAATGTTCCATAACACTTATCATCACAACACCCCATGACGCTCATCATCACAATTATCCATGGTCTTCTTTTTTTTTTTTTTTCCTTTTTGCGGTATGCGGGCCTCTCACTGTTGTGGCCCCTCCCGTTGCGGAGCACAGGCTCCGGACGCGCAGGCCTAGCGGCCATGGCTCACGGGCCCAGCCGCTCCGCGGCATATGGGATCCTCCCAGACCGGGGCACGAACCCGTATCCCCTGCATCGGCAGGCGGACTCTCAACCACTGCGCCACCAGGGAGGCCCATATCCATGGTCTTCTTATCACAATTCTCCATGATCTTTGTCATCACAATGCTCAATACTCTTGTCATCACAATGCTCCCTGACACTTGTCTTCAGTATGCTCCTGGAACCCTGTCACGAAAAGGCTCCATGTCTTTTTCATCACAAAGCCCCATGCAATTTTCATCACAATGCTCCATGCCATTGTCATCAAAATACTCCACAAGCTTGTCATCAGAATGCTCCATGACCCTTGTCATCACAATTCTCCATGCACTTGTCAGCACAATGCTCCCTGACCCTTGTCATCACAATGCTCCAAGCCATTGTCATCACAATGCTCCATTACCTTTGTCATCAGAATCCTCCATGACACTTGGCATCACAATGCTCCATGCCATTTTCATCACAATGGGCCATTACATATGTCATCACAATGCTCCCTGACACCTCTCTTCACAATACTGCATGACCTGGTCATCACAATGCTCCATGCCCTTGTCATCACAATGCTCCATTCCCACTGTCATCACAATAATCCCTGAAACTTATTAGAGCAATGCTCCATGCGCTTGTCATCACAATGCTCCATGACCCCTGACATCACAATGCTCCGTGACTCCAGTCATCACACTGCTTCATAACGTTTGTCATCAGAACGGTCCATGCCCGCCTCAACACAAGGCTCTGTGACATTTGTAACCAAAATGCTCCATGAACGTTTCATCACAATGCTCCGTGAACCTTGTCATCACAATGCTCCATGTCTTTGTCAGAACAATGCTCCATGACCCTTGTCATCACAATGTGCCATGTGCTTTTCATCACAATGATCCACAACCTTGTCATCGCTATGCTCCATAAACCTTGTAAACACAATGCTCCATGCACTTCTCATCCAAATGCTCTCTCACATGAGATATCACAATGTTCCATCACTAGTCATCACTATCCTCCCTCACCCCGGTTATCACAATGTTCCATGACCCCTGTCATCACAATGCTACATCCCCTTATCAGCACAATGTTCCATGACCCCTGACATCACAATGTTCCATAACCCCTGTCATCAAAATGCTCCATCACCCTTTTCATCGCAAAGCTCCATGACCCCTGGCATCACAATGTTCTATAACCCCTGTCATCAAAATGTTCCATTACAATTTTCATCAAATTGCTGCATGACCATGTCATCAAAATGCTCCCTGCCCTTCTCAACACAATGCACCACACCCTTGTCATGAAAATGCTCCATGACCTTTGTCATCACAAAGCTCCATGACCCTTGGCATCACAATGCTCCATGACATTGTCACCACAATGCTCCATGAACCCTCTCATCATATTGCTCCATGCCCTTGTCATCACAAAGATCCATGACACTTGTCATCACAATGCTCGATGCCCTTCTCATCACAATGCTCCATGCCCTTGTCATTACAATCCCCCATGACCCATGTATCACAGTGTACCGTGCCCTTCTCATCACAATGCTCCATGTCCACTCTCATCACAATAATCCATGAAACATTTCAGACCAATGCTCAATGCCCTTCTCATCACAATGATCCATTACCTCTGTCATAACAATGCTCCATGATACCTGCCATCACAATGTTCCACAGCCTTGTCATCACAAGGCTCCATGACCCTTGTCATCACAATGCTCCAAGACCCCTGTAATCACAAAGCTACATGTCCTTGTCATCACAAAGCTCCATGACGCATGCCATCAGAATGTTCCATGGCCTTCTCCTCAAAATGCTCCATGCCCTTGTCATCACAATGCTCCAAGACCCCTGTAATCACAATGCTCCATGCCCCTTTTCATCAGTATGCTCCATGAGACTTGTCATCACAAGTCTCCATGGTCATCTCATCACAATGCTCAAGGACCATGTCATCACCATGCTCCATTCCCTTATCATCACAATGCTCCATGACCCCTGTCATCACAATACTCCATGAATATTTTCAGCCCAATGCTCCATGACCTTCTCATCACAATGCTCCAAGACCAATATCATCACAATGCTCCATGATCACTGTCATCACAACATTCAATGACACCTGACAACACAATGATCCGGGACTCTTGTCATCACAAAGCTCCATTCCGTAGCCATCACAATGCTCCATGACCCCTGTCATCACAATACTCCAGGAACATTTTCAGCCCAATTCTCCATGACCCTTGTCATCCCAATGATCCATGCCCTTGTCATCCTAATGCTCCATGACCCCTGTATTCACAATGCTCCTTGACGCTTGTCATCACAGTGCTCCATGACACCTGTCATCACAATGCTCCATGCCTTTGTCAGCAAAATGCTACATGACCTTGTTATTACAATGCTCTATGCGCTTGTCATCACAATACTCCATTTCCATTGTCATCACAATCCTCCATGAACTTTGGGATCACATTGCTTCATGCCCTTGTCATCACAATGTGCCATTCCAACTGTCATCACAATAATCTATGAAACTTATTAGAACAATGTTCCATGACCTTGTCATCACAATGCTCCATGCCCTTGTTATCACAATGCTCCATGACCCCTGTCATCACAATGCGCAGTGACTCCAGTCATCACAATGCTTCATGACCTTTGTCATCACAATGGTCCATGCACTCGTCATGAACAGTCTCTGTGACCTTTTTAACCACAATGCTCCATGAACTTTGTATCACAATGCTCTTTGACCCTTGTCATCACAATGCTCCATGCGCTTGTCAGCACAAAGCTCCATGACACATGTCATCACAATGCACCTTGCGCTTGTCATCACAGTGCTCCACAATCTTGTCATCACAATGCTCCATAATATTTGTCATCAAAATGATCCATGCACTTCTCATCCAAATGCTCTCTCAGCACTGATATCACAATGCTACATCACTATTTGTCACAATACACCCTCACCCCTGTCATCACATTGTTCCATGACTCCTGTCATCACAATGCTACATGCACTTATCATCACAATGTTCGATGACCCATGACATCACAATGTTCCATAACACCTGTCATCAAAATGTTCCATGACACTTTTCATCAAATTGCTCCATGACCCTGACATCAGAATGCTCCCTGCCCTTCTCATCACAATGCACAACACCCTTGCCATCAAAATGCTCCATGACCTTTGTCATCACAAAGATCCATGACCTTTGGCATCACAATGCTCCATGTCATTGTCATCACAATGCTCCATGAACGCTCTCATCACATTGCTCCATGCCCTTGTCTTCACAAAGCTCCATGCCACATGTCCTCAGAATGCTCCATGGCCTTCTCATCACAATGCTCCATGCCCTTGCCATCACAATTCTCCATTACCCCTGTCATAACAATGCTCCATGACCCCTGCCATCACGATGTTCCATGGCCTTTTCATCACAAGGCTCCATGACCCTTCTCATCACATTGCTCCAAGAACACTGTAATCACAATGCTCTATGCCACTTTTCATCTCAATGATCCATGAACCCTGTCATCACAGTGCACCATGCCAATCATCATAATGCTTCATGCGATTGTCATAACAAAGAAATCAAAATGTTCCATCCCCTCTGTCATAACAATGCTCCAAACCCTTGTGATCACAATATTCCATAACACTTGTCATCACAATGCCCCATGATGCTCGTCATCAAAATTATCCATGGTCTTTTCATCACAATGCTCCATGACCTTCGTCATCACAATGCTCAATACACTTTTCATCAAAATGCTCCCTGACACTTGTTGTCTGTATGCTCCTTGAACACTGTCATGACAAGTCTCCATGCTTTTTTCATCACAATGATCCATTCTCTTTTCATCACAATGCTCCAAGACCCATGTAATCACAATGCTCCATGCCCTTGTCATCACAAAGCTCAATGACGCATGCCATCAGAATGCTCCTTGGTCTTCTCCTCACAATGCTCCATGCCCTTGTCATCACACTGTTCCAAGACCCTGTAATCACAATGCTCCATGCCCGTTTTCATCAGTATGCTCCATGAGATTGGTCATCACAAGGCTCCATGGTTTTGTCATCACAATGCTCTAGGGCATTGTCATCAAAATGCTTCACAACCTTGTGATGAAAATTTTCAGTGGCCCTTGTCATCATAATGCTCCAAGCCCTAATCATCACAATGCTCCATTATATTTGTCATCACAATCCTCCATTCCATTTGGCATCACAATGCTCTATGCCATTGTCATCGCAATGGACCATGACATATGTCATCACAATGTTCCCTGACACCTGTCTTCACAGTACTCCATGACCTTCTCATCACAATGCTCCATGCACTTGTTATCACAATGCACCATGCCCACTGTCATCACAACAATCTATGAAATTTCTGAGACCAATGCTCCATGCCCCTGTCATCACAATGCTCCATGCCCTTGTCATCACACTGCTCCATGACCCCTGTCATCACAATGCTCCGTGACTTCAGTCATCACAATGCTTCATAAAGTCTGTCATCACAATGGTCCATGCCTGCGTCATCACAAGGCTCTGTGACCTTTGTAAGCTCAGTGCTCCATGAACATTTCATCACAGTTCTCCGTGACCCTTGTCATCACAATGCTCCATGTCTTTGTCAGAACAGTGCTCCATGACCATTGTCATCACAATGTGCCACGTGCATTTCCTCACAACGGTTCACAACTTTGTCATTGCAATGCTCCATAAACCTTGTAATCACAAAGGTCCATGCTCTTCTCATCAAAATGCTCTCTCACCAGGGACATCACAATGTTCCATCACTAGTCATCACAATACTCCCTCACCCCTGTAATCACAATGTTCCATGACCCAGTCATCACAATGCTACATCCCCTTATCATCACAATATTCCATGACCACTGCCATCACAATGTTCCATAACCCCTGTCATCAAAATTCTCCATGACCCATTTCATCCCATAGCTCCAAGACCCCTGACATCACAATGTTCTATAACCCCTGCCCTCAAAATGTTCCATTACACTTTTTATCAAATTGCTGCATGACCCGGTCATCAAAATGCTCCCTGCCCTTCTCGTCACAATGCACCATGACTCTTGGCATCACAGTGCTCCATGTCATTGTCATCACAATGTTCCTTGAAACCTCTCATCACACTGCTCCATGCCCTTGTCATCACAAGGCTCCATGACATTTGTCATCACAATGCTCGATGCCCTTCTCATCACAATTCTCCATGCCCTTGTCATTACAATCCTGCATGACCCATGTATCACAGTGTTCCGTGCCCTTGTCATCACAATGTTCCATGCCCTCTCTCATCACAATAATCCATGAAACATTTCAGACCAATGATCCATATCTTTCTCATCACAATGCTCCATTACCCCTGTCATAACAATGCACCATGACACCTGCCATCACAATGTTCCACGGCCTTGTCATCACAAGGTTCCACGACACTTCTCATCACAATGCTGAAGAACCCTCAAATCATAATGCTCCATGCCCTTGTCATCACAAAGCTCCATGACGCATGTCATCAGAGTGTTCTATGGCCATCTCATCACAATGCTCCATGCCCTTGTCATCACAATGCTCCAAGACCCTTGTAATCACAATGATCCATGCCTCTTTTCATCTCAAAGCTCCATGAACCCTGTCATCACAATGCACCATGCCCATCATCATAATGCTTCAAGCTATTGTCATCACAGTGAAATCAGTATTCAGCATGACCCATGTCATCATAATGCTCCAAACACTTGTGATCACAATGTTCCATAACACTTATCATCACAACACCCCGTGAGGCTCATCATCACAATTATCCATGGTCTTCTTTTTTTTTTTTTTCCTTTTTGCGGTATGCGGGCCTCTCACTGTCGTGGCCCCTCCCGTTGCGGAGCACAGGCTCCGGACACGCAGGCCTAGCGGCCATGGCTCACGGGCCCAGCCGCTCCGCGGCATATGGGATCCTCCCAGACCGGGGCACGAACCCGTATCCCCTGCATCGGCAGGCGGACTCTCAACCACTGCGCCAACAGGGAGGCCCATATCCATGGTCTTCTTATCACAATTCTCCATGATCTTTGTCATCACAGTGCTCAATACACTTGTCATCACAATGCTCCCTGACACTTGTCTTCAGTATGCTCCTGGAACCCTGTCACGAAAAGGCTCCATGTCTTTTTCATCACAAAGCCCCATGCAATTTTCATCACAATGCTCCATGCCATTGTCATCAAAATACTCCACAAGCTTGTCATCAGAATGCTCCATGACCCTTGTCATCACAATTCTCCATGCACTTGTCAGCACAATGCTCCCTGACCCTTGTCATCACAATGCTCCAAGCCATTGTCATCACAATGCTCCATTACCTTTGTCATCAGAATCCTCCATGACACTTGGCATCACAATGCTCCATGCCATTTTCATCACAATGGGCCATTACATATGTCATCACAATGCTCCCTGACACCTCTCTTCACAATACTGCATGACCTGGTCATCACAATGCTCCATGCCCTTGTCATCACAATGCTCCATTCCCACTGTCATCACAATAATCCCTGAAACTTATTAGAGCAATGCTCCATGCGCTTGTCATCACAATGCTCCATGACCCCTGACATCACAATGCTCCGTGACTCCAGTCATCACACTGCTTCATAACGTTTGTCATCAGAACGGTCCATGCCCGCCTCAACACAAGGCTCTGTGACATTTGTAACCACAATGCTCCATGAACATTTCATCACAATGCTCCGTGAACCTTGTCATCACAATGCTCCATGTCTTTGTCAGAACAATGCTCCATGACCCTTGTCATCACAATGTGCCATGTGCTTTTCATCACAATGATCCACAACCTTGTCATCGCTATGCTCCATAAACCTTGTAAACACAATGCTCCATGCACTTCTCATCCAAATGCTCTCTCACATGAGATATCACAATGTTCCATCACTAGTCATCACAATCCTCCCTCACCCCAGTTATCACAATGTTCCATGACCACTGTCATCACAATGCTACATTCCCTTATCAGCACAATGTTCCATGACCCCTGACATCACAATGTTCCATAACCCCTGTCATAAAAATGCTCCATCACCGTTTTCATCGCAAAGCTCCATGACCCCTGGCATCACAATGTTCTATAACCCCTGTCATCAAAATGTTCCATTACAATATTCATCAAATTGCTGCATGACCATGTCATCAAAATGCTCCCTGCCCTTCTCAACACAATGCACCACACCCTTGTCATGAAAATGCTCCATGACCTTTGTCATCACAAAGCTCCATGACCCTTGGCATCACAATGCTCCATGACATTGTCACCACAATGCTCCATGAACCCTCTCATCACATTGCTCCATGCCCTTGTCATCACAAAGATCCATGACACTTGTCATCACAATGCTCGATGCCCTTCTCATCACAATGCTCCATGCCCTTGTCATTACAATCCCCCATGACCCATGTATCACAGTGTACCGTGCCCTTCTCATCACAATGCTCCATGTCCACTCTCATCACAATAATCCATGAAACATTTCAGACCAATGCTCAATGCCCTTCTCATCACAATGATCCATTACCTCTGTCATAACAATGCTCCATGATACCTGCCATCACAATGTTCCACAGCCTTGTCATCACAAGGCTCCATGACCCTTGTCATCACAATGCTCCAAGACCCCTGTAATCACAAAGCTACATGTCCTTGTCATCACAAAGCTCCATGACGCATGCCATCAGAATGTTCCATGGCCTTCTCCTCAAAATGCTCCATGCCCTTGTCATCACAATGCTCCAAGAACCCTGTAATCACAATGCTCCATGCCCCTTTTCATCAGAATGCTCCATGAGACTTGTCATCACAAGTCTCCATGGTCATCTCATCACAATGCTCAAGGACCATGTCATCACCATGCTCCATTCCCTTATCATCACAATGCTCCATGACCCCTGTCATCACAATACTCCATGAATATTTTCAGCCCAATGCTCCATGACCTTCTCATCACAATGCTCCAAGACCAATATCATCACAATGCTCCATGATCACTGTCATCACAACATTCAATGACACCTGACAACACAATGATCCGGGACTCTTGTCATCACAATGCTCCATTCCGTAGTCATCACAATGCTCCATGAACCCTGTCATCACAATACACCAGGAACATTTTCAGCCCAATTCTCCATGACCCTTGTCATCCCAATGATCCATGCCCTTGTCATCCTAATGCTCCATGACCCCTGTATTCACAATGATCCGTGACGCTTGTCATCACAGTGCTCCATGACACCTGTCATCATAATGCTCCATGCCTTTGTCAGCAAAATGCTACATGACCTTGTTATTACAATGCTCTATGCGCTTGTCATCACAATACTCCATTTCCATTGTCATCACAATCCTCCATGAACTTTGGGATCACATTGCTTCATGCCCTTGTCATCACAATGTGCCATTCCAACTGTCATCACAATAATCTATGAAACTTATTAGAACAATGTTCCATGACCTTGTCATCACAATGCTCCATGCCCTTGTTATCACAATGCTCCATGACCCCTGTCATCACAATGCGCCGTGACTCCAGTCATCACAATGCTTCATGACTTTGTCATCACAATGGTCCATGCCCTCGTCATGAACAGTCTCTGTGACCTTTTTAACCACAATGCTCCATGAACTTTGCATCACAATGCTCTTTGACCCTTGTCATCACAATGCTCCATGCGCTTGTCAGCACAATGCTCCATGACACATGTCATCACAATGCACCTTGCGCTTGTCATCACAGTGCTCCACAATCTTGTCATCACAAGGCTCCATAATATTTGTCATCAAAATGATCCATGCACTTCTCATCCAAATGCTCAATCAGCACTGATATCACAATGCTACATCACTATTTGTCACAATACACCCTCACCCCTGTCATCACATTGTTCCATGACTCCTGTCATCACAATGCTACATGCACTTATCATCGCAATGTTCGATGACCCATGACATCACAATGTTCCATAACACCTGTCATCAAAATGTTCCATGACACTTTTCATCAAATTGCTCCATGACCCTGATATCAGAATGCTCCCTGCCCTTCTCATCACAATGCACAACACCCTTGCCATCAAAATGCTCCATGACCTTTGTCATCACAAAGATCCATGACCTTTGGCATCACAATGCTCCATGTCATTGTCATCACAATGCTCCATGAACGCTCTCATCACATTGCTCCATGCCCTTGTCTTCACAAAGCTCCATGCCACATGTCCTCAGAATGCTCCATGGCCTTCTCATCACAATGCTCCATGCCCTTGCCATCACAATTCTCCATTACCCCTGTCATAACAATGCTCCATGACCCCTGCCATCACGATGTTCCATGGCCTTTTCATCACAAGGCTCCATGACCCTTCTCATCACATTGCTCCAAGAACACTGTAATCACAATGCTCTATGCCACTTTTCATCTCAATGATCCATGAACCCTGTCATCACAGTGCACCATGCCAATCATCATAATGCTTCATGCGATTGTCATAACAAAGAAATCAAAATGTTCCATCACGTCTGTCATAACAATGCTCCAAACCCTTGTGATCACAATATTCCATAACACTTGTCATCACAATGCCCCATGACGCTCGTCATCAAAATTATCCATGGTCTTTTCATCACAATGCTCCATGACCTTCGTCATCACAATGCTCAATACACTTTTCATCAAAATGCTCCCTGACACTTGTTGTCTGTATGCTCCTTGAACCCTGTCATGACAAGTCTCCATGCTTTTTTCATCACAATGATCCATTCTCTTTTCATCACAATGCTCCAAGACCCATGTAATCACAATGCTCCATGCCCTTGTCATCACAAAGCTCAATGACTCATGCCATCAGAATGCTCCTTGGTCTTCTCCTCACAATGCTCCATGCCCTTGTCATCACACTGTTCCAAGACCCTGTAATCACAATGCTCCATGCCCATTTTCATCAGTATGCTCCATGAGATTGGTCATCACAAGGCTCCATGGTTTTGTCATCACAATGCTCTAGGGCATTGTCATCAAAATGCTTCACAACCTTGTGATGAAAATTTTCAGTGGCCCTTGTCATCATAATGCTCCAAGCCCTAATCATCACAATGCTCCATTATATTTGTCATCACAATCCTCCATTCCATTTGGCATCACAATGCTCTATGCCATTGTCATCGCAATGGACCATGACATATGTCATCACAATGTTCCCTGACACCTGTCTTCACAGTACTCCATGACCTTCTCATCACAATGCTCCATGCACTTGTTATCACAATGCACCATGCCCACTGTCATCACAACAATCTATGAAATTTCTGAGACCAATGCTCCATGCCCCTGTCATCACAATGCTCCATGCCCTTGTCATCACACTGCTCCATGACCCCTGTCATCACAATGCTCCGTGACTTCAGTCATCACAATGCTTCATAAAGTTTGTCATCACAATGGTCCATGCCTGCGTCATCACAAGGCTCTGTGACCTTTGTAAGCTCAGTGCTCCATGAACATTTCATCACAGTTCTCCGTGACCCTTGTCATCACAATGCTCCATGTCTTTGTCAGAACAGTGCTCCATGACCATTGTCATCACAATGTGCCACGTGCATTTCCTCACAACGGTTCACAACTTTGTCATTGCAATGCTCCATAAACCTTGTAATCACAATGGTCCATGCTCTTCTCATCAAAATGCTCTCTCACCAGGGACATCACAGTGTCCCATCACTAGTCATCACAATACTCCCTCACCCCTGTAATCACAATGTTCCATGACCCAGTCATCACAATGCTACATCCCCTTATCATCACAATATTCCATGACCACTGCCATCACAATGTTCCATAACCCCTGTCATCAAAATTCTCCATGACCCATTTCATCCCATAGCTCCAAGACCCCTGACATCACAATGTTCTATAACCCCTGCCCTCAAAATGTTCCATTACACTTTTTATCAAATTGCTGCATGACCCGGTCATCAAAATGCTCCCTGCCCTTCTCGTCACAATGCACCATGACTCTTGGCATCACAGTGCTCCATGTCATTGTCATCACAATGTTCCTTGAAACCTCTCATCACACTGCTCCATGCCCTTGTCATCACAAAGCTCCATGACATTTGTCATCACAATGCTCGATGCCCTTCTCATCACAATTCTCCATGCCCTTGTCATTACAATCCTGCATGACCCATGTATCACAGTGTTCCGTGCCCTTGTCATCACAATGCTCCATGCCCTCTCTCATCACAATAATCCATGAAACATTTCAGACCAATGATCCATATCTTTCTCATCACAATGCTCCATTACCCCTGTCATAACAATGCACCATGACACCTGCCATCACAATGTTCCACGGCCTTGTCCTCACAAGGTTCCACGACACTTCTCATCACAATGCTGAAGACCCCTCAAATCATAATGCTCCATGCCCTTGTCATCACAAAGCTCCATGACGCATGACATCAGAATGTTCTATGGCCTTCTCATCACAATGCTCCATGCCCTTGTCATCACAATGCTCCAAGACCCTTGTAATCACAATGATCCATGCCTCTTTTCATCTCAAAGCTCCATGAACCCTGTCATCACAATGCACCATGCCCATCATCATAATGCTTCAAGCTATTGTCATCACAGTGAAATCAGTATTCAGCATGACCCATGTCATCATAATGCTCCAAACACTTGTGATCACAATGTTCCATAACACTTATCATCACAACACCCCATGAGGCTCATCATCACAATTATCCATGGGCTTCTTTTTTTTTTTTTTTTCCTTTTTGCGGTATGCGGGCCTCTCACTGTTGTGGCCCCTCCCGTTGTGGAGCACAGGCTCCGGACGCGCAGGCCTAGCGGCCATGGCTCACGGGCCCAGCCGCTCCGCGGCATATGGGATCCTCCCAGACCGGGGCACGAACCCGTATCCACTCCATCGGCAGGCGGACTCTCAACCACTGCGCCACCAGGGAGGCCCATATCCATGGTCTTCTTATCACAATTCTCCATGATCTTTGTCATCACAGTGCTCAATACACTTGTCATCACAATGCTCCCTGACACTTGTCTTCAGTATGCTCCTGGAACCCTGTCACGAAAAGGCTCCATGTCTTTTTCATCACAAAGCCCCATGCAATTTTCATCACAATGCTCCATGCCATTGTCATCAAAATACTCCACAAGCTTGTCATCAGAATGCTCCATGACCCTTGTCATCACAATTCTCCATGCACTTGTCAGCACAATGCTCCCTGACCCTTGTCATCACAATGCTCCAAGCCATTGTCATCACAATGCTCCATTACCTTTGTCATCAGAATCCTCCATGACACTTGGCATCACAATGCTCCATGCCATTTTCATCACAATGGGCCATTACATATGTCATCACAATGCTCCCTGACACCTCTCTTCACAATACTGCATGACCTGGTCATCACAATGCTCCATGCCCTTGTCATCACAATGCTCCATTCCCACTGTCATCACAATAATCCCTGAAACTTATTAGAGCAATGCTCCATGCGCTTGTCATCACAATGCTCCATGACCCCTGACATCACAATGCTCCGTGACTCCAGTCATCACACTGCTTCATAACGTTTGTCATCAGAACGGTCCATGCCCGCCTCAACACAAGGCTCTGTGACATTTGTAACCACAATGCTCCATGAACATTTCATCACAATGCTCCGTGAACCTTGTCATCACAATGCTCCATGTCTTTGTCAGAACAATGCTCCATGACCCTTGTCATCACAATGTGCCATGTGCTTTTCATCACAATGATCCACAACCTTGTCATCGCTATGCTCCATAAACCTTGTAATCACAATGCTCCATGCACTTATCATCCAAATGCTCTCTCACATGAGATATCACAATGTTCCATCACTAGTCATCACAATCCTCCCTCACCCCAGTTATCACAATGTTCCATGACCCCTGTCATCACAATGCTACATCCCCTTATCAGCACAATGTTCCATGACCCCTGACATCACAATGTTCCATAACCCCTGTCATCAAAATGCTCCATCACCCTTTTCATCGCAAAGCTCCATGACCCCTGGCATCACAATGTTCTATAACCCCTGTCATCAAAATGTTCCATTACAATTTTCATCAAATTGCTGCATGACCATGTCATCAAAATGCTCCCTGCCCTTCTCAACACAATGCACCACACCCTTGTCATGAAAATGCTCCATGACCTTTGTCATCACAAAGCTCCATGACCCTTGGCATCACAATGCTCCATGACATTGTCACCACAATGCTCCATGAACCCTCTCATCACATTGCTCCATGCCCTTGTCATCACAAAGATCCATGACACTTGTCATCACAATGCTCGATGCCCTTCTCATCACAATGCTCCATGCTCTTGTCATTACAATCCCCCATGACCCATGTATCACAGTGTACCGTGCCCTTCTCATCACAATGCTCCATGTCCACTCTCATCAAAATAATCCATGAAACATTTCAGACCAATGCTCAATGCCCTTCTCATCACAATGATCCATTACCTCTGTCATAACAATGCTCCATGATACCTGCCATCACAATGTTCCACAGCCTTGTCATCACAAGGCTCCATGACCCTTGTCATCACAATGCTCCAAGACCCCTGTAATCACAAAGCTACATGCCCTTGTCATCACAAAGCTCCATGACGCATGCCATCAGAATGTTCCATGGCCTTCTCCTCAAAATGCTCCATGCCCTTGTCATCACAATGCTCCATGACCCCTGTAATCACAATGCTCCATGTCCCTTTCATCAGAATGCTCCATGAGACTTGTCATCACAAGTCTCCATGGTCATCTCATCACAATGCTCAAGGACCATGTCATCACCATGCTCCATTCCCTTATCATCACAATGCTCCATGACCCCTGTCATCACAATACTCCATGAATATTTTCAGCCCAATGCTCCATGACCTTCTCATCACAATGCTCCAAGACCAATATCATCACAATACTCCATGATCACTGTCATCACAACATTCAATGACACCTGACAACACAATGATCCGGGACTCTTGTCATCACAAAGCTCCATTCCGTAGCCATCACAATGCTCCATGACCCCTGTCATCACAATACTCCAGGAACATTTTCAGCCCAATTCTCCATGACACTTGTCATCCCAATGATCCATGCCCTTGTCATCCTAATGCTCCATGACCCCTGTATTCACAATGCTCCGTGATGCTTGTCATCACAGTGCTCCATGACACCTGTCATCACAATGCTCCATGCCTTTGTCAGCAAAATGCTACATGACCTTGTTATTACAATGCTCTATGCGCTTGTCATCACAATACTCCATTTCCATTGTCATCACAATCCTCCATTAACTTTGGGATCACATTGCTTCATGCCCTTGTCATCACAATGTGCCATTCCAACTGTCATCACAATAATCTATGAAACTTATTAGAACAATGTTCCATGACCTTGTCATCACAATGCTCCATGCCCTTGTTATCACAATGCTCCATGACCCCTGTCATCACAATGCGCCGTGACTCCAGTCATCACAATGCTTCATGACCTTTGTCATCACAATGGTCCATGCCCTCGTCATGAACAGTCTCTGTGACCTTTTTAACCACAATGCTCCATGAACTTTGCATCACAATGCTCTTTGACCCTTGTCATCACAATGCTCCATGCGCTTGTCAGCACAATGCTCCATGACACATGTCATCACAATGCACCTTGCGCTTGTCATCACAGTGCTCCACAATCTTGTCATCACAATGCTCCATAATATTTGTCATCAAAATGATCCATGCACTTCTCATCCAAATGCTCTCTCAGCACTGATATCACAATGCTACATCACTATTTGTCACAATACACCCTCACCCCTGTCATCACATTGTTCCATGACTCCTGTCATCACAATGCTACATGCACTTATCATCACAATGTTCGATGACCCATGACATCACAATGTTCCATAACACCTGTCATCAAAATGTTCCATGACACTTTTCATCAAATTGCTCCATGACCCTGACATCAGAATGCTCCCTGCCCTTCTCATCACAATGCGCAACACACTTGCCATCAAAATGCTCCATGACCTTTGTCATCACAAAGATCCATGACCCTTGGCATCACAATGCTCCATGTCATTGTCATCACAATGCTCCATGAACGCTCTCATCACATTGCTCCATGCCCTTGTCTTCACAAAGCTCCATGCCACATGTCCTCAGAATGCTCCATGGCCTTCTCATCACAATGCTCCATGCCCTTGCCATCACAATTCTCCATTACCCCTGTCATAACAATGCTCCATGACCCCTGCCATCACGATGTTCCATGGCCTTTTCATCACAAGGCTCCATGACCCTTCTCATCACATTGCTCAAAGAACACTGTAATCACAATGCTCTATGCCACTTTTCATCTCAATGATCCATGAACCCTGTCATCACAGTGCACCATGCCAATCATCATAATGCTTCATGCGATTGTCATAACAAAGAAATCAAAATGTTCCATCACCTCTGTCATAACAATGCTCCAAACCCTTGTGATCACAATATTCCATAACACTTGTCATCACAATGCCCCATGACGCTCGTCATCAAAATTATCCATGGTCTTTTCATCACAATGCTCCATGACCTTCGTCATCACAATGCTCAATACACTTTTCATCAAAATGCTCCCTGACACTTGTTGTCTGTATGCTCCTTGAACCCTGTCATGACAAGTCTCCATGCTTTTTTCATCACAATGATCCATTCTCTTTTCATCACAATGCTCCAAGACCCATGTAATCACAATGCTCCATGCCCTTGTCATCACAAAGCTCAATGACGCATGCCATCAGAATGCTCCTTGGTCTTCTCCTCACAATGCTCCATGCCCTTGTCATCACACTGTTCCAAGACCCTGTAATCACAATGCTCCATGCCCGTTTTCATCAGTATGCTCCATGAGATTGGTCATCACAAGGCTCCATGGTTTTGTCATCACAATGCTCAAGGGCATTGTCATCAAAATGCTTCACAACCTTGTGATGAAAATTTTCAGTGGCCCTTGTCATCACAATGCTCCATTATATTTGTCATCACAGTCCTCCATTCCATTTGGCATCACAATGCTCTATGCCATTGTCATCGCAATGGACCATGACATATGTCATCACAATGTTCCCTGACACCTGTCTTCACAGTACTCCATGACCTTCTCATCACAATGCTCCATGCACTTGTTATCACAATGCACCATGCCCACTGTCATCACAACAATCTATGAAATTTCTGAGACCAATGCTCCATGCCCCTGTCATCACAATGCTCCATGCCCTTGTCATCACACTGCTCCATGACCCCTGTCATCACAATGCTCCGTGACTTCAGTCATCACAATGCTTCATAAAGTTTGTCATCACAATGGTCCATGCCTGCATCATCACAAGGCTCTGTGACCTTTGTAAGCTCAGTGCTCCATGAACATTTCATCACAGTTCTCCGTGACCCTTGTCATCACAATGCTCCATGTCTTTGTCAGAACAGTGCTCCATGACCATTGTCATCACAATGTGCCACGTGCATTTCCTCACAACGGTTCACAACTTTGTCATTGCAATGCTCCATAAACCTTGTAATCACAATGGTCCATGCTCTTCTCATCAAAATGCTCTCTCACCAGGGACATCACAGTGTCCCATCACTAGTCATCACAATACTCCCTCACCCCTGTAATCACAATGTTCCATGACCCAGTCATCACAATGCTACATCCCCTTATCATCACAATATTCCATGACCACTGCCATCACAATGTTCCATAACCCCTGTCATCAAAATTCTCCATGACCCATTTCATCCCATAGCTCCAAGACCCCTGACATCACAATGTTCTATAACCCCTGCCCTCAAAATGTTCCATTACACTTTTTATCAAATTGCTGCATGACCCGGTCATCAAAATGCTCCCTGCCCTTCTCGTCACAATGCACCATGACTCTTGGCATCACAGTGCTCCATGTCATTGTCATCACAATGTTCCTTGAAACCTCTCATCACACTGCTCCATGCCCTTGTCATCACAAAGCTCCATGACATTTGTCATCACAATGCTCGATGCCCTTCTCATCACAATTCTCCATGCCCTTGTCATTACAATCCTGCATGACCCATGTATCACAGTGTTCCGTGCCCTTGTCATCACAATGCTCCATGCCCTCTCTCATCACAATAATCCATGAAACATTTCAGACCAATGATCCATATCTTTCTCATCACAATGCTCCATTACCCCTGTCATAACAATGCACCATGACACCTGCCATCACAATGTTCCACGGCCTTGTCCTCACAAGGTTCCACGACACTTCTCATCACAATGCTGAAGACCCCTCAAATCATAATGCTCCATGCCCTTGTCATCACAAAGCTCCATGACGCATGACATCAGAATGTTCTATGGCCTTCTCATCACAATGCTCCATGCCCTTGTCATCACAATGCTCCAAGACCCTTGTAATCACAATGATCCATGCCTCTTTTCATCTCAAAGCTCCATGAACCCTGTCATCACAATGCACCATGCCCATCATCATAATGCTTCAAGCTATTGTCATCACAGTGAAATCAGTATTCAGCATGACCCATGTCATCATAATGCTCCAAACACTTGTGATCACAATGTTCCATAACACTTATCATCACAACACCCCATGAGGCTCATCATCACAATTATCCATGGTCTTCTTTTTTTTTTTTTTTTTTTCCTTTTTGCGGTATGCGGGCCTCTCACTGTTGTGGCCCCTCCCGTTGCGGAGCACAGGCTCCAGACGCGCAGGCCTAGCGGCCATGGCTCACGGGCCCAGCCGCTCCGCAGCATATGGGATCCTCCCAGACCGGGGCACGAACCCGTATCCCCTGCATCGGCAGGCGGGCTCTCAACCACTGCGCCACCAGGGAGGCCCATATCCATGGTCTTCTTATCACAATTCTCCATGATCTTTGTCATCACAATGCTCAATACACTTGTCATCACAATGCTCCCTGACACTTGTCTTCAGTATGCTCCTGGAACCCTGTCACGAAAAGGCTCCATGTCTTTTTCATCACAAAGCCCCATGCAATTTTCATCACAATGCTCCATGCCATTGTCATCAAAATACTCCACAAGCTTGTCATCAGAATGCTCCATGACCCTTGTCATCACAATTCTCCATGCACTTGTCAGCACAATGCTCCCTGACCCTTGTCATCACAATGCTCCAAGCCATTGTCATCACAATGCTCCATTACCTTTGTCATCAGAATCCTCCATGACACTTGGCATCACAATGCTCCATGCCATTTTCATCACAATGGGCCATTACATATGTCATCACAATGCTCCCTGACACCTCTCTTCACAATACTGCATGACCTGGTCATCACAATGCTCCATGCCCTTGTCATCACAATGCTCCATTCCCACTGTCATCACAATAATCCCTGAAACTTATTAGAGCAATGCTCCATGCGCTTGTCATCACAATGCTCCATGACCCCTGACATCACAATGCTCTGTGACTCCAGTCATCACACTGCTTCATAACGTTTGTCATCAGAACGGTCCATGCCCGCCTCAACACAAGGCTCTGTGACATTTGTAACCAAAATGCTCCATGAACGTTTCATCACAATGCTCCGTGAACCTTGTCATCACAATGCTCCATGTCTTTGTCAGAACAATGCTCCATGACCCTTGTCATCACAATGTGCCATGTGCTTTTCATCACAATGATCCACAACCTTGTCATCGCTATGCTCCATAAACCTTGTAATCACAATGCTCCATGCACTTATCATCCAAATGCTCTCTCACATGAGATATCACAATGTTCCATCACTAGTCATCACAATCCTCCCTCACCCCAGTTATCACAATGTTCCATGACCCCTGTCATCACAATGCTACATCCCCTTATCAGCACAATGTTCCATGACCCCTGACATCACAATGTTCCATAACCCCTGTCATCAAAATGCTCCATCACCCTTTTCATCGCAAAGCTCCATGACCCCTGGCATCACAATGTTCTATAACCCCTGTCATCAAAATGTTCCATTACAATTTTCATCAAATTGCTGCATGACCATGTCATCAAAATGCTCCCTGCCATTCTCAACACAATGCACCACACCCTTGTCATGAAAATGCTCCATGACCTTTGTCATCACAAAGCTCCATGACCCTTGGCATCACAATGCTCCATGACATTGTCACCACAATGCTCCATGAACCCTCTCATCACATTGCTCCATGCCCTTGTCATCACAAAGATCCATGACACTTGTCATCACAATGCTCGATGCCCTTCTCATCACAATGCTCCATGCCCTTGTCATTACAATCCCCCATGACCCATGTATCACAGTGTACCGTGCCCTTCTCATCACAATGCTCCATGTCCACTCTCATCACAATAATCCATGAAACATTTCAGACCAATGCTCAATGCCCTTCTCATCACAATGATCCATTACCTCTGTCATAACAATGCTCCATGATACCTGCCATCACAATGTTCCACAGCCTTGTCATCACAAGGCTCCATGACGCTTGTCATCACAATGCTCCAAGACCCCTGTAATCACAAAGCTACATGCCCTTGTCATCACAAAGCTCCATGACGCATGCCATCAGAATGTTCCATGGCCTTCTCCTCAAAATACTCCATGCCCTTGTCATCACAATGCTCCAAGACCCCTGTAATCACAATGCTCCATGCCCCTTTTCATCAGAATGCTCCATGAGACTTGTCATCACAAGTCTCCATGGTCATCTCATCACAATGCTCAAGGACCATGTCATCACCATGCTCCATTCCCTTATCATCACAATGCTCCATGACCCCTGTCATCACAATACTCCATGAATATTTTCAGCCCAATGCTCCATGACCTTCTCATCACAATGCTCCAAGACCAATATCATCACAATGCTCCATGATCACTGTCATCACAACATTCAGTGACACCTGACAACACAATGCTCCGGGACTCTTGTCATCACAATGCTCCATTCTGTAGCCATCACAATGCTCCATGACCCCTGTCATCACAATACTCCAGGAACATTTTCAGCCCAATTCTCCATGACCCTTGTCATCCCAATGATCCATGCCCTTGTCATCCTAATGCTCCATGACCCCTGTATTCACAATGCTCCGTGACGCTTGTCATCACAGTGCTCCATGACACCTGTCATCACAATGCTCCATGCCTTTGTCAGCAAAATGCTACATGACCTTGTTATTACAATGCTCTATGCGCTTGTCATCACAATACTCCATTTACATTGTCATCACAATCCTCCATGAACTTTGGGATCACATTGCTTCATGCCCTTGTCATCACAATGTGCCATTCCAACTGTCATCACAATAATCTGTGAAACTTATTAGAACAATGTTCCATGACCTTGTCATCACAATGCTCCATGCCCTTGTTATCACAATGCTCCATGACCCCTGTCATCACAATGCGCCGTGACTCCAGTCATCACAATGCTTCATGACCTTTGTCATCACAATGGTCCATGCCCTCGTCATGAACAGTCTCTGTGACCTTTTTAACCACAATGCTCCATGAACTTTGCATCACAATGCTCTTTGACCCTTGTCATCACAATGCTCCATGCGCTTGTCAGCACAATGCTCCATGACACATGTCATCACAATGCACCTTGCGCTTGTCATCACAGTGCTCCACAATCTTGTCATCACAATGCTCCATAATATTTGTCATCAAAATGATCCATGCACTTCTCATCCAAATGCTCTCTCAGCACTGATATCACAATGCTACATCACTATTTGTCACAATACACCCTCACCCCTGTCATCACATTGTTCCATGACTCCTGTCATCACAATGCTACATGCACTTATCATCACAATGTTCGATGACCCATGACATCACAATGTTCCATAACACCTGTCATCAAAATGTTCCATGACACTTTTCATCAAATTGCTCCATGACCCTGACATCAGAATGCTCCCTGCCCTTCTCATCACAATGCGCAACACACTTGCCATCAAAATGCTCCATGACCTTTGTCATCACAAAGATCCATGACCCTTGGCATCACAATGCTCCATGTCATTGTCATCACAATGCTCCATGAACGCTCTCATCACATTGCTCCATGCCCTTGTCTTCACAAAGCTCCATGCCACATGTCCTCAGAATGCTCCATGGCCTTCTCATCACAATGCTCCATGCCCTTGCCATCACAATTCTCCATTACCCCTGTCATAACAATGCTCCATGACCCCTGCCATCACGATGTTCCATGGCCTTTTCATCACAAGGCTCCATGACCCTTCTCATCACATTGATCCAAGAACACTGTAATCACAATGCTCTATGCCACTTTTCATCTCAATGATCCATGAACCCTGTCATCACAGTGCACCATGCCAATCATCATAATGCTTCATGCGATTGTCATAACAAAGAAATCAAAATGTTCCATCACCTCTGTCATAACAATGCTCCAAACCCTTGTGATCACAATATTCCATAACACTTGTCATCACAATGCCCCATGACGCTCGTCATCAAAATTATCCATGGTCTTTTCATCACAATGCTCCATGACCTTCGTCATCACAATGCTCAATACACTTTTCATCAAAATGCTCCCTGACACTTGTTGTCTGTATGCTCCTTGAACCCTGTCATGACAAGTCTCCATGCTTTTTTCATCACAATGATCCATTCTCTTTTCATCACAATGCTCCAAGACCCATGTAATCACAATGCTCCATGCCCTTGTCATCACAAAGCTCAATGACGCATGCCATCAGAATGCTCCTTGGTCTTCTCCTCACAATGCTCCATGCCCTTGTCATCACACTGTTCCAAGACCCTGTAATCACAATGCTCCATGCCCATTTTCATCAGTATGCTCCATGAGATTGGTCATCACAAGGCTCCATGGATTTGTCATCACAATGCTCAAGGGCATTGTCATCAAAATGCTTCACAACCGTGTGATGAAAATTTTCAGTGGCCCTTGTCATCACAATGCTCCATTATATTTGTCATCACAATCCTCCATTCCATTTGGCATCACAATGCTCTATGCCATTGTCATCGCAATGGACCATGACATATGTCATCACAATGTTCCCTGACACCTGTCTTCACAGTACTCCATGACCTTCTCATCACAATGCTCCATGCACTTGTTATCACAATGCACCATGCCCACTGTCATCACAACAATCTATGAAATTTCTGAGACCAATGCTCCATGCCCCTGTCATCACAATGCTCCATGCCCTTGTCATCACACTGCTCCATGACCCCTGTCATCACAATGCTCCGTGACTTCAGTCATCACAATGCTTCATAAAGTTTGTCATCACAATGGTCCATGCCTGCGTCATCACAAGGCTCTGTGACCTTTGTAAGCTCAGTGCTCCATGAACATTTCATCACAGTTCTCCGTGACCCTTGTCATCACAATGCTCCATGTCTTTGTCAGAACAGTGCTCCATGACCATTGTCATCACAATGTGCCACGTGCATTTCCTCACAACGGTTCACAACTTTGTCATTGCAATGCTCCATAAACCTTGTAATCACAATGGTCCATGCTCTTCTCATCAAAATGCTCTCTCACCAGGGACATCACAATGTTCCATCACTAGTCATCACAATACTCCCTCACCCCTGTAATCACAATATTCCATGACCCAGTCATCACAATGCTACATCCCCTTATCATCACAATATTCCATGATCACTGCCATCACAATGTTCCATAAGCCCTGTCATCAAAATTCTCCATGACCCATTTCATCCCATAGCTCCAAGACCCCTGACATCACAATGTTCTATAACCCCTGCCCTCAAAATGTTCCATTACACTTTTTATCAAATTGCTGCATGACCCGGTCATCAAAATGCTCCCTGCCCTTCTCGTGACAATGCACCATGACTCTTGGCATCACAATGCTCCATGTCATTGTCATCACAATGTTCCTTGAAACCTCTCATCACACTGCTCCATGCCCTTGTCATCACAAAGCTCCATGACGCATGTCATCAGAATGTTCTATGGCCTTCTCATCACAATGCTCCATGCCCTTGTCATCACAATGCTCCAAGACCCTTGTAATCACAATGATCCATGCCTCTTTTCATCTCAATGCTCCATGTACCCTGTCATCACAATGCACCATGCCCATCATCATAATGCTTCAAGCTATTGTCATCACAGTGAAATTAGTATTCAGCATGACCCACATCATCATAATGCTCCAAACACTTGTGATCACAATGTTCCATAACACTTATCATCACAACACCCCATGAGGCTCATCATCACAATTATCCATGGTCTTCTTTTTTTTTTTTTTTTTTCCTTTTTGCGGTATGCGGGCCTCTCACTGTTGTGGCCCCTCCCACTGCAGAGCACAGGCTCCGGACGCGCAGGCCTAGCGGCCATGGCTCACGGGCCCAGCCGCTCCGCGGCCTATGGGATCCTCCCAGACCAGGACACGAACCCGTATCCCCTGCATCCGCAGGCGGACTCTCAACCACTGCGCCACCAGGGAGGCCCATATCCATGGTCTTCTTATCACAATTCTCCATGATCTTTGTCATCACAGTGCTCAATACACTTGTCATCACAATGCTCCCTGACACTTGTCTTCAGTATGCTCCTGGAACCCTGTCACGAAAAGGCTCCATGTCTTTTTCATCACAAAGCCCCATGCAATTTTCATCACAATGCTCCATGCCATTGTCATCAAAATACTCCACAAGCTTGTCATCAGAATGCTCCATGACCCTTGTCATCACAATTCTCCATGCACTTGTCAGCACAATGCTCCCTGACCCTTGTCATCACAATGCTCCAAGCCATTGTCATCACAATGCTCCATTACCTTTGTCATCAGAATCCTCCATGACACTTGGCATCACAATGCTCCATGCCATTTTCATCACAATGGGCCATTACATATGTCATCACAATGCTCCCTGACACCTCTCTTCACAATACTGCATGACCTGGTCATCACAATGCTCCATGCCCTTGTCATCACAATGCTCCATTCCCACTGTCATCACAATAATCCCTGAAACTTATTAGAGCAATGCTCCATGCGCTTGTCATCACAATGCTCCATGACCCCTGACATCACAATGCTCCGTGACTCCAGTCATCACACTGCTTCATAACGTTTGTCATCAGAACGGTCCATGCCCGCCTCAACACAAGGCTCTGTGACATTTGTAACCACAATGCTCCATGAACATTTCATCACAATGCTCCGTGAACCTTGTCATCACAATGCTCCATGTCTTTGTCAGAACAATGCTCCATGACCCTTGTCATCACAATGTGCCATGTGCTTTTCATCACAATGATCCACAACCTTGTCATCGCTATGCTCCATAAACCTTGTAATCACAATGCTCCATGCACTTATCATCCAAATGCTCTCTCACATGAGATATCACAATGTTCCATCACTAGTCATCACAATCCTCCCTCACCCCAGTTATCACAATGTTCCATGACCCCTGTCATCACAATGCTACATCCCCTTATCAGCACAATGTTCCATGACCCCTGACATCACAATGTTCCATAACCCCTGTCATCAAAATGCTCCATCACCCTTTTCATCGCAAAGCTCCATGACCCCTGGCATCACAATGTTCTATAACCCCTGTCATCAAAATGTTCCATTACAATTTTCATCAAATTGCTGCATGACCATGTCATCAAAATGCTCCCTGCCCTTCTCAACACAATGCACCACACCCTTGTCATGAAAATGCTCCATGACCTTTGTCATCACAAAGCTCCATGACCCTTGGCATCACAATGCTCCATGACATTGTCACCACAATGCTCCATGAACCCTCTCATCACATTGCTCCATGCCCTTGTCATCACAAAGATCCATGACACTTGTCATCACAATGCTCGATGCCCTTCTCATCACAATGCTCCATGCCCTTGTCATTACAATCCCCCATGACCCATGTATCACAGTGTACCGTGCCCTTCTCATCACAATGCTCCATGTCCACTCTCATCACAATAATCCATGAAACATTTCAGACCAATGCTCAATGCCCTTCTCATCACAATGATCCATTACCTCTGTCATAACAATGCTCCATGATACCTGCCATCACAATGTTCCACAGCCTTGTCATCACAAGGCTCCATGACGCTTGTCATCACAATGCTCCAAGACCCCTGTAATCACAAAGCTACATGCCCTTGTCATCACAAAGCTCCATGACGCATGCCATCAGAATGTTCCATGGCCTTCTCCTCAAAATGCTCCATGCCCTTGTCATCACAATGCTCCAAGACCCCTGTAATCACAATGCTCCATGCCCCTTTTCATCAGAATGCTCCATGAGACTTGTCATCACAAGTCTCCATGGTCATCTCATCACAATGCTCAAGGACCATGTCATCACCATGCTCCATTCCCTTATCATCACAATGCTCCATGACCCCTGTCATCACAATACTCCATGAATATTTTCAGCCCAATGCTCCATGACCTTCTCATCACAATGCTCCAAGACCAATATCATCACAATGCTCCATGATCACTGTCATCACAACATTCAGTGACACCTGACAACACAATGCTCCGGGACTCTTGTCATCACAAAGCTCCATTCCGTAGCCATCACAATGCTCCATGACCCCTGTCATCACAATACTCCAGGAACATTTTCAGCCCAATTCTCCATGACCCTTGTCATCCCAATGATCCATGCCCTTGTCATCCTAATGCTCCATGACCCCTGTATTCACAATGCTCCGTGACGCTTGTCATCACAGTGCTCCATGACACCTGTCATCACAATGCTCCATGCCTTTGTCAGCAAAATGCTACATGACCTTGTTATTACAATGCTCTATGCGCTTGTCATCACAATACTCCACTTCCATTGTCATCACAATCCTCCATGAACTTTGGGATCACGTTGCTTCATGCCCTTGTCATCACAATGTGCCATTCCAACTGTCATCACAATAATCTATGAAACTTATTAGAACAATGTTCCATGACCTTGTCATCACAATGCTCCATGCCCTTGTTATCACAATGCTCCATGACCCCTGTCATCACAATGCGCCATGACTCCATTCATCAAAATGCTTCATGACCTTTGTCATCACAATGGTCCATGCCCTCGTCATGAACAGTCTCTGTGACCTTTTTAACCACAATGCTCCATGAACTTTGCATCACAATGCTCTTTGACCCTTGTCATCACAATGCTCCATGCGCTTGTCAGCACAATGCTCCATGACACATGTCATCACAATGCACCTCGCGCTTGTCATCACAGTGCTCCACAATCTTGTCATCACAATGCTCCATAATATTTGTCATCAAAATGATCCATGCACCTCTCATCCAAATGCTCTCTCAGCACTGATATCACAATGCTACATCACTATTTGTCACAATACACCCTCACCCCTGTCATCACATTGTTCCATGACTCCTGTCATCACAATGCTACATGCACTTATCATCACAATGTTCGATGACCCATGACATCACAATGTTCCATAACACCTGTCATCAAAATGTTCCATGACACTTTTCATCAAATTGCTCCATGACCCTGACATCAGAATGCTCCCTGCCCTTCTCATCACAATGCACAACACACTTGCCATCAAAATGCTCCATGACCTTTGTCATCACAAAGATCCATGACCCTTGGCATCACAATGCTCCATGTCATTGTCATCACAATGCTCCATGAACGCTCTCATCACATTGCTCCATGCCCTTGTCTTCACAAAGCTCCATGCCACATGTCCTCAGAATGCTCCATGGCCTTCTCATCACAATGCTCCATGCCCTTGCCATCACAATTCTCCATTACCCCTGTCATAACAATGCTCCATGACCCCTGCCATCACGATGTTCCATGGCCTTTTCATCACAAGGCTCCATGACCCTTCTCATCACATTGCTCCAAGAACACTGTAATCACAATGCTCTATGCCACTTTTCATCTCAATGATCCATGAACCCTGTCATCACAGTGCACCATGCCAATCATCATAATGCTTCATGCGATTGTCATAACAAAGAAATCAAAATGTTCCATCACCTCTGTCATAACAATGCTCCAAACCCTTGTGATCACAATATTCCATAACACTTGTCATCACAATGCCCCATGACGCTCGTCATCAAAATTATCCATGGTCTTTTCATCACAATGCTCCATGACCTTCGTCATCACAATGCTCAATACACTTTTCATCAAAATGCTCCCTGACACTTGTTGTCTGTATGCTCCTTGAACCCTGTCATGACAAGTCTCCATGGTTTTTCATCACAATGATCCATTCTCTTTTCATCACAATGCTCCAAGACCCATGTAATCACAATGCTCCATGCCCTTGTCATCACAAAGCTCAATGACGCATGCCATCAGAATGCTCCTTGGTCTTCTCCTCACAGTGCTCCATGCCCTTGTCATCACACTGTTCCAAGACCCTGTAATCACAATGCTCCATGCCCGTTTTCATCAGTATGCTCCATGAGATTGGTCATCACAAGGCTCCATGGTTTTGTCATCACAATGCTCTAGGGCATTGTCATCAAAATGCTTCACAACCTTGTGATGAAAATTTTCAGTGGCCCTTGTCATCATAATGCTCCAAGCCCTAATCATCACAATGCTCCATTATATTTGTCATCACAATCCTCCATTCCATTTGGCATCACAATGCTCTATGCCATTGTCATCGCAATGGACCATGACATATGTCATCACAATGTTCCCTGACACCTGTCTTCACAGTACTCCATGACCTTCTCATCACAATGCTCCATGCACTTGTTATCACAATGCACCATGCCCACTGTCATCACAACAATCTATGAAATTTCTGAGACCAATGCTCCATGCCCCTGTCATCACAATGCTCCATGCCCTTGTCATCACACTGCTCCATGACCCCTGTCATCACAATGCTCCGTGACTTCCGTCATCACAATGCTTCATAAAGTTTGTCATCACAATGGTCCATGCCTGCGTCATCAGAAGGCTCTGTGACCTTTGTAAGCTCAGTGCTCCATGAACATTTCATTACAGTTCTCCGTGACCCTTGTCATCACAATGCTCCATGTCTTTGTCAGAACAGTGCTCCATGACCATTGTCTTCACAATGTGCCACGTGCATTTCCTCACAACGGTTCACAACTTTGTCATTGCAATGCTCCATAAACCTTGTAATCACAATGGTCCATGCTCTTCTCATCAAAATGCTCTCTCACCAGGGACATCACAATGTTCCATCACTAGTCATCACAATACTCCCTCACCCCTGTAATCACAATGTTCCATGACCCAGTCATCACAATGCTACATCCCCTTATCATCACAATATTCCATGACCACTGCCATCACAATGTTCCATAACCCCTGTCATCAAAATTCTCCATGACCCATTTCATCCCATAGCTCCAAGACCCCTGACATCACAATGTTCTATAACCCCTGCCCTCAAAATGTTCCATTACACTTTTTATCAAATTGCTGCATGACCCGGTCATCAAAATGCTCCCTGCCCTTCTCGTCACAATGCACCATGACACTTGGCATCACAATGCTCCATGACTCTTGGCATCACAATGCTCCATGTCATTGTCATCACAATGTTCCTTGAAACCTCTCATCACACTGCTCCATGCCCTTGTCATCACAAAGCTCCATGACGCATGTCATCAGAATGTTCTATGGCCTTCTCATCACAATGCTCCATGCCCTTGTCATCACAATGCTCCAAGACCCTTGTAATCACAATGATCCATGCCTCTTTTCATCTCAAAGCTCCATGAACCCTGTCATCAAAATGCACCATGCCCACAATCATAATGCTTCAAGCTATTGTCATCACAGTGAAATCAGTATTCAGCATGACCCATGTCATCATAATGCTCCAAACACTTGTGATCACAATGTTCCATAACACTTATCATCACAACACCCCATGAGGCTCATCATCACAATTATCCTTGGTCTTTTTTTTTTTTTTTTTCCTTTTTGCGGTATGCGGGCCTCTCACTGTCGTGGCCCCTCCCGTTGCGGAGCACAGGCTCCGGACGCGCAGGCCTAGCGGCCATGGCTCACGGACCCAGCCGCTCCGCGGCATATGGGATCCTCCCAGACCGGGGCACGAACCCGTATCCACTGCATCGGCAGGCGGACTCTCAACCACTGCGCCACCAGGGAGGCCCATATCCATGGTCTTCTTATCACAATTCTCCATGATCTTTGTCATCACAGTGCTCAATACACTTGTCATCACAATGCTCCCTGACACTTGTCTTCAGTATGCTCCTGGAACCCTGTCACGAAAAGGCTCCATGTCTTTTTCATCACAAAGCCCCATGCAATTTTCATCACAATGCTCCATGCCATTGTCATCAAAATACTCCACAAGCTTGTCATCAGAATGCTCCATGACCCTTGTCATCACAATTCTCCATGCACTTGTCAGCACAATGCTCCCTAACCCTTGTCATCACAATGCTCCAAGCCATTGTCATCACAATGCTCCATTACCTTTGTCATCAGAATCCTCCATGACACTTGGCATCACAATGCTCCATGCCATTTTCATCACAATGGGCCATTACATATGTCATCACAATGCTCCCTGACACCTCTCTTCACAATACTGCATGACCTGGTCATCACAATGCTCCATGCCCTTGTCATCACAATGCTCCATTCCCACTGTCATCACAATAATCCCTGAAACTTATTAGAGCAATGCTCCATGCGCTTGTCATCACAATGCTCCATGACCCCTGACATCACAATGCTCCGTGACTCCAGTCATCACACTGCTTCATAACGTTTGTCATCAGAACGGTCCATGCCCGCCTCAACACAAGGCTCTGTGACATTTGTAACCACAATGCTCCATGAACATTTCATCACAATGCTCCGTGAACCTTGTCATCACAATGCTCCATGTCTTTGTCAGAACAATGCTCCATGACCCTTGTCATCACAATGTGCCATGTGCTTTTCATCACAATGATCCACAACCTTGTCATCGCTATGCTCCATAAACCTTGTAATCACAATGCTCCATGCACTTATCATCCAAATGCTCTCTCACATGAGATATCACAATGTTCCATCACTAGTCATCACAATCCTCCCTCACCCCAGTTATCACAATGTTCCATGACCCCTGTCATCACAATGCTACATCCCCTTATCAGCACAATGTTCCATGACCCCTGACATCACAATGTTCCATAACCCCTGTCATCAAAATGCTCCATCACCCTTTTCATCGCAAAGCTCCATGACCCCTGGCATCACAATGTTCTATAACCCCTGTCATCAAAATGTTCCATTACAATTTTCATCAAATTGCTGCATGACCATGTCATCAAAATGCTCCCTGCCCTTCTCAACACAATGCACCACACCCTTGTCATGAAAATGCTCCATGACCTTTGTCATCACAAAGCTCCATGACCCTTGGCATCACAATGCTCCATGACATTGTCACCACAATGCTCCATGAACCCTCTCATCACATTGCTCCATGCCCTTGTCATCACAAAGATCCATGACACTTGTCATCACAATGCTCGATGCCCTTCTCATCACAATGCTCCATGCCCTTGTCATTACAATCCCCCATGACCCATGTATCACAGTGTACCGTGCCCTTCTCATCACAATGCTCCATGTCCACTCTCATCACAATAATCCATGAAACATTTCAGACCAATGCTCAATGCCCTTCTCATCACAATGATCCATTACCTCTGTCATAACAATGCTCCATGATACCTGCCATCACAATGTTCCACAGCCTTGTCATCACAAGGCTCCATGACGCTTGTCATCACAATGCTCCAAGACCCCTGTAATCACAAAGCTACATGCCCTTGTCATCACAAAGCTCCATGACGCATGCCATCAGAATGTTCCATGGCCTTCTCCTCAAAATGCTCCATGCCCTTGTCATCACAATGCTCCAAGACCCCTGTAATCACAATGCTCCATGCCCCTTTTCATCAGAATGCTCCATGAGACTTGTCATCACAAGTCTCCATGGTCATCTCATCACAATGCTCAAGGACCATGTCATCACCATGCTCCATTCCCTTATCATCACAATGCTCCATGACCCCTGTCATCACAATACTCCATGAATATTTTCAGCCCAATGCTCCATGACCTTCTCATCACAATGCTCCAAGACCAATATCATCACAATGCTCCATGATCACTGTCATCACAACATTCAGTGACACCTGACAACACAATGCTCCGGGACTCTTGTCATCACAATGCTCCATTCCGTAGTCATCACAATGCTCCATGACCCCTGTCATCACAATACTCCAGGAACATTTTCAGCACAATTCTCCATGACCCTTGTCATCACAATGATCTATGCCCTTGTCATCCTAATGCTCCATGACCCCTGTATTCACAATGCTCCGTGACGATTGTCATCACAGTGCTCCATGACACATGTCAGCAAAATGCTGTATGCCATTCTCAGCACAATGCTCCATGCCCTATTCATCACAATGCTCCATGACCCCTGTCATCACAATGCTCCGTGACTCCAGTCATCACAATTCTTCATAACATTTGTCATCACAATGGTCGATAACAATGTCATCACAAGTCTCTGTGACTTTTTTAAACACCATGCTCCATGAACTTTTCATCACAATGCTCCGTGACACTTGTCATCACAATGCTCCATGCCTTTGTCAGAAAAATGCTCCATGACCCTTGTCATCACAATGTGCGACACGCTTATCATCCCAACGGTCCACAAATTTGGCATCGCAATGCTCCATAAACCTTGAAATCACTATGCTCCATTCCCTTCTCATCACAATGCTCCATTACCCCGGTCATAACAATGCTCCATTACCACTGCCATCACAATGTTCCACGGCCTTGTCTTCACAAGGCTCCATGACACTTGTCACCACAATGTTCCAAGACTCCTGTAGGCACAATGCTCCATGCCCTTGTCATCACAAAGCTCCATGACACATGTCATCAGAATGTTCCATGTCCTTCTCCACACAATGCTCCATGCCCTTGTCATCAAAATGCTCCAAGACCCCTGTAATCACAATGCTCCATGCCCCTTTTCATCTCAATGCTCCATGAACCCTCTCATCACAAAGCATCATGCCAATCATCATAATGCTTCTGGCTATTGTCAGCACAATGAAATCAAAATTCTCCATGACCTCTGTCATCACAATGCTCCATGACCACTGTCATCACAATAATCCATGAACATTTTCAGCCCAATGCTCCATGACCCTTGTCATCACAATGATCTTTGCCCTTGTCATCCCAATGCTACATGACCCCTGTATTCACAATGCTCCGTGACGCTTGTTATCACAGTGCGCCATGACACTTGTCATCACAATGCTCCATGCCTTTGTCAGCAAAATGCTACATGACCTTGTCATTATAATGCTCTATGTGCTTGTCATCACAATACTCCATTACCGTTGTCATCACAATCCTCCATGAACCTTGGGATCACCTTGCTTCATGCCCTTGTCATCACAATGCTCCATGTTCCTTGAAATCAAAATGATCCATGACATCTGTCATCACAATGCTCCAAACTCTTGTGATCACAATGTTCCATAACACTTGTCATCACAACGCTCCATGATGCCTATCATCACAATACTCCATGCCCTTTTCATCACAATGCTCCATGACCTTTGTCATCACAATTTTCAATACACTTTTCATCACAATGCTCCCTGACACTTGTCATCAGAATGCTCCTTGAACCCTGACACGAAAAGGCTCCATGCCTTTTTCATCAGTATGCCCCATGCCGTTTTCATCACAATGCTCCATGCCATTGCCATCAAAATACTCCACAAGCTTGTCATCAGAATGCTCCATGACCCTTGTCATCACAATTCTCCATGCACTTGTCAGCACAATGCTCCCTGACCCTTGTCATCACAATGCTCCAAGCCATTTTCATCACAATGCTCCATTACCTTTGTCATCAGAATCCTCCATGACACTTGGCATCACAATGCTCCATGCCATTGTCATCACAATGGGCCATTACATATGTCATCACAATGCTCCCTGACACCTGTCTTCCCAATATTGCATGACCTGGTCATCACAATGCTCCATGCCGTTGTCATCACAATGCGCCATTCCAACTCTCATCGCAATAATCCATGTAACTTATTAGACCAATATTCCATGCCCTTGTCATCACAATACTCCATGCCCTTGTTATCACAATGCTCCATGACCCCTGTCATCACAATGCTCCGTGACTCCAGTTATCACAATGCTTCATGACCTTTGTCATCACAATGGTCCATGACCTCGTCATCAACAGTCTCTGTGACCTTTTTAACCACAATGCTCCATGAACTTTTCATCACAATGCTCTTTGACCTTTGTCATCACAATGCTCTATGCCTTTCTCAGCACAATGCTCCATGACCCTTGTCATCACAATGCTCCATGCGCTTGTCAGCACAATGCTCCATGACACATGTTATCCCAATGCACCATGCGCTTGTCATCACAGTGCTCCCCAATCTTGACATCACAATGCTCCATGAACCTTTTCATCACAATGCTCCATGGAGGTCTCATCATAATGCTCTCTCACCACTGATGTCACAATGTTACATCAATATTCGTCACAATATTCCCTCACCCCTGTCATCAAAATTTGCCATGACTCCTGTCATCACAATGCTACATGCACTTATCATCACAATGTTCGATGACCCCTGGCATCACAATGTTCCATAACCACTGTCATCAAAATGTTCCTTGACACTTTTCATCAAATTGCTCCATGACCCTGTCATCACAATGCTCTCTACCCTTCTCATCACAATGCACAACGCCCTTGTCATCAAAATGCTCCATGACCTTAGTCATCACAATGACCCATAACCCTTGTCATCACAATGCTCCATGTCATTGTCATCACAATGCTCCATTAAGGTTCTCATCACATTGCTTCATGTCCTTGTCATTACAAACCTCCATGACACATATCATCAGAATGCTCCATGGCCTTCTCATCACAATGCTCCTTGCCCTGCCATCACAATGCTCCATTATCCCTGTCATACCCATGATCCATGACCCCTGCCATCACGATGTTCCATGACCTTGTCATCATAAGGCTCCATGACCCTTCTCATCACAATGCTCCAAGAACCCTGTAACCACAATGATCCATGCCCATTTTCATCTCAATGTTTCATGAACCCTGTCATCACAATGCACCATGACCATCATCATAATGCTTCATGCTATTGTCATCACAATGAAATCAAAATGCTCCATGATCTCTGTTATAACAATGCTCCAAACGCTTGTGATCACAATATTCCAAAACACTTGTCATCACAATGCACCATTACACTCGTCATCACAGTTATCCATGGTCTTCTCATCACAATGCTCCATGATCTTTGTCATCACGATGCTCAATATACTTGTCATCAAAATGCTCCCTGACAATTGTTTTCTGTATGCTCCTTGAACCCTGTCACGACAAGGCTCCATGCTTTTTCATCACAATGCTCCAAGACCCATGTAATCACAATGCTCCATGCCCTTGTCATCACAAAGCTAAAGGACGCATGTCTTCAGAATGCTCTTGGCTTTCTCCTCACAATGCTCCATGCACATGTCATCACAATGTTCCAAGACGCCTGTAATCACAATGGTCCCTGTCCATTTTCATCAGTATGCTCCATGAGATTTGTCATCACAAGGCTCCATGTTTTTCTCATCACTATGCTCCAGGACATTGTCATCACAATGCTTCACGACCTTGTCCTGAAAATTCTCAATGGCCCTTGTCATCATAATGCTCCAAGCCCTAGTCATCACAGTGCTCCATTATATTTGTCAACACAATCCTCCATAACATTTGGCATCACAAGGCTCCCTGCTATTGTCATCGCAATGGACCATGACATATGTCATCACAATGCTCCCTGACAACTGTCTTCACAATACTCCATGACCTTCTCATCACAATGATCCATGCCCTTGTCATCACAATGCACCATGTCCACTGTCCTCACAATAATCTATGAAAGTTGTCAGACGAATGCTCCATGCCCCTGTCATCACAATGCTCCATGCCCTTGTCATCACAATGCACCATGACCCCTGTCATCACAATGCTCCGTGACTCCAGTCATCACAATGCTTCATAACATTTTTCATCACAATGATCCATGCCCGCATCATCACAAGGCTCTGTGTCGTTTGTAACCACAATGCTCCATGAACATTTCATCTCAACACCCCGTGACCCTTGTCATCACAATGCTCCATGCCTTTGTCAAAAAAATGCTCCATGACCCTTTTCATCACAATTTGCAACGCACTTTTCATCACAACGGTCCACAATTTTCTCATTGCAATGCTCCATAAAACTTGTAATCACAATGCTCCATGTCCTTCTCATCACAATGCGCCATTACCCCTGTCATAACAGTGCTCCATGACGCCATTCATCACGATGTTCCATGGCCTTTTATTCACAAGGCTCCATGACACTTGTCATCACAATGCTCCAAGACCCCTGTAATCACAATGCTCCATGCCCTTGTCATCACAAAGCACCATGACACATGTCATCAGAATGTTCCATGGTCTTCTCATTAAATGCTCCATGCCCTTGTCATCACAGTGCTCCAAGAGCCCTGTAATCACAATGCTCCATGCCCCTTTTCATCTCCATGCTCCATGAACCCTGTCATCACAATGTATCATGCCCATCATCATATTTCTTCCGGCTATTGTCAGCAAAATGAAATCAAAATTCTCCTTGACCTCTGTCATCACAATGCTCCATGACCCCTGTCATCACAATACTCCATGAAAATTTTCAGCCCACTGCTCCATGACACTTGTCATCAAAATGATCCATGCCCTTGTCATCCCAATGCTCCATGACCCATGTATTCACAATGCTCTGTGACGCTTGTCATCACAGTGCTCCATGACAACTGTCATCACAATGCTCCATGACTTTGTCAGCAAAATGCTACATGACCTTGTCATTACAATTCTCTATGTGCTTGTCAGCAAAATACTCCTTTTCCATGGTCATCACAATCCTCCATGAACCTTGGGATCACATTGCTTCATGCCCTTGTCATCACAATGCTCCATGCTCCTTGAAATCAAAATGATCCATGACCTCTGTCATCACAGTGCTCCAAACCATTGTGAACCCAAAGTTCCATAACACTTGTCATCACAATGCTCCATGATGACTGTCATCACAAAATTCCATGCCCTTTTCATCACAATGCTCCATGACCTTTGTCATCACAATGCTCAGTACACTTGTCATCAAAATGCTCCCTGACACTTGTCATCAGAATGCTCCTTGAACCCTGTCACGAAAAGGCTCCATGCCATTTTCATCACAATGCCCCATGCCGTTTTCATCACAATGCTCCGTGACTATTGTCATCAAAATACTCCACAAGCTTGTCATCAGAATGCTCCATGACCCATGTCATCACAATTCTCCATGCACTTGTCAGCACAATGCTCCCTGACCCTTGTCATCACAATGCTCCAAGCCATTGTCATCACAATGCTCCATTACCTTTGGCATCAGAATCCTCCATGACACTTGGCATCACAATGCTCCATGCCATTGTCATCACAATGGGCCATTACATATGTCATCACAATGCTCCCTGACACCTCTCTTCACAATACTGCATGACCTCGACATCACAATGCTCCATGCCCTTGTCATCACAATGCGCCATTCCAAATGTCATCGCAATAATCCATGCAACTTATTAGACCAATGTTCCATGCACTTGTCATCACAATGCTCCATGCCCTTTTTTTCAAAATGCTCCATGACCCCTGTCATCACAATGCTCCGTGACTCCAGTCACCACAATGTTTCATGACCTTTGTCATCACAATGGTCCCTGCCCTCGTCATCAACAGTCTCTCTGACGTTTTTAACCACAATGCTACATGAACTTTTCATCAAAATGCTCTTTGACCCTTGTCATCACAATGCTCCATGCACTTGTCAGCACAATGCTCCATGCACTTGTCAGCACAATGCTCCATGACTCATGTCATCACAATGCACCATGACCTTGTCTTCAGAGTGCTCCACAATCTTGTAATCACATTGCTACTTAAAATTTGTCATCACAATGCTCCATGCACTTCTCATCAAAATGCTCTCTCACCATTGATATCAGAATGCTACATCACTATTTTTCACAATACTCCCTCACCCTGTCATCACAATGTTCCATTACTCCTGTCATCACAATGCTACATGCACTTATCATCACAATTTTCGATGACCCCTGACATCACAATGTTCCATAACACCTGTCATCAAAATATTCCATGGCACTTTTCATCAAATTGCTCCATGACCCTGTCATCACAATTCTGCCTGCCCTTCTCATCACAATGCACAACGCCCTTGCCATCAAAATGCTCCATGATCTTTGTCATCACAAAGATCCATGACCCTTGGCATCACAAGGCTCCATGTCATTGTCATCACAATGCTGCATGAACCCTCTCATCACATTGCTCCAGGCCCTTGTCTTCAAAAGCTCTATGACACATGTCATCAGAATGCTCCATGGCATTCTCCTCACAATGCTCCATGCCCTTGCCATCACAATGCTCCATTACGCAAGACATAACAATGCTCCATGACCCCTGCCATCACGATGTTCCATGGCCTTGTCATCACAAAGCTCCATGACCCTTCTCATCACAATGCTCCAAGAACCCTGTAATTACAATGCTCTATGCCCTTTTTCATCTCAATGATCCATGAACCCTGTCATCACAATGCACCATGCCCATCATCATAATGCTTCATGCTATTGTCATCACAATGAAATCAAAATGCTCCATGACCTCTGTCATAACAATGCTCCAAACCCTTGTGATCACAATATTCCATAACACTTGTCATCACAATGCCCCATGACGCTCGTCATCACAGTTATCAATGGTCTTCTCATCACAATGCTCCATGACCTTTGTCATCACAATGCTCAATACACTTGTCATCAAAATTCTCCCTGACACTTGTTGTCTGTATGCTCCTTGAATCCTGTCATGACAAGGCTCCATGCCTTTTTCATCACAATGATCCATGTCTTTTTCAACACAATGCTCCAAGACACATGTAATCTCAATGCTCTATGCCCTTTTCATCACAATGTTCCAAGACCCCTGTAATCACAATGCTCCTTGCCCTTGTCATCAAAAAACTCCATGACGTATGTCATCAGAATGCTCCATGGCCTTCTCATCACAATGCTCCATGCCCTAGTCATCACAATGCTCCAAGACCCCTGTAATCACAATGTTCCATTTCCATTTTCATCAGAAAGCTCCATGAGACTTGTCATCACAAGTCTCCCTGGTCTTCTCCTCACAATGATCCAGGACCTTGTCATTGCCATGCTCAATTCCCTTGTCATCACAATGCTCCATGACGCCTCTCATCACAATAATCCATGAACATTTGCAGCCCAATGCTCCACGACCTACTCATCACAATGCTCCATGGCCAATATCATCACAATGCTCCATGACCACTGTCATCACAACACTCCATGACACATGACAACACAATGATCCGGGACTCTTGTCTTCACAATGCTCCATTCCCTAGTCATCACAATGCTCCATGAACCCTGTCATCAGAACACACCATGGACATTTTCAGCCCAGTGCTCCATGACCCTTGTCATCACAATGATCCATGCCCTTGTCATCCCAATGCTCCATGACCCCTGTATTCACAAAGATCCGTGACGGTTGTCATAACAGTGCTCCATGACACATGTCATCACAATTCTCCATGCCTTTGTCAGCAAAATGCTACATGACCTTGTCATTACAATGCTCTCTGCGCTTGTCATCACAATACTCCATTTCCACTGTCATCACAATCCTCCATGAACATTGGGATCACATTGCTTCATGCCCTTTTCATCACAATGCTCCATGGTCCTTGAAATCAAAATGATCCATGACCTCTGTCATCACAATGCTCCAAACCCTTGTGATCACATTGTTCCATAACACTTGTCATCACAACGCTCGGTGATGCCTGTACATCACAATACTCCATGCACTTTTCATCACAATGCTCCATGACCTTTGTCATCACAATGCTCAATACATTTGTCATCAAAATGCTCCCTGACACTTGTTGTCTGTATGCTCCTTGAACCCTGTCATGACAAGGCTCCATGCCTTTTTCATGACAATGATCCTTGTCCTTTTCATCACAATGCTCCAAGACCCATGTAATCTCAATGCTCCATGCCATTGTCAAGGCAAAGCTCAATGACACTTGCCATCAGAATCCTCCGTGGTCTTCTCCTCAAAATGCTCCATGCCCTTGTCATCACAATGTACCAAGACCCCTGTAATCACAATATTACATGGCCTTTTCATCAAAAAACTCCATGACGCATGTCATCAGAATGCTCCATGGCCTTCTCATCACTATGTTCCATGACCTAGTCATCACAATGCTCCAAGACCCCTGTAATCACAATGCTCCATGCCCCTTTTCATCAGAATGTTCCTTGAGACTTGTCATCACAACTCTTCATGGCCTTATCATCACAATGCTCCAGGACCTTGTCATCCCCATGCTCCATTCCCTGGTAATCACAGTGCTCCATGACCACTGTCATAACAACACTCCATGACACCTGACAACACAATGATCCGGGACTCTTGTCATCACAATGATCCATTCGCTCATCATCACAATGCTCCATGACCCGTGTCATCACAATAATCCATGAACATTTACAGCCAAGTGATCCATGACCCTTGTCATCCCAATGATCCATGCCCTCGTCATCCCAATGCTCCATGACCCGTGTATTCACAATGCTCCGTGACGCTTGTCATCACAGTGCTCCATGACACATGTCATCACAATGCTCCATGCCTTTGTCAGCAAAATGCTACATGACCTTGTCATTATAATGCTCTATGCGCTTGTCATCTCAATACTCCATTTCCATTGTCATCACAATCCTCCATGAACCTTGTGATCACATTGCTTCATGCCCTTGTCATCACAATGCTCCATGCTCCTTGAAATCAAAATGATCCATGACCTCTGTCTTCACAATGCTCCAAACCCTTGTGATCACATTGTTCCATAACACTTGCCATCACAACGCTCCATGATGCCTGTCATCACAATACTCCATGCCTTTTTCATCACAATGCTCCATGACCTTTGTCATCACAATGCTCAATACACTTGTCATCACAATGCTCATTGACCCTTGTCGTCAGATGCTCCTTGAACCCTGTCAGGAAAGGCTCCATGCTTTTTAATCACAATGCCCCATGCCGTTTTCATCACAATGCTCCATGTCATTGTCATCAAAATATTCCACAAGCTTGTCATCAGAATGCTCCATGACACTTGTCATCACAATTCTCCATGCACTTGTCAGCACAATGCTCCCTGACCATTGTCATCACAATGCTCCAAGCCATTGTCATCAAAATGCTCCATTACCTTTGTCATCAGAATCCTCCATGACACTTGGCATCACAATGCTCCATGCCATTGTCATCACAAAGGGCCATTACATATGTCATCACAATGCTCCCTGACACCTGTCTTCACAATACTGCATGACCTGGTCATCACAATGCTCCATGCCCTTGTCATCACAATGTGCCATTCCAACTGTCATCGCAATAATCAATGCAACTTATTAGACCAATGTTCCATGCCCTTGTCATCACAATGCTCCATGCCCTTGTTATCAAAATGCTCCATGACCCCTGTCATCACCATGCTTCGTGACTCCAGTCATCACAATGCTTCATGACCATTGTCATCACAATTGTCCATGCCCTCGTCATCAACAGTCTCTGTGACCTATTTAAACACAATGCTCCATGAACTTTTCTTCACAATGCTCTTTGACATTTGTCAGCACAATGCTCCATGTGCTTGTCAGAACAATGCTCCATGACACATGTCATCACAATGCACCATACGCTTGTAATCACAGTGCTCCACAATCTTTTCATCACAATGCTCCTTAAAATTTGTCATCACAATGCTCCATGCACTTCTCATCAAAATGCTCTCTCACAACTGATATCACAATGCTAAATCACGATTTGTCACAATACTCCCTCACCTCTGTCATCACAATGTTCCATGACTCCTGTCATCACAATGCTACATGCACTTATCATCACAATGTTCGATGACCTCTGACATCACAATGTTCCATAACACCTGTCATCAAAATATTCCATGACACTTTTCATCAAATTGCTCCATGACCCTGTCATCAGAATGCTCCCTGCGCTTCTCATCACATTGCACAATGCCCTTGCCATCAAAATGCTCCATGACATTTGTCGTCACAAAGATCGATGACCCTTGGCATCACAATGCTCCATGTCATTGTCATCACAATGCTCCATGAATGCTCTCATCACATTGCTCCAGGCCCTTGTCTTCACAAAGCTCCATGACACATGTCATGAGAATGCTCCATGGCCTTCTCATCACAATGCTCCATGCCATTGCCATCACAATGCTCCATTACCCAAGACATAAAAATGCTCCATGGCCCCTGCCATCACGATGTTCCATGGCCTTGTCATCACAAAGCTCCATGACCCTTCTCATCACAATGCTCCAAGAACCCTGTAATCACAATGCTCTATGCCCTTTTTCATCTCAATGATCCATGAACCCTGTCATCAAAATGCACCATGCCCATCATCATAATGCTTCATGCTATTGTCATCACAATGAAATGAAAATGCTCCATGACCTCTGTCATAACAATGCTCCAAACCCTTATGATCACAATATTCCGTAACACTTGTCATCACAAATCTCAATGACGCATGCCAACAGAAAGCTCCTTGTTCTTCGCCTCACAATGCTCCATGCCCTTGTCATCACAATGTTCCAAGACCCCTGTAATCACAATGCTCCTTTCCCTTGTCATCAAAAAACTCCATGACGCATGTCATCAGAATGCTCCATGGCCTTCTCATCACAATGCTCCATGCCCTAGTCATCACAATGCTCCAAGACCCCTGTAATCACAATGTTCCATTTCCCTTTTCATCAGAATGCTCCCTGAGACTTGTCATCACAAGTCTCCATGGTCTTCTCATCACAATGCACCAGGACCTTGTCATTACCATGCTCCATTCCCTTGTCATCACAATGCTCCATGACCCCTGTCATCACAATAATCCATGATTATATTCATCCCAATGCTCCACGACCTACTCATCACAATGCTCCATGGCCAATATCATCACAATGCTCCATGACCACTGTCATCACAACACTCCATGACACCTGACAACACAATGATCCGGGACTCTTGTCATCACAATGCTCCATTCCCTAGTCATCACAATGCTCCATGACCCCTGTCATCCCAACACTCCATGAACATTTTCAGCCCATTGCTCCATGACCCTTGTCATCACAATTCTCCATGCCCTTGTCAGCACAATGCTCCCTGACCATTGTCATCACAATGCTCCATGCCATTGTCATCAAAATGCTCCATTACCTTTGTCATCAGAATCCTCCATGACACTTGGCATCACAATGCTCCATGCCCTTGTCATCACAATGTTCCAAGACCCCTGTAATCACAATGCTCCATGCCCTTGTCATCAAAAAACTCCATGACGCATGTCATCAGAAGGCTCCATGGCATTCTCATCACAATGCTCCATGCCCTAGTCATCACAATGCTCCAAGACCCCTGAAATCACAATGCTCCTGGCCCCTTTTCAGCAGAACGCTCCATGAGACTTGTCATCACAACTCTTCATGGTCTTCTCATAACAGTGCTCCAGGACCTTGTCATCCCCATGCTCCATTCCCTTGTCATCACAATGCTCCATGACCACTGTCATCACAACACTCCATGACACCTGACAACACAATGATCCGGGACACTTGTCATCACAATGCTCCATTCCCTAGTCACCAAAATGCTCCATGACCCGTGTCATCACAATACTCCATGAACATTTTCAGCCAAGTGCTCCATGACACTTGTCATCCCAATGACCCATGCCCTTGTCATCCCAATGCTCCATGACACCTGTATTCACAATGCTCCGTGACCCTTGTCATCACAGTGCTCCATGACACATGTCATCACAATGTTCCATGCCTTTGTCAGCAAAATGCTACATGACCTTTTCATTATAATGCTCTATGCGCTTGTCATCTCAATACTCCATTTCCAATGTCTTCACAATCCTCCATGAAACTTGGGATCACATTGCTTCATGCCATTGTCATCACAATGCTCCATGCTCCTTGAAATCAAAATGATCCATGACCTCTGTCATCACAATGCTCCAAACACTTGTGATCACATTGTTCCATAACACTTGTCATCACAATGCTCCATGACCTTTGGCATCACTATGCTCAATACACTTGTCATCACAATGCTCCCTGACACTTGTCATCAGAATGCTCCTTGAAACCTGTCACGAAAATGCTCCATACGTTTTTGATCATATTGCCCCATTCAGTTTTCATAATAATGCTCCATGCCATTGTCATCAAAATACTCCACAAGCTTGTCATCAGAATGCTCCATGACCCTTGTCATCACAATTCTCCATGCACTTGTCAGCACAATGCTCCCTGACCCTTGTCATCACAATGCTCCAAGACATTGGCATCACAATGCTCCATTACCTTTGTCATCAGAATCCTCCATGACACTTGGCATCACAATGCTCCATGCCATTGTCATCACAAAGGGCCATTACATATGTCATCACAATGCTCCCTGACACCTGTCTACACAATACTGCATGACATGGTCATCACAATGCTCCATAACCTTGTCATCACAATGTGCCATTCCAACTGTCATCGCAATAAACCATGCAACTTATTAGACCAATGTTCCATGCCCTTGTCATCACAATGCTCCATGACCTTTTTATCACAATGCTCCATGACCCCTGTCATCACCATGCTTCGTGACTCCAGTCATCACAATGCTTCATGACATTTGTCATAACAATGGTCCATGCCCTCGTCATCACAATGCTCCAAGAACCCTGTAATCACAATGCTCCATGCCCCTATTCATCGGAATGCTCCATGAGATTTGCCATCACAATTCTTCATGGTCTGATCATCACAACGCTCCAGGACCTTGTCATCACCGTGCTCCATTCCCTTGTCATCACAATGCTCCTTGACCATTCTCATCACAGCACACCATGATACCTGACAACACAATGATCCCGGACTCTTGTCATCACAATGCTCCATGACCCGTGTCATCACAACACTCCATGAACATTTTCAGCCCAGTGGTCCATGACCCTTGTCATCCCAATGATCCATGCCCTTGTCATCCCAATGTTCCTTGACCCCTGTATTCACAATGCTCCATGACGATTGTCATCACAGTGCTCCATGACACGTATCATCACATGCTCCATGCCTTTGTCAGCAAAATGCTACATGACCTTGTCATTACAATGCTCTATGCGCCTGTCATCACAATACTCCATTTCCATTGTCATCACAATCCTCCCTGAACTTGGGATCGCATTGCTTCATGCCCTTGTCATCACAATGCTCCATGCTCCTTGAAATCAAAATGATCCATGACCTCTCTCATCACAATGCTCCAAACCCTTGTGATCACAGTGTTCATAACACTTGTCATTCCAATGCTCCATGATGCCTGTCATCACAATACTCCATGCACTTTTCATAACAATGCTCCATGACCTTTGTCATCACAGTGCTCAATACACTTGTCATCACAGTGCTCCCTGACAGTTGTCATAAGAATGCTCCTTGAACCCTGTCAGGAAAAGGCTCCATGCCATTTTCATCACAATGCCCCATGCCATTTTCATCACAATGCTCCATGCCATTGTCATCAAAATACTCCACAAGCTTGTCATCAGAATGCTCCATGATCCTTCTAATCACAATTCTCCAAGCCATTGTCATCACAATGCTCCATTACCTTTGTCATCAGAATCTTCCATGACACATGGCATCACAATGCTCCATGCCATTGTCACCACAATGGGCCATTACATATGTCATCACAATGCTCCCTGACACCGGTCTTCACAATACTGCATGATCTGGTCATCACAATGCTCCATGCCCTTGTCATCACAATGTGCCATTCCAACTGTCAACACAATAATCCATGAAACTTATTAGACCAATGGTCCATGCCTTTATCATCACAATGTTCCATGCCCTTGTTATCACATTGCTCCATGACGCCTGTCATCACAGTGCTCCGTGACTCCAGTCACACAATGATTCATGACCTCGGTCATCACAATGGTCCATGCCCTCATCATCAACAGTCTCTCTGACCTTTTTAACCATAATGCTCCATGAACTTTTCATCACAATTCTCTTTGACCCTTGTCATCACAGTGCTCCATGTGGATGTCAGCACAGTGCTCCATGACACATGTCATCACAATGCACCATACTCTTGTCATCACAGTGCTCCACAATCTTGTCATCACAATGCTCCATAAAATTTGTCATCACAATGCTCCATGCACTTCTCATCAAAATGCTCTCTCACCACAGATATCACAATGCTACATCACTATTTGTCACAATACTCCCTCACCCCTGTCATCACAATGTTCCATGACTCCTGTCATCACAATGCTACATGCACCGATCATCACAATGTTCGATGACCCCTGACATCACAATGTTCCATAACACCTGTCATCAAAATGTTCCATGACACTTTTCATCAAATTGCTCCATGACCCTGTCATCAGAATGCTCCCTGCCCTTCTCAACACAATGCACAATGCTCTTGCCATCAAAATGAGCCATGACCTTTGTCATCACAAAGATTCATGACCCTTGGCATCAAATAGCTCCATGTCATTGTCATCTCAATGCTCCATGAACGCTCTCATCACATTGCTCCATGCCATTGTCTTCACAAAGCTTCCTGACACATGTCATCAGAATGCTCCATGGCCTTCTTATCACAATGCTCCACGCCCTTGGCATCACAATGCTCTATTACAAAAGACATAACAATGCTCCATGACCCCTGCCATCACGATGTTCCATGGCCTTGTCATCACAAATCTCCATGACCCTTCTCATCACAATGCTCCAAGAACCCTGTAATCACAATGTTCTATGCCCTTTTTCATCTCAATGATCCATGAACCCTGTCATCACAATGCACCGTGCCCATCATCATAATGCTTCATGCTATTGTCATCACAATGAAATCAAAATGCTCCATGACCTCTGTCATAACAATGCTCCAAAACCTTGTGATCACAATATTCCATAACACTTGTCATCACAATGCCCCATGACGCTCGTCATCACAATTATCAATGGTCTTCTCATCACAATGCGCCATGACTATTGTCATCACAATGCTCAATACACTTGTCATCAAAATGCTCCCTGACACTTGTTGTCTGTATGCTCCTTGAATCCTGTCATGACAAGGCTCCATGCCTTTTTCATCACAGTGATCCATGTCCTTTTCATCAGAATGCTCCAAGAAACATGTAATCTCAAAGCTCCATGCCCTTCTCATCAGAAAGCTCAATGACTCATGCCATCAGAATGCTCCTTGTTCTTCTTCTCACAATGCTCCTTGCCCTTGTCATCACAGTGTTCCAAGACGCCTGTAATCACAATGCTCCATGCCCTTGTCATCAAAAAACTCCATGACGCATGTCATCAGAATGCTCAATGGCCTTCTCATCACAATGCTCCATGCACTAGTCATCACAATACTCCAAGACCCCTGTAATCACAATGTTCCATGTCCCTTTTCATAAGAATGCTCCATGAGACTTGTCATCACAAGTCTCTATGGTCTTCTCATCACAATGCTCCAGGACCTTGTCATCACCATGCTCCATTCCCTTGTCATCACAATTCTCCATGAACCCTGTCATCACAATAATCCATGAACATTTTCAGAACAATGCTCCACGACCTACTCATCACAATGCTCCATGGCCAATATCATCACAATACTCCATGACCACTGTCATCACAACACACCATGACACCTGACAACACAATGATCCGGGACTCTTGTCATCACAATGTTCCATTCCCTAGTCATCACAATGCTCCATGACCACTGTCATCACAACACTCCATGAACATTTTCAGCCCAGTGCTCCATGACCCTTGTCATCAAAATGATCCATGCCCTTGTCATCCCAATGCTCCATGACCCCTGTATTCACAATGCTCCGTGACGCTTGTCATCACAGTGCTCCATGACACATGTCATCACAATGCTCCATGCCTTTGTCAGCAAAATGCTACATGACCTTGTCATTACTACGCTCTATGCGCTTGTCATCACAACACTCCATTTCCATTGTCATCACAATCTTCCATGAACCTTGGGATCACATTGCTTCATGCCCTTGTCATCACAATGCTCCATGCTCCTTGAAATCAAAATGATCCATGACCTCTCTCATCACAATGCTCCAAACACTCGTGATCACAGGGTTCCATAACACTTGTCATCACAACGCTGCATGATGCCTGTCATCACAATACTCCATGCCCTTTTCATCACAATGCTCCCTGACACTTGTCATCACTATTCTCAATTCACTTGTCATCACAATGCTCCCTGACACTTGTCATCAGAATACTCCTGGAAACCTGTCAGGAAAAGGCTCCATGCCTTTTTCATCACAATGCCCCATGCAGTTTTCATCACAAAGCTCCATGCCATTGTCATCAAAATACTCCACAAGCTTGTCATCAGAATGCTCCATGACCCTTGTCATCACAATTCTCCATGCACTTGTCAGCACAATGCTCCCTGACCCTTGTCATCACAATGCTCCAAGACATTGGCATCACAATGCTCCATTACCTTTGTCATCAGAATCCTCCATGACACTTGGCATCACAATGCTCCATGTCATTGTCATCACAATGGGCCATTACATATGTCATCACAATGCTCCCTGACACCTGTCTTCACAATACTGCATGACCTGGTCATCACAATGCTCCATGCCCTTGTCATCACAATGTGCCATTCCAACTGTCATCGCAATAATCCATGCAACTTATTAGACTAATGCTCCATGCCCTTGGTATCACAATGCTCCATGACCCCAGTCATCACAATGCTCCGTGAACCCTGTCATCACAATGCTCCCTGACTCCAGTTATCTCAATGCTTCATAACGTTTGTCATCACAATGGTCCATGCCCGCGTCATCACAAGGCTCTCTGACCTTTGTAACCACAATCCTCCATAAACTTGTCATCACAATACTCTGTGACCCTTGTCATTACAATGCTCCATATCTTTGTCAGAACAATGCACCATGACCATTGTCTTCACAATGTGCCATGCGCCTTTCATCACAACGGTCTACAACCTTGTCATTGCAATGCTCCATAAACCTTGTAATCACAATGGTCCATGCACTTCTCATCAAAATTCTCTCTCACCAGGGATATCATAATGTTCCACCACTAGTCATCACAATACTCCCTCACCCCTGTAATCACAATGATCCATGACCCTGTCATCACACTGCTACATCCCCTTACCATCACAATGTTCCATGACAACTGTCATCAAAATGCTCCATGTCACATTTCATCCCAAAGCTCCAAGACCCCTGACATCACAATGTTCTATAACCCCTGCCATCAAAATGTTCCATTACACTTTTCCTCAAATTTCTGCATGACCCGGTCATCAAAATGCTCCCTGCTTTTCTCATCACAATGCACCATGCCCTTGTCATCAAAATGCTCCATGACTTGTCATCACAAAGCTCCATGACCCTTGGCATCACAATGCTCCATGTCATTTTCATCACAATGCTCCATGAACCCTCTCATCACATTGCTCAATGCCCTTGTCATCACAAAGCTCCATGACACTTGTCATCAAAATGCTCGATGCCATTCTCATCACAATTCTAAATGCCCTTTCCATTACAATCCTGCATGACCCATGTATCATAGTGTTCCGTACCCTAGTCATCACAATGCTCCATGCCCACTCTCATCACAATAATCCATGAAACATTTCAGACCAATGTTCCATGCCCTTCCCATCACAGTGCTCCATTACCTCTGTCATAACAATGCACCATGACCGCTGCCATCACAATGATCCACGGCCTAGTCATCACAAGGTTCCATGACACTTGTCATCACAATGCTGAAGACCCCTGTAATCACTATTCTCCATGCCCTTGTCATCACAAAGCTCCATGACGCATGTCATCAGAATGTTCCATGGCCTTCTCATCACAATGCTCCATGCCCTTGTCATCACAATGCTCCAAGACCCATGTAAACACAATGCCCCATGCCCCTTTTCATCTCAATGCTCCATGAACCCTGTCATCACAATGCACCATGCCCATCATCATAATGCTTCAGTCTATTGTCATCACAATGAAATCAATATTCTCCATTACCTCTGTCATCATAATGCTCCAAACCCTTGTGATCACAATGTTCCATAACACTTATCATCACAACACCCAATGACGCTCATCATCACTACTATCCCTGGTCCTCTCATCACAATGCTCCATGATCTTTGTCATCACAATGCTCAATTCACTTGTCATCACAATGCTCCCTGACACTTGTCGTCAGTATGCTCCTTGAACCCTGACATGACAAGGCTCCATGCCTTTTTCATCACAATGATCCATGCCATTTTCATCACAATGTTCCAAGACCCCTGTAATCACAATGTTCCATGCCCCTTTTCATCAGAATGCTCCAGGAGACTGTCATCACAAGTCTCCATGGTCTTCTCATCACAATGCTCCAGGACCTTATCATCACCATGCTCCATTCCCTTGTCATCACAATGCTCCAAGCCATTGTCATCACAATTCTCCATGCCATTGTCATCACAATGGGCCATTACATATGTCATCACAATGCTCCGTGACACCTCTTTTCACAATAATGCATGACCTGGTCATCACAATTCTACATGGCCTTGTCATCACAATGTGCCATTCCAAATGTCATCACAATACTCCATGAAACTTATTAGACCAATGTTCCATGCCCTTGTCATCACAATGCTCCATGCCCTTGTTATCACAGTGCTCCATGACCCCTGTCATCACAATGCTCCGTGACTCCAGTCATCACAATGCTTCATGTCCTTTGTCATCACAATGGTCCATGCCCTCGTCATCAACAGTCTCTGTGACATTTTTAACAACAATGCTCCATGAAATTTTCATCACAATGGCTTTGACCCTTGTCATCACAATGCTCCATGTGCTTGTCAGCACAGTGCTCTATGACACATGTCATCACAATGCACCAAGCGCTTGTCATCACAGTGCTCCACAATCTTGTCATCACAATGCTCCTTAAAATTTGTCATCACAATGCTCCATGTACTTCTCATCAAAATGCTCTCTCACCACTGATATCACAATGCTACATCACTATTTGTTACAATACTCCCTCACCCCTGTCATCACAATTTTCCATGACTCCTGTCATCACAATGCTACATGCACTTATCATCACAATGTTCGATGACCCCTGACATCACAATGTTCCATAACAAATGTTATCAAAATGTTGCATGACAATTTTCAGCAAATTGCTCCATGACACTGTCATCAGAAGGCTCCCAGCCCTTCTCAGCACCATGAACAATGCCCTTGCCTTCAAAATGCTCCATGACCTTTGCCATCACAAAGATCCATGACCCTTGGCATCACAATGCTCCATGTCATTGTCATCACAATGCTCCATGAACGCTCTCATCACATTGCTCCATGCCCATGTCTTCACAAAGCTCCATGACACATGTCATCAGAATGCTCCATGGCCTTCTCATCACAATGCTCCATGCCCTTGCCATCACAATGCTCCATTATTCCAGTAATAACAATGCTCCATGACCTCTGCCATCACGATATTCCATGGCCTTGTCATCACAAAGCTGATTGACCCTTCTCATCACAAGGCTCCAAGAACCCTGTAATCACAATGCTCTATCCCCCTTTTCATCTCAATGATCCATGAACCCTGTCATCACAATTCACCATGCCCATCATCATAATGCTTCATGCTATTGTCATCACAATGAAATCAGAATGCTCCATGACCTCTGTCATAACAATGCTCCAAACCCTTGTGATCACAATATTCCATAACACTTGTCATCACAACGCTCGATGATGCCTGTACATCACAATACTCCATGCACTTTTCATCACAATGCTACATGACCATTGTCATCACAATGCTCAATACACTTGTCATCAAAATGCTCCCTGACACTTGTTGTCTGTATGCTCCTTGAACCCTGTCATGACAAGGCCTCATGCCTTTTTCAGCACAATGATCCATGCCCTTTTAATCACAATGCTCCAAGACCCATGTAATCACAATGCTCGATGCCCTTGTCATCACAAAGCTCAATGACGCATGCCATCAGAATGCTCCTTGGTTTTCGCCTCACAATGTTCCATGCCCTTGTCATCAAAATGTTCCAAGACCCCTTTAATAACAATGCTCCATGCTCGTTTTCATCAGTATGCTCCATGAGACTTGTCATCACAAGGCTCCATGGTTTTGTCATCACAATGCTCAAGGACCTTGTCATCACAATGCTTCAAGACCTTGTCAAGATAATTTTCAATGGCCCTTGTCATCATAATGCTCCATGCCCTAATCATCACAATGCTCCATTATATTTGTCAAAACAATTCTCCATTACATTTGGCATCACAATGCTCCATGCCATTGTCATCGCAATGGACCATGACATATGTCATCACAATGCTCCCTGACACTTGTCTTCACAATATTCCATGACCTTCTCATCACAGTGCTCCATGCCCTTGTCGTCACAATGCACCATGCCCACTGTCATCACAATAATCTATAAAACTTGTCAGAGCAATGCTCCATGCCCCTGTCATCACAATGCTCCATGCCCTTGTCATCACAATGCTCCATTACCCCTGTCATCACAATGCTCCGTGACTCCAGTCATCACAATGTTTCATAACGTTTGTCATCACAATGGTCCATGCCCTCATCATCACAAGTCTCTGTGACCTTTGTAACTACAATGCTCCATAAATTTTCATCACAATTCTCTTTGACCCTTCTCATCACAATGCTCCATGTCTTTGTCAGAACAATGCTCCATGACCATTGTCATCACAATGTGCCACACACATTTCATCACAACGGTTCACAACTTTGTCATCGCAATGCTCCATTAACCTTGTAATCACAATGGTCCATGCACTTCTCATCAAAATGCTCTCTCACCAGAGATATCACAATGTACCATCACTAGTTATCACAATACTCCCTCACACCTGTAATCACAATGTTCCATGACCCTGTCATCCCAATGCTACATCCCCTTATCATCACAATGTTCCATGACCCCTGCCATTACAATGTTCCATAACCCCTGTCATCAAAATTCTCCATGAACATTTCATCGCAAAGCTCCAAGACCCCTGATATCACAATGTTCCTTTGCACTTTTCATCAAATTGCTGCATGACCCGGTCATCAGTATGCTTCCTGCCCTTCTCATCATAATGCACCATGCCCTTGTCATCAAAATGCTCCATGACTTGTCATCACAAAGCTCCATGAACATTGGCATCACAATGCTCCATGTCATTGTCATCACAATGCTCCATGAATCTTCCAATCACATGGTTCCATGTCCTTGTCATCACAAAGCTCCATGACACTTGTCATCACAATGCTCGATGCCCTTCTCATCACAATGCTCCATGCCCTTGTCATTACAATCCTGAATGCCCCATGTATCACAGTGTTCTGTGCCCTTGTCATCACAATGCTCCATGCCAACTCTCATGACAATAATCCATGAAACATTTCAGACCAATGTTCCATGCCTTTCTCATCAAAATGCGCCATTACCCCTGTCATAACAATGCACCATGGCCCTTGCCATCACAATATTCCACGGCCTAGTCATCACAAGGTTCCATGACACTTGCCATCACAATGCTCAAGACCCCTGAAATAACAATGCTCCATGCCCTTGTCATCACAAAGCTCCATGATGCATGTCATCAGAATGTTCCATGACCTTCTCATCACAATGCTCCATGCCCTTGTCATCATAATGCTCCAAGACCCTTGTAATCAAAATGCTCCATGTGTCTTTTCATCTCAATGTTCCATGAACCATGTCATCACAATGCACCATGCCCATCATCATAATGCTTCAGGCTATTATCATCACAATGAAATCAATATTCTCCATGACCTCTGTCATCATAATGCTCCAAACCCTTGTGATCACAATGTTCCATAATACTTATCATCACAACACCCCATGACGCTCATCATCACAATTATCCATGATCTTCTCATCACAGTGCTCCATGATCTTTGTCATCACAATGCTCAATACACTTATCATCACAATGCTGCCTGACACTTGTCGTCGTATGCTCCTTGATCCATGTCATGACAAGACTCCATGCCTTTTTCATAACAATGATCCATGCCATTTTCATCACAATGCTCCAAGATCCCTGTAATCACAATGCTCCATGCCCTTGTCATCACAAAACTCCAGGACGCATGTCATCAGAATGCTCCATGGCCTTCTCATCACAATGCTCCATGCCCTAGTCATCACAATGCTCCAAGACCCCTGTAATCACAATGCTCCATTCCCCTTTTCATCAGAATGGTCCATGAGACTTGTCATCACAAGTCGCCATGGAATTCTCTTCACAATGCTCCAGGACATTGTCATCACCATGATCCATTCCCTATTCATCACAATGCTCCATGACCCATGTTATCACAATAATCCATGAACATTTTCAGCCCAGTGCTCCACGACCTACTTATCACAATGCTCCGTGGCCAATATCATCACAATGCTCCATGACCACTGTTAACACAACACTCCATGCACCTGACAACACAATGATCCAGGACTCTTGTCATCACAGTGCTCCATTCGCTAGTCTTCACAAAGCTCCATGACCCCTGTCATCACCACACTCCTTGAAAATTTTCAGCCCAGTGCTCCATGACACTTGTCATCACAATGATCCATGCCCATGTCATCCCAATGCTCCATGACCCCTGTATTCACAATGCTCCGTGACGCTTGTCATCACAGTGCTCCATGACACCTGTCATCACAATACTCCATGCTTTTTTCAGCAAAATGCTACATGACCTTGTCATTATGCTGTATGCGCTTGTCATAACAATACTCCATGAACCTTGGGATCACATTGCTTCATGCCCTTTTCATCACAATGCTCCATGCTCCTTGAAATCAAAATGATCCATGACCTCTGTTATCACAATGCTCCAAAGCCTTGTGATAACAATGTTCCATAACACTTGTCATCACAACGCTCCATGATGCCTGTCATCACAATACTCCATGCCCTTTTCATCCCAATGCTCCATGACCCTTGTCATCACAATGCTCAATACACTTGTCATCACAATGCTCCCGGACACTTGTCATCAGAATGCTCCTTGAAACCTGTCACTAAAAGGCTCCATGCGATATTCATCACAATACCCTAAGCCGTTTTCATCACAATGCTCCATGCCATTGTCATCAAAACACTCCACAAGCTTGTCATCATAATGCTCCATGACCATTGTCATCACAGTTCTCCATGCACTTGTCAGCACAATGCTCCCTGACCATTTTCATCACAATGCACCAAGCCATTGTCATCACATTGCTCCATTACTTTTGTCATCAGAATCCTCCATGACATTTGTCATCACAATGCTCCATGCCATTGTCATCACACTGGGCCATTACATATATCATCACAATGCTCCCTGACACCAGTCTTCACAATACTGCATGACATGGTCATTACAATGCTCCATGACATTGTCATCACAATGTGCCATTCCAACTGTCATCGCAATAATCAATGAAACTTATTAGACCAATGTTACATGCCCTTGTCATCACAATGCTCCATGCCCTTGTTATCACAATGCTCCATGACCTCTGTCATCACAATGATCCGTGACTCCAGTCATCACAATGCTTCATGACCTCTGTCATCACAAAGGTCCATGCCCTCATCATCAACAGACTCTGTGACCTTTTTAACCACAATGCTCCATGAACTTTTCATCACAATGCTCTTTGACCCTTGTCATCACAATGCTCCATGTGCTTGTCAGCACAATGCTCCATGACACATGTCATCACAATGCACCATACGCTAGTCATCACAGTGCTCTACAATCTTGTCATCACAATGCTCCATAAAATTTCTCATCAAAATTCTCCATGAACTTCTCATCAAAATGCTCTCTCACCACTGATATCACAATGCTACATCACTATTTGTCAGAATACTCCCTCAACCCTGTCATCACAATGTTTCCATGACTCCTGTCATCACAATGCTACATGCACTTATCATCACAATGTTCGATGACCCCTGACATCACAATGTTCCATAACACCAGTCATCAAAATGTTCCATGACACTTTTCATCAAATTGCTCCATGACCCTGTCATCACAATGCTCCCTGCCCTTCTCATCACAATGCACTACGCCCTTGTTATCAAAATTCTCCATGAGGTTTTTCATCACAAAGATCCATGACCTTTGGCCTCACAATGCTCCATGTCATTGTCATCACAATGCTCCATGAACGCTCTCATCACATTGTTCAATGCCCTTGTCTTCACAAAGCTCCATGACACATGTCATCAGAATGCTCCATGGCCTTCTCATCACAATGCTCCACGCCCTTGCCATCAGAATGCTCCATTACACCTGACATATCAATGCTCCATGACCCCTGCCATCACGATGTTCCATATCCTTGTCATCACAAAGCTCCATGACCCTTCTCATCACAATGCTCCAAGAACCCTGTAATCACAATGCTCTATGCCGCTTTTCATCTCAATGATCCATGAACCCTGTCATCACAGTGCACCATGCCCATCATCATAATGCTTAATGCTATTGTCATCACAATGAAATCAAAATGCTCCATGACCTCTGTCATAACAATGCTCCAAACCCTTGTGATCACAATATTCCATATCACTTTTCATCACAATGCCACCTGACGTTCGTCATCATTATTATCCATGGTATCCTTATCACAATGCTCCATGACCATTGTCATCACAATGCTCAATACACTTGTCATCAAAATGCTCCCTGACACTTGTTGTCTGTATGCTCCTTGAAACCTGTCATGACAAGGCTCCATGCCTTTTTCATCACAATGATCCATGCACTTTTCATCACAATGCTCCCTGACCCATGTAATTACAATGCTCCATGCCCTTATCCTCACAAAGCTCAATGACGCATGCCATCAGAATGCTCCTTGGTATTCTCCTCACAATGTTCCATGCCCTTGTCTTCACAATGTTCCATGACCCCTGTAACCACAATGCTCCATGCCCCTTTTCATCAGAATGCTCCATGAGACTTGTCATCACAAGGCTCCATAGTTTTGTCATCACAATGCTCCAGGAACTTCTCAGCACAATCCTTCACGACATTTTCATGAAAATTCTCAATCCCCTTATCATCATAATGCTCCAAGTCGTAACCATCACAATGCTCCATTATATTTGTCATCACAATCCTCCATTACATTTGGCATCACAGTGCTCCATGCCATTGTCATCGCAGTGGACTATGACATATGTCATCACAATGCTCCCTGACACCTGTCTCCACAATACTCCATGACCTTCTCATCACAATGCTCCATGCCCTTGTCATCACAATGCACCATGCCCACTGTCATCACAATAATCTATGAAATTTGTCAGACCAGTGCTCCATTACCTGTCATCACAATACTCCATGCCCTTGTCATCACAATGCTCCATGACCCTTGTCATCAGAATGCACCGTCACTCCAGTCATCACAATGCTTCATAACGTTTGTCATCACAATGGTCCATGCCCGCGTCATCACAAGGCTCTGTGACATTTGTAACCACAATGCTCCATGAACTTTTCATCACCATTCAGTCTGACCCTTGTCATCACAATGCTCCATTTCTTTGTGAGAACAATGCTCCATGACCAATGTCATCACAAAGGTCCACAACCTTATCATTGCAATGCTCCATAAACTTTGTAATCACAATGGTCCATGCACACCTCATCAAAATGCTCTCTCACCAGAGATATCACAATGTTCCATCACTAGTCATCACAATACTCCCACACCCCTGTAATCACAATGTTCCATGACCCTGTCATCACAATGCTACATCCCCTTATCATGACAATGTTCCATGACCCCTGATATAACAATGTTCCATAACCCCTGTCATCAAAATGCTCCATGACCCTTTTCATCCCAAAGTTCCAAGAACCCTGACATAACAATATTCTATAACCCCTGCCATTAAAATGTTCCATTTCACTTTTCATCAAATTGCTGCATGACCCGGTCATCAAAATGCTCCCTGCACTTCTCATCACAATGCACCATTCCCTTGTCATCAAAATGTTCCATGACTTGTCATCACAAAGCTCCATGACCATGGGCATCACAATGCTCCATGTCATTGTCATCACAATGCTCCATGAACCCTCTCATCACATTGCTCCATGCCCTTGTCATCAAAAGCTCCATGACACTTGTCATCACAATGCTCGATGCCCTTCTCATCACAATGCTCCATGCCCAAGTCATTACAATCCTGCATGACCCATGTATCACAGTGTTTTGTGCCCTTGTCATCACAATGCTCCATGACCACTCTCATCACAATAATCCATAAAACATTTCAGATCAATATTCCATGCCCTTCTCATCACAATGCTCCATTACCCCTGTCATAACAATGCTCCATGACCCCTGTCATCACAGTGTTCCACGGCCTAGTCATCACAATGCTCCATGACTTTGTCAGCAAAATGCTACATGACCTTGTCATTACAATGCTCTATGTTCTTGTCATCACAATACTCCATTTCCATTGTCATCACTAAACTCCATGAACCTTGGGATCACATTGCTTCATGCCCTTGTCATCAAAATGCTCCATGCTCCTTGAAATCAAAATGATCCATGACCTCTGTCATCAAAATGCTCCAAAACCTTGTGATCCCAATGTTCCATAACACTTGTCATCACAATGCTCCATGATGCTTGTCATCACAAAATTCCATGCCCTTTTCATCCCAATGCTCCATGACCTTTGTCATCACAATTCTCATTACACTTGTCATCACAATGCTCCCTGACACTTGTCATAAAAATGCTCCTTGAACCCTGTCACGAAAAGACTCCATGCCTTTTTCATTACAATGCCCCATTCCATTTTCATCACAATGCTCCGTGACTGTTGTCATCACAATGCTCCATGCCTTTGTCTGAAAAATATTCCATGACCCTTGTCATCACAATGTGCCATTCACTTTTCATCACAACGGTCCAGAAACTTGTCATTGCAAAGCTCCATATACCTTGTAATCACAATGCTCCATACATTTCTCATCAAAATGCTCTCTCACCAGAGATATCACAGTGTTCCATCACTAGTCGTCACAATACTCCCTCACCCCTGTAATCACAATGTCCCATGCCCCTGTCATCACAATACTCCATGAACATTTTCAGCCCAATGCTCCATGACCCTTTTCATCAAAATGATCCATGCCCTTGTCATCCCAATGCTCCATGACCCCTGTATTCACAATGCTCCATGACGCTTGTCATCACACTGCTCCATGACACCTGTCATCACAATGCTCCATGCCCTTGTTATCACATTGTTCCATGACCCCTGTCATCACTATGCTCCGTGACTTCATTCATCACAATGCTTCATGACCTTTGTCATCTCAATGGTCCATGCCCTCATCATCAACAGTCTCTGTGACCATTTTAACCACAATGCTCCATGAACTTTTCATCACAATGCTCTTTGTCCCTTGTCATCACAATCCTCTCTGCCTTTCTCAGCACAATGCTCCATGACACATGTCATCACAATGCTCCATGCGCTTGTCAGCACAGTGCTCCATGACACATGTCATCAAAATGCACCATGCGCTTGTCATCACAGTGCTCCACAATCTTGTCATCACAATGCTCCTTAAAACTTGTCATCACAATGCTCCATGCACTTCTCATCAAAATGCTCTCTCACCACTGATATCACAATGTTACATCACCTTTCGTCACAACACTCGCTCACCCCTGTCATCACAATATTCCATGACTCCTGTCATCACAATGCTACATGCACATATCATCACAATGTTTGATGACCCCTGACATCACAATGTCCCATAACCCCTGTCATCAAAATGCTCCCAAATCTTTTTCATCAAAATGCTCCATGACCCCTGGCATCACAATGTTCAATAACCCCTGTCATCAAAATGTTCCATGACACTTTTCATCAAATTGCTCCATGACCCTGTCATCACAATGCTCCCTGCCCTTCTCATCACAGTGCACAACGCCCTTGTCATCAAAATCCTCCATGACCTTTGTCATCAAAAAGATCCATGACACTTGGCATCACAAGGCTCCATGTCATTTTCACCACAATGCTCCATGAACACATTCATCACACTGCTCAATGCCCTTGTCATCACAAAGCTCCAAGACACATGTCATCAGAATGCTCCATGGCCTTCTCATCACAATCCTCCATGCCATTGCCATCGCAATGTTCCATTACCCCTGTCATAACAATGCTCCATGACCACTGCCATCACGATGTTCCATGGCCTTGTCCTCACAAGGCTCCGTGACCCTTCTCATCACAATGCTCCAAGACCCCTGTAATCACAATGTTCCATGACACCTGACATCACAATGTTCCACAACACCTGTCATCTAAATGCTTCATGACACTTTTCATCCCAAAGCTCCATGACCCCTGACATCACAATGTTCTATAACCACTGTCATCAAAATATTCCATTACAATTTTCATCAAATTGCTGCATGAACCTGTCATCAAAATGCTCCCTGCCCTTGTCATTAAAATGCTCCATGACGTTTGTCATCACAAATCAACTTGACCCTTGACATCACAATGCTCCATGTCATTGTCATCACAATGCTCCATGAACCCTCTCATCATATTTCTCCATGCCCTTGTCAACACAAAGCTCCATGACACATGTCATCACAATGCTCGATGCCCTTCTCATCACTATGCTCCATGCCCTTGTCATTACAATCCTCTATGACCATTGTATCACAGTGTTCTGTGCTCTTGTCATCAAAATGCTCCATGCCCACTCTCATCACAGTAATCCATGAAACATTTCACACCAATGATTCCTGTCCTTCTCATCACAATGCTCCATTCCACCTGTCATAACAATGTTCCATGACCCCTGCCATCACAAAGTTCCACGGCCTTGTCATTCACAAGGCTCCATGACACTTGTCATCACAATGTCCCAAGACCCCTGTAATCACAATGCTCCATGCTCTTGTCATCACAAAGCTCCATGACTCATGTCATTACAATGTTCCATGGACTTCTCATCACAATGCTCCAAGACACTTTTTATCAAAATGCTCGATGCCCCTTTTCATCTCAAAGCTCCATGAATCCTATCATCACAATGCACCATGCCCATCATCATAATGCTTCAGGATATTTTCCTCACAATGAAATCAAAATGCTCCATGACCTCTGTCATCACAATGCTCCAAACCCTTGTGATCACAATGTTCCATAACACTTCTCATCACAACACCCCATGATGCTCATAATCACAATTATCCATGGTCTTCTCATCACTATGCTCCATAACCTTTGTCATCATAATGCTCAATACACTTGTCATCACAATGCTCCCTGACACTTGTCGTCAGTATGCTCCTTGAACACTGTCATGACAAGGCTCCATGCCTTTTTCATCACAATGATCCATGCCCTTTACATCACAATGCTCCAAGACACCTGTAATCACAATGATCCATGCACTTGTCATCACAGTGCTCCATGACACATTCATCAGAATGCTCCATGGCCTTCTCTTCACAATGATCCATGCCCTTGTCATCACAATGCTCCAAGACCCCTGTAATCACAATGCTCCATGCCCTTTTCATCACAATGTGCCATGCCCACTGTCAACACAATTATCCATGAAACTTGTCAGACCAATGCTCCATGCTCCTGTCATCACAATGCTACATGACCCCAGTCATCACAATGCTCCATGTGTCCCGTCATCACAAGACACCATGACGTGTGTCACCACAAAAGTCAATGCCCTCATCATCACAAGGCTCTGTGAAATTTGTCACCACAATGCTCCATGAACTTTTCATCAAAATGCTCAATGTTATTGTCATCACAATGCTCCATGAATGCTCTCATCACATTGCTCCATGACCTTGTCATCACAAAGCTCCATGACGCATGTCATCAGAAGGCTCCATGGCCTTCTCATCACAATGTTCCATGCCCTTGCCATCACAATTCTCCATTAACCCTGTCATAACAGTGCTCCATGACCCCTGCCATCACGATGTTCCATGGTCTTGTCATCACAAGGCTCCATGACCCTTCTAATCACAATGCCCCAAGACCTCTGTAATCACAATGCTCCATGCCCCTTTTCATCTCAATGATCCATGAACCCGGTCATCACAATGCACCATGCCCATCATCATAATGCTTCATGCTATTGTCATCACAATGAAATCAAAATGCTCCATGATCTCTGTCATCACAATGCTCCAAAACCTTGTGATCAAAATGTTCCATAACACTTATCATCACAACGCCCCATGACGCTCGTCATCACAATTATCCATGGTCCTCTCATCACAATGCTCCATGACCTTTTTCATCACAATGCTCAATACACTTGTCATCACAATGCTCCCTGACACTTGTCCTCAGTATGCTCCTTGAACCCTGTCATGACAAGGCTCCATGCCTTTTTCATCACAATGTTCCATGCCCTTGTCATCACAAAGCTCCATGATGCATGTCATCAGAACGTTCCATGGCCATCTCATCCCAATGCTCCATGAACGTTTTCAGCCCAATGCTCCTTGGCCTTCTCATCACAATGCTCCATGACCCCTGTCATCACAATGCTCCATGACTCCTGTCATCACAACGATCCATGAACACTGACAACACAATGATCCGGGACACTTGTCATCAAAATGCTCCATGCCCTTGTCATCCCAATGCTCCATGACCCTTGTAATCACAATGCTCCGTGACGCTTGTCATCACAGTGCTCCATGAACCTTGTCATCACAATGCTCCATGCCTTTGTCAGCAATATGCTACATAATCTTGTCATCACAATGCTCCATGTTCTTGTCATCACAATCCTTCATGACACTTTGGATCATATTGCTTCATGCCTTGGCATCTCCCTCTTGCCTTTCTGGTTTTCACAGATTTTCGGATGTCCCTTTTGACCCGTGGGAAGTGACAATTCTTTGTAGTGTGGATTTGCATTGCGCACTTGCTTGATTGTCCAAAAAGGTCGTATGTGTTTTCTCCTGAATATATTCAGGAGAAAACGCATACGCCCTTTTTGGCCAAGTGCATCATTGTCGAAGTTGTGATGCTTTTCCTGTGCTTTAAAGGCGATTCCAATTTACCTCTTGAAATATGTTTTGTGCAATTCTGCCTCATTTTCAAGTCAGCTTCGTTGCCTTCCCTCAACAGATTTTTGGAAGACAGTAGTCCTTTATAACTGTTGGTTTGTGAATTGCTGTGCCCATGAGCTCCAATTTTCAAATCCCATTTTTGGGAGCTGACTGCAAATCCACAATTTTGCTTCAGGACCTATACTTGTTCCAGGGGTGGCTATACTGTTCCCTGCAGGTGGCTGAGGCTTTGGTTAATTCTTCTTTTTGACGGGAATTTAGAGTGACATGTGCCTGTCCAAAAGCCTACATCTACTCTCTGATTGGTTCTCCCTCTTCCCTTTCATCCTCTGCACAATTAGCAAACTGTGCGAACCAGGAGGTTATAGGGGCTGGCTCTCCTAAGTTGGGAGATTGATAGTAAAGCAGTTGGAATGCCAAACTGGAGCACAAGGAGAGGAAAAATTAGGAGACTTTTAGAAACCTTTCACCATCACAGGGTGTCCATTCTCTAGGTTTCCCATACATGTTATAACTGTAGTGATATTCCCTACTACCTGGAGATTTGGTATCCATGGAATCGTGGCATGCATTAGTACTTTAAAGGGTCTGCATTTTCTATCCCAATCTCACCAGTCCTCTCAGTCCCAAGTGTCCAGCCTTATGTCTTATTCAGCTGTCTTTACAGATAGGGTCATTCCCGGTTTCATCAGAACCCCTGAAGGAATTGTGTAAGAATTTCGCTGTTTTTTTGTTTGTTTTTGAAATTCATTTATATAATGGGGTTGAGCTGATTTTCACTGACGTGTTTATGCCAGTCTAGACACACTTGATTCCCTTATGAAGACAAATCAATACATTGGTTTTAAGATTCTCACTAGTCAGATATATTCCTCTGCGGGGAATAGGGGGTTCGAGTCCCGTTCACTGAGGAAGGGGTAGGTCTCGTCTGTTCTCTATTTGGTTTATGGAATGGTACCTGTGCTAATATGAAACTCTGGTTTTATGCATCACCCCACCTCTCCTTTCCCATTAAACAGGCATAAGATTGTTTGCTAAATGTGACACTCTGTTCTCTTTCTTAATTCAGTTCATGTGTTGTGATGTTGACATTCCCTCTGTAAGTGATATCTTATGAATAGATTCTTTTTCTGTGTGACTAATTTCACTTAGAATCATCATACCTAAATCCACTCTTTATGCTGCTACTGGCCTTATGACATTGATTTCACGTCTGAGTGATATTCCGTTGTACAAATTTACCACAAGTAATTTATGCATTTCTCTTTTTCCTGGGATATTTTAGGTGTACCGAAGTTGAGGTTCTTGTATGCAGAGCAGCCCTAAACTTTGGAGTGCCTGTGTGTTGTCGATATTTAGTCTTCCCAAGATATATGTCCATGAGTTGAAGTCCCCTTTGCTCGGGGTCTTTGTATTTAAATGTTTTAGGAAACAGCATACACTTCTTCAGAGTGGCTCTTGGATATTTATACCCCACCCATCAGCGTGACTAGGCTCCCTGTTCTCCATGGCCTCTCCAGCATTTCTGGTTTGTACACATTTTTTGGATGGCCTTTCTGAGCAGTGGAAATTGAGACTTCTTTGTTGTGCGGATTTGCATTTCCCGCTTGCTTGGTTGGCCAAAAACTCTGTATGTGTTTTTTTCCTGAAGATATTCACGAAAAAAAGGCATACACCCTTTTGCCCAACTGCATCATTTTAGAAATTCTGCTGCTTTTCATATGCTTTAAATGTGAGTACAATCTACCATTTGAAAAATGTTTCCTGCAATTCTGCCTCTCATTCAGATCCTCTTCGTTGCCTTACCTGAATATATTTTTTGGACGTTGGTTATCATTTATATCTTTGCAGGTCTTTGAATTTTTTGCTCCTGAGCTCCATTTTACAACTCGCTTTTATTGTGAGCTCGCCGCCAAACCATTGGATTGCTTCTGGCCCTATTCTGGTTCTGAGGAGGCAGGCTGAGCCTTTGGTTAATTCTTGTTCCTAATGGGAAATTAGAGTGACATGTGCCTGTCAAAATTCCTACAGCTTATCTCTCATTGGTTCCCCCCTTCCCATTTATCCTCTGCACAATTTGCAAACTGTGTGAAACAGGAGGTTAAAGGTGCTGATTCTCCAAGAGGGGAGATTGTTAATAATGTGGCTGGAATGGCGATCCCCAGCACCAGGAGATCAAAAATGAGGTGCATTTTAGACACCTTTCCTGAGCACACGGTGTACATTCATCTCGGTTTCTCAGGCATGTTTTTGCTGTCAGAAGATTCCCTTGAAGCTGCCGATTTGGGACCCATGGAATGGGTACCAGGCAGTATTACTTTAAAAGGTCTGCATTTCCTCACCCAGCCTCTCTAACATCTCTTAGCGTGCATAGCTTCCAGCCTTATATATCATCCTGCTGTGGGTCTACATGTGTTCAATCCATGTTACATCGTAGCCCTTCAACAAAAGTTGTAAGAATTTTTGTCTGTCTCACCGTTTTTATAAATATTTTTAAATTTATTTTTATATTGGTTACAGCTGATTTTCAAAGCTCTGTTTTTTGCTGCTGTACATCCACTTGATTCATGTACTGTGAGACAACAAGAAATTATTTTTCAGATGCTTACGAGTCATATGTATTATTGTCCAGTGACTTGAGTGGGCTGAGTGCAGTTCTTTGAGGTACCGTGTAGGCCTTGTCAGTTATTCAATTTGGTACTTGGAATGGTATGTTTGCTAATTTCAACCTCCTGGATAATACCTCACCATTCCCCACCTTTCCCATTTAGCAGCCTTATGTCTATTTTCTACATATTTGACTATGTTTCTGTTTTGTAGTTTATTTCATGTGTAGCCATGTTTGATTCCACCTTTAAGTGACATCTTATGATATGTGTCTTTTTCTTTCTGACATATGTCACTTAGAATGATCGTATGTAACTCCTCCAGAGTTGTTCCAACTGGCCTTATTTCATTGATTTCGGGATGAGTAATATTCCACTCTACATAAGTACCCCATCTCTTTTATCCATTTTATCCTTCCAGGGACATTTAGGTTATATCCAAGTGGAGGCCCTTTTTAACAGAGAGGTGGTAAACGTTGGGGTGCCTGTTTTCTGTCCATTTTTGTTTTTCCCATGGTATACGCCCATGAGTGCAAGTGCACTATGCTCTGTAGCTCATCTTTTAGATGTCTTAGCAAACACAATACACTTCTCCAGAGTGGCCATTGGCAAATTACATTTCCACTATCAGCCTCACAGGGCTCCCTTTTCTCCTCGCCCTGTCCTGCATTTCTGGTGTTTACACTTTATGTGGATGGCCCTTCTGACTGATGGGAAGTGATACATTTTGTAGTATTAATTTCCAGTGCCCACCTGTTTGGTTGGATAAAAAGTGTGTATGGCCTTTACTTGAATATATTCAGAAAAAATTCATACGCCCTTTTGGGCCAACAGCATCATTGGCGATGTTCAGCCCCTTTTCTTGTGCTTTAATGGGGAGTCCTTTCTACCTCTTTAAATCTGTTTCCTGCCACTCTCCCTTGCTTACAACTCCTTTTCTGTGACTTACCTCAAGACATTTTTCGATGATAGATATTTTCAACTCTGCAGTTTCATGAATTTTAGTGACCCTGAGTTCCATTTTTCAACTTGTGTTTTTGGAAACTGGACACAAAACAGCGGGATTTCCTCTAGACCTATTCTGTTTCCGTGGGCAATTCTAGCCTTTGATGAATTTGTCTTCCAGATTGGAAATTAGAGTGGCATGTGCCTGTCCAAACAACTAAGACTTGGCTCTAAATTTTTCTCATCCTTCCGCTTCATCCTCTGGACAAATTCCAAACTGTGTGCAACAGGATGTTAACGGTGCTGATATCCCCAAGTGAGGAGATTGTTAGGAAAGATGCTGGAGGGGTGAACCCGAGCACCAGGCGATGAGGAGATGAGGTGCCTTTTCCAAACTCTTTCCGATCAAACGGTGTACCATCCTCTAGGTGTGACAGGCATGTTTTAGTTGTAGGAAGGGTCCCGTGCATGGAAGGAGAACACCAGGGATTTTTCCAAATCAGTGCCTCCCCGTACCCCAAACTGGGGAATTTTTAAGCTACAGCTACACGTATGTCCATTAAAGGCCTTGGGAAATAGGCAGAGCCCAAACTTTAGATGATTGAAATCTTCAGGTTCAGAAGCGCTCACCAACGGCCTTGCTTAGGTTACATTTTATCTGTCATTGATAGATGATGTCAATAAAAAGATCGATTCTTTTTCAGATTATTTCCCCTTATAGGTTATTGCAAAATATTCAGTGTAGTTCCCTGTGCTATACAGTAGTTCCTTGTTGATGATCTATTTTATACATAGCAGTGTGTATGTGTTAATCCCAAACTGTTAATTTATCCCTTCTCCTACCTTTCCCCTTTGGTAATAATAAATTATAAGATTTTATACTTCTCAGAAATGGGGGAGCTGAAAGAGAGGTATCCTTTTCAATGGAAAAGCATTCAAAACAAGATTGAAGCTTCAGCCAAGAGTATTCGATGTACATCCATGGAAATAAATTACTTCATTTCTCTAATGTTGACCTGACAAATAAGACAGACGTCTTCACTGAACTTGCTTATAGTAAAGTGATGGAAATATCAAATGTAAGTCTTAGAAAAATCTTATTTTACCCGAGCATTATACACTGCTCTAGGTTAACTACAGTTTGGCTCACACATCTGTTCATTGAAGTTACAATGTTCTCAATTTCTGTTACTGATCCTCCAGAGTGGACCCCAACAGGATTCACCATGCCCAGTGTCATTGGAGTCAAGAGATCAAGACTGAGTTTGCTTCAGAAGCAAAGGAAACATTATTTTGAAAACAGAATGGAGAGGTGAGAGCGTGCAGTCCCCCACGGGCTGTGGGCTGGGCTGCTGTGTAGGGATCCCGGCAGTGTCAGTAGGAGGGAGGGGATGGAACTCTCGAGGGCTGGGTTGGATGCAGCACAGGCTATATGCCGTGGAGTCTGCATGGGACCCCGCTAGCTGAGGTGTCGACCCAGCCATTCTGCTCTAGGAAATCGGGTCTGAAGTGCCGGGTGTGGGATCTCTGCATGCGGAACCCTAGGAGCACGTGAAATTAGACAAAGCACAAAGGAAAAACAGGTTAGATTTTATTTTATTGCCCAGATTCTCTTTTTATCTCCCAGGAATTTTTAATGAACGTTGCCGGAGACAAACCCCTCCTCTGCTTTTTGTTCCGTTCCTCATTCTTGGGGTGTTGAGGGTGCAGACCCCTCTTTTGTAACTGCTTCATGCTGTGGTGGGAGCCCTGATACCTGGGGGGAGGGGCAAAACGTCTCCCCACCAGCCACCAGGTGAGGTTGATTGTCCCAAGGCCTCCTGCCTCACTTCTCGTCCGCCTGAGCACCAGCATTGGAAGTGTTATAGATTCTAATGACCTTTAAGGGTCCAGGAAAGAGATGCGCAGAGATGCTGAGGTGGCAGGTTTCACCCCACCCAACATTTGTTCGGCGACCTTAGGCTGACGGATTTTGCCAGCCTAGATGCTCTGACCAGTAGTCTGTGCTTTCTTTAATTAGGTCCCTGAATAAATGTACAAACAGCACCATGTGTCAGAACCCTGCCCGTGCAACTCCCAGACAGTCCAGGGTCAGTGGTGATCCAGGACCATGACGTCCACTGAGTCAACGGCCTTTAGAAGTAGCCAGCAGTCCAGCCGGTCATATTGGCCACCATCACCGTGTTGTCTGTAGGGTTTTCTATGGTGAAAGCGTGATATACCTTTCCCCCGCCAAGCTTATTAGCTCCCCTCTGGGTGCAGTAAGTCCTGCAAGCAGTAGTCTGCTCTTTCGGGGCACAGTCTTGTTGTTTTCTGAGAGAAACTCCAGGTCAAGTGATGGTCACATGAGTCATCTTGGGGGCCCGTTGCCCCCGTTTGTCTCTCTGGAGGTTGGAGTTGGAGGGCCTCCTCACTCGAGGTCAGTGTGTCCACAGAGCGACCCCTGCAACTTCAGGACATGATGGGTGGTTAGGATCACGACGTGGGGTCCTTTTCCCTTAGGAGGGAGCTGGCCTTGTGGGCTGCTGATTTCCAGCTTTTTAGATACCCCAGTATCCTGACCTGATGAGTCGGTGGGCAAAGCCCTTGGTGACCATAGTTTATCATACCTGAAGGGCATTCTTGTGTTGCTCCATTTCAAGTGGTCCCAGTTCTTGCACTAAGGCTCCAAGGGCAATTAAACTTTGACCGGTTATGTAAAGGTGAAAGGGTTTAGCTAAATTAGGGAGTTCCTGGGCAAGGGTCTGAATTGACTGCTCTTTCCATTCTTGAAAGCCCGCTTCTGGATTCTATACAAAAGGATCATCATCTTTTCGTGTCAGTGTTTCATGTAGAGGCCCAGCTATTAGACTGTAGTTAGGGATCCAGATGCAGAAAACCTTGGACTCCCCAGGAACCCCTAAGCTGTCTTCTAGTTTTAGAAGAGGTAAAGCTGTAAATGGCTTCTTCCCTATCCTGGGATGCGTTTCTCTGAATATCTGTGAGAATGAAGCCCAGGCATGTCACCTGAGCCTGGGATATTTGAGCCTTTTCCTTGGACACCTTCTATCCTTTCTTGGCTAGGTAGTTCCGAGGCGTCTTTAGTAGGCCTGGCGATCAGAATGTCATCTGCATATTGAAGGAGGGTTCCCTTTTACAGAGGTAGAACGTTTAGGTTTTTAGAGGACATTTCCCCAATGATGGTGTGGGGATTTTTGTACCGTTGGGGCAGGACGGCCCACCATTATTGCTTTTGTTGCATGTTGTGTCCTGCCACTCACAAGCCAAAAATTTTTGTGACTCTGAGATGAATGGAATACAGAAGAAGGCATCATTGAAGTGTAATAAAGAATGCCATGGCCTGGTGGATGGTAGAATGAGCAGCAGGGTTTAGGAAATAGGAGCTACTGGATGTATATCCTCGGTGGCTTCACTGACTGTCCTGATATCTTTTACCAGGTCTCCAGCAGCCCATGGGGCTCTCGTGGTCAGGCCAATCCAAGGATATGGAGCTCACATGGGCTGCACCACCCATCCCCACAGCCCACGGGGCTCTCGTGTTCAAGTCCCTCCCAGGGTATGGAGCTCACCTGTGCAGCTACCCAGCAGTCCATGGGGCTCTCATAGTCAGGCCCTTCCCAGGATACAGAGCTCCCCTGGGCAGGTACCCAAGCAGGGCTGGACACACAGGAACAGTGCACATAGCCCACCTTGCAGAGAACCCCCAGATCACCTGTCGCTCACAGCTGACACAGAATACCTCAGAGCAGGACTTGAACTAACAAACAGCAGCTCTGACAATTCTGTGACCCTGGCTATCACTCTGTGCAGCCTCTCTCTGCCTGGTCTTGCAGACACTTCCACTGCAGCCAGGGCACCAGGCCTCTGTCTCCACCCACCATCACTCCTCTCCCTGACTCCTGGGTTCCTCTCATTAGGATAGGGTCTTCTTGAAGTTGTTTTCCACTCATGGACCAGATAAAATGATAAGAAAACAAGCGGCAGCTGCAGCCCCTTGTCTAGTCTGACTCTCAAGGGCCCACACCTGTTCCTTGGGCCTGGCCCGTTTAGCAAGGTTCATTTTCTGCTACTGTGTGCCCCTGAGGGGTGAGGATTGGCTGATTTGGGCAGCCTGACACTGCCTGCCAACCCCCCCACAGGTGTGCGTGGGTTGAGGTCAATATAAACACCTCTCCAGGCAGCTAGAGCCCCTTTAGCTGTGCCTGATGCCATATTCTCTGCCCCGTCAGCAGTGTCGGGGCTGGGGTGGTGGTAGGGAGTGAGGGGCCGTGGCTTTGTGGGTGGCCCAGTGTGAGTGGGGCTCTGCTGGACTTTCCACAGGAGTTGCTAGGCTGCCACCTGCTAAAGAAGAGGATGTGTCATCCATACCTGCCGCTTGAATTTCTCCCCAGGCAGAGGTGAGGAAGTAAAAAAGCAGTGGGGGCTGTGGCAGGAGGGGTATCTCAGGCAGGGAAATGGAAAGCTTCCAGAAGAGCATCTGGGGCCAGGACCATGCTGACTGGCCTGCAGGCACCAAGTCGGCCTGCGTGCTGTCGCTGGTGTGGCTCCACAGCCCTTCTTCTAGGCTTGCAAGTGCTTGTACGTATTCAGGTGTTTTACCTGGAAAGGGTGGGAAGAGTTCAGCTGCAGCAGGACTGGGGCTCAGCTCACATTTACTCACAGACGCCTCAACACAGTCCCCCCAGCTTTGCAATGAGGATGCTCCTTGTCGGGGGGAGCGCTGCTGACTCCATGGGAGACGATTTCCCACCTCTGACCAACTTAAGAATTTTTTACCACTGGAGCAAGTGACCTGATACGATTTTCCTCTGTATAACTGGTGGGTTCTGTTTTGTTTTTTTCTTTTTTTTCTTTTTGGTTCAAGTTAGATTTTATTTATTCCTCTTTTTTTTTAATTTGGAGATATAAACATGGAAATAATGCATTAATATAAAGACGTCTATGTGAAGGGAAATACTTTTTTTCTCTTTTCTTTTATTAAATGCTATTTATTTTTATTTTTTTTTAAATTTATTTGTTTTATACAGCAGGTTCTTATTGGATATCTATTTTATACATATAAGTGTGCACATGTGAATCCCAGTCTCCCAATTCATCCCACCACCACCCTCACATGGCGTTTCCCCCTTGGTGTCCATATGTTTGTTCTCTACATCTGTGTCTCTATATCTGCCCTGCAAACCGGTTCATCTGTACCATTTTTCTAGGTTCCACATATATGCATTAATATACAATATTTGTTTTTCTCTTTCTGACTTACTTCACTCTGTATGACAGTCTCTAGATCCATTAAAGTCTCTACAAATGACCCAATTTCATTCCTATGTATGGCTGAGTAATATTCCATTTTATATATGTACCACATCTTTATCCATTCGTCTGTCTGTGGGCACTTAGGTTGCTTTCATTACCTGTCTATTGTAAATATTGGTGCAGTGAACATTGTGGTGAATGTGTCTCTTTGATTTATGGTTTTCTCTGGGTATATGCCCAGTAGTGGGATTGCTGGATTATATGGTAATTCTATTTTTACTTTTCTAAGGAATCTCCATACTGTTCCCCATAGAGACTGTATCAATTTACATTCCCAACAATAGTGGAAGAAGGTTCCTTTTCTCCATACCCTCTCCAGCATTTGTTGTTTGTAGATTCTCTGTTGATGCCCATTCTAACAGGTGTGACATGACACCTCATTGTAGTGTCCATTTCCATTTCTCTAATAATTAGTGATGTTGAGCAGATTTTCATGTGCGTACTGGCCACCTCTATGTCTTCTTGGAAGAAATGACTATTTATATCTTCTTCCATTTTTGTATTGGGTTGTTTGTTTTATTAATATTGAGCTGCATGAGCTGTTTATATATATTGGAGATTAATCATTTGTCCATTGATTCGTTTGCAAATATTTTCTGCCATTCTGAGGGTTGTCTTTACATCTTGTTTGTAGTTTCCTTTGCTTTGCAAAAGATTTTACGTTCCCTTAGGTCCAATCTGTTTAGTTTTCTTTTTTAGTTCATTACTATAAGAGGTGGATCAAAAAAGATCTTGCTGTGATTTACGTCAGAGTATCCTTCGTTAGTTTTCCTCTCAGAGTTTTATACTATCCGGTCTTACATTAAGGTCTCTAATCCATTTTGAATATATTTTTATGTATGGTGTTGGGGAGTGTTCTAATTTCATTATTTTACATGTAGCTCTCCATATTTCCCAGCACCAAAGATTGAAGAGACTGTCTTATCTCCATTGTATAGTCTTGCCTCCTTTGTCATAGATTAGGTGACCATAGATGTGTAGGTTTATCCCTGTGCTTTCTTTTTTTTTTCCTTTTACACGTTTATTGGAGTGTAATTGCTTTACAATGGAGTGTTCGTTTCTGCTGTATAACAAAGTGAATCAGCTATACATATACAAATATCACCAGATCCCCTCCCTCTTGCATCTCCCTCTCACACCCCTTATCCCACCCCTTTATGTGGTCACAAAGCACCAAGCTGATCTCCCTGTTTTATGTGGCTGCTTCCCAGTAGCTATTGGTGTTACATTTGGTAATGTATTTATGTCCATGCCACTCTCTCACTTCGTCCCAGCTTACCCATCCCCCTTCCGGTGTCCTCAAGTCCTTTCTCTATGTCTGTGTCCTTAATCCTGTCCTGCCACTAGGTTCTTCAAAATCTTTTTTTTTCTTCATTAGATTCCGTATATCTCTGTTAACATACAGTATTTGTTTTTCCCTTTCTGACTTACTTCACTGTGTAGGACAGATTCTAAGTCCATCCAACTCAGTACAACTAACTCAGTTTTGCTTCTTTTTATGGCTGAGTAATACTCCATTGTATATATGTGCCAGATCTTCTTTAAACATTCATCTGTCAATGGACACTTAGGTTGCTTCCATGTCCTGACTATTGTAAATAGAGCTGCAATGAACATTTTTCTACATAACTCTTTTTGAATTATGGTATTCACAAGGCAAATGCCCAGTAGTTGGATTGTTGTGTCATATGGTACTTCTATTGTTAGTTATTTAAAGGAACCTCCGTACTGTTCTCCCTAGTGCCCATATCAATTTACATTCCCACCCACAGTGCAAGTGTGTTCCCTTTTCTCCAATAAAGGCCTCTCCAGCATTTATTGTTTTGTAGATTTTTTTGATGATTGCCACTCTGACTGCTGTGAGGTGATACCTCACGGTAGTTTTGATTTGCATTTCTCTAATGATTAGTGATGTTCAACATCCTTTCATGTGTTTCTTGGTAATCTGTATATCTTCTTTGGAGAAATGTCTATTTAGGTCTTCTGCCCGTTTTTGGATTGGGTTGTTTGTTTTTGTGATATTGAGCTACATGAGGTGCTTGTAAAGTTTGGAGATTAATCCTTTGTCAATTGCTTCATTTGAAAATATTTTCTCCCATTCTGAGGGTTGTTTTTGCATCTTGTTTATGTTTTCCTGTACTGTGTAAAAGCTTTTAAATTTCATTAGGTCCCATTTGTTGATTTCTGTTTTTATTTCCATTTCTCTAGGAGGTGGGTCAAAAAGGATCTTGCTGTGATTTATGTCATAGAGTGTTCTGCCTATGGTTTCCTCTAAGTGTTTTATAGTGTCTGGTCTTATATTTAGATCTCTAATCAATTTAGAGTTTATTTTTGTGTATAGTGTTATGGAGTGTTCTAATTTCATTCTTTTATGTGTAGGGGTCCAGTTTATCCAGCACCAGTTACTGAAGAGACTGTCTTTCCTCTATTGTATATCCTTAGCTCCTTTGTCATAGATGAGATAGCCATAGGTATGTAGGTTTATCTCTGGGCTTTCTGTCCTGTTCCATTGATCTGTGTTTATGCCAATCTACATACACTTGATTCCATTATGCAGACATATAAATACATAGGTTTCAAGTTTGTTACCAGTCAGATATATTCCTCTTCAGTGAATAGGGTGTTTTGTGTCCAGTTCATTGAGAAAGGAGTAGGTCTTGTCTATTACATATTTGGTATATGGAATGGGATCTGTGCTAATTTCAAACTCTGCTTTTACACATCACCCCACGTCACCTTTCCCCTTAAGGAGGAATAACTGTGTTTTCTAAATGTGTAACTCTGTTCACATTTGAAATTCAGTTCATGTGTAGCCATGTTTACATTCCCTCTATAAGTGATATATTACAATAATTTTTTTTCTTTGTGGCTCATTTCACTTAGCATCATCATACCTAAAGCCACTCATTATGCTGCTATTGGCCTTATGACCTTGATTTTATGTCTGAGTGACATTCCATTGTATATAAGTACCACAACATCTATATCCATTTTCTTCCCTTTCCTGGGATATTTAAAGTGTACTGAATTCGAGGTTCTTGTAAACAGAGCAGCCCTAAAGTTTGGGCTGGCTGTGTGTTGTGGATTTTTAGTTTTCACAAAATACACGCCCATGAGTGGAAGTGTGCTATGCTCTGTAGCTCTGTTTTAGAAAACAACATACAGTTCTCCAGAGAGGCTATTGGCAATTTACATCCTGTCCATCGGCGTAACCAGGCTCCCTTTTCTCCATGGCCTGTCCTGCATTTGTGGCTTTTACACTATTTGTGGATGGCCCTTTTGACTGGAGGTAAGGGACACTTCTATGTAGTGTGGATTTTCAATGCCTGATGGCTTGCTTGCCCAAAAAGGGTGTATGCATTTTTTCCAGAATATATTCAAGAAAATACACATACTCCCTTTTTGGCCAAGGGCAACATTGTCGAAGTTCTGTCACTTTTCATGTGCTTTAAAGAGAACTCCAATCTACCTCTTGAAATCTGTTTCCTTCAATTCTGCCTTGCATTCAAATCCTCTTCACTGCCTTACCTCAATATATTTCTGGATGATAGTTGTCCTTTATAACTCTGCAAGTTTATGAATTGCTGTGCCCCTGATTTCTATTTTTCAACTGGCCTCTTTGTGAGCTGGCTGCAATACCGCAGGATGGCTGTAGGCCCTAGTCTGGTTCTGGGGTGTCAGGCTGAGCCTTTGTTTAATTATTCTTGCTGATGGGAACCTAGAGTGACATGTGCCCATCCAAACACCTACAGCTAATCTCTCATTTGTTTCCCCTCTTCCTGTTCATCCTCTGCACAATTTGCAAACTGTGCATAACAGGAGGGTAAAGGCGCTGACACTCCAAGTGGGGGGATTTTTAGTAATGCAGATGGAATGGCGAAGCCGAGCATGACAAAAGGAAAAATGAGGTACCTTTTAGAAAACTTTCCCAATTACACAGTGTACCATCCACTTGGTTTCCCATGCATGCTTTAACTGTAGGAAGATTCCCTTAAACTTGGAGAGTTGGGACCACTAGAATGGGTAGTACACAGTATTGCTCTAAGTGGTGTTCTTTTGCTCACACAACCTCAACAATCTTGTCAGCCCCAAGTGTCCAGGTTTATGTCTTATCCAGCTGTGGGTGTAAAGGTGCACAATCCAGGTTGCATCACAGGACCTGAACGTAATTCTTAAGGCTTTCCCTCTGTTTCGCTATTTTTGCATTTTGCTTTTGAAATTTATTTTTATAAAGGTATTTAGCTGAATTTCAGTGCTGTGTTCATGCCGTTATACACACACATGACTCCTTTATGGAGACATGATAATACATATGTATTATAATTCTTGGAGTCAGATATATTCCTCTGCAATGAATAGGGGGTGTTGAGTCGAGTTCATGGTGCGGGGAGTAGGTGATGTCTATTACATACTTGGTTTATGTAACGGTATCTGTGCTAATTTAAAACTGTGGTTTTATGCATCAACTCACCTCGCCTTTCCCGATAAGAAGGCAGAATATTGTTTTCTAAGTGTGTGACTCTGTTGTGTTTGTAATTCAGTTCATTCGTTGCCAAGTGTACATTCCCAAAATAGTGATATCTTATGATAAGATTCAGTACTCTGTTATCTTTCCTAACTCAGTTCATATGTAGCCATGTTTACAGGATCTTCATAAGTGATATCTTATGATAAGTTTCTTTTTCTGTGTGACTTATTTCACTTAGAATCACCGTACATGAATCCACTCATTTTGCTGCTACTGGCCTTATGACATTGATTTCATGGCTGAGGGGTATTCCATCGTATGTAGGTAACACAATTTTTTGAACCATTTTAATCTTTCCTGGGATATTTAATTTGTACGCAACTTGAGGTTCTTGTAAGCAGTGCAGCCCTAAACTTTGGGGTGGCTCTGTCTTATTGATTTTCAGTTTTCCCAAGGTATATTCCCTAGACTGGAAGTGCCCTTTGCTCTGTAGCTCGGTTGTTTACTTGTTTATGGAACACAATGCACTCCTCCAGTGAGGCAGTTGGCAATTTATATCCCGCCCATCAGCATAACAAGGCTCCCTGTTCTCCAGGGCCTGTCTTGCCTTTCTGCTTTTTATCCATTTTGTGGATGTGCCTTTTGACTGGTGAGAAGTGATACTTCTTTCGAGTGCAGATTTGCATTGCCCGCTTGCTTGCTTGGCCAAAAAGGGCGTATGTGTTTTCTCTTGAATATATTCATGAAAAAACGCATACGCCCTTTTTGGCCAAGTGCAACATTGTCGAAGTAGTGCCCGTCTTCCTGTGCTTTAAAGGCGATTCCAACGTACCTAGTGTAATCTGTTTCCTGCTATTCTGCCTCGCATTCAAGTCCGCCTCGTTGCCTTCCCTCAACAGATTTTTGGACGATAGTTGTCCTTTATTATTCTGCCAGTTTGTGAAGTGCTGTGCCCCTGAGCTCCATTTTTTTTTTTCCTTTTGCGGTATGTGGGCCTCTCACCGTTGTGGCCTCTCCCGTTGCGGAGCACAGGCTCCGGACGCGCAGGCCCAGCGGCCATGGCTCACGGGCCCATCCGCTCCGTGGCATATGGGATCCTCCCAGACCGGGGCACGAACCCGTATCCCCTGCATCGGCAGGCGGACTCCCAACCACTGCGCCACCAGGGAGGCCCTGAGCTCCATTTTTTAACTCGTTTTTTGTGAGCTGAACGCAAGTCCCAAATTTTGGTTCAGGAACTCTACTGGTTCCCGGTGGGTGGCGGAGACTTTGGTTAATTCTTCTACCAACCGGGATATAAGAGTGACATGTGCCCGCCCAAATGCCTAACAGCTACTCTCTCATTGGTTCTCCCTCTTCCCTTTTATCCTCTGCCAAATTGGCAACCTGTGTGAACCAGGAGGTTAAAGGGTCTGTCTCTCCAAAATGGGTGATTGATAGAAAAGCAGTTGGAAATTCAACCTGGAGCACCAGGAGAGAGAGTATTAGGTGAGTTTTAGAAACCTTTCGTATTCACACTGTGTCCATTCTCTAGGTATCCCATACATATTATAACTAGTAATATTCACTTCAACCAGGAGAGTTGGGACGCATGGAATGGGTTCCATGCATTATTGCTTTAAAGGGTCTGCATTTGCTCACCCAATCTCACCAATCCTCTCAGTCCCATGTGTCCAGCCTTCTGCCACATCCAGCTGTCGTTGTAGATAAGGTCATTCCTGGTTTCATCAGATACCCTGAAGGAATTGTAAAGAATTTCCCTTTTTTTTCTTGTTTTTCAAATTCCTTTTTATAGTGGGTTTGAGCTGATTCTCGCTGCCATATTTATGCCAGTCTAGACACACTTGATTCCCTATGGAGATATGTCAATACATAGATGTTAAGATTCTTACTAGTCAGATATATTCCTCTGTGGGAAATACGGTGTTTTTATTCCCTTTCTCTGAGGAAGGAGTAGGTCTTGTCTATTCCATAGTTGGTTTTTGGAACGGTACGTGTGCTTATATCAAACTCTGGTTTTATGCATCACCCCAAATTTCCTACCCCCTTAAGCGGGCATAAGTGTGTTTTCTAAATGTGAGACTCTGTTCTCTTTCCTAACTCAGTTCATGTGTAGCCTTGTTACAGGATCTTCATAAGTGATATCTTATGATAAGTTTCTTTTTCTGTGTGACTTATTTCACTTAGAATCATCGTACCTGAATCCACTCATTTTGCTGCTACAGGTCTTATGACATTGATTTCATGGCTGAGGGATATTCCATCGTACGTAAGTACCAAAATTTTTTGAACCATTTTTATATTTCCTGGGATATTTAGGGTGAAGACAAGTTGAGGTTCTTGTAAGCAGTGCAGACCTAAATTTTGGTGTGGCTCTGTCTTATTGATTTTCAGTTTTCCCAAGGTATATTCCCTTGACTGGAAGTGCCATTGGCTCTGTAGCTCTGTTGTTTACTTGTTTTAGGGAATACAATTCACTCCTCCAGTGAGGCAGTTGGCAATTTACATGCCGCCCATCAGCATAACAAGGCTCCCTGTTCTCCAGGGCCTGTCTTGCCTTTCCGGTTTTTACCCCTTTTGTGGATGTCCCTTTTGACAGGTGGGAAGTGATACTTTTTTGTAGTGCAGATTTGCATTGCCCGCTTGCTTGCTTGGCCAAAAAGGGCGTATGCGTTTTCTCCTGAATATACTCAGGAGAAAACGCATACACCCTTTTTAGCCAAGTGCATCATTGTCGAAGTTGTGCCCCTCTTCCTGTGCTTTAAATGCGATTCCACCGTATCTCTTGAAATCTGTTTCCTGCTATTCTGCCTCACTTTCAAGTTCGCCTTGATTCCTTCCCTCAACAGATTTTTGGACGATAGTTGCCCTTTATTACTCTGCCACTTTGTGAATTGCTGTGCCCCTGAGCTCTGTTTTATAACTGGTTTTTTTCTGATCTGTACGCAAGTCCAATATTTTGGTTCAGGATCTATACTGGTTCCCGGTGGGTGGCTGAGACTTTGGTCAGTTCTACTTCCTACCGGGAAACAAGAGTGACATGTGCCCTTCCAAATGCCTAACAGCTACTCTCTCAATGGTTCTCCCTCTTCCCATTCATCCTCTGGTAAATTGGCAACCTGTGCGAACCAGGAGGTTAAAGGTGCTGTCTCTCCAAGTTGGGAGATTGATAGTAAAGCAGTTAGAAATTGAAACTAGAACACCAGGAGAGGGACTATTCGTTGAGATTTAGAAACATTTTGTATTCACAGTGTGTCCATTCTCTAGGTTTCCCATACATGTTATAGCTGTAGTAATATTCCCTACAACCTGGAGAGTTGGGACCCATGGAATGGGTGCCATGCATTATTGTTTAAAGGGTCTGCATTTGCTCACGAATCTCACCAATCCTCTCAGTCCCATGTGTCCAGCTTTATGCCACCTCCACCTGTCGTTCTAGATAGGGTCATTCCAAGTTTCATCAGAGAGCCTGAAGGAATTGTAAAGAATTTCGCTGTTTTTTTGTTTTGTTTTTGGAATTCCTTTTTATAGTGGGTTTGAGCTGATTCTCACTGCCATCTTTATGCCCGTCTACACACACTTGATTCCCTTATGGAGACATATCAATACATAGGTTTTAAGATTCTTACTAGTCAGATATATTCCTCTGCGGGAAATATGGGGTTTTGAGTCCCTTTCACTGAGGAAGGTGTAGGTCTTGTCTATTCCATACTTGGTTTTTGGAACGGTACCTGTGCTTATATCAACCTCTGGTTTTATGCATCACCCCACCTCTCCTGCCCCCTTAAGCAGGCATAAGAGTGTTTTCTAAATGTGAGACTCTCTTCTCTTTCCTAACTCAGTTCATGTGTAGCCATGTTTACAGGATCTTCATAAGTGATATCTTATAAGTTTCTTTTTCTGTGTGACTTATTTCACTTAGAATCATCGAACCTGAATCCACTCATTTTGCTGCTACTGGTCATATGATATTGATTTCATGGCTGAGGGATATTCCCTCGTACGTATGTACCACAAATTTTTCAACCATTTTTATATTTCCTGGGATATTTAAGGTGTACCCAATTTGAGGTTCTTGTAAGCAGAGCATTCCTAAATTTTGGGGTGGTTCTGTCTTATTGACTTTCAGTTTTCCAAATGTATATTCCCTAGACTGGAAGTGACCTTGGCTCTGTAGCTCTGTTGTTTACTTGTTTTAGGGAACACAATGCACTCCACCAGAGAGGCAGTTGGCAATTTACATCCCACCCATCAGCATAACAAGGCTCCCTGTTCTCCAGGGCCTGTCTTGAATTTCTGGTTTTTACCCTTTTTGTGGATGTCCCTTTGGACCGGTGGGAAGTGATACTTCTTCGTAGTGCAGACTTACATTGTCCGCTTGCTTGCTTGGCCAAAATGGGCGTATGCATTTTCTCCTGAATATACTCAGGAGAAAACGCATACGCCCTTTTTGGACAAGTGCATCATTGTCGAAGTTGTGCCCCTCTTCCTGTGCTTTAAAGGCGATTCCAAGGTACCTCTTGAAATCTGTTTCCTGCTATTCTGCCTCACTTTCAAGTCCGCCTCATTGCCTTCCCTCAACAGATTTTTGGATGATAGTTGTCGTTTATTACTCTGCCAGTTTGTGAATTGCTCTGCCCTATAGCTCCATTTTTTAACTCGTTTTTTTGAGCTGAACGCAAGTCCCATATTTTGGTTTAGGACCTAAACTGGTTCCCGGTGGGTGGCTGAGACTTTGGTTAATTCTTCTTCCTCCCGGGAAATAAGAGTGACATGTGCCCGTCCAAATGCCTAACAGCTACTCTCTCTTTGGTTCTCCCTCTTCGCTTTCATCCTTTGCCAAATTGGCAACCTGTGCGAACCAGGAGTTTAAAGGTGCTGTCTCTCCAAGTTGGGAGATTGATAATAAACCAGTTAGAAAGTGAAACTGGAGCACCAGGAGAGGGACTATTCGTTGAGATATAGAAACCTTTTGTATTCACAGTGTGTCCATTCTCTAGGTTTCCCATACATGTTATAGCTGTAGTAATATTCCCTACATCCTGGAGAGTTGGGACCCATGGAATGGGTCCCATGCATTATTGCTTGAAAGGGTCTGCATTTGCTCACCCAATCTCACCAATCCTCTCAGTCCCATGTGTCCAGCCTTATGCCACCTCCAGCTGTCGTTCTAGATAGGGTCATTCCAAGTTTCATCAGAGAGCCTGAAGGAATTGTAAAGAATTTCGCTGTTTTTTTGTTTTGTTTTTGAAATTCCTTTTTATAGTGGATTTGAGCTGATTCTCGCTGCCATCTTTATGCCAGTCTAGACACACTTGATTCCCTTACGGAGACATATCAATACATAGGTTTTAAGATTCTTACTAGTCAGGTATATTCCTCTGTGGGAAATATGGGGTTTTGAGTCCCTTTCACTGAAGAAGGTGTAGGTCTTGTCTATTCCATACTTGGTTTTTGGAACGGTACCTGTGCTAATATCAACCTCTGGTTTTATGCATCACACCACCTCTCCTTCCCCCTTAAGCAGGCATAAGAGTGTTTTCTAAATGTGAGACTCTCTTCTCTTTCCTAACTCAGTTCATGTGTAGCCATGTTTACAGGATCTTCATAAGTGATATCTTATGATAAGTTTCTTTTTCTGTGTGACTTATTTCACTTAGAATCATTGTACCTGAATCCACTCATTTTGCTGCTACTGGTCTTATGACATTGTTTTCATGGCTGAGGGATATTCCATCATTCGTAAGTACCACAATTTTTTGAACCATTTTTATCTTTCCTGGGATACTTAAGGTGTACCCAAGTTGAGGTTCTTGTAAGCAGTGAAGCACTAAATTTTGGGGTGGCTCTGTCTTATTGATTTTCAGTTTTACCATGGTATATTCCCTAGACTGGAAGTGCCCTTGGCTCTGTAGCTCTGTTGTTTACTTGTTTTAGGGAACACAATTCACTCCTCCAGTGAGGCAGTTGGCAATTTACATCCCGCCCATCAGCATAACAATGCTCCCTGTTCTTCAAGGCCTGTCTTGCCTTTCTGGTATTTACATATTATGTGGATGTCCTTTTTGACTGGTGGGAAGTGATACTTCTTTGTAGTGCAGATTTGCATTGCCCGCTTGCTTGCTTGGCCAAAATGGGCGTATGCATTTTCTCCTGAATATACTCAGGAGAAAATGCATAGGCCCTTTTTGGCCAAGTGCATCATTGTCGAAGTTGTGCCCCTCTTCCTGTGCTTTACAGGTGATTCCAACGTACCTCTTGAAATCGATTTCCTGCTATTCTGCCTCGCTTTCAATTCCTCCTCGTTGCCTTCCCTCAACAGATTTTGTGATGATAGTTGTCCTTTATTAATCTGCCATTTTGTGAATTGCTGTGCCCTTGAGCTCCATTTTTCAAGTCGTTTTTTGTGAGCTGAACGCATGTCCAAAATTTTCGTTCAGGACCTATATTGGTTCCCAGTGGGTGGCTGCAAATTTGGTTAATTCTTCTTCCTACCAGGAAATTAGAGTGACATATGCCCTTCCAAATGCCTAACAGCTACTCTCTCATTGGTTCTCCCTCCTCCCTTTCATCCTCTGCCAAATTGGCAACCTGTGAGAACCAGGAGGTTAAAGGGTCTAGCTCTCCAAGTTGGGAGATTGATAGTAAAGCAGGTGGAAAGTCATACCGGAGCACCAGGAGAGGGACTATTCATTGAGTTTTATAGACCTTTCGTATTCACAGTGTGTCCATTCTCTAGGTTTCCCGTACATGTTATAGCTGTAGTAATATTCCCTTCAACCTGGAGAGTTGGGACCCATGGAATGGGTGCCATGCATTATTGCTTTAAAGGGTCTGCATTTGCTCACCCAATCTCACCAATCCTCTCATTCCCAAGTGTCCAGCCTTATGCCACATACAGCTGTCATTGTAGACAGGGTCATTCCAGGTTTCATCAGAGACCCTGAAGGAATTGTAAAAATTTTCCCTGTTTTTTTGTTTTGTTTTTGAAATTCCTTTTTATAGTGGGTTTGAGCTGATTCTCGCTGCCATGTTTATGCCAGTCTAGACACACTTGATTCCCTTACGGAGACATATCAATACATAGGTTTTAAGATTCTTTCTAGTCAGATATATTCCTCTGTGGGAAATATGGGGTTTTGTGTCCCTTTCACTGAGGAAGGTATAGGCAGGTCTTGTCTATTCCATAGTTGGTTTTTGGAACGGTACCTGTGCTTATATCAAACTATGGTTTTATGCATCACCCCACCTCTCCTTCCCCCTTAAGCAGCCATAAGAGTGTTTTCTAAATGTGAGACTCTGTTCTCTTTCCTAACTCAGTTCATGTGTAGCCATGTTTACAGGATCTTCATAAGTATTATCTTATGATAAGTTTCTTTTTCTGTGTGACTTATTTCAGTTAGAATCATCGTACCTGAATCCACTCATTTTGCTGCTACTGGTATTATGACATTGATTTCACGGCTGAGGGATATTCCATCGTACATAAGTACCACAATTTTTGGAACCATTTTTATCTTTCCTGGGATATTTAAGGTGTACCCAAGTTGAGGTTCTTGTAAGCAGTGCAGCCCTAAATTTGGGGGTCGCTCTGTCTTATTGATTTTCAGTTTTCCCAAGGTATATTCCCTAGACTGGAAGTGCTCTTGGCTCTGTAGCTCTGTTGTTTACTTGTTTTAGGGAACACAATTCACTCCTCCAGTGAGGCAGTTGGCAATTTACATTCCGCCCATCAGCATAACAAGGCTCACTGTTCTCCAGGGCCTGTCTTGCCTCTCTGGTATTTACACATTTTTTGGATATACCTTTTGACCAGTGGGAAGTGACAATTCTTTGTTGTGCAGATTTGCATTGCCTGCTTGCTTGCTTGGCCAGAAAGGGCGTATGCGTTTTCTCCTGCATATATTCAGGAGAAAATGCATACGCCCTTTTTGGCCAAGTGCATCATTGTCGAACTTGTGCCCGTCTTCCTGTGCTTTACAGACGATTCCAACGTACCTCTTGAAATCTGTTTCCTGCTATTCGGCCTCACTTTCAAGTCCCCTTGGTTGCCTTCCCTCAACAGATTTCTGGACGATAGTTGGCTTTTATTACTATGCCTAATTGTGAATTGCTCTGCCGCTGAGCTCCATTTTTCAACTCTTTTTTTGTGAGCTGAATGCAAGTCCAAAGTTTTGTTTCAGGAGCTATTCTTGTTCCCAGTGTGTGGTTGAGACTTTGGTTAATTCTTCTTCCTGCCGGGAAATTAGAGTGACATATGCCCGTCCAAGTGCGTAACAGCTACTCTCCCATTGGTTCTCCCTCTTCCCTTTCATCCTCTCCCAAATTGTCAAACTGTGAGAACCAGGAGGTTAAAGGGGCTGTCTCTCCAATTTGGGTGATTGATAGTAAAGCAGTTGGAAAGTCAAACCGGAGCACCAGGAGAGGGACTTTTCGTTGAGTTTTAAAAACCTTTCGTATTCACAGTGTGTCCATTCTGTAGGTTTCCCGTACATGTTATAGCTGTAGTAATAATCCCTTCAACCTGGAGACTTGGAACCCATGGAATGGGTGCCATGCATTATTGCTTTAACGGGTCTGCATTTGTTCACCCAATCTCACCAATCCTCTCAGTCCCAAGTGTCCAGCCTTATGCCACATCGAGCTGTCATTGTAGACAGGGACATTCCAGGTTTCATCAGAGACACTGAAGGAATTGAATAGAATTTCCCTGTTTTTTTGTTTTGTTTTTGAAATTCCTTTTTATAGTGGGTTTGAGCTGATTCTCGCTGCCATGTTTATGCCAGACTAGACACACTTGATTCCCTTATGGAGACATATCAATATATAGATTTTAAGATTCTTACTAGTCAGATATATTCCTCTGCGGGAAATATGGGGTTTTGAGACCCTTGCACTGAGGATGGTGTAAGTAGGTCTTGTCTATTCCATAGTTGGTTTTTGGAACGGTACCTGTGCTTATATCAAACTCTGGTTTTATGCATCACCCCACCTCTCCTTTCCCCTTAAGAAGGAATAAGAGTGTTTTCTAAATGTGAGACTCTTTTCTCTTTCCTAACTCAGTTCATGTGTAGCCATGTTTACAGGATCTTCATAAGTGATATCTTATGATAAGATTCTTTTTCTGTGTGACTTATTTCACTTAGAATCATCGTAGCTGAATCCACTCATATTGATGCTACTGGTCTTATGACATTGAATTCATGGCTGAGGGATATTCCATCGTATGTAAGTTCCACAATGTTTTGAACCATTTTTATCTTTCCTGGGATATTTAAGGTGTACCCAAGTTGAGGTTCTTGTAAGCAGTGCAGCCCTAAATTTGGGGGTGGCTCTGTCTTATTGATTTTCCGTTTTCCCAAGGTATATTCCCAAGACTGGAAGTGCCCTTGGCTCTGTAGCTCTGTTGTTTACTTGTTTTAGGGGACACAGTGCACTTCTCCAGAGAGGCAGTTGGCAATTTACATCCCGCCCATCAGCATAACAAGGCTCCCTGTTCTCCAGGGACTGTCTTGCCTTTCTGGTATTTACACATTTTGTGGATGTCCCTTTTGACCGGTGGGGAGTGATACTTCTTTATAATGCAGATGTGCATTGCCCCCTTGCTTGCTTGGCCAAAAAGTGCGTATGCGTTTTGTCCTTAATATATTCAGGAGAAAATGCATACGCCGTTTTTGGCCAAGTGCATCATTGTCGAAGTTGTGCCCCTTTTCATGTGCTTTACAGATGATTCCAACATACCTCTTGAAATCTGTTTCCTGCTATTCTGCCTCGCCTTCAATTCCCCCTCATTGCCTTCCCTCAACAGATTTTTGGACGATAGTTGTCCTTTAATACTCTGCCAGTTTGTGAATTGCTGTGCCCCTTAGCTTCATTTTTCAACTCGTTTTTTGTGAGCTGAACGCAAGTCCACAATTTTGTTTCAGGACGTAATCTGGATCCCGGGTGGTGGCTGAGACTTTGGTTAATTCTTCTTCTTCTTGGGAAATTAGAGTGACATATGCCCGTCCAAATGCCTTACAGCTACTCTCTCATTGGTTCTCCCTCTTCCCTTTTATCCTCTGCCAAATTGGCAACCTGTGCGATCCAGGAGGATAAAGGGGCTGTCTCTCCAAGTTGGGAGCTTGATAGTAAAGCAGTTGGAAAGTCAAACCGGAGCACCAGGAGAGGGACTATTAGTTGAGTTTTAGAAACCTTTCGTATTTACAGTGTGTCCGTTCTCTAGGTTTCCCGTACATGTTATATCTGTAGTAATATTGACTTCAACCTGGAGAGTTGGGACAAATGGAATGGGTGCCACACATTATTGCTTTAAAGGGTGTGCATTTGCTGAACCAATCTCACCAATCCTCTCAGTCCCAAGTGTCCAGCCTTATGCCATATCCAGCTGTCATTGTAGATAGGGTCATTCCAGGTTTCATTAGAGCCCCTAAAGGAATTGTAAAGATTTTCCATGTTTTTTGTTTTTTGTTTTTGAAATTCCTTTTTATAGTGGGTTTGAGCTGATTCTCACTGCAATGATTATGCCAGTCTAGACACACTTGATTCCATTACGGAAATATATCGATACATAGGTTTTAATATTCTTACTAGTCAGATATATTCCTCTGTGGGAAATATCGTGTTTTGAGTTCCTTTCACTGAGGAAGGTGTAGGTCTTGTATATTCCATAGTTGGTTTTTGAAATGGTACGTGTGGTTATATCAAACGCTGGTTTTCTGCAGCACCCCACCTCATATTCCCCCTTAAGCAGGCATAAGAGTGTTTTCTAAATGTGAGTCTCTGTTCGCTTTCCTAACTCTGTTCATGTGTAGCCATGTTTAGAGGACCTTCATAAGTGATATCTTATGATAAGTTTCTTTATCTGTGTGACTTATTTCAGTTAGAATCATCGTACCTGAATCCACTCATTTTGCTGCTACTGGTCTTATGACATTGATTACATGGCTGAGGCATATTCCATCATAAGTAACTACCAAAATATTTTAAACCATATTTATATTTCCTGGGATATTTAAGCTGTACCCAAGTTGAGGTTCTTGTAATCAGTGCAGCCCTAAATTTTGGGGTGGCTCTGTCTTATTGAATTTCTTCTTTCCCAAGGTATATTCCCCAGACTGAAAGTACCCTTGACTCTGTAGCTCTGTTGTTTACTTGTTTTAGGGAACACAATGCACTCCTCCAGAGAGGCAGTTGGCAATTTACATCCCGCCCATCAGCATAACAAGCCTCGCTGTTCTCCAGGGCCTGTCTTGCCTTTTTGGTTTTTACCCATTTTTTGCATGTACCTTTTGACAAGTGGGAAGTGATACTATGTAGTGCAGATTTGCATTGCCAGCATGCTTGCTTGGCCAAAAAGGGCGTATGCGTTTTCTCCTGAATATATTCAGGAGAAAACGCATACGCCCTTTTTGGCCAAGTGCATCATTGTCGATGTTGTGCCCCTCTTCCTGTGCCTTAAATGTGATTCCAACTTACCTCTTGAAATCTTTTTCCTGCTTTTCTGCCTCGCTTTCAAGTCTGCCTAGTTGCCTTCCCTCAACAGATTTTTGGACGATAGTTGTCCTTTATTACTCTGCCTGTTTGTGAATTGTTGTGCACTGAGCTACATTATTTAACTTGTTTTTTGTGTGAGCTTAACGCAAGTCCAATATTTTGGTTCAGGCCCTATACTGGTTCCCGGTGGGTGGCTGAGTCTTTGGTTATTTCTTCTTCTTCCCGTGAAGTAAGAGTGACATGTGCCCGTACAAATGTCTAACAGCTACTCTCTCACTGGTCTCCCTCTTCCCTTTCATCCTCTGCCAAATTGGCAACCTGTGCGAACCAGGAGGTTAAAGGTGCTGTCTCTCCAAGTTGGGAGATTGATAGTAAAGCAGTTGGAAAGTCAAACTGGAGCACAAGGAGAGGGACTATTCGTTGAGTTTTAGAAACCTTTCGTATTCACACTGTGTCCATTCTCTAGGGTTCCCGTACATATTATAGCTGTAGTAATATGCCCTTAAACCTGGCCTGTTGGGACCGATGGAATGGGTGCCGCTCATTATTGCTTTAAAGGGTCTGCATTTGCTCACCCAATCTCACCTATCCTCTCAGTCCCAAGTGTCCAGCCTTATGCCACATCCAGCTGTCGTTTTAGATACGGTCATTCCAGGTTTCATCAGTGACCCTGAAGGTATTGTGTAAGAATTGTTCTGTTTTTATGTTTTGTTTTGAATTTCATTTCTATATTGGGTTTGAGCTGATTGTCCCTGCCATGTTTATGTCATACTAGACACACTTAGTTACCTTACGGAGACATATCAATACATAGGTTTTAAAATTCTTACTAGTCAGATATATTTCTCTGCAGGGAATAGGGATGTTGAGTTCTGTTCACTGAGGAAGGAGTAGGGCTTGTCTCTTTTGTTTTCGGATTATGGAACGGTACCTTTGCTAATATCAATCTTTTGTTTTGTGCATCTCCCCACCTGTCTTTCCCCTTAAGCAAGCGTTAGAGTGTTTTATAAATCTGAGACTCTGTTCTCTTCCCTAAATCAGTACATATGTAGCCAGGTTTACATTCCCTTCATAAGTGATATCTTATGTCAGAACGCACCATGGCCCTTGTCATAATAATGCTTCATGACCCCTGTCATCACAATGATCCATGCCCTGGTTATCACAATGCTCCATGTCCCTTGTCATCAAAATTCTCCACGTACTTGTCATCACAATGCTACATGACACTTCTCATCAAAATGTTACATGCTCTTGTCATCACAATTCTTCATTCTCTTGACATTGCAATGCTCCATGCCCTTGTCATCACAATGCTCCATGCCTTTGTCATCACATTGCTCCATGACCCCTGTCATCACATTGCTCCCTGACAACTGTCATCACAATGCTTCATGCCCCTTGTCATTACAGTGCTCCATGACGCTCGACATCACAATTACCCAAGGTCTTCTCATCACAATGCTCCACGGTTTTGCCATCACCATGCTCCATGCCTTGTCATCTCAAATCTCAATGTCCCTTGTCCTCACAATTCTCCACGTCCTTGTCATTACAATGCTCCATGGCACTTCACATCACAATGTTATATGCTCTTGTCATCACAATACTCCATGCACTTGTCATCGCAATGCTCCATGACCCTTGTCATAGGAAGCTCCATGCGCTTTTCATCAAAAAGTTTCACGACCAGGGCATTAAAATTCTCAATGGCCCTTGATATCACAATGCTCCATGCCCTTGTCATCACAATGCTCCTTTACTTTGTCACAACAATCCTCCATAACAATTGGCATCACAATGCTCCATGATATTGTCATCAAACTGGAACATGACATATTTCATCAAAATGCTCCCTGACAACTTTCTTCACAATAATCCATGACCTTGTCATCACAGTGCTCCATGCCCTTGTCATCACAATGTGCCATGCCCATTCTTATCACAATAATCCAAGAAACTTGTCAGACCAATGCTCCATGACACTTTTCATCACAATGCTCCATGAACGCTCTCATCAAAATGCACCATGCCCATCATCATAATGCTTCATGCTATTGTCATCACAATGAAATCAAAAAGTTCCATGACATCTGTCACCACAATAGTGCTAACCCTTGTGATCACAATGTCTCATAACACTTGTCATCACAATGCCCCATGATGCTGGTCACCACAGTTATCCATGGGCTTCTCATCACAATGCACCATGACTTTTGTCAACACAATGTTCAATACCCTTGTCAACACAATGCTCTCTGACTATTGACCTCAGTATGCACCATGCACTCTTTCATGGCAAGGCTCCATGCCTACTTCATCACAATGATCCATGCCCTTTTCATCAAAATGTTCCAAGACACCTGTGATAACAATGCTCCTTGCACTTGTCATCACAAAGCTCCATGACGAATGTCATCAGAATGCTCCATGGCCTTCTCATCATAATGTACCATGCCCTTGTCATCACAATGCTCCAAGACCCCTGTAATCAAAATGATCCCTGCGCCTTTTCATCAGAATGCTCCATGAGACTTGTCATCACAAGGTTCCATGGTCTTCACATCACAGTGCTCCAGGACCTTGTCATCACAGTGCTCCATTCCCTTGTCATCACAATGCATCATGACCCCTGTCATCACAATAATCCATGAATATTTTCAGCCCAATGCTCTACGAAATTCTCATCACAATGCTCCATAGCCCATATCACCACAATCCTCCATGACCACTGTCATCAAAACACTCCATGACACCTGACAACACAATGATCCGGGACACTTGTCATCACAATGATACATTCCCTTGTCATCACAATGCTCCATGACCCCTGTCATCACAACACTCCATGAACATTTTCAGCCCAGTGCTCAATGACCTTTGTCATCACAATGATCCATGCCCTTTTCATCCCAATGCTCCATGACCCCTGTATTCACAATGCTCTGTAACGCTTGTCATCACAGTGCTCCATGACACCTGTCATCACAATGCTCCATGCCTTTGTCAGCAAAATGCTACATGACCTTGTCATTACAATACTCTATGCACTTTTCATCACAATACTCCATTTCCATTGTCATCACAATCCTCCATGAACCTTGGGATCACATTGCTTCCTGCCATTGTTATCACAATGCTCCATGCTCCTTGAAATCAAAATGATCCATGACCGCTGTCATCACAATGCTCCAAAACCTTGTGATCACAATGTTCCATAACAATTGTCATACCAACGCTCCATGATGCCTGTCATCACAGTAATCCATGCCCTTTTCATCACAATGCTCCATGACCTTTGTCATCACAGTTCTCAATACACTTGTCATCACAATGCTCCCTGACCCTTGTCATCACAATGCTCCAAGCCATTGTCATCACAATGCTCCATTACATTTGTCATCAGAATCCTCCATGACACTTGGCTTCACAATGCTCCATGCCATTGTCATTACAATGGGCCATTCCAAATGTCATTGCAATAATCCATGAAACTTATTAGACCAATGTTCCATGCCCTTGTCATCACAATGCTCCATGCCCTTGTTATCACAATGCTCCATGACGCCTCTCATCACAATGCTCCGTGACTCCCGTCATCACAATGCTTCATGACCTTTGTCATCACAATGGTCCATGGCATCGTCATCAACAGTTTCTGACCTTTTTAACCAAAATGCTCCATGAACTTTTCATCACAATGCTCTTTTACCTTTGTCATCACAATGCTCCATGTGCTTGTCAGCACAATGCTCCATGACACATGTCATCACAATGCACCATGCGCTTGTCATCACAGTGCTCCACAATCTTGTCATCACATTCTCCTTAAAATTTGTCATCACAATGTTCCATGCACTTCTCATCAAAATGCTCTCTCACCACTGATATCACAATGCTACATCACTATTTGTCACAATACTCCCTCACCCCTGTCATCACAATGTTCCATGACTCCTGTCATCACAATGCTACATGCACTTATCATCACAATGTTCGATGACCCCTGACATCACAGTGTTCCATAACACCTGTCATCAAAATGTTCCATGACACTTTTCATCAAATTTCTCCATGACCCTATTATCACAATGCTCCCTGCCCTTCTCATCACAATGCACAACGACCTTGCTGTCAAAATGCTCCATGACTTTTTCATCACAAAGATCCATGACCCTTGGCATCACAATGCTCCATGTCATTGTCATCACAATGCTCCATGAACGCTCTCATCACCTTGCTCCATGCCCTTGTCTTCAAAAAGCTCCATGACACATGTCATCAGGAATGCTCCATGGCCTTCTCATCACAATGCTCCACGCCCTTATCATCAGAATGCTCCATTACACCTGACATAAAAATGCTCCATGACCCCTGCCATCACGATGTTCCATGGCTTAGTCATCACATAGCTCCATGATCCTTCTCATCACAATGCTCCAGGAACCCTGTAATCACAATGCTCTATGCCCCTTTTCATCTCAATGATCCATGAACCCTGTCATCAAAATGCACCATGCCCATCATCATAATGCTTCATGCTATTGTCATCACAATGAAATCAAAATGCTCCATGACCTCTGTCATAACAATGCTCCAAACCCTTGTGATCACAATATTACATATCACTTGTCATCACAATGCCCCAGGATGCTCGTCATCACAATTATCAATGGACTTCTCATCACAATGCTCCATGACATTTGTCCTCACAATGCTCAATACACTTGTCATCAACATGCTCCCTGACACTTGTTGTCTGTATGCTCCTTGAATCCTGTCATGACAAGGCTCCATGCCTTTTTCATCACAATAATCCATGTCGTTTTCATCACAATGCTCCAAGACACATGTAATCTCAATGCTCCATGCCCTTGTCATCACAAAGCGCAATGACGCAGGCCATCAGAATGCTCCTTGGTCTTCTCCTCACCATGCTTCATGCCCTTGTCATCACAGTGTTCCAAGACCCCTGCAATCACAATGCTCCATGCCCTTGTCATCAAAAACCTCCATGACGCATGTCATCAGAAGGCTCTATGGCCTTCTCATCACAATGCTCCATGCCCTAGTCATCACAATGCTCCAAGACCCCTTTAATCACAATGCTCCATGCCCCTTTTCATCAGAATGCTGCATGAGACTTGTCATCACAAGTCTCCATGGTCTTCTTATCACAATGCTCCAGGACCTTCTCATTACCATGCTCCATTCCCTTGTCTTCACAATGCTCAATGACCCCTGTCATCACAATAATCCATGAACATTTTCAGCCCAATGCTCCACGACCTACTCATCACAATGCTCCATGGCCAATATCATCACAATGTTCCATGACCACTGTCATCACAACAATCCATGACACCTGACAACACAATGATCTGGGACTGTTGTCATCACAATGCTCCATTCCCTAGTCATCACAATGCTCCATGACCCCTGTCATCACAACACTCCATGAACATTTTCAGCCCAGTGCTCCATGACCCTTTTCATCACAATGATCCATGCACTTGTCATCCCAATGCTCCATGACCTCTGTATTCACAATGCTCCGTGACACTTGTCATCACAGTGCTCCATGATACATGTCATCACAATGATCCATGCCTTTGTAGGCAAAATGCTACTTGACCTTTTCATTACAATGCTCTATGTGCTTGTCATCACAATACTCCATTTCCATTGTCATCACAATCCTCCATGAAACTTGGGATCACATTGTTTCATGCCCTTGTCATCACAATGCTCCATGCTCCTTGAAATCAAAATGATCCATGACCTCTCTCATCAAAATGCTCCAAACCCTTGTGATCACAGTGTTCCATAACACTTGTCATCACAATGCTCCATGGTGCCTGTCATCACAATAATCCATGCCCTTTTCATCACAATGCTCCATGACCTTTGTCATCACAATTCTCAATACACTTGTCATCACAATGCTCCCTGACACTTGTCATCAGAATGCTCCTTGAACCCTGTCACGAAAAGGCTCCATGCCTTTTTCATCACAATGCCCCATGCCGTTTTCATCTATATGCTCCATGCCATTGTCATCAAAATACTCCACAAGCTTGTAATCAGAGTGCTCCATGACCCTTGTCATCACAATTCTCCAAGCACTTGTCAGCACAATGCTCCCTGGCCCTTGTCATCACAATGCTCCAAGCCATTGTCATCATAGTGCACCATTACCTTTGTCTTCAGAATCCTCCATGACACTTGGCATCACAATGCTCCATGCCATTGTCATCAAAATGGGCCATTACTTATGTCATCACAATGCTCCCTGACACCTGTCTTCACAATACTGCATGACCTGGTCATCACAATGCTCCATGCCCTTGTCATCACAATGCGCCATTCCAACTGTCATCGCAATAATCCATGAAACTTATTAGACCAATGTTCCATGCCCTTGTCATCACAATGCTCCATGCCCTTGTTATCACAATGCTCCATGACCCCTGTCATCACCATGCTCCCTGACTCCAGTCATCACAGTGCTTCATGACCTTTGTCATCTCAGTGGTCCATGCCCTCGTCATCAACAGTCTCTCTGACCTTTTTAACCACAATGCTCCATGAACTTTTCATCACAATTTTCTTTGACCCTTGTCATCACAGTGCTCCATGTGCTTGTCAGCACAATGCTCCATGACACATGTCATCACAATGCACCATGCGCTTGTCATCACAGTGCTCCACAATCTTGTCATCACATTCTTCTTAAAATTTTTCATCACAATGCTCCATGCACTTCTCATCAAAATGCTCTCTCACCACTGATATCACAATGCTACATCACTATTTGTCACAATACTCCCTCACCCCTGTCATCACAATGTTCCATGACTCCTGTCATCACAATGCTACATGCACTTATCATCACAATGTTCGATGACCCCTGACATCACAATGTTCCATAACACCTGTCATCAATATGTTCCATGACACTTTTCATCAAATTGCTCCATGACCCTGTCATCACAATGCTCCCTGCCCTTCTCATCACAATGCACAACGCCCTTGCGATCAAAATGCTTCATGACTTTTTTCATCACAAAATCCATGACCTTTGGCATCACAATGCTCCATGACATTTTCATCACAATGCTCCATGAACGCTCTCATCACATTGCTCCATTCCCTTGTCTTCACAAAGCTCCATGACACATGTCATCAGAATGCTCCATGGCCTTCTCATCACAATGCTCCATGCCCTTGCCATCAGAATGCTCCATTACCACTTTCATAACAATGCTCCATGACCCCTGCCATCACGATGTTCCATGGCCTTGTCATCACAAAGCTCCATGACCCTTCTCATCACAATGCTCCAAGAACCCTGTTATCTCAATGCTCTATGCCGCTTTTCATCTCAATGATCCATGAACCCTGTCATCACAATGCACCATGCCCATCATCATAATGCTTCATGCTATTGTCATCACAATGAAATCAAATTGCTCCATGACCTCTGTCATAAAAATGCTCCAAACCCTTGTGATCACAATATTCCATATCACTTGTCATCACAATGCCCTGTGACGCCCGTCATCACAATTATCAATGGTCCTCTCATCACAGTGCTCCATGAAGTTTGTCCTCACAATGCTCAATACACTTGTCATCAAAATGCTCCCTGACACATGTTGTCTGTATCCTCCTTGAATCCTGTCATGACAAGGCTCCATGCCATTTTCATCACAATAATCCATGTCCTTTTCATCACAATGCTCCAAGACACATGTAATCTCAATGCTCCATGCCCTTGTCATCACAAAGCTCAATGTCGCAGGCCATCAGAATGCTCCTTGGTCTTCTGCTCTCATTGCTCCATGCACTTGTCATCACAATGTTCCAAGACCCCTGTAATCACAATGCTCCATGCCCTTGTCATCAAAAAACTCCATGACCCATGTCATCAGAATGCTCCATGGCCTTCTCATCACAATGCTCCATGCCCTAGTCATCACAATGCTCCAAGACCCCTGTATTCACTATGCTCCATGTCCCTTTTCATCAGAATGGTCCATGAGACTTGTCATCACAAGTCTCCATGGTCTTCTGATCACAATGCTCCAGGAACTTTTCATCACCATGCTCCATTCAATTGTCATCACAATGCTCCATGACCCCTGTCATCACAATAATCCATGAACATTTTCAGCCCAATGCTTCACGACCTACTCATCACAATGCTCCATGGCCAATATCACAAAGCTCCATGACCACTCTCATCACAACACTCCATGACTCCTGACAACACAATGATCCGAGACTCTTGTCATCACAATGCTCCATTCCCTAGTTATCACAATGCTCCATGACCCCTGTCATCACAACACTCCATGAACATTTTCAGCGCAGTGCTCCATGACGCTTGTCATCACAATGATCCATGCCTTTGTCATCCCAATGCTCCATGACCCCTGTATTCACAATGCTCCATGACACTTGTCATCACAGTGCTGAATGACACCTGTCATCACAATGCTCCATGCCTTTGTCAGCAAAATGCTACATGACATTGTTATTACAATGCTCTATGCGTTTGTCATCGCAATACTCCATATCCATTGTCATCACAATCCTCCATGAACTTTCGGATCACATTGCTTCATGCCCTTGTCATCACAATGCTCCATGCTCCTTGAAATCAAAATGATACATGACCTTTGTCATAACAATGATCCAAACCCTTGTTATCACAATGTTCCATAACACTTGTCATCAAAACGCTCCATGATGCCTGTCATCACAATACTCCATGCCCTTTTCATCACAATGCTCCATGACCTTTGTCATCACAATTCTCAATACACTTGTCATCACAATGCTCCCTGACACTTGTCGTCAGTATGCTCCTTGAACCCTGTCACGAAACGTCTCCATGCCTTTTTCATCACAAAGCCCCATGCAGTTTTCATCACAATGCTCCATGCCATTGTCAACAAAATACTCCACAAGCTTGTCATCAGAATGTTCCATGACCCTTGTCATCACAATTCTCCATGCACTTGTCATCACAAAGCTCCATGACGCATGTCATCAGAAAGTTTCATGGCCTTCTCCTCACAGTGCTCCATGCCCTTGTCATCACAGTACTCCAAGACCCCTGTAATCACAATGCTCCATGCCCCTTTTCATCAGAATGCTCCATGAGAATTGTCATCACAAGTCTCCATGGACTTCTCATTACAGTGCTCCAGGACCTTGTCATCACCACGCTCCATTCCCTTGTCATTACCACGCTCCATTCCCTTGTCATCACAATCCTCCATGACCCCTGTCATCACAATACTCCATGAACATTTTCAGCCCAATGCTCCATGACAATTGTCATCAAAATGATCCATGCCCTTGTCATCCCAATGCTCCATGACCAATGTATTCACAATGATCCGTGACTCTTCTCATCTCAGTGCCTCATGACACCTGTCATCACAATGCTCCATGCCTTTGTCAGCAAAATGCTACATGACCTTGTCATTACAATGCTCTAGGCCCTTTTCATCACAATACTCCATTACCATTGTCATCACAATCCTCCATGAACATTGGGATCACTTTTCTTCATGCCCTTGTCATCACAATGCTCCATGCTCCTTGAAATCAAAATTATCCATGACCTCTGTCATCACAATGCTTCAAACCCTTGTGATAACAATGTTCCATAACACTTGTCATCACAACGCTCCATGATGCCTGTCATCACAATACTCCATGCCCTTTTCATCACAATGCTCCATGACCTTTGTCATCACAGTTCTCAATACACTTGTCATCACAATTCTCCCTGACACTTGTCATCAGAATGCTCCTTGAACCCTGTCACGAAAAGGCTCCATCTCTTTTTGATCACAAAGCCCCATGCAATTTTCATCACAATGCTCCATGCCATTGTCATCAAAATACTCCACAAGATTGTCATCAGAATGCTCCATGAACCTTGTCATCACAATTCTCCATGCACTTGTCAGCACAATGCTCCCTGACCCTTGTCATCACAATGCTCCAAGCCATTGTCATCACAATGCTCCATTACCTTTGTCATCAGAATCCTCCATGACACTTGGCATCACAATGCTCCATGCCATTGTCATCACAATGGGCCATTACATATGTCATCACAATGCTCCCTGACACCTCTCTTCACAATACTGCATGACATGGACATCACAATGCTCCATGCCCTTGTCATCACAATAATCGCTGAAACTTATTAGAGCAATGCTCCATGCGCTTGTCATCACAATGGTCCATTACCCCTGTCATCACAATGCTCCTTGACTCCAGTCATCACAATGCTTCATAACGTTTGTCATCAGAACGGTCCATGCCCGCGTCAACACAGGGCTCTGTGACATTTGTAACCACAATGCTCCATGAACATTTCATCACAATGCTGCGTGACCCTTGTCATCACAATGCTCCATGTCTTTGTCAGAACAATGCTCCATGACCCTTGTCATCACAATGTGTCATGTGCTTTTCATCACAATTATCCACAACTTTGTCATTGCTATGCTCCATAAACCTTGTAATCACAATGCTCCATGCACTTCTCATCCAAATGCTCTCTCACATGAGATATCACAATGTTCCATCACTAGTCATCACAATCCTCCCTCACCCCGGTTATCACAATGTTCCATGACCCCTGTCATCACAATGCTACATCCCCTTATCAGCACAATGTTCCATGACCCCTAACATAACAATGTTCCATAACCCCTGTCATCAAAATGCTCCATCACCCCTTTCATCGCAAAGCTCCATGACCCCTGGCATCACAATGTTCTATAACCCCTCTCATCAAAATGTTCCATTACAATTTTCATAAAATTGCTGCATGGCCATGTCATCAAAATGCTCCCTGTCTTTCTCATCACAATGCACCACACACTTGTCATCAAAATGCTCCATGACCATTGTCATCACAAAGCTCCATGGCCCTTGGCATCACAATGCTCCATGTCATTGTCATCATAATGCTCCATGAACCCTCTCATCACATTGCTCAATGCCCTTGTCATCACAAAGCTCCATGACAATTGTCATCACAATGCTCGATGCCCTTCTCATCACAATGCTCCATGCCCTTGTCATTACAATCCCACATGACCCATGTATCACAGTGTACCGTGCCCTTGTCATCACAATGCTCCATGCCAACTCTCATCACAATAATCGAAGAAACATTTCAGACCAATGCTCAATGCCATTCTCATCACAATGCTCCATTACTTCTGTCATAACAATGCTCCATGACCACTGCCATCACAATTTTCCACGGCCTTGTCATCACAAGGCTCCATGACCCTTGTCATCACAATGCTCCAAGACCCCTGTAATCACAGTGCTCCATGCCCTTGTCATCACAAAGCTCCATGACGCATGTTATCAGAATGTTCCATGGCCTTCTCCTCACAGTGCTCCATGCCCTTGTCATCACAATGCTCCAAGACCCCTGTAATCACAATGCTCCATGCCTATTTTCATCAGAATGCTCCATGGGACTTGTCATCACAAGTCTCCATGGTCATCTCATCACAAAGCTCCAGGACCTTGTCATCACCACGATCCATTCCCTTGTCATCACAATGCTCCATGACACCTGTCATCACAATACTCCATGAACATTTTCAGCCCAATGCTCCATGACCTTCTAATCACAATGCTCCATGACCAATATCATCAAAATTCTCCATGACCACTGTCATCACAACACTCCATGACACCTGACAACAAAATGATCCGGGACTCTTTTCATCACAATGCTCCATGACCCCTGTAATCACAATGATCCATGACCCCTGTCATCACAATACTCCATGAACATTTTCAGCCCAGTGACCCATGACCCTTGTCATCACAGTGTTCCATTCCCTTGTCATCCCAATGCTCCATGACCCCTATATTCACAATGCTTTGTGACGCTTGTCATCAAATTGCTCCATGACACATGTCATCACAATGCTCCATGCCTTTGTCATCATAATGCTACATGACACTGTCATTACAATGCTCTATGTGCTTGTCATCACAATACTCCATTTCCATTGTCATCACAATCCTCCATGAACCTTGGGATCACATTGCTTCATGCCCTTGTCATCACAATGCTCCATGCTCCTTGAAATCAAAATGATCCATGACCTCTGTCATCACAATGCTCCATGATGCCTGTCATCACAATACTCCATGCCCTTTTTATCACAATGCTCCATGACCTTTGTCATCACAATTCTCAATATACATGTCATCACAATGCTCCCTGACATGGTCATCAGAATGCTCCTTGAACCCTCTCACGAAAAGGCTCCATGCCATTTTCATCACAATGACCCATGCAGTTTTCATCACAATGCTCCATGCCATTGTCATCAAAATACTCCACAAGCTTGTCATCAGAATTCTCCATGACCCTTGTCATCACAATTCTCCATGCACTTGTCAGCACAATGCTACCTGACCCATGTCATCCCAATGCTCCAAGCCATTGTCATCACAATGTTCCATTACCTTTGTCATCAGAATCCTCCATGACATTTGGCATCACAATGCTCCATGCCATTGTCATCACAAAGGGCCATTACATATGTCATCACAATGCTCCCTGACACCTGTCTTCACAGTACTGCATGACCTGGTCATCACAATGTGCCATTCCAACTCTCATCGCAACAATCCATGGAAGTTATTAGACTAATGTTCCATGCCCTTGTCTTCACAATGCTCCCTGACCCCTGTCATCACAATTCTCCCTGACCCCTGTCATCACAATTCTCAGTGACTCCAGTCATCACAATTCTTCATGACCTTTGTCATCACAATGGTCCATGCCGTCGTCATCAACAGTCTCTGTGACCATTTTAACCACAATGTTCCATGAACATTTCATCACAATGCTCTTTGACCCTTGTCATCACAATGCTCTATTCCTTTCTCAGCACAATTCTCCATGACCCTTGTCATCACAATGCTCCATGCGCTTGTCAGCACAATGCTCCATGACACATGTCATCACAATGCACCATGCGCTTGTCATCAGAGTGCTCTACAATTTTGTCATCACAATGCTCCATAAACATTGTCATCATAATGCTCCATTCACTTCTCATCAAAATGCTCTCTCACCACTGATATCACAATGCTACATCACTATTTGTCAAAATCCGCCCTCACCCCTGTCATCACAATATTCCATGACTCCTGTCATCACAATGCTACATGAACTTATCATCACAATGTTCGATGACCCCTGACATCACAATGTTCCATAACACCTGTGATCAAAATGTTCCATGACAATTTTCATCAAACTGCTCCATGAACCTGTCATCACAATTCTCCCTGCCCTTCTCATCACAATGCACAAAGCCCTTGCCATCAAAATGCTCCATGACCTTTGTCATCACAAAGATCCATGACCCTTGGCATCACAATGCTCCATGTCATTGTCATCACAGTGCTCCATGAACGCTCTCATCACATTGCTCCATGCCCTTGTCTTCACAAAGCTCCATGACACATGTCATCAGAATGCTCCATGGCCTTCTCATCACAATGCTCTATGCGCTCGCCATCAAAATGCACCATTACACCTGTCATAACAATGCTCCATGATTCCTGCCATCACGATGTTCCGTGGCCCTGTCATCACAAGGCTCCATGACCCTTCTCATCACAACACTCCAAGAACACTGTAATCACATTGCTCCATGCCCCTTTTCATCTCAATGTTCCATGAACCCTGTCATCACAATGAACCATGCTCATCATCATAATGATTCATGCTATTGTCATCAAAATGAAATCAAAATGCTCCATGACCTCTGTCATAATAATGCTCCAAACCCTTGTGATCACAATATTCCATATCACTTGTCATCACAATGCCACATGACGCTCATCATCACTATTATCCATTGTCTTCTTATCACAATGCTTCGTGACCATTGTCATCACAATGCTCAATACACTTGTCATCAAAATGCTCCCTGACACTTGTTGTCTGTATGCTCCTTGAACACTGTCATGACAAGGCTCCATGCCTTTTTCATCACAATGATCCATGCCCTTTTCATCACAATGCTCCCAGACCCATGTAATTACAATGCTCCATGCCCCTGTCATCACTAAGCTCAATGACACATGCCATCAGAATGCTCCTTGGTCTTCTCCTCACAATGTTCCATGCCCTTGTCATCACAATGTTCCATGAGCCCTGTAACCACAATGCTCCATGCCCCTTTTCATCAGTATGCTCCATGAGACTTGTCATCACAAGGCTCCAGAGTTTTGTCATCACAATGCTCCAGGACCTTGTCAGCACAATCCTTCACGATATTGTCATGAAAATTCTCAAACCCCTTGTCATCATAATGCTCGTAACCCTAATCATCACAATGCTCCATTATTTTTGTCATCACAATCCTCCATTACATTTGGCATCACAATGCTCCATGCCATTGTCATGCAATGGACCATGACATATGTCATCACAATGCTCCCTGACATCTGTCTTCACAATACTCCATGACCTTCTCATCACAATGCTCCATGCCCTTTTCAGCACAATGCTCCATGACCCCTGTCATCAGAATGCCCCGTGACTCCAGTCATCACAATGGTCCATGCCCTCGTCATCACAAGGCTCTGTGACATTTGTAACCACAATGCTCCATGAACTTTTCATCACCATTCACTCTGACCCTTGTCATCACAATGCTCCATTTCTTTGTGAGAACAATGCTCCATGACCATTGTTATCACAAAGGTCCACAACATTATCATTGCAATGATCCATAAACTTTGTAATCACAATGGTCCATGCACATCTCATCAAAATGCTCTCTCAACAGAGATATCACAATGTTCCATCACTAGTCATCACAATACTCCCACACCCCTGAAATCACAATGTTCCATGACACTGTCATCACAATGTTACATCCCCTTATCATGACAATGTTCCATGACCCCTGACATAACAATGTTCCATAACCCCTGTCATCAAAATGCTCCATAACCCTTTTCATCCCAAAGTTCCAAGAACCCTGACATAACAATATTCTATAACCCCTGCCATTAAAATGTTCCATTTCACTTTTCATCAAATTGCTGCATGACCCGGTCATCAAAATGCTCCCTGCACTTCTCATCACAATGCACCATGCCCTTGTCATCAAAATGCTCCATGACTTGTCATCACAAACCTCCATGACCCTTGGCATCACAATGCTCCATGTCATTGTCATCACAATGCTCCATGAACCCTCTCATCACATTGCTCCATGCCCTTGTCATCACAAAGCTCCATGACACTTGTCATCACAATGCTCGATGCCCTTCTCATCACAATGCTCCATGCCCAAGTCATTACAATCCTGCATGACCCATGTATCACAGGGTTCTCTGCCCTTGTCATCACAATGATCCATGCACACTCTCATCACAATAATCCATAAAACATTTCACACCAATATGCCATGCCTTTCTCATCACAATGCTCCATTACCACTGTCATAACAATGCTCCATGACCCCTGTCATCACAGTGTTCCACGGCCTAGTCATCACAAGGCTCCGTGACACTTGTCATCACAGTGCTCCAAGACCCCTGTAATCACAATGCTCCATGCCCTTGTCATCACAAAGCTCCATGACACATGTCATCAGAATGTTCCATGGTCTTCTCATCAAAATACTACATGCACTTTTCATTACAGTGCTCCAAGACCCCTGTAATCACAATGCTCCATGCCCCTTTTCATCAGTATGCTCCATGAGACTTGTCATCACAAAGCTCTTTGATCCTTGTCGTCACAATGCTCTATGCCTCTCTCAGCGCAATGCTCCATGACCCTTGTCATCACAATGCTCCATGCGCTTCTCAGCATGATGCTCCATGACACATGTCATCACAATGCACCATGCGCTTGTCATCACAGTGCTCCAAAATATTGTCATCACAATGCTCCATAAACCTTGTCATCACTATGCTCCATGCACTTCTCATCAAAATGCTCTCTCACCACAGATATCCCAATGTTACATCACTATTCGTCACAATACTCCCTCACCCTTCTTATCACAATGTTCCATGACTCCTGTCATCACAATGCTACATGCACTTATCATCAAAATGTTCGATGACCCCTGACATCACAGTGTTCCATAACCCCTTTCATCAAAATGCTCCATGACCCTTTTCATCATAATGCTCCATGAGCCCTGTCATCACAATGTTCCATAAACACTGTCATCATAATGTTCCATGAACCTTTTCATCAAATTGCTCCATGACCCTGTCATCACAATTCTCCCTGCCCTTCTCATCACAATGCACAACGCCCTTGTCATCAAAATGCTCCATGACTTTGGCATCACAAAGATCCATTACCCTTGGCATCACAATGCTCCATGTCATTGTCATCACAATGCTCCATGAACACTCTCATCACATTGCTCCATGCCATTGTCATCACAAAGCTCCATGACACATGTCATCAGAATGTTCCATGGCCTTCTCATCACAATGCTCCATGCCCTTGCCGTCACAGTGCTCCATTCCCACTGTGATAACAATGCTCCATGACCCCTGCCATCACGATGTTCCGTGGACTTGTCATCACAAGGCTCCATGACCCTTCTCATCACAGTGCTCCAAGACCACTGTAATCACAATGCTCCATTCCCCTTTTCATCTCAATGATCCATGAACCCTGTAATCAAAATGCACCATGCCCATCATCATAATGCTTCATGCTACTGTCATCACAATGAAATCATAATGCTCCAAGATCTCAGTGTTAACAGTGCTCCAAACCCTTGTGATCACCATGTTTCATAACACTTGTCCTCACAGTGCCCCATGATGCTCGTCATCACAATTATCCATGGACTTCTCATGACAATGCTCCATGACCGTTGTCATCACAATGCTCAATACACTTGTCATCAAAATGCTCCCTGACACTTGTTGTCTGTATGCTCATTGAACCCTGTCATGACAAGGCTCCATGCCTTTTTCATCAAAATGATCCATGCCCTTTTCATCACAATGCACCAAGACCCCTTTAAACACAATGCTCCATGCCCTTGTCATCACAATGTTCCAAGACCCCTGTAATCACAATGCTCCATGCCCCTTTTCATCAGTATGCTCCATGAGATTTGTCATCACAACTCTCTATGGATTTCTCATCACAATGCTCCAGGTCCTTGTCATCACAATGCTTCACGACCCTGTCATGAAAATTCTCAACGGCCCTTGTCATCATAATGCTCCAAGCCCTAGTCATCACAATGCTCCATTATATTTGTCATCAAAATCCTCCATTATATTTGGCATCACAATGCTCCCTGCCATTGTCATTGCAATGGACCATGACATATGTCAGCACAATGCTCCCTGACACCTGTCTTCACAATACTCCATGACCTTCTCATCACAATAATCCATGCCCTTGTCATCACAATGCACCATGTCCACTGTCATCACAATAATCTAAGAAACTTCTCAGACCAATGCTCCATGCCCCTGTCACCAAAATGCTCCATGCCCTTGTCATCACAATGCTCCATGACCCCTGTCACCACAATGCTCAGTGACTCCAGTCATCACAATGCTTCATAACATTTGTCATCACAATGGTCCATGCCCACGTCAGCACAAGGCTCTCTGACCTTTATAACCACAATGCTCCATGAACTTTTCATCACAATGCTCCATGACCATTGTCATCAAAATGCTCCATGCCTTTGTCAGAAAAATGCTCCATGAACATTGTCATCACAATGTGCTACGTGCTTTTCATCACAACGGTCCACAAATTTGTCATGGTATTGCTCCATAAACCTTGTAATCACAATGCTCCATGCCCTTCTCATCACAATGCTCCATTACCCCTGTCATAACAATGCTCCATGACCCCTTCCATCACGATGTTCCATGGCCTTGTCATCACAATGCTCCATGACACTTGTCATCACAATGCTCCAAGACCCCTGTAATCACAATGCTCTATTCCTTTGTCATCACAAAGCTCCATGACACATGTCATCAGAATGTTCCATGGCCTTCTCATCAAAATGCTCCATGCCCTTGTCATCACAGTGTTCCAAGACCTCTGTAATCACAATGCTCCATGCCCCTTTTCATCTCCATGTTCCATGAACCCTGTCATCACAATGCATCATGCCCATCATCATAATGCTTCTGGATATTGTCAGCACAATGAAATCAAAATTCTTCATGACCTCTGTCATCACAATGCTCCATGACCCCGTCATCACAATACTCCATGAACATATACAGCCCAATGCTCCATGACACTTGTCATCACAATGATCCATGCCCTTGTCATCCCAATGCTCCATGACCCCTGTATTCACAATGCTCCGTGACACTTGTCATCACAGTGCTCCATGACACCTGTCATCACAATGCTCCATGCCTTTGTCAGCAAAATGCTACATGACCTTGTCATTACAATGCTCTATGTGCTTGTCATCACAATACTCCATTTCCATTGTCATCACAAACCTCCATGAAACTTGGGATCACATTGCTTCATGCCCTTGTCATCAAAATGCTCCATGCTCCCTGAAATCATAATGATCCATGACCTCTGTCATCACAATACTCCATGAACATATACAGCCCAATGCTCCATGACACTTGTCATCACAATGATCCATGCCCTTGTCATCCCAATGCTCCATGACCCCTGTATTCACAATGCTCCATGCCCTTGTCATCACAATGCACCATGCCCACTGTCATCACAATAATCTATGAAACTTGTCAGACCAATGCTCCATGCCCCTGTCATCACAATGCTCCATGTCCTTGTCCTCACAATGCTCCATGACCCCTGTCATCACAGTGCTCCGTGACTCCAGTCATCACAATGCTTCATAACGTTTGTTATCACAATGTTCTATGCCCGACTCATCACAATGTTCCATGCCCGACTCATCACAAGGCTCTGTGACCTTTGTAACCACAATGCTCAATGAACTTTTCATCACAATTCTCTGTGACACTTGTCAACACAATGCTGCATGTCTTTGTCAGAACAATGCTCCATGACACATGTCATCACAATGCACCATGCACTTGTCATCACAGTGTTCCACAATCTTTTTATCACAATGCTCCATAAACCTTGTCATCACAATGCTCCATGCACTTCTCATCAAATTGCTCTCTCCCCACAGATATCACAATGTTACATCACTATTCGTCACAATAATCCCTCAACCCTGTTATCACAATGTTCCATGACTCCTGTCATCACAATGCTACATGCACTTATCATCACATTGTTCGATGACCCCTGACATCACAATGTTCCATAACCGCTGTCATCAAAATACTCCATGACCATTTTCATTCCAAAGCTCCAAGACCACTGACATCACATTGTTCTATAACCTCTGCCATCAAAATGTTCCATTACACATTTCATCAAATTGCTGCATGACCCGGTCATCAAAATGCTCCCTGCCCTTCTAATCACAGTGCACCGTGCCCTTGTCATCAAAATGCTCCAAGACTTGTCATGACAAATCTCCATGAGCCTTGGCATCACAATGCTCCATGTCATTGTCATCACAATGCTCCTTGAATGCTCTCATCACATTGCTCAATGCTCTTGTCATCACAAAGCTCCATGCAACTTGTCATCACAATGCTCGATGCCCTTCTCATCACAATGCTCCATGCCCTTGTCATTACAATCCTGCATGACCCATGTATCATAGTGTTCCGTACCCTTGTCATCACAGTGCTCCAAGACCACTCACATCACAATAATCCATGAAATATTTCAGACCAATATTCCATGCCCTTCTCATCACAATGCTCCATTACCCCTTTCATAACAATGCACCATGACCCCCGCCATCACAATGTTCCACGGCCTAGTCATCACATGGTTCCATGACAATTGTCATCACAATTCTCAAGACCCCTGAAATCACAATGCTCCATGCCCTTGTCATCACAAAGCTCCATGACGCATGTCATCAGAATGTTCCATGGCCTTCTCATCTCAATGCTCCATGCCCTTGTCATCACAATGTTCCAAGACCATTGTAATCACAATGCTCCATGCCCCTTTTCATATCAATGCTCCATGAACCCTGTCATCACAATGCACCATACCCATCATCATAATGCTTCAGGCTATTGTCATCACAATGAAATCAAAATGCTCCATGACACCTGTCATCATAATACTCCGAACCCTTGTGATCACAATGTTCCATAACACTTATCATCACAACACCCCATGACACTCATCATCACATTTATCTATGGCCTTCTCATCACAGTGCTCTATGACTTTTGTCATCACAATGCTCAATACAGTTGTCATCAAAATGCTCCCTGACACTTGTCTTCAGTATGCTCCTTGAAACCTGTCATGAGAAGGCTCCATGCCTTTTTCATCACAATGATCCATGCCCTTTTCATCACAAAGCTCCAAGACCCCTTTAATCACAATGCTGCATGCCTTTGTCATCACAAAGCTCCTGGACGCATGTCTTCAGAATGCTCCATGGCCTTCTCATCACCATGATCCATGCCCTTGTCATCACAATGCTCCAAGACCCCTGTTATCACAATGCTCCATGCCCCTTTTCAACAGAATGCTCCATGAGACTTCTCATCAAAAGTCTCCATGGTCTTCTCATCAAAATGTTCCAGGACTTTATCATCACCATGCTCCATTCGCTTGTCATCGCAATGCTCCATGAGCAATATCATCACAATTCTCCATGACTACTGTCATCACAACACTCCATGACACCTGTCAGCACAATGATCCGGGACTCTTTTCATCACAGTGTTCCATTCCCTAGTCATCCCAATGCTCCATGACCCCTGTATTCACAATGCTCCGTGACGCTTGTCATCACAGTGCTCCATGACACCTGTCATCACAATGCTCCAGGCCTTTGTCAGCAAAATGCTTCATGACCTTCTCATTACAATGCTCTGTGTGCTTGTCATCCCAATACTCCATTACCATTGTCATCACAACCCTCCATGAACCTTGGGATCACATTGCTTCATGCCCTTGTCATCACAATGCCCCATGCTCCTTGAAATCAAAATGATACATGACCCCTGTCATCACAATGTTCCATGCCCTTGTGATCACAATATTCCATAACACTTGTCATCACAACGATCCATGATGCCTGTCATCACAATACTCCATGTCCTTTTCATCAAAATGCTCCATGACATTTGTCATCACAATTCTCAATACACTTGTCATCACAATGCTCCCTGACACTTGTTATCAGAATGCTCCTTGAACCCTGTCACGAAAAGGCTCCATGCCTTTTTCATCACAATGCCCCATGCCATTTTCATCACAATGCTCCATGCCATTGTCATCAAAATACTCCACAAGCTTGTCATCAGAATGTTCCATGACCCTTGTCATCACAAATCTCCATGCACTTGTCAGCAAAATGCTCCCTGACCCTTGTCATCACAATGCTCCAAGCCATATTCATCACAATGCTCAATTATCTTTGACAGCAGAATCCTACATGACAATTGGCATCACAATTCTCCATGCCCTTGTAATCACAATGCCCCATTCCAAATGTCATCGCAATAATCCATGAAACATATTAGACCAATGTTCCATGCCCTTGTCATCACAATGCTCCATGCCCTTGTTATCACAATGCTTCATGACCACTGTCATCACAATGCTCCGTGACTCCAGTCATCACAGGGCTTCATCGCATTTGTCATCACAATGGTCCATGCCCTCGTCATCAACAGTCTCTGTGACCATTTTAACCACAGTGCTCCATGAACTTTTCATCCCAATGCTCTTTGACCCTTGTCATCACAATGCTCTATGCCTTTCTCAGCAAAATGCTCCATGACCCTTGTCATCCCAATGCTCCATGAGCTTGTCAGCACAATGCTCCATGACACATGTCATCACAATGCTCCATGACTCTCGTCATCACAATGCTCCGTGACTCCAGTCATCTCAATGTTTCATAACGTTTGTCATCACAATGGTCCATGCCCGACTCATCACAAGGCTCTGTGACCTTTGTAACCACAATGCTCCGTGAACTTTTCTTCACAATTCTCTTTGACACTTGTCATCACAATGCTCCATGTCTTTGTCAGAACAATGCTCCATGACCATTGTCATCACAATGCGCCATGCGCATTTCATCACAAAGGTCCACAACATTTTCATTGCAATGCTCCATAAACATTGAAATCACAACGCTCCATGCAATTCTCATCAAAATGCTCTCTCACCAGAGATATCGCAGTGTTCCATCACTAGTCATCTCAATACTCCCTCACCCCTGTAATCACGATGTTCCATGACCCCTGACATCACAATGTTCCATGACCCCTGTCATCAGTACGCTCCATGACCCTTTTCATCCCAAAGCTCCAAGACCCCTGCCATCAAAATGTTCCATTAAAATTTCATCAAATTGCTTCATGACCCGGTTATCAAAATGCTCCCTGCCCTTCTCATAACAATGCACCATGCCCTTGTCATCAAAATGCTCCATGACTTGTAATCACAAAGCTCCATGACCGTTGGCATCACAATGCTCCATGTAATTGTCATCACAATGCTCCATGAACCCTCTCATAACATTGCTCGATGCCCCTGTCATCACAAAGCTCCATGACAATTGTCATCACAATGCACGATGCCCTTCTCATCACAATGTTCCATGCGCTTGTCATTACAATCCTGCATGACCCATGTATCATAGAGTTCCGTACCCTTGTCATCACAATGCTCCATGCCCACTCTCATCACAATAATCCATGAAACATTTCAGACCTATATTCAATTCCCTTCTCATCACAATGCTCCATTACCCCTTTCATAACAATGCACCATGACCCCCGCCATCACAGTGTTCCACGGCCTAGTCATCACATGGTTCCATGAAAATTGTCATCACAATGCTCAAGACCCCTGAAATCACAATGCTCCATGCCCTTGTCATCACAAAGCTCCATGACGCATGTCATCAGAAAGTTCCATGGCCTTCTTATCACAATGCTCCATGCTCATGTCATCACAATGCTCCAAGAGCCTTGTAATCACAGTGTTCCATGCCAATTTTCATCTCAATGCTCCATGAACCCTGTCATCACAATACAGCATGCCCATCATCATAATGCTTCAGGCTATTGTCATCACAATGAAATCAAAATGCTCCATGACCTCTGTCATCAGAATACTCCGAACCCTTGTGATCACAATGTTCCATAACACTTATCATCACAAAAACCCATGACGCTCATCATCACAATTATCCATGGCCTTCTCATCACAATGCTCTATGAACTATGTCATCACAATTCTCAATACACTTGCCATCACAATGCTCCCTGACACTTGTCGTCAATATGCTCCTTGAACCCTGTCATGACAAGGCTCCATGCCTTTTTCATCACAATGATCCATGCCCTTTTCATCACAATGCTCCAAGACCCTTGTAATCACAATGCTCCATGCCCTTGTCATCACAAAGCTCCAGGATGCATGTCATCAGAATGCTCCATGGCTTTCTCATCACCATGATCCATGCCCTTGTCATCACAATGCTCCAAGACCCCTGTAATCACAATGCTCCATGCCCCTTTTCAACAGAATGCTCCATGAGACTTCTCATCAAAAGTCAACATGGTCTTCTCATCACAATGCTCCAGGACTTTGTCATCAACATGCTCCATTCGCTTGTCATCGCAATGCTCCATGACCAATATCATCACAATGCTCCATGACCACTGTCATCACAACATTCTATGACACCTGACAAAACAATGATCCGTGATTCTTGTCATCACAATGATCTATGCCCTTGTCATCCCAACGCTCCATGACCCCTGTATTCACAATGCTCCGTGACGCTTGTCATCACAGTGCTCCACGACACATGTCATCACAATGCTCCATGCCTTTGTCAGCAAAATTCTATATGACCTTGTCATTACAATGCTCGGTGCGCTTGTCATCACAATACTCCATTTCCATTGTCATCACAATCCTCCATGAACCTTGGGATCACATTGCTTCATTCGTTTGTCATCACAATGCTCCATGCTCCTTGAAATCAAAATAATCCATGACCTCTGTCATCACAATGCTCCAAAACCTTGTGATCACAGTGTTCCATTATAGTTGTCATCACAACTCTCCATGATGCCTGTCATCACAATACTCCATGCCCTTTACATCAAAATGTTCCATGACAATTGACATCACAATTCTCAATATACATGTCATGACAATGCTCCCTGACACTTGTCATCAGAATGCTCCTTGATCCCTGTAACGAAAAGTCTCCATGCCTTTTTCCTCACAAATCCCCATGCTGTTTTCATCACAATGCTCCATGCCATTGTAATCAAAATACTCCACAAACTTGTCATCAGAATGCTCCATGACCCTTGTCATCACAATTCTCCATGCACTTTTCAGCACAATGTTCCCTGACCCTTGTCATCACAATTCTCCATGCACTTTTCAGCACAATGCTCCCTGACCCTTGTCATCACAATGCTCCATTACCTTTGTCATCAGAATCCTCCATGACACTTGGCATCACAATGCTCCATGCCATTGTCATCACAATGGGCCATTACATATGTCATCACAATGCTCCCTGACACCTGTCTTCACAATACTGCATGATCTGGTCATCACAATGCTTCATGCCCTTTTCATCAGAATGCACCATTCCAACTGTCATCGCAATAATCCATGAAACTTAGACCAAAGTTCCATGCCGTTGTCATCACTATGCTCCATGCCCTTGTTATCACAATGCTCCATGAACCCAGTCTTCACAATGCTCCATGACTCCAGTCATCACAATGCTTCATGGCCTTTGTCATCAAAATGGTCCATGCCCTCGTCATCAACAGTCTCTGTGACATTTTTATCCACAATGCTCCATGAAATTTTCATCACAATGCTCTTTGACCCTTGTCATCACAATGCTCTATGCCTTTCTCATCAAAATGCTCCATGACCCTTGTCATCACAATGCTCCAAGACTTTGTCATCTCAATGCTCCATTACCTTTGTCATCGGAATCCTCCATGACACTTGTCATCACAGTGCTCCTTGACACTTGTCATCAGACTCCTCCATGACCCTTGGCATCACAATGCTCCATGTCATCGTCATCACAATGCTCCACGAACCTTCTCATAACATTGCTCAATGCCCTTGTCATCAGAAAGCTCCATGATACTTGTCATCACAATGCTCGATGCCGTTCTCATCACAATGCTCCATGCCCTTGTCATTACAATCCTGCATGACCCATGTATCATAGTGTTCCGTACCCTTGTCATCACAGTGCTCCATGACCACTCACATCACAATAATCCATAAAATATTTCAGACAAATATTCCATGCCCTTCTCATCACAATGCTCCATTACCCCTTTCATAACAATGCACCATGACCCCCGCCATCACAATGTTCCACGGCCTAGTCATCACATGGTTCCATGACAATTGTCATCACAATTCTCAAGACCCCTGAAATCACAATGCTCCATGCCCTTGTCATCACAAATCTCCATGACGCATGTCATCAGAATTTTCCATGGCCTTCTCATCTCAATGCTCCATGCCCTTGTCATCACAATGCTCCAAGACCATTGTAATCACAATGCTCCATGCCCCATTTCATATCAATGCTCCACGAACCCTGTCATCACAATGCACCATACCCATCATCATAATGCTTCAGGTTATTGTCATCACAATGAAATCAAAATGCTCCATGACCTCTGTCATCATAATACTCCGAACCCTTGTGATCATTAATGTTCCATTACACTTATCATCAGAACACCCCATGACGCTCAGCATCACAATTATCGATGGCCTTCTCATCACAGTGCTCTATGATTTTTGTCATCACAATGCTCAATACACTTGTCATCACAATGCTCCCTGACACTTGTCTTCAGTATGCTCCTTGAAACCTGTCATGACAAGGCTCCATGCCTTTTTCATCACAATGATCCATGCCCTTTTCATCACAATGCTCCAAGACCCCTTTAATCACAATGCTCCATGCCCTTGTCATCACAAAGCTCCTGGACGCATGTCATCAGAATGCTCCATGGCCTTCTCATCACCATGATCCATGCCCTTGTCATCACAATGCTCCAAGACCCCTGTAATCACAATGCTCCATGCCCCTTTTCAACAGAATGCTCCATGAGACTTCTCATCAAATGTCTCCATGGTCTTCTCATCAAAATGTTCCCGGACTTTGTCATCACCATGCTCCATTCGCTTGTCATCGCAATGCTCCATGACCAATATCATCACAATTCTCAATGACCACTCTCATCACAACACTCCATGACACCTGACAGCACAATGATCCGGGACTCTTTTCATCACAGTGTTCCATTCCCTAGTCATCACAATGCTCCAGGACACTTGTCATCTCAATGATCCATGCCCTTGTCATCCCAATGAACCATAACCCCTGTATTCACAATGCTCCATGACGCTTGTCATCACAGTGCTCCATGACACCTGTCACCACAATGCTCCATGCCTTTGTCAGCAAAATGCTTCATGACCTTGTCATTACAATGCTCTATGTGCTTGTCATCACAATACTCCATTACCATTGTCATCACAACCCTCCATGAACCTTGGGATCACATTGCTTCATGCCCTTGTCATCACAATGCCCCATGCTCCTTGAAATCAAAATGATCCATGACCTCTGTCATCACAGTGCTCCAAGCTCTTGTGATCACAATGTTCCATAACACTTGTCATCACAATGCTCCATGATGCCTGTCATCACAATACTCCATGCCCTTTTCATCAAAATGCTCCATGACCTTTGTCATCACAATTCTCAATACACTTGTCATCACAATGTTCCCTGACACTTGTCATCAGAATGCTCCTTGAACACTGTCACGAAAAGGCTCCATGCCATTTTCATCACAATGCCTCATGCCATTTACATCACAATGCTCCATGTCATTGTCATCAAAATACTCCACAAGCTTGTCATCAGAATGTTCGATGACCCGTGTTATCACACATCTCCATGCACTTGTCAGCACAATGCTCCCTGACCCTTGTCATCACAATGCTCCAAGCCATTGTCATCACAAAGCTCCATTACCTTTGTCATCAGAATCCTCCATGACACTTTGCATCACAATGCTCCATGTCATTGTCATCACAATGGGCCATGACATATGTCATCACAATGCTCCCTGACACCTGTCTTCACAATACTGCATGACCTGGTCATCACAATGATCCATGCCCTTGTCATCAGAATGCGCCATTCCAACTCTCATCGCAATAATTCATGAAACTTATTAGACCAATGTTCAGTGCCCTTGTCATCACCATGCTTCATGCCCTTGTTATCACAATGCTCCATGACCCCTGTCATCACAATGCTCCGTGACTCCAGTCATCACAGTGCTTCATGAACTTTCTCATCACAATGGTCCATGTCCTCGTCATCAACTGTCTCTGTGACCTTTTTAACAACAATGCTCCATGAATTTTCATCACAATGCTCTTTGACCCTTGTCATCAAAATGCTCTATGCCTTTCTCAGCACAATGCTCCATGACCCTTGTCATCACAATGCTCCTTGCACTTGTCAACACAATGCTCCATGACACATGTCATCACGATGAACCATGCGCTTGTCATCACAGTGCTCCACAATCTTGTCATCACAATGCTCCATGCACATCTCATCAAAATGCTCTCTCACGACTGATATCACAATGCTACATCACTATTTGTCACAGTACTCCCTCATCCCTCTCATCACAATTTTCCATGACTCCTGTCATCACAATGCTACATGCACTTATCATGACAATGTTCAATGACCCCTGACATCACAATGTTCCATAACATCTGTCATCAAAATGCTCCATGACCATTTTCATCCAAATGCTCCATGACCCCTGACATCACAATGTTCCATAACACCTGTCATCAAAATGTTCCATGACACATTTCATCAAATTGCTCCATGACCCTGTCATCACAATGCTCCCTGCCCTTCTCATCACAATGCACAACGCACTTGCCATCAAAATGCTCCATGACCTTTGTCATCATAATGATCCATGACCCTTGGCATCACAATGCTCCATGTCATTGTCATCACAATGCTCCATGACCCTTGGCATCACAATGCTCCATGTCCTTGTCATCACAATGCTCCATGAACACTCTCATCAAATTTCTCCATGTCCTTGTCATCAGAAAGCTCCATGACACATGTCATCAGAATGCTCCATGGCCTTCTCATCACCATGTTCCATGCTCTTGCCATCACAATGCTCCTTTACCCCTGTCATAACAATACTCCATGACCCCTGCCATCACGATGTTCCATGGCCTTGTCATCACAAGGCTCCATGACCCTTCTCATCACAATGCTCCAAGATCCCTGTAATCACAATGCTCTATGCCCCTTTTCATCTCAATGATCCATGAACCCTGTCATCACAATGCACCATGCCCATCATCATAATGCTTCATGCTATTGTCATCACAATGAAATCAAAATGCTCCATGACCTCTGTCATAACAATGCTCCAAACCCTTGTGATCACAATATTCCATAACACTTGTCATCACAATGCCCCATGACGCTCGTCATCACAATTATCCATGGTCTTCTCATCACAATGCTCCATGACCTTTGTCATCACTATGCTCAATACACTTGTCATCAAAATGCTCCCTGACACTTGTTGTCTGTATGCTCCTTGAACCCTGTCATGACAAGGTTCCATGCCATTTTCATCACAATGATCCATGCCTTTTTCATCACAATGCTCCAAGACCCATGTAATCACAATGCTCCATGCCCTTGTCATCACAAAGCTCAATGACGCATGCCATCAGAATGCTCCTTGGACTTCTCCTCACAATGTTCCATGCCCTTTTCATCACAATGTTCCAAGACTCCTGTAATCACAATGCTCTATGCCCCTTTTCATCAGTATGCTCCATGAGAATTCTCATCACAGGGCTCCATGGTTTTGTCATTACAATGCTCCAGGACCTTGTCATCACAATGCTTGACGACTTTGTCATGAAAACTTTCAATGGCCCTTGTCATCATAATGCTCCAAGCCCTAGTCATCACAATGCTCCATTATATTTGTCATCACAATCCTCCATTACATTTGGCATCACAATGCTCCATGCCATTGTCATCGCAATGGACCATGACATAGGTCATCACAATGCTCCCTGACACCTGTCTTCACAATACTCCATGACCTTCTCATCACAATGCTCCATGCCCTTGTCATCACAATGCACCATGCCCACTGTCATCACAATAATCTATGAAACTTGTCAGACCAATGCTCCATGCCCCTGTCATCACAATGCTCCATGTCCTTGTCCTCACAATGCTCCATGACCCCTGTCATCACAGTGCTCCGTGACTCCAGTCATCACAATGCTTCATAACGTTTGTTATCACAATGTTCTATGCCCGACTCATCACAATGTTCCATGCCCGACTCATCACAAGGCTCTGTGACCTTTGTAACCACAATGCTCAATGAACTTTTCATCACAATTCTCTGTGACACTTGTCAACACAATGCTGCATGTCTTTGTCAGAACAATGCTCCATGACACATGTCATCACAATGCACCATGCACTTGTCATCACAGTGTTCCACAATCTTTTTATCACAATGCTCCATAAACCTTGTCATCACAATGCTCCATGCACTTCTCATCAAATTGCTCTCTCCCCACAGATATCACAATGTTACATCACTATTCGTCACAATAATCCCTCAACCCTGTTATCACAATGTTCCATGACTCCTGTCATCACAATGCTACATGCACTTATCATCACATTGTTCGATGACCCCTGACATCACAATGTTCCATAACCGCTGTCATCAAAATACTCCATGACCATTTTCATTCCAAAGCTCCAAGACCACTGACATCACATTGTTCTATAACCTCTGCCATCAAAATGTTCCATTACACATTTCATCAAATTGCTGCATGACCCGGTCATCAAAATGCTCCCTGCCCTTCTAATCACAGTGCACCGTGCCCTTGTCATCAAAATGCTCCAAGACTTGTCATGACAAATCTCCATGAGCCTTGGCATCACAATGCTCCATGTCATTGTCATCACAATGCTCCTTGAATGCTCTCATCACATTGCTCAATGCTCTTGTCATCACAAAGCTCCATGCAACTTGTCATCACAATGCTCGATGCCCTTCTCATCACAATGCTCCATGCCCTTGTCATTACAATCCTGCATGACCCATGTATCATAGTGTTCCGTACCCTTGTCATCACAGTGCTCCAAGACCACTCACATCACAATAATCCATGAAATATTTCAGACCAATATTCCATGCCCTTCTCATCACAATGCTCCATTACCCCTTTCATAACAATGCACCATGACCCCCGCCATCACAATGTTCCACGGCCTAGTCATCACATGGTTCCATGACAATTGTCATCACAATTCTCAAGACCCCTGAAATCACAATGCTCCATGCCCTTGTCATCACAAAGCTCCATGACGCATGTCATCAGAATGTTCCATGGCCTTCTCATCTCAATGCTCCATGCCCTTGTCATCACAATGTTCCAAGACCATTGTAATCACAATGCTCCATGCCCCTTTTCATATCAATGCTCCATGAACCCTGTCATCACAATGCACCATACCCATCATCATAATGCTTCAGGCTATTGTCATCACAATGAAATCAAAATGCTCCATGACACCTGTCATCATAATACTCCGAACCCTTGTGATCACAATGTTCCATAACACTTATCATCACAACACCCCATGACACTCATCATCACATTTATCTATGGCCTTCTCATCACAGTGCTCTATGACTTTTGTCATCACAATGCTCAATACAGTTGTCATCAAAATGCTCCCTGACACTTGTCTTCAGTATGCTCCTTGAAACCTGTCATGAGAAGGCTCCATGCCTTTTTCATCACAATGATCCATGCCCTTTTCATCACAAAGCTCCAAGACCCCTTTAATCACAATGCTGCATGCCTTTGTCATCACAAAGCTCCTGGACGCATGTCTTCAGAATGCTCCATGGCCTTCTCATCACCATGATCCATGCCCTTGTCATCACAATGCTCCAAGACCCCTGTTATCACAATGCTCCATGCCCCTTTTCAACAGAATGCTCCATGAGACTTCTCATCAAAAGTCTCCATGGTCTTCTCATCAAAATGTTCCAGGACTTTATCATCACCATGCTCCATTCGCTTGTCATCGCAATGCTCCATGAGCAATATCATCACAATTCTCCATGACTACTGTCATCACAACACTCCATGACACCTGTCAGCACAATGATCCGGGACTCTTTTCATCACAGTGTTCCATTCCCTAGTCATCCCAATGCTCCATGACCCCTGTATTCACAATGCTCCGTGACGCTTGTCATCACAGTGCTCCATGACACCTGTCATCACAATGCTCCAGGCCTTTGTCAGCAAAATGCTTCATGACCTTCTCATTACAATGCTCTGTGTGCTTGTCATCCCAATACTCCATTACCATTGTCATCACAACCCTCCATGAACCTTGGGATCACATTGCTTCATGCCCTTGTCATCACAATGCCCCATGCTCCTTGAAATCAAAATGATTCATGACCCCTGTCATCACAATGTTCCATGCCCTTGTGATCACAATATTCCATAACACTTGTCATCACAACGATCCATGATGCCTGTCATCACAATACTCCATGTCCTTTTCATCAAAATGCTCCATGACATTTGTCATCACAATTCTCAATACACTTGTCATCACAATGCTCCCTGACACTTGTTATCAGAATGCTCCTTGAACCCTGTCACGAAAAGGCTCCATGCCTTTTTCATCACAATGCCCCATGCCATTTTCATCACAATGCTCCATGCCATTGTCATCAAAATACTCCACAAGCTTGTCATCAGAATGTTCCATGACCCTTGTCATCACAAATCTCCATGCACTTGTCAGCAAAATGCTCCCTGACCCTTGTCATCACAATGCTCCAAGCCATATTCATCACAATGCTCAATTATCTTTGACAGCAGAATCCTACATGACAATTGGCATCACAATTCTCCATGCCCTTGTAATCACAATGCCCCATTCCAAATGTCATCGCAATAATCCATGAAACATATTAGACCAATGTTCCATGCCCTTGTCATCACAATGCTCCATGCCCTTGTTATCACAATGCTTCATGACCACTGTCATCACAATGCTCCGTGACTCCAGTCATCACAGGGCTTCATCGCATTTGTCATCACAATGGTCCATGCCCTCGTCATCAACAGTCTCTGTGACCATTTTAACCACAGTGCTCCATGAACTTTTCATCCCAATGCTCTTTGACCCTTGTCATCACAATGCTCTATGCCTTTCTCAGCAAAATGCTCCATGACCCTTGTCATCCCAATGCTCCATGAGCTTGTCAGCACAATGCTCCATGACACATGTCATCACAATGCTCCATGACTCTCGTCATCACAATGCTCCGTGACTCCAGTCATCTCAATGTTTCATAACGTTTGTCATCACAATGGTCCATGCCCGACTCATCACAAGGCTCTGTGACCTTTGTAACCACAATGCTCCGTGAACTTTTCTTCACAATTCTCTTTGACACTTGTCATCACAATGCTCCATGTCTTTGTCAGAACAATGCTCCATGACCATTGTCATCACAATGTGCCATGCGCATTTCATCACAAAGGTCCACAACATTTTCATTGCAATGCTCCATAAACATTGAAATCACAACGCTCCATGCAATTCTCATCAAAATGCTCTCTCACCAGAGATATCGCAGTGTTCCATCACTAGTCATCTCAATACTCCCTCACCCCTGTAATCACGATGTTCCATGACCCCTGACATCACAATGTTCCATGACCCCTGTCATCAGTACGCTCCATGACCCTTTTCATCCCAAAGCTCCAAGACCCCTGACATCACAATGTTCTATAACCCCTGCCATCAAAATGTTCCATTACAATTTCATCAAATTGCTTCATGACCCGGTTATCAAAATGCTCCCTGCCCTTCTCATAACAATGCACCATGCCCTTGTCATCAAAATGCTCCATGACTTGTAATCACAAAGCTCCATGACCGTTGGCATCACAATGCTCCATGTAATTGTCATCACAATGCTCCATGAACCCTCTCATAACATTGCTCGATGCCCCTGTCATCACAAAGCTCCATGACAATTGTCATCACAATGCACGATGCCCTTCTCATCACAATGTTCCATGCGCTTGTCATTACAATCCTGCATGACCCATGTATCATAGAGTTCCGTACCCTTGTCATCACAATGCTCCATGCCCACTCTCATCACAATAATCCATGAAACATTTCAGACCTATATTCAATTCCCTTCTCATCACAATGCTCCATTACCCCTTTCATAACAATGCACCATGACCCCCGCCATCACAGTGTTCCACGGCCTAGTCATCACATGGTTCCATGAAAATTGTCATCACAATGCTCAAGACCCCTGAAATCACAATGCTCCATGCCCTTGTCATCACAAAGCTCCATGACGCATGTCATCAGAAAGTTCCATGGCCTTCTTATCACAATGCTCCATGCTCATGTCATCACAATGCTCCAAGAGCCTTGTAATCACAGTGTTCCATGCCAATTTTCATCTCAATGCTCCATGAACCCTGTCATCACAATACAGCATGCCCATCATCATAATGCTTCAGGCTATTGTCATCACAATGAAATCAAAATGCTCCATGACCTCTGTCATCAGAATACTCCGAACCCTTGTGATCACAATGTTCCATAACACTTATCATCACAAAAACCCATGACGCTCATCATCACAATTATCCATGGCCTTCTCATCACAATGCTCTATGAACTATGTCATCACAATTCTCAATACACTTGCCATCACAATGCTCCCTGACACTTGTCGTCAATATGCTCCTTGAACCCTGTCATGACAAGGCTCCATGCCTTTTTCATCACAATGATCCATGCCCTTTTCATCACAATGCTCCAAGACCCTTGTAATCACAATGCTCCATGCCCTTGTCATCACAAAGCTCCAGGATGCATGTCATCAGAATGCTCCATGGCCTTCTCATCACCATGATCCATGCCCTTGTCATCACAATGCTCCAAGACCCCTGTAATCACAATGCTCCATGCCCCTTTTCAACAGAATGCTCCATGAGACTTCTCATCAAAAGTCAACATGGTCTTCTCATCACAATGCTCCAGGACTTTGTCATCAACATGCTCCATTCGCTTGTCATCGCAATGCTCCATGACCAATATCATCACAATGCTCCATGACCACTGTCATCACAACATTCTATGACACCTGACAAAACAATGATCCGTGATTCTTGTCATCACAATGATCTATGCCCTTGTCATCCCAACGCTCCATGACCCCTGTATTCACAATGCTCCGTGACGCTTGTCATCACAGTGCTCCACGACACATGTCATCACAATGCTCCATGCCTTTGTCAGCAAAATTCTATATGACCTTGTCATTACAATGCTCGGTGCACTTGTCATCACAATACTCCATTTCCATTGTCATCACAATCCTCCATGAACCTTGGGATCACATTGCTTCATTCGTTTGTCATCACAATGCTCCATGCTCCTTGAAATCAAAATAATCCATGACCTCTGTCATCACAATGCTCCAAAACCTTGTGATCACAGTGTTCCATTATAGTTGTCATCACAACTCTCCATGATGCCTGTCATCACAATACTCCATGCCCTTTACATCAAAATGTTCCATGACAATTGACATCACAATTCTCAATATACATGTCATGACAATGCTCCCTGACACTTGTCATCAGAATGCTCCTTGATCCCTGTAACGAAAAGTCTCCATGCCTTTTTCCTCACAAATCCCCATGCTGTTTTCATCACAATGCTCCATGCCATTGTAATCAAAATACTCCACAAACTTGTCATCAGAATGCTCCATGACCCTTGTCATCACAATTCTCCATGCACTTTTCAGCACAATGCTCCCTGACCCTTGTCATCACAATTCTCCATGCACTTTTCAGCACAATGCTCCCTGACCCTTGTCATCACAATGCTCCATTACCTTTGTCATCAGAATCCTCCATGACACTTGGCATCACAATGCTCCATGCCATTGTCATCACAATGGGCCATTACATATGTCATCACAATGCTCCCTGACACCTGTCTTCACAATACTGCATGATCTGGTCATCACAATGCTTCATGCCCTTTTCATCAGAATGCACCATTCCAACTGTCATCGCAATAATCCATGAAACTTAGACCAAAGTTCCATGCCGTTGTCATCACTATGCTCCATGCCCTTGTTATCACAATGCTCCATGAACCCAGTCTTCACAATGCTCCATGACTCCAGTCATCACAATGCTTCATGACCTTTGTCATCAAAATGGTCCATGCCCTCGTCATCAACAGTCTCTGTGACATTTTTATCCACAATGCTCCATGAAATTTTCATCACAATGCTCTTTGACCCTTGTCATCACAATGCTCTATGCCTTTCTCATCAAAATGCTCCATGACCCTTGTCATCACAATGCTCCAAGACTTTGTCATCTCAATGCTCCATTACTTTTGTCATCGGAATCCTCCATGACACTTGTCATCACAGTGCTCCTTGACACTTGTCATCAGACTCCTCCATGACCCTTGGCATCACAATGCTCCATGTCATCGTCATCACAATGCTCCACGAACCTTCTCATAACATTGCTCAATGCCCTTGTCATCAGAAAGCTCCATGATACTTGTCATCACAATGCTCGATGCCGTTCTCATCACAATGCTCCATGCCCTTGTCATTACAATCCTGCATGACCCATGTATCATAGTGTTCCGTACCCTTGTCATCACAGTGCTCCATGACCACTCACATCACAATAATCCATAAAATATTTCAGACAAATATTCCATGCCCTTCTCATCACAATGCTCCATTACCCCTTTCATAACAATGCACCATGACCCCCGCCATCACAATGTTCCACGGCCTAGTCATCACATGGTTCCATGACAATTGTCATCACAATTCTCAAGACCCCTGAAATCACAATGCTCCATGCCCTTGTCATCACAAATCTCCATGACGCATGTCATCAGAATTTTCCATGGCCTTCTCATCTCAATGCTCCATGCCCTTGTCATCACAATGCTCCAAGACCATTGTAATCACAATGCTCCATGCCCCATTTCATATCAATGCTCCACGAACCCTGTCATCACAATGCACCATACCCATCATCATAATGCTTCAGGTTATTGTCATCACAATGAAATCAAAATGCTCCATGACCTCTGTCATCATAATACTCCGAACCCTTGTGATCATTAATGTTCCATTACACTTATCATCAGAACACCCAATGACGCTCAGCATCACAATTATCGATGGCCTTCTCATCACAGTGCTCTATGATTTTTGTCATCACAATGCTCAATACACTTGTCATCACAATGCTCCCTGACACTTGTCTTCAGTATGCTCCTTGAAACCTGTCATGACAAGGCTCCATGCCTTTTTCATCACAATGATCCATGCCCTTTTCATCACAATGCTCCAAGACCCCTTTAATCACAATGCTCCATGCCCTTGTCATCACAAAGCTCCTGGACGCATGTCATCAGAATGCTCCATGGCCTTCTCATCACCATGATCCATGCCCTTGTCATCACAATGCTCCAAGACCCCTGTAATCACAATGCTCCATGCCCCTTTTCAACAGAATGCTCCATGAGACTTCTCATCAAATGTCTCCATGGTCTTCTCATCAAAATGTTCCCGGACTTTGTCATCACCATGCTCCATTCGCTTGTCATCGCAATGCTCCATGACCAATATCATCACAATTCTCAATGACCACTCTCATCACAACACTCCATGACACCTGACAGCACAATGATCCGGGACTCTTTTCATCACAGTGTTCCATTCCCTAGTCATCACAATGCTCCAGGACACTTGTCATCTCAATGATCCATGCCCTTGTCATCCCAATGAACCATAACCCCTGTATTCACAATGCTCCATGACGCTTGTCATCACAGTGCTCCATGACACCTGTCACCACAATGCTCCATGCCTTTGTCAGCAAAATGCTTCATGACCTTGTCATTACAATGCTCTATGTGCTTGTCATCACAATACTCCATTACCATTGTCATCACAACCCTCCATGAACCTTGGGATCACATTGCTTCATGCCCTTGTCATCACAATGCCCCATGCTCCTTGAAATCAAAATGATCCATGACCTCTGTCATCACAGTGCTCCAAGCTCTTGTGATCACAATGTTCCATAACACTTGTCATCACAATGCTCCATGATGCCTGTCATCACAATACTCCATGCCCTTTTCATCAAAATGCTCCATGACCTTTGTCATCACAATTCTCAATACACTTGTCATCACAATGTTCCCTGACACTTGTCATCAGAATGCTCCTTGAACACTGTCACGAAAAGGCTCCATGCCATTTTCATCACAATGCCTCATGCCATTTACATCACAATGCTCCATGTCATTGTCATCAAAATACTCCACAAGCTTGTCATCAGAATGTTCGATGACCCGTGTTATCACACATCTCCATGCACTTGTCAGCACAATGCTCCCTGACCCTTGTCATCACAATGCTCCAAGCCATTGTCATCACAAAGCTCCATTACCTTTGTCATCAGAATCCTCCATGACACTTTGCATCACAATGCTCCATGTCATTGTCATCACAATGGGCCATGACATATGTCATCACAATGCTCCCTGACACCTGTCTTCACAATACTGCATGACCTGGTCATCACAATGATCCATGCCCTTGTCATCAGAATGCGCCATTCCAACTCTCATCGCAATAATTCATGAAACTTATTAGACCAATGTTCAGTGCCCTTGTCATCACCATGCTTCATGCCCTTGTTATCACAATGCTCCATGACCCCTGTCATCACAATGCTCCGTGACTCCAGTCATCACAGTGCTTCATGAACTTTCTCATCACAATGGTCCATGTCCTCGTCATCAACTGTCTCTGTGACCTTTTTAACAACAATGCTCCATGAATTTTCATCACAATGCTCTTTGACCCTTGTCATCAAAATGCTCTATGCCTTTCTCAGCACAATGCTCCATGACCCTTGTCATCACAATGCTCCTTGCACTTGTCAACACAATGCTCCATGACACATGTCATCACGATGAACCATGCGCTTGTCATCACAGTGCTCCACAATCTTGTCATCACAATGCTCCATGCACATCTCATCAAAATGCTCTCTCACGACTGATATCACAATGCTACATCACTATTTGTCACAGTACTCCCTCATCCCTCTCATCACAATTTTCCATGACTCCTGTCATCACAATGCTACATGCACTTATCATGACAATGTTCAATGACCCCTGACATCACAATGTTCCATAACATCTGTCATCAAAATGCTCCATGACCATTTTCATCCAAATGCTCCATGACCCCTGACATCACAATGTTCCATAACACCTGTCATCAAAATGTTCCATGACACATTTCATCAAATTGCTCCATGACCCTGTCATCACAATGCTCCCTGCCCTTCTCATCACAATGCACAACGCACTTGCCATCAAAATGCTCCATGACCTTTGTCATCATAATGATCCATGACCCTTGGCATCACAATGCTCCATGTCATTGTCATCACAATGCTCCATGACCCTTGGCATCACAATGCTCCATGTCCTTGTCATCACAATGCTCCATGAACACTCTCATCAAATTTCTCCATGTCCTTGTCATCAGAAAGCTCCATGACACATGTCATCAGAATGCTCCATGGCCTTCTCATCACCATGTTCCATGCTCTTGCCATCACAATGCTCCTTTACCCCTGTCATAACAATACTCCATGACCCCTGCCATCACGATGTTCCATGGCCTTGTCATCACAAGGCTCCATGACCCTTCTCATCACAATGCTCCAAGATCCCTGTAATCACAATGCTCTATGCCCCTTTTCATCTCAATGATCCATGAACCCTGTCATCACAATGCACCATGCCCATCATCATAATGCTTCATGCTATTGTCATCACAATGAAATCAAAATGCTCCATGACCTCTGTCATAACAATGCTCCAAACCCTTGTGATCACAATATTCCATAACACTTGTCATCACAATGCCCCATGACGCTCGTCATCACAATTATCCATGGTCTTCTCATCACAATGCTCCATGACCTTTGTCATCACTATGCTCAATACACTTGTCATCAAAATGCTCCCTGACACTTGTTGTCTGTATGCTCCTTGAACCCTGTCATGACAAGGTTCCATGCCATTTTCATCACAATGATCCATGCCTTTTTCATCACAATGCTCCAAGACCCATGTAATCACAATGCTCCATGCCCTTGTCATCACAAAGCTCAATGACGCATGCCATCAGAATGCTCCTTGGACTTCTCCTCACAATGTTCCATGCCCTTTTCATCACAATGTTCCAAGACTCCTGTAATCACAATGCTCTATGCCCCTTTTCATCAGTATGCTCCATGAGAATTCTCATCACAGGGCTCCATGGTTTTGTCATTACAATGCTCCAGGACCTTGTCATCACAATGCTTGACGACTTTGTCATGAAAACTTTCAATGGCCCTTGTCATCATAATGCTCCAAGCCCTAGTCATCACAATGCTCCATTATATTTGTCATCACAATCCTCCATTACATTTGGCATCACAATGCTCCATGCCATTGTCATCGCAATGGACCATGACATAGGTCATCACAATGCTCCCTGACACCTGTCTTCACAATACTCCATGACCTTCTCATCACAATGCTCCATGCCCTTGTCATCACAATGCACCATGCCCACTGTCATCACAATAATCTATGAAACTTGTCAGACCAATGCTCCATGCCCCTGTCATCACAATGCTCCATGTCCTTGTCCTCACAATGCTCCATGACCCCTGTCATCACAGTGCTCCGTGACTCCAGTCATCACAATGCTTCATAACGTTTGTTATCACAATGTTCTATGCCCGACTCATCACAATGTTCCATGCCCGACTCATCACAAGGCTCTGTGACCTTTGTAACCACAATGCTCAATGAACTTTTCATCACAATTCTCTGTGACACTTGTCAACACAATGCTGCATGTCTTTGTCAGAACAATGCTCCATGACACATGTCATCACAATGCACCATGCACTTGTCATCACAGTGTTCCACAATCTTTTTATCACAATGCTCCATAAACCTTGTCATCACAATGCTCCATGCACTTCTCATCAAATTGCTCTCTCCCCACAGATATCACAATGTTACATCACTATTCGTCACAATAATCCCTCAACCCTGTTATCACAATGTTCCATGACTCCTGTCATCACAATGCTACATGCACTTATCATCACATTGTTCGATGACCCCTGACATCACAATGTTCCATAACCGCTGTCATCAAAATACTCCATGACCATTTTCATTCCAAAGCTCCAAGACCACTGACATCACATTGTTCTATAACCTCTGCCATCAAAATGTTCCATTACACATTTCATCAAATTGCTGCATGACCCGGTCATCAAAATGCTCCCTGCCCTTCTAATCACAGTGCACCGTGCCCTTGTCATCAAAATGCTCCAAGACTTGTCATGACAAATCTCCATGAGCCTTGGCATCACAATGCTCCATGTCATTGTCATCACAATGCTCCTTGAATGCTCTCATCACATTGCTCAATGCTCTTGTCATCACAAAGCTCCATGCAACTTGTCATCACAATGCTCGATGCCCTTCTCATCACAATGCTCCATGCCCTTGTCATTACAATCCTGCATGACCCATGTATCATAGTGTTCCGTACCCTTGTCATCACAGTGCTCCAAGACCACTCACATCACAATAATCCATGAAATATTTCAGACCAATATTCCATGCCCTTCTCATCACAATGCTCCATTACCCCTTTCATAACAATGCACCATGACCCCCGCCATCACAATGTTCCACGGCCTAGTCATCACATGGTTCCATGACAATTGTCATCACAATTCTCAAGACCCCTGAAATCACAATGCTCCATGCCCTTGTCATCACAAAGCTCCATGACGCATGTCATCAGAATGTTCCATGGCCTTCTCATCTCAATGCTCCATGCCCTTGTCATCACAATGTTCCAAGACCATTGTAATCACAATGCTCCATGCCCCTTTTCATATCAATGCTCCATGAACCCTGTCATCACAATGCACCATACCCATCATCATAATGCTTCAGGCTATTGTCATCACAATGAAATCAAAATGCTCCATGACACCTGTCATCATAATACTCCGAACCCTTGTGATCACAATGTTCCATAACACTTATCATCACAACACCCCATGACACTCATCATCACATTTATCTATGGCCTTCTCATCACAGTGCTCTATGACTTTTGTCATCACAATGCTCAATACAGTTGTCATCAAAATGCTCCCTGACACTTGTCTTCAGTATGCTCCTTGAAACCTGTCATGAGAAGGCTCCATGCCTTTTTCATCACAATGATCCATGCCCTTTTCATCACAAAGCTCCAAGACCCCTTTAATCACAATGCTGCATGCCTTTGTCATCACAAAGCTCCTGGACGCATGTCTTCAGAATGCTCCATGGCCTTCTCATCACCATGATCCATGCCCTTGTCATCACAATGCTCCAAGACCCCTGTTATCACAATGCTCCATGCCCCTTTTCAACAGAATGCTCCATGAGACTTCTCATCAAAAGTCTCCATGGTCTTCTCATCAAAATGTTCCAGGACTTTATCATCACCATGCTCCATTCGCTTGTCATCGCAATGCTCCATGAGCAATATCATCACAATTCTCCATGACTACTGTCATCACAACACTCCATGACACCTGTCAGCACAATGATCCGGGACTCTTTTCATCACAGTGTTCCATTCCCTAGTCATCCCAATGCTCCATGACCCCTGTATTCACAATGCTCCGTGACGCTTGTCATCACAGTGCTCCATGACACCTGTCATCACAATGCTCCAGGCCTTTGTCAGCAAAATGCTTCATGACCTTCTCATTACAATGCTCTGTGTGCTTGTCATCCCAATACTCCATTACCATTGTCATCACAACCCTCCATGAACCTTGGGATCACATTGCTTCATGCCCTTGTCATCACAATGCCCCATGCTCCTTGAAATCAAAATGATACATGACCCCTGTCATCACAATGTTCCATGCCCTTGTGATCACAATATTCCATAACACTTGTCATCACAACGATCCATGATGCCTGTCATCACAATACTCCATGTCCTTTTCATCAAAATGCTCCATGACATTTGTCATCACAATTCTCAATACACTTGTCATCACAATGCTCCCTGACACTTGTTATCAGAATGCTCCTTGAACCCTGTCACGAAAAGGCTCCATGCCTTTTTCATCACAATGCCCCATGCCATTTTCATCACAATGCTCCATGCCATTGTCATCAAAATACTCCACAAGCTTGTCATCAGAATGTTCCATGACCCTTGTCATCACAAATCTCCATGCACTTGTCAGCAAAATGCTCCCTGACCCTTGTCATCACAATGCTCCAAGCCATATTCATCACAATGCTCAATTATCTTTGACAGCAGAATCCTACATGACAATTGGCATCACAATTCTCCATGCCCTTGTAATCACAATGCCCCATTCCAAATGTCATCGCAATAATCCATGAAACATATTAGACCAATGTTCCATGCCCTTGTCATCACAATGCTCCATGCCCTTGTTATCACAATGCTTCATGACCACTGTCATCACAATGCTCCGTGACTCCAGTCATCACAGGGCTTCATCGCATTTGTCATCACAATGGTCCATGCCCTCGTCATCAACAGTCTCTGTGACCATTTTAACCACAGTGCTCCATGAACTTTTCATCCCAATGCTCTTTGACCCTTGTCATCACAATGCTCTATGCCTTTCTCAGCAAAATGCTCCATGACCCTTGTCATCCCAATGCTCCATGAGCTTGTCAGCACAATGCTCCATGACACATGTCATCACAATGCTCCATGACTCTCGTCATCACAATGCTCCGTGACTCCAGTCATCTCAATGTTTCATAACGTTTGTCATCACAATGGTCCATGCCCGACTCATCACAAGGCTCTGTGACCTTTGTAACCACAATGCTCCGTGAACTTTTCTTCACAATTCTCTTTGACACTTGTCATCACAATGCTCCATGTCTTTGTCAGAACAATGCTCCATGACCATTGTCATCACAATGTGCCATGCGCATTTCATCACAAAGGTCCACAACATTTTCATTGCAATGCTCCATAAACATTGAAATCACAACGCTCCATGCAATTCTCATCAAAATGCTCTCTCACCAGAGATATCGCAGTGTTCCATCACTAGTCATCTCAATACTCCCTCACCCCTGTAATCACGATGTTCCATGACCCCTGACATCACAATGTTCCATGACCCCTGTCATCAGTACGCTCCATGACCCTTTTCATCCCAAAGCTCCAAGACCCCTGACATCACAATGTTCTATAACCCCTGCCATCAAAATGTTCCATTACAATTTCATCAAATTGCTTCATGACCCGGTTATCAAAATGCTCCCTGCCCTTCTCATAACAATGCACCATGCCCTTGTCATCAAAATGCTCCATGACTTGTAATCACAAAGCTCCATGACCGTTGGCATCACAATGCTCCATGTAATTGTCATCACAATGCTCCATGAACCCTCTCATAACATTGCTCGATGCCCCTGTCATCACAAAGCTCCATGACAATTGTCATCACAATGCACGATGCCCTTCTCATCACAATGTTCCATGCGCTTGTCATTACAATCCTGCATGACCCATGTATCATAGAGTTCCGTACCCTTGTCATCACAATGCTCCATGCCCACTCTCATCACAATAATCCATGAAACATTTCAGACCTATATTCCATTCCCTTCTCATCACAATGCTCCATTACCCCTTTCATAACAATGCACCATGACCCCCGCCATCACAATGTTCCACGGCCTAGTCATCACATGGTTCCATGAAAATTGTCATCACAATGCTCAAGACCCCTGAAATCACAATGCTCCATGCCCTTGTCATCACAAAGCTCCATGACGCATGTCATCAGAAAGTTCCATGGACTTCTTATCACAATGCTCCATGCTCATGTCATCACAATGCTCCAAGAGCCTTGTAATCACAGTGTTCCATGCCAATTTTCATCTCAATGCTCCATGAACCCTGTCATCACAATACAGCATGCCCATCATCATAATGCTTCAGGCTATTGTCATCACAATGAAATCAAAATGCTCCATGACCTCTGTCATCAGAATACTCCGAACCCTTGTGATCACAATGTTCCATAACACTTATCATCACAAAAACCCATGACGCTCATCATCACAATTATCCATGGCCTTCTCATCACAATGCTCTATGAACTATGTCATCACAATTCTCAATACACTTGCCATCACAATGCTCCCTGACACTTGTCGTCAATATGCTCCTTGAACCCTGTCATGACAAGGCTCCATGCCTTTTTCATCACAATGATCCATGCCCTTTTCATCACAATGCTCCAAGACCCTTGTAATCACAATGCTCCATGCCCTTGTCATCACAAAGCTCCAGGATGCATGTCATCAGAATGCTCCATGGCCTTCTCATCACCATGATCCATGCCCTTGTCATCACAATGCTCCAAGACCCCTGTAATCACAATGCTCCATGCCCCTTTTCAACAGAATGCTCCATGAGACTTCTCATCAAAAGTCAACATGGTCTTCTCATCACAATGCTCCAGGACTTTGTCATCAACATGCTCCATTCGCTTGTCATCGCAATGCTCCATGACCAATATCATCACAATGCTCCATGACCACTGTCATCACAACATTCTATGACACCTGACAAAACAATGATCCGTGATTCTTGTCATCACAATGATCTATGCCCTTGTCATCCCAACGCTCCATGACCCCTGTATTCACAATGCTCCGTGACGCTTGTCATCACAGTGCTCCACGACACATGTCATCACAATGCTCCATGCCTTTGTCAGCAAAATTCTATATGACCTTGTCATTACAATGCTCGGTGCGCTTGTCATCACAATACTCCATTTCCATTGTCATCACAATCCTCCATGAACCTTGGGATCACATTGCTTCATTCGTTTGTCATCACAATGCTCCATGCTCCTTGAAATCAAAATAATCCATGACCTCTGTCATCACAATGCTCCAAAACCTTGTGATCACAGTGTTCCATTATAGTTGTCATCACAACTCTCCATGATGCCTGTCATCACAATACTCCATGCCCTTTACATCAAAATGCTCCATGACAATTGACATCACAATTCTCAATATACATGTCATGACAATGCTCCCTGACACTTGTCATCAGAATGCTCCTTGATCCCTGTAACGAAAAGTCTCCATGCCTTTTTCCTCACAAATCCCCATGCTGTTTTCATCACAATGCTCCATGCCATTGTAATCAAAATACTCCACAAACTTGTCATCAGAATGCTCCATGACCCTTGTCATCACAATTCTCCATGCACTTTTCAGCACAATGCTCCCTGACCCTTGTCATCACAATTCTCCATGCACTTTTCAGCACAATGCTCCCTGACCCTTGTCATCACAATGCTCCATTACCTTTGTCATCAGAATCCTCCATGACACTTGGCATCACAATGCTCCATGCCATTGTCATCACAATGGGCCATTACATATGTCATCACAATGCTCCCTGACACCTGTCTTCACAATACTGCATGATCTGGTCATCACAATGCTTCATGCCCTTTTCATCAGAATGCACCATTCCAACTGTCATCGCAATAATCCATGAAACTTAGACCAAAGTTCCATGCCGTTGTCATCACTATGCTCCATGCCCTTGTTATCACAATGCTCCATGAACCCAGTCTTCACAATGCTCCATGACTCCAGTCATCACAATGCTTCATGACCTTTGTCATCAAAATGGTCCATGCCCTCGTCATCAACAGTCTCTGTGACATTTTTATCCACAATGCTCCATGAAATTTTCATCACAATGCTCTTTGACCCTTGTCATCACAATGCTCTATGCCTTTCTCATCAAAATGCTCCATGACCCTTGTCATCACAATGCTCCAAGACTTTGTCATCTCAATGCTCCATTACCTTTGTCATCGGAATCCTCCATGACACTTGTCATCACAGTGCTCCTTGACACTTGTCATCAGACTCCTCCATGACACCTGGTATCACAATGTGCCATGCCATTGTCATCACAATGGGCCATTACATATGTCATCACAATGCACCCTGACAACTGTCTTCACCATACTGCCTGACCTGGTCATCACAATGCTCCATGACCTTGTCATCACAATGTGCCATTCCATCTGTCATCACAATAATCCATGAAACTTATTAGACCAATGCTCCATCGATTTTTAATCAAAATGCTCCATGCCCTTCTTATCACAATGTTCCAAGACCCCTGTAATCAGAATGCTCCATGCTCATTTCCATCAGTATGCTCCCTGAGACTTGTCTTCACAAGGCTCCATGTTTTTCTATTCACAAAGCTCCAGGACCTTGTCATCACAATGCTTCACGACCTTGTCATGAAAATTCTCAATGGCCCTTGTCATCATAATGCTCCAAGCCCTAGTCATCACAATGCTTCATTATATTTGTCATCACAATCCTCCATTACATTTGGCATCTAAATGCTCCCTGCCATTGTCATCGCAATGGACCATGACATATGTCATCACAATGCTCCCTGACACCTCTCTTCACAATACTCTATGACCTTCTCCTCACAATGCTCCATGCCCTTGTCATCACAATGCACCATGTCCACTGTCATCACAATAATCTATGAAACGTGTAAGACCAATGCTCCATGCCCCTGTCATCACAATGCTCCATGACACATGTCATCACAATGCACCATGACCCCTGTCAACACAATGCTCCGTGACTCCAGTCATCACAATGCTTCATAACGTTTGTCAACACAACGGTCCATGGTTGCATCATCAAAAGGCTCCGTGTCCTTTGTAACCACTATACTCCATGAACTATTTATCACAATGCTCCGTGACCCTTGTCATCACAATGCTCCATGCCTTTGTCAGAACAATGCTCCATGACCCTTGTCATCACAATGTGCCACACGCTTTTCATCACATTGATAAACAACATTGTCATTGCTATGATCCATAAACCTTGTAATCACAATGCTCCATGCACTTCTCATCCAAATGCTCTGTCACCTGAGATATCACAATATTCCATCACTAGTTATCACAATCCTCCCTCACCCCTGTAAGCACAGTGTTCCATGACCCCTGTCATCACAATGCTACATCCCCTTATCAGCACAATGTTCCATGACCCCTGACATCACAATGTTCCATAACCCCTGTCATCAAAATGCTCCATGACCATTTTCATCCCAAAGCTACATGACCCATGTCATCACAATGTTCTATAACCCCTGCCATCAAAATGTTCCATTACACCTTTCATCAAATTGCTGCATGACCCTGTCATCAAAATGCTCCCTGTCCTTCTCATCACAATGCACCACACCCTTGTCATCAAAATGGTCTATGAACTTTGTCATCACAAACTCCATGACCCTTGGCATCACAATGCTCCATGTCATTGTCATCACAATGCTCCATAAACCCTCTCATCACATTGCTCCATGCACTTGTCATTACAAAGCTCCATGACACTTTTCATCACAATGCTCGATGCCCATCTCATCACAATGCTCCATGCCCTTGTCATTACAATCCTCCATGACCCATGTATCACAGTGTTCCGTGCCCTTGTCATCACAATGCTCCATGCCCACTCTCATCACAATAATCCATGAAATATTTCAGACCAATGCTCAATGCCCTTCTCATCAAAATGCTCCATTACGTCTGTCATAACAATGCTCCATGACCAATGCCATCACAGTGTTCCACGGCCTTTTCATCACAAGGCTCCATGACACTTGTCATCACAATGCTCCATGCCCTTGTCATCAAAAACTCCATGACGCATGTCATCAGAATGTTAGATGGCCTTCTCATCACAATACTCGGTGCCCTTGTCATCACAATGCTCCAAGACCCCTGTAATCACAATGCTCCATGCCCCTTTTCATCTCAATGCTCCATGAACCCTGTCATCACAATGCACCATGCCCATCATCATAATGCTTCAGGCTATTGTCATCACAATGAAATCAAAATTCTGCATGACCTCTGTCATCATAATGCTCCAAACCCATGTGATCACAATGTTCCATAACACTTATCATCACAAAACCCCATGACGATCATCATCACAATTATCCATGGCTTCTCATCACAATGCTCCATGACATGCGTCATCACAATTCTCAATACACTTTTCATCACAATGCTCCGTGACCCTTGTCATCACAATCCTCCATGCCTTTGTCAGAAAATTGCTCAATGACCCTTGTCTTCACACTGTGTCATGCGCTTTTCATCACAATGGTCTGCAAATTTGTCATTGCAATGCTCCATAAATATTGTAATCACAGTGCTCCATGCCCTTCTCATCACAATGCTCCATTACCCCTGTCATAACAATGCTCCATGACCCCTGTCATCACAATGTTCCACGGCCTTGTCATCACAAGGCTCCATGACACTTGTCATCCCAATGCTCCAAGACCCCTTTAATCAGAATAATCCATGCCCTTGACATCAAAAAGCTCTATGACACATGTCATCAGAAGGTTCCATGAACTTCTCATCAAAATGCTCCATGCCCGTTTCATCACTATGCTCCAAGACCCATGTGATCACAATGCTCCATGCCCCTTTTCATCTCAATGCTCCATGAACCCTGTCATCACAATGCATCATGCCCATCATCATAAAGCTTCCGGCTATGGTCAGCACAATGAAATCAAAATTCTCCATGACCACTGTCATCACGATGCTCCATGACCCCTGTCATCACAATACTCCATGAATATTTTCAGCCAAATGCTCCATGACCATTGTCATCACAATTACCCATGCGCTTTTCATCACAATCCTCCCTCACCCCTGTTATCACAATATACCATGACCCCTGTCATCACAATGCTACATCCCCTTATCAGCACAATATTTCATGACCCCTGATATCACAATGTTCCATAAACCCTCTCATCAAAATGCCCCCTGACCCTTTTCATCCCAAAGATCCATGACCCCTGGCATCACAAGTTTCTATAACCCCTGTCAACAAAATGTTCTATTACAATTTTCATCAAATTGCTGCATCACCCTGTCATCAAAATACTCCCTGCCCTTCTCATCAAAATGCACTACACCCTTGTCAACAAAATGCTCCATGACCTTTGTCATCACAAAGCTCCATGACCTTTGGCATCACAGTGCTCCATGTCATTGTCATCACAATGCTCCATGAACACTCTCATCACATTTCTCCATGCCCTTGTCATCACAAAGCTCCATGACACTTTTCATCACAATGCTCGATGCCCTTCTCATCACAATGCTCCATGCCCACTCTCATCACAATAATCCATGAAACATTTCAGACCAATGCTCAATGCCCTTCTCATCACAATGATCCATTACCTCTGTCATAACAATTCTCCATGATCCCTGCCTTCACAATGTTCCACAGCCTTGTCATCACAAGGCTCCATGACCCTTGTCATCACAATGCTCCAAGACCCCTGTAATCACAAAGCTCCATGCACTTGTCATCACAAAGCTCCATGACGCATGTCATCAGAATGTTCCATGGCCTTCTCCTCACAATGCTCCATGCCCTTGTCATCACAATGCTCCAAGACCCCTGTAATCACAATGCTCCATGGCCCTTTTCATCAGAATGCTCCATGAGAATTGTCATCACAAGTCTCCATGGTCATCTCATCACAATACTCCAGGACATTCTCATCACCATGCTCCATTCCCTTGTCATCAGAATGTTCCATGAGGCATGTCATCACAATAATCCATGAATATTTTCAGCCCAATGCTCCATGACCTTCTCATCACAATGCTCCACGACCAATATCATCACACTGCTCCATGTCCACTGTCATCACAACACTCCATGACACCTGACAACACAATGATCCGGGTCTCTTGTCATCACAATTCTCAAAGACCCCTGTAATCACAATGCTCCATAACCTCTGTCATCACTATGCTCCATGCACTTGTCATCACAATTCTCCATGCACTTGTCATCACAATGCTCCCTGACCCATGTCATCAAAATGCTCCAAGCCATTGTCATCACAATATTCCATTACCTTTGTCATCACAATCCTCCAAGACACTTGGCATCACAATGTTCCATGCCATTATCATCACAATTGGCCATTACATATGTCATCAAAATGCTCCCTGACAACTCTCTTCACAATACTGCATGACCTGGTCATCACAAAGCTCCATGCCCTTGTCATCACAATGCGCCATTCCAACTTTCTTCACAACAATCCATGAAATTTATTAGACTAATGTTCCATGCCCTTGTCATCACAATGCTCCATGCCTTTGTTATCACAATGCTCCCTGACTCCTGTCATCACAAAGCTCCGTGACTCCAGTCATCGCAATGATTCATGACCTTTGTCATCACAATGGTCCATACCCTCGTCATCAACAGTCTCTGTGACCATTTTAACCACAATGCTCCATGAAATTTTCATCACAATGCTCTTTGAACCTTGTCATCACAATGCTCTATGCCTTTCTCAGCACAATGCTCCATGACCCTTGTCATCACAGTGCTCCATGCGCTTGTCTGCACAATGCTCCATGACACATATCATCACAATGCACCATGCGCTTGTCATCACAGTGCTCTACAATCTTGACATCACAATGCTCCATCCACTTCTCATCAAAATGCTCTCTCACCACTGATATCACAATGCTACATCACTATTTGTCAGAATACTCCCTCACCCCTGGCATCACAATGTCCCATGACTCCTGGCATTACATTGCTATATGCACTTATCATCACAATGTTCGATGAACCCTGACATCACAATGTTCCATAACATCTGTCATCAAAATATTCCATGACAATTTTCATCAAATTGCTCCATGACCCTGTCATCACAATACTCCCTGACCTTCTCATCACAATGCACAACGCCCATGCCATCAAAATGCTCCATGACCTTTGTCATCACAAAATCCATGACCCTTGGCATCACATTGCTCCATGCCCTTGTCTTCACAAAGCTCCATGACACATGTCATCAGAATGCTCCATGCCCTTCTCATACCAATGCTCCATGCCCTTGCCATCACAATGTTCCATTACACCAGTCATAACAATGCTCTATGACCCCTGCCATCACGATGTTCCATGGCCTTGTCATCACAAAGCTCCTTGACCCTTCTCATCACAATGTTCCAAGAACACTTTAATCAAAATGCTCTATGCAACTTTTCATATCAATGATCCATGAACCCTGTCATCACAATGCACCATGCCCTTCAGCATAATGCTTCATGCTATTGTCATCACAATGAAATCAAAATGTTCCATGACCTCTGTCATAACAATGCTCCAAACCCTTGTGATCACAATATTCCAAAACACTTGTCACCACAATGCCCCATGACGCTCATCATCACCGTTATCAATGGTCTTCTCATCCCAATGCTCCATGACTTTGTCACCACAATGCACAATACACATGTCATCAAAATGCCCCCTGACCCTTGTTGTCTGTATGCTACTTGAACCCTGTCATGACAAGGCTCCATGCCTTTTTCATCACAATGATCCATGCCCTTTTCATCACAATGCTCCAAGACCCATGTAATCACAATGCTCCATGCCCTTGTCATCACAAAGCTCAATGACGCATGCCATCAGAATGCTCCTTGGAATTCTTCTCACAATGCTCAATGCCCTTGTCATCACAATGTTCCAAGACCCTGGTCATCACAATGATCCATGCCCCTTTTCATCAGTATGCTCCATGAGACTTGTCATCACAAGGCTCCATGGTTTTGTCATCACAATGCTCCAGGAACTTGTCATCACAATGCTTCTCGACATTGTTATGAAAATTTTCAATGGCCCGTGTCAACATAATGCTCCAAGCCTTAATCATCACAATGCTCCATTATATTTGTCATCACAATTCTCCATTACATTTGGCATCATAATGATCCATGCCATTGTCATCGCAATGGACCATGACATATGTCATCACAATACTCCCTGACAGCTGTCTTCACAATACTCCATGAGCTTCTAATCACAATGCTCCATGCCCTTGTCATCACAATGCTCCATGAACCCTGTCATCACAATAATCCATGAACATTTTCAGCACAGTGCTCCACGACCAACTCATCACAATGCTCCATGGCCAATATCATCACAATGCTCGATGACCACTGTCATCAAAACATTCCATGACACCCGACAACACAATGATCCGGGACTCTTATCATCACAATGCTCCATTCCCTAGTCATCACAATGCTCCATGAACCCTGTCATCACAACACTCCATGAACATTTTCAGCCCAGTGCTCCATGAAACTTGTTACCACAATGATCCATGCCCTTGTCATCCCAATGCTTCATGACCCCTGTATTAACAATGCTCCGTGACGCTTGTCATTACAGTGCTCCATGACACATGTCATCACAATGCTCCATGCCTTTGTCAGCAAAATGCTACATGACCTTGTCATTACAATGCTCTATGCGCTTGTCATCACAATACTCCATTACCATTGTCATCACAATCCTCCATGAAACTTGGGATCACATTGCTTCATGCCCTTGTCATCACAATGCTCCATGCTCCTTGAAATCAAAATTATCCATGACCTCTGTCATCACATTTCTCCAAACCCTTGTGATCACAATGTTCCATAACACTTGCCATCACAACGCTCCATGATGCCTGTCATCACAATATTCCATGCCCTTTTCATCACAATGTTCCATGACCTTTGTCATCACAATTCTCAATACACTTGTCATCACAATGCTCCATGCGCTTGTCAGCACAATCCTCCATGACACATGTCATCACAATGCACCATGCACTTCTCATCACAATGCTGCTTAAAATATGTCATCACAATGCTCCATGCACTTCTCATCAAAATGCTCTCTCACCACTGATATCACAATGCTACATCACTAATTGTCACAGTACTCCCTCAACCCTGTCATCACAATGTTCCATGACTCGTGTCATCACAATGCTACATGCACTTATCATCACAATGTTTGATGACCCCTGACATCTCAGTGTTCCATAACACCTGTCATCAAATTGTTCCATGACACTTTTCATCAAATTGCTCCATGACTCTGTCATCAGAATGCTCCCTGCCTTTCTCATCACAATGCACAACGCCCTTGCCATCAAAATGCTCCATGACCTTCGTCATCACAAAGATCCATGACGCTTGGCATCACATTGCTCCATGCCCTTGTCTTCACGAAGCTCCATGACACGTCATCAGAATGCTCCATGGCCTTCTCATCACAATGCCCCATGCCCTTGCCATCACAATGCTCCATTACCCCAGTCATAAAAATGCTCCATGAACCCTGCCATCATGATGTTCCTTGGCCTTGTCATCACAAAGCTCCATGACCCTTCTCATCACAACGCTCCAATAACCCTTTAAACACAATGCTCTATGCCCCTTTTCATCTCAATGATCCATGAACCCTGTCATCACAATGCACCATGCCCATCATCATAATGCTTCTTGCTATTGTCATCACAATGAAATCAAAATGTTCCATGACCTCTGTCATAACAATGCTCCAAACCCTTGTGATCACAATATTCCAAAACTCTTGTCATCACAATGCCCCATGACGCTCGTCATCACAATTATCAATGGCCTTCTCATCACAATGCTCCATGACCTTTGTCACCACAATGCTCAATACACTTGTCATAAAAACGCTCCCTGATACTTGTTGTCTGTATGCTCCTTTTACCCTGTCATGACAAGGCTCCATGCCTTTTTCATCACAATGATCCATGCCCTTTTCATCACAATGCTCCAAGACCCATGTAATCACAATGCTCCATGCCCTTGTCATCAAAAAGCTCAATGACGCATGCCATCAGAATGCTCCTTGGTCTTCTCCTCACAATGTTCATTGCCCTTATCATCACAGTGTTCCAAGACCCCTGTAATCACAATTCTGCATGCCCCTTTTCATCAGTATGCTCCATGAGACTTGTCAACACAAGGCTCCATTCTTTGTCATCACAATGCTCCAGGACCTTGTCATCACAACGCTTCTCGAACTTATCATGAAAATTTTCAATGGCCCTTGTCATCATAATGCACCAAGCCCTAATCATCACAAAGCTCCATTATATTTGTCATCACAATTCTCCATTACATTTGGCATCATAATGTTCCATGCCATTGCCATCGCAATGGACCATGACATATGTCATCACAATGCTCCCTGACACCTGTCTTCACAGTACTCCATGACCTTCTCATCACAATGCTCCATGCCCTTGTCATCACAATGCACCATGTCCACTGTCATCACAATAATCTATGAAACTTGTCAGACCAATGCTCCATTCCCCTGTCATCACAATGTTCCATGCCCTTGTTATCACAATGCTCCATGACCCCTGTCATCACAATGCTCCGTGACTCCAGTCATCACAATGCTTCACAACGTTTCTCATCACAACGGTCCATGCCTGCGTCATCACAAGGCTCTGTGACCTTTGTACCCACAACGCTCAATGAACTTTTCATCACAATGCTCCGTGACCCTTGTCATCACAATGCTCCATGCTTTGTCAGAGCAATGCTCCATGATGCTTGTCATCAAAATGATCCATGCCCTTGCCATCCCAATGCTCCATGACACCTGTATTCACAATGCTCCTTGACACTTGTCATCACAGTGCTCCATGACACCTGTCATCACAATGCTCCATGCCTTTCTCAGCAAAATACTACATGACCTTGTCATTACAATGCTCTATGCTCTTGTCATCACAATACTCCATTTCCATTGTCATCACAATCCTCCATGAACCTTGGGATCACATTGCTTCATGCCCTTGTCATCACAATGCTCCATGTTCCTTGAAATCAAAATGATCCATGACCTCTCTCATCACAATGCTCCAAAATCTTGTGATCACAAAGTTCCATAACACTTGTCATCACAATGCTCCATGATGCCTGTCATCACAATACTCCATGCCCTTTTCATCACATTGCTCCATGACCTTTGTCATCACAATTCTCAATACACTTGTCATCACAATGCTCCCTGACACTTGTCATCAGAATTCTCCTTGAACCCTGTAACGAAGAGGCTCCATGCCTTTTTCATCACAATGACCCATGCCGTTTTCATCACAATGCTCCATGCCATTGTCATCAAAATACTCCACAAGCTTGTCATTAGAATGCTCCATGACCCTTGTCATCACAATTCTCCATGCACTTGTCAGCACAATGCTCCCTGACCCTTGTCATCACAGTGCTCCAAGCCATTGTCATCACAATGCTCCATTGCCTTTGTCATCAGAATCCTCCATGACACTTGGCATCACAGTGCTCCATGCCATTGTCATCACAATGGGCCATTACATATGTCATCACAATGCACCATTACACCTGTCTTCACAATACTGCATGACCTGGTCATCACAATGCTCCATGCCATTGTCATCACAATGCTCCATGTCCTTGTTATCACAATGTTCCAAGAGCCCTGTAATCAGAATGATCCATGCCCCTTTCATCAGTATGCTCCATGAGACTTGTCTTCACAAGGCTCCATGGTTTTCTCATCACAAAGCTCCAGGGCCTTGTCATCACAATTCTTCATGACCTTGTCATGAAAATCCTCAATGGCGCTTGTCATCATAATGCTGCAAACCCTAGTCATCACAATGCTCCATTATATTTGCCATCACAATCCTCCATTACATTTGGCATCATAGTGCTCCCTGCCAATTTCATCGCAATGGACCATGACATATGTGATCACAATGCTCCCTGACACCACTCTTCACAATACTCCATGACCTTCTCCTCACAATGCTCCATGCCCTTGTCATCACAATGCACCATGTCCACTCTCATCACAATAATCTATGAAACTTCTCAGACCAATGCTCCATGCCCCTGTCCTCACAATGCTCCATGCCCTGGTTATCACAATGCTCCATGACCCCTGTACTCACAATGCTCCATGACTCCAGTCATCACAATGATTCATAACGTTTGTCATCACAGCGGTCTATGCCCGCGTCATCACCAGGCTCTGTGTCCTTTGTAACCACAATGCTCCATGAACATTTCATCACAATGCTCCGTAACCCTTGTCATCACAATGCTACATGCCTTTGTCAGAACAATGCTCCATGACACTTGTCATCACAGTGTGCCACGCACTTTTCATCACAATGATCCACAACCTTGTCATCGCTATGATCCATAAACCTTGTAATTACAACGCTCCATGAACTTCTCATCCAAATGCTCTCTCACCTGAGATATCACAATGTTCCATCACTAGTTATCACAATGCCCCCTCACCCCTGTAATCACAGTGTTCCATGGCCCCTGTCATCACAATGCTACATCCCCTTATCATCACAATGTTCCATGACCCCAGACATCACAATGTTCCATATCCCCTGTCATCAAAATGCTCCATGACACTTTTCATCCCAAAGCTCCATGACCCCTGGCATCACAATGTTCTATAACCCCTGTCATCAAAATGTTCCATTACAGGGCCTCCCTGGTGGCGCAGTGGTTGAGAGTCCACCTGCCGATGCAGGGGATACGGGTTCGTGCCCCGGTCTGGGAGGATCCCATATGCCGCGGAGCGGCTGGGCCCGTGAGCCATGGCCGCTGGGCCTGCGCATCCGGAGCCTGTGCTCCGCAACGGGAGAGGCCACAACAGTGAGAGGCCCGCATACCGCAAAAAAAAGAAAAAAAAAAATGTTCCATTACACTTTTTATCAAATTGCTGCATGACCCTGTCATCAAAATGCTCCCTGCCATGCTCAGCACAATGCACCACACACTTGTCATCAAAATGCTTCATGACCTTTGTCATCACAAAGCTCCATGACCCTTGGCATCACAATGCTCCATGCCTTTGGCATCACAATGCTCCATGAACACTCTCATCACATTGCTCCATGCCCTTGTCATCACAAAACTCCATGACACTTGTCATCACAATGTTCGATGCTTTCTCATCACAATGCTCCATGCCCACTCTCATCACAATAATCCATGAAATATTTCAGACCAACGCTCATTGCCCTTGTCATCAAAATGCTCCATTACTTCTGTCATAACGATGATCCATGACCCCTGCCATCATGATGTTCCATGGCCTTTTCATGACAAGGCTCCATGACCCTTCTCATCACAATGCTCCAAGAACACTGTAATCACAAAGCTCTATGCCCCTTTTCATCTCAATGATTCATGAGCCCTGTCATCACAATGCACCATGCCCATCATCATAATGCTTCCTGCTATTGTCATAACAATGAAATCAAAATGCTCCATGACCTCTGTCATAACAATGCTCCAAACACTTGTGATCACAATATTCCATAACACTTGTCATCACAATGCCCCATGACGCTCATCATCACAATTATCCATGGTCTTCTCATCACAATGCTCCAGGACCTTTGTCATCACAATGCTCAATACACTTGTCATCCAAATGCTCCCTGACACTTGTTGTCTGTATGCTCCTTTTACCCTGTCATGACAGGGCTCCATGCCTTTTTCATCACAATGATCCATGCCCTTTTCATCACAATGCTCCAAGACACATGTAAGCACGATGCTCCATGCCATTGTCATCAAAAAGCTCAATGACGCACGCCATCCGAATGCTCCTTGGTCTTCTCCTCACAATGCTCCATGCCCTTGTCATCACAAAGTTCCAAGACCACTGTAATCACAATGTTCCATGCCCTTTTTCATCAGTATGCTCCATGAGACTTGTCATCACATGGCTCCATGGTTTTGTCATCATAATGCTCCAAGCCCTAGTCATCACAATGCTCCATTATATTTGTCATCATAATCCTCCATTACATTTGGCATCACAATGTTCCCTGCCATTGTCATCGCAATGGACCATGACATATTTCATCACAATCCTCCGTGACACCTGTCTTCAAAATATTCCATGACCTTCTCATCTCAATGCGCCATGCCCTTGTCATCACAATGCACCATGTCCACTGTCATCACAATAATCTATGAAACTTGTCAGACCAATGCTCCATTCCCCTGTCATCACAATGCTCCAAGCCATTGTCATCACAATGCTCTATTACATTTATCATCAGAATCCTCCATGACACTTGGCATCACAATGCTCCATGCCATTGTCATCACAATTGGTCATTACATATGTCTTCACAGTGCTCCCTGAGACCTCTCTTCACAATACTGCAAGATCTGGTCATCACAATGATCCATGCCCTTTTCATCACAATGCGCCATTCCAACTGTCATCAAAATACTCCATGGAACTTATTAGAACAATGCTCCATGCCCTTGTCATCACAATGCCCCATGCCCTTGTTATCACAATGTTCCATGACCCCTGTCATCACAATGCTCCGTGACTCCAGTCATCACAATGTTCCATAACCCCTGTCATCAAATTGCTCCATGACCCATTTCATCCCAAAGCTCCATGATCCCTGGCATCACAATGTTCTATAACCCCTGTCATCAAAATGTTCCATTACATTTTTCATTAAATTGCTGCATGACCCTGTCATCAAAATGCTCCCTGCCCTTCTCATCACAATGCACCACACCCTTGTCATCAAAATGCTCCATGACATTTGACATCACAAAGCTCCATGACCCTTGGCATCACAATGCTCCATGTCATTGTCATCACAATGCTCCATGAACCCTCTCATCACATTGCTCCATGCCATTGTCATAACAAAGCTCCATGACACTTGTCATCACAATGCTCGATGCCCTTCTCATCACAATGCTCCACGCCCTGGTCATTACAATCCACCATGACCCATGTATCACAGTGTACCGTGCCCTTGTCATCACAATGCTCCATGCCCACTCTCATCACAATAATCCATGAAACATTTCAGACAAATGCTCAATGCCATTCTGATTACAATGTTCCATTACTTCTGTCATAACTATGCTCCATGACCGCTGCCATCACAATGTTCCACGGCCTTGTCATCAAAAGGCTACATGACCCTTGTCATCACAATGCTCCAAGACACCTGTAATCACAATGCTTCATGCCCTTGTCATAACAAAGCTCCATGACGCATGCCATCAGAATGTTCCATGGCCTTCTCCTCACAATGCTCCATGCCCTTGTCATCACAGTGCTCCAAGACCGCTGTAATCTCAAAGCTCCTTGTCCCTTTTCGTCAGAATGCTCCATGAGACTTGTCATCACAAGTCTCCATCGTCATCTCATCACAATGCTCCAGGAACTTGTCATCACCATGCTCCATTCCCTTGTCATCACAATGCTCCTTGACACCTGTCATCACAATACTCTATGAACATTTTCAACCCAATGCTCCATGACGGTCTTATCACAATGCTCCATGAGCAGTATCATCACAATGCTCCATGACCACTGTCATCACAATGCGCCATTCCAACTGTCATCACAATAATCCATGAAACTTTTTAGACCAATGATCCATGCCCTTGTCATCACAGTGCTCCATGCCCTTGCTATCACAATGTTCCAAGACCCCTGTAATCAGAATGCTCCATGCCCCTTTTCATCAGTATGCTCCATGAGACCTGTCATCACAAGGTTCCCTGCCTTTTTCATCACAATGCCCCATGCAGTTTTCATCACAATGCTCCATGCCATTGTCATCAAAATACTCCACAAGCTTGTCACCAGAATGCTTCATGACCCTTGTCATCACAATTCTCCATGCACTTGTCAACACAATGCTCCTTGACCCTTGTCATTGCAATGCTCCAAGCCATTGTCATCACAATGCTCTATTAACTTTGTCATCACAATCCTCCATGACACTTGGCATCACAATGCTCCATGCCATCGTCATCACATTGGGCCATTACATATGTAATCACAATGCTCCCTGACACATGTCTTCACAATACTGCATGACCTGGTCATCACAATGCTCCATGCCCTTGTCATCACAATGTGCCATTCCAACTGTCATCGCAATAATCCATGAAACTTATTAGACCAATGCTCCATGCCCTTGTCATCACAATGCTCCACGACCACTGTAAACACAGTGTTCCATGCCACTTTTCATCTCAATGTTCCATGATCCCTGTCATCACAATGCACCATGCCCATCATCATAATGCTTCAGGCTATTGTCATCACAATGAAATCAATATTCTCCATGACCTCTGTCATCATAATGCTCCAAACCCTTGTGATCACAATGTTCCATAACACTTATCATCACAACACACCATGACGCACATCATCACAATTATCCATGGTCTTCTCATCACAGTGCTCCATGACCTTTGTCATCACAATGCTCAAAACACTTGTCATCACAATGCTCCCTGACCCTTGTCTTCAGTATGCTCCATTAACCCTGTCATGACAAGTCTCCATGACATTTTCATCACAATGATCCCTGCCATTTTCATCACAATGCTCCAAGACAACTGTAATCACAATGCTCCAAGCCCTTGTCATCACAAAGCTCCATGACCAATGTCATCAGAATGCTGCATGGCCGTCTCTGACAATGCTCCATGCCCTTGTCATCACAATGCTCCAAGACCACTGTAATCACAATGATCCATGCCACTTTTCATCAGAATGCTCCATGAAACTTGTCATCACAAGCCTCCAAGGACTTCTCATCACAATGCTACATGACCTTGTCATCACTATGCTCCATTTCCTTGTCATCACAATGCTCCATGACCATTGTCATCACAATACTCCATGAATATTATCAGCACAATGCTCCATAACCTTCTCATCACAATGCTCCATGATCAATATCATCACAATGCACCATGACAACTGTCATCACAACACTCCATGACACCTGACAACACAATGATCCGGGACTCTTGTCATCACTATGCTCCATTCCCTAGTCATCAAAATGCTGCATGAACCCTGTCATCACAATGCTCCATGACAACAGTCTTCACAATACAGCATGACCTCTTTATCACAATGCTCCATGCCCTTGTCACAACAATGCACCATTCCAACTGTCATCACAATAATCCATGAAAATTATGATACCAATGATACATGCCCTTGTCATCACAATGCTCCATGCCCCTTTTCATCACAATGCTCCATGACCCCTGTCATCACAGTGCTCCGTGACTCCAGTCATAACAATGCTTCATGACCTTTGTCATCACAATGGTCCATGCTCTCGTAATCAACAGTCTCTGTGACCTTTTTAACCACAATGCTCCATGAACTTTTCATCACAGTTCTCTTTGACCCTTGTCATCACAATGCTCTATGCCTTTCTCAGCACAATGCTCCATGACCCTTGTCCTCACAATGCTCCATGCGCTTGTCAGCAAAATGCTCCATGACACATGTCATCACAATGCACCATGCGCTTGTCATCACAGTGCTCCACAATCTTGTCATCACAGTGCTCCACAATCTTGTCATCACAGTGCTCCATAAACCTTGTCATCACAATGCTCTATGCACTTATCATCAAAATGCTTTCTCACCACTGATATCACAACGTTACTTCACTATTCGACACAATACTCCTTCACCTCTGTCATCACAATGTTCCATGACTCCTGTCATCACAATGCTACATGCACTTATCATCACAAAGCTCGATGACCCATGACATCACAATGTTCCATAACACCTGTCATCAAAATGTTCCTTGACACTTTTCATCAAATTTCTCTGTGACCATGTCATCACAATGCTCCCTGAACTGCTCATTACAATGCACAACGCCCTTGTCATCAAAATGTTCCATGACCTTTGTCATCACAAATATCCATGACCCTTGGCATCACATTGCTCCATGCCCTTGTCATCACTAAGCTCCATGACACATGTCGTCAGAATGCTCCATGGACTTCTCATCACAATGCTCCATGACCTTTGTCATCACAATGCTCAATACACTTGTCATCAATATGCTCCATGACACTTGTTGTCTGTATGCTCCTTGAACCCTGTCATGGCAAGAGTCCATGCATTTTTCATCACAATATTCCATGCCCTTTTCATCACAATGCTACAAGACCCTGTAATCACAATGCTCCATGCGCTTGTCATCACAAAGCTCAGTGATGCATGTCCTCAGAATGCTCCTTGGCCTTCTCTTCACAATGATCCATGCCCTTGTCATCACAATGTTCGAAGACCCCTGTAATCACAATGGTCCATGCCCCTTTTGATCAGTATGCTATATGAGATTGTCATCAAAAGGCTCCATGGATTTCTCATCACAATGCTCCAGGTCCTTGTCAACACAATGCTTCACGACCTTGTCATGAAAATTCTCAATGGCCCTTGTCATCATAGTGCTCCAAGCCCTAGTCATCACAATGCTCCATTTTATTTGTCATCCCAATCCTCCATTATATTTGGCATCACAATGCTCAATGCCATTATCATCGCAATGGACCATGACATATGTCATCACAATGCTCCCTGACACCTGTCTTCACAATACACCATGACCTTCTCATCACCATGATCCATACCCTTGTCATCACAATGCTCCATGCCCATGTCATCACAATGCTCCATGACCCCTATCATCACAGTGCTCCATGACTCCAGTCATCACAATGCTTCATAATGTTTGTCATCAAAACGGTCCTTGACCGTGTCATCACAAGGCTCTGTGACCTTTGTAACCAAAATGCTCCATGAACTTTTCATCACAATGCTCCGTGACCCTTGTCATCAAAATGCTCCATGCCTTTGTCAGAACAATGCTCCATGACCCTTGTCATCACAATGTGCCACGTGCTTTTCATCACATCGGTCCACAACCTTTTCATCGCTATGCTTCATAAACCTTGTAATCCCAATGCTCCATGCACTTCTCATCCAAATGCTCTCTCACCAGAGATATCACAATGTTCCATCACTAGTCATCACAATACTCCCTCACCGCTGTAATCATAATGTTCCATGATCCCTGTCATCACAGTGCTACATACCCTTATCATCACAATGTTCCATGATCCCTGACATCACAATGTTCCATAACCCCTGTCATCAAAATGCTCCATGACCCTTTTCATCCCAAAGCTCCATGACTCCTGACATCACAATGTTCTATAACACCTGCCCTCAAAATATTCCATTATATTTTAATCGAATTGATGCATGAACCTGTAATCAAAATGCTCCCTGCCCTTCTCATCACAATGCACCACACCATAGTCATCGAAATGCTCCCTGTTATTTGTCATCACAAATCTCCATGACCCTTGGCATCACAATGCTCCATGTCATTGTCATCACAATGCTCCATGAACACTCTCATCAAATTGCTCCATGCCCTTGTCATCACAAAGCTCCATGACACTTGTCATCAAAATGCATGATGCCCTTCTCATCGCAATGCTACATGTCCTGGTCATTACAATCCTCCATGAACGATGTACCACAGTGTTCCGTGCCCTTGTCATCCCAATGCTCCATGCACACTCTCATTACAATAATCCATGAAATATTTTAGACCAAAGCTTAATGCCCTTCTCATCACAATGCTCCATTACCTCTGTCATAACAATGCTCCATGACACCTTCCATCACATTGTTCAATGGTATATCATCACAAGGCACCATGATCCTTGTCATCATAATTCCCCAAGACCCCTGTAATCACAATGCTCCATGCCCTTGTCATCACAGTGCTCCATGATGCATGTCATCAGAATTTTCCATGGCCTTCTCATCACCATGCTCCATGCCCTAGTCATCACAATGCTCCAAGACCCCAGTAATCACAATGCTCCATTCCCATTTTCATCTCAATGCTCCATGAACCCAGTCATCACAATGCACCATGCCCATCTTCATAATGTTTCATGCTATTGTCATCACAATGAAATCTAAATTCTCCATGACATCTGTCATCATAATGCTCCAAACCCTTGTGATCACAATGTTCCATAAGACTTATCATCACAACACCCCATGACGCTCATCATCACAATTATCCATGGTCTTCTCATCACAATGCTCTATGACCTTTGTCATCAAATGCTCAATACACTTGTCATCACAATGCTACCTGACACTTGTCGTAAGTATGATTCTTGAACACTGTCATGACAAGGCTCAATGCCTTTTTCTTCACAATGATACATGCCCTTTTCATCACAATGCATCAAGACACCTGTAATCACAATGCTCCACGACCTACTCATCACAATTCTCCATGGCCAATATCATCACAATGCACCATGACCACTGTCATCTCAACACTCCATGACACCTGACAACACAATGATCCGGAATTCTTGTCATCAAAATGCTCCATTCCCAAGTCATCACAATGCTCCATGACCCCTGTCATCACAATACTCCATGAACATTTTCAGCCCAATGCTCCATGACACTTGTCATCACATTGAACCATGCCCTTGTCATCCCAATGTTCCATGACCACTGTATTCTCAATGCTCCGTGACGCTTGTCATCACAGTGCTCCATGACACCTGTCATCACAATGCTCCATGCCTTTGTCAGCAAATGCTACATAACCTTGTCATTACAATGCTCTATGCGCGTGTCATCACAATACTCCTTTACCATTGTCATCACAATCCTCCATGAACCTTGGGATCACATTGCTTCATACCCTTGTCATCACAATGCTCCATTCTCCTTGAAATCAAAATGATCCATGACCTCTCTCATCACAATGCTCCAAACCCTTGTCATCACAATGTTCCATAACACTTGTCATCACAACGCTCCATGATGCCTGTCATCACAATACTCCACGGCCTTTTCATCACAATGCTCCATAACCTTTGTCATCACAATTCTAATACACTTGTCATTACAATGCTTCCTGAAACTTGCCGTCAGAATGCTCCTTGAAACCTGTCACGAAAAGGCTCCATGCTTTTCTCATCAAAATGTCCCATGCCATTTTCATCACAATGCTCCATGCCATTGTCATCAAAATACTCCACAAGATTGTCATCAGAAGGTTCCATGACCTTTTTCATCACAATTATCCATGCACTTGTCAGCACAATGCTCCCTGAACCTTGTCATCACAATGCTCCAAGCCATTGTCATCACAATGCTAAATAACTTTTGACATCACAATGCTCCGTGACTCCAGTCATCACAATGCTTCATAACATTTTTCATCACAATGGTCCATGCCCGCGTCATCACAAGGCTCTGTGACATTTGTAACCACAATGCTCCATGAAATTTTCATCACAATGCTCCGTGACACTTGTCATCACAATGCTCCATGCCTTTGTCAGAACAATGTTCCATGAACCTTGTCATCAAATGTGCCATGCACTTTTCATTACAATGATCCACAACCTTGTCATCGATATGCTCCATAAACCTTGTAATCACAATGGTCCATGCACTTCTCATCCAAATGCTCTCTCACCTGAGATATCACAATGTTCCATCACTAGTCATCACAATCCTCCCTCAACCCTGTAATCACAATGTTCCATGACCCGTGACATCACAATATTCCATAACCACTGTCATCACAATGCTCCATGACACATTTCATCCCAAAGCTCCATGACCCATGGCATCACAATGTTCTGTAACCCCTGTCGTCAAAATGTTACATGACACTTTTCATCAAATTGCAGCATGAACCTGTCATCAAAATGCTCCCTTTCTTTCTCATCACAATGCACCACACGCTTGTCATCAAAATGCACCAAGACCGTTGTCATCACAAAGCTCCATGACACTTGGCAGCACAATGCTCCATGTCATTGTCATCACAATGATGCCTGAACGCTCTCATCCCATTGCTCCATGCCCTTGTCATCACAATGCTCCATGACACTTGTCATCACAATTCTCGATGCCCTTCTCATCAAAATGCTCCATGCCCTTTTCATCACAGTCCTCCATGACCCATGTGTCACAGTGTTCCGTGCCCTTGTCATCACAGTGCTCCATGCCCACTCTCATCACAATAATCCATGAAAACTTTCGGGCCAATGCTCAATGCACTTCTCATCACAATGCTCCATTACCTCTGTCATAAAAATGCTACATGACCCCTGCCATCACAATGTTCCATGGCCTTGTCATCACAAGGCTCCCTGACCCTTGACATCACAATGCTCAAAGACCCCTGTAATCACAATGCTCCATGCCACTTTGCATCTCAATGCTCCATGAACCCTGTCATCACAATGCACCATGCCCATCATCATAATGCTTCAGGCTATTGTCATCACAATTAAATCAAAATTCTCCATGTCCTCTGTCATTATAATGCTCCAAACCCTTGTGATCACAATATTCCATAATACTTGTCATCACAATGCCCCATAAAGCTCGTCATCCCAATTATCCATGGTCTTCTCATCACAATGCTCCATGACCTTTGTCATCACAATGATCAATACACTTGTCATCAATATACTCCCTGACACTTGTTGTCTGTATGCTCCTTGAATCCTTTCATGACAAGGCTCCATGACTTTTTTATCACAATGATCCATGCACTTTTCATCAAAATGCTCCATGACCCCTGACATCACAGTGTTCCATAACCCCTGTCATCAAAATGTTTCATGACCCTTTTCAACAAATTGCTCCATGACCCTGTCATCACAATGGTCCCTGCACTTCTCATCACAATGCACAACGCACTTGTCATCAAAATGCTCCATGACCTTTGACATCACAAAGATCCATGACACTTGGCATCACAGTGCTCCATATCATTGTCATCACAATGCTCCATGAACACTCTCATCACATTGTTCCATGCCCTTGTCATCACAAAGCTCCATGACACATGTCATCAGAATGCTCCATGGCCTTCTCATCAAAATGCTCTATGCGCTTGCCATCACAATGCTCCATTACCCCTGTCATAACAATGCTCCATGACACCTGCCATCACGATGTTCCGTGGCCTTGTCATCACAAGGCTCCATGACCCTTCTCATCACAATGCTCCAAGACCCCTGTAATCACAATGCTCTATGCCCCTTTTCATCTCAATGATCCATGAACCCTGTCATCACAGTGCACCATGTCCATCATCATAATGCTTCATGCTATTGTCATCACAATGAAATCAAAATGCTCCATGACCTCTGACATAACAATGCTCCAAAACCTTGTGATCACAATATTCCATAACACTTGTCATCACAGTGCCCCATGACACTCATCATCACAATTATCCATGGTCTTCTCATCACAATGCTCCATGACCTTTTTCATCACAATGCTCAATACACTTGTCATCAAAATGCTCCCTGACACTTGTGGTCTGTATGCTCCTTGAACCCTGTCATGACAAGGCTCCATGCCTTTTTCATCACAATGATCCATGCCCTTTTCCTCACAATGCTCCAAGACCTCTTTAAACACAATGCTCCATGCCCTTGTCATCACAAAGCTCAATGAAACATGTCTTCAGAATGCTCCTTGGCCT